>NC_141346.1:22965209-24165209 GCF_057382095.1 Aulonocara sp. 'chitande type north' Nkhata Bay | reverse complement strand
TGAGGGCGCAGCCGTGACCTTGATTTCACATTGTGAGAGTATTAAAAAATGTTTTCCTGCTTCCTTATCTTCAGTGGAAGAAAAAATACTCTTGTATCCTGGAAAATGAAGGGTTGGTTGTAGGCCGACAGTGAGATAATCATATTATAAGGGGAAAAAAATGTCTCTAAGGGACTTTCATTAGGTCACTGTCTTGCTGTTGGCGAGGTTAGCATGTTAGCTTTGGGAATGTTAACGTCATCGTGTTAGTTAGTGATACCACTGATTTCCTTTCCGGTCCGATACCAAGTAATATTCAGGGTGGTATCGACGATACTGATCCGATACCGATACTTTGTACAAAAACATATTTTATTTATTGTATCTCAAATTATAGCGTCATAATGATTACAGGACATCAGATTACTTGTTCTCATCACTTAATAATGCAGAATTCATCATATAGAAATAAAAAACCTGAAGTTGTGCGCTATTTGAACACCTTGCCTTCCTGCAGCACTAAAGGACTCCGTGAGAGACGTCTGTCTCGCCCTAGCAGCATCTGTCCCTGTCCACTCCTCTTCAGCTCGTCATATTCTGTGATATGATTTACTCTGGGGTGTTTGACAAATTTGTGGTGTTGCCACAGCACCTCACTTTCTTGCCACATGTATCGCAAACCACGTCTCGGCTGTTTGTGGATGTAAAACACGTCCGCACATAACTCCAATTATGCGCACGCCAAGCGGCTGCCACATTTATACAGCCAAATTTCGCACATGACTATGAAAGGCGGAAGAGGAGTTCCTTCCAATTGTAGACAATCCGAATGATATAGGTTATTTCCACAGTGTTCCTGTTAATGATAAACTACAAATTTACTCTAAATGACTAAAATATCGATTATTTAATGTGAGAATCGATTCTAGAACATAAATGAATGGTATCGCAGGAATCGATATTTCAGTATCGATCCACACATCACTAGTGTTAGTAAAAAAACAAAATCTCACTAACTTTTGGATATCGCTCCAGAATACAGCTGGAGCACACCAAGTAATTCATTCACATTTATAGTCTGTTTTTTCATAGTGCTCGAATAAAACGCCATATTTCCATATTTTATTCTAGGACTCGACTAGCTTCACATTCAGAATGACTGTTATTTTTGGACACTGGTACAGGCCCAGGGTCCAAAATTTCCCCATAACATCAGTGAGAGTACAGTTAGTAAGTACAGCTGTGACACTGAGTGAAATGAAACATGTGTCCTAATAGCACAACTGAAAGGGAAAGCCCTGCTGGCTTACTGTTAGTGTTAAAAAATGCTCTGGTTATGAGCACACGTACAGTATAATGTTTTACATGGAACAGGATCGCTCAGTTTAACCTCTGCTTTCCAAGCTCCTTACTACGATGACCGGGATGACAGAGAACCTTCACAGACACTCTGCTTGTAACAAGCTGCTCTGGCTCCTCCCCCTTTAAGCCAACCTTGCTCTGATTTGTCTTTTTAAACACAACGTTTTTGTAGCAACAGCTTCCTCCATGATATTCCATTCAGAAAGCCTTTGATGGATGCTGACTTTATTAAAGCAAGCGTTGCTCTGAGATCAGTCAGTTATGAGATGGTGACGAGAACAGGATGAGACGACAAAAAAAAAGAGTGACCAGGTAAATAAGGTGAAACCGCACCGGCTGTAACAATTACAGTCTTGGAAATTGATATCACCTTGGTGACAAATAACACCAAACACAATAATGAAAGCAATAAAGCCGGGGTAATCAAACATGCACATTTAATCCGTGCAGTTTGTAAAGCCGGTGGTTGTGGCTGCGGTGCCTGAGATGGTGTGGCTCAATGTGGTGTTAAATGAGGATTTAGAGCAGGGGTGTCAAACTCAAATACACAGTGGGCCAAAATTCAAAACTGGAACAAAGTCGCGGGCTAATGTTAATATTTATTGAAATATATTTATTCCTCCAGATATAAGAATGAATCTTTTCTTATGGACTCAAACACGTTTTGCTGAAAAACTGAATATGGAATAAGCAAAGCTTAATACTAAACAATATATATATTAGCTGTATAATACCAGTAGGCCAGCTCTGATAGTAATTTGGTATGGCTTCGCCAAATTTGGCCCGCAGCCTAATTACATTTGGCCCGCGGGCCAGAGTTTGACACCTATGATTTAGAGGAATGTGGAGCCTGAACATGGAGGGTCACAGTGGATATGATCCCCAGTGTGTTTTTTCCTCTGTGTGGGCAGTTTGTGAACTTCCTGTGAGTCATGTCCTGCTGGCTGGACCAGATCCTGGTTCACAGCTTCAGCAGCATCAACACGGTCAGGTTCAGCTCAGTTATTGTTGTTGTGTCTATCCTTCTGGTCTCTGTGTGTGTCACCCAGTATCCTGTTGGTGGACCATATATTCATGTGGTTGTTCCACATGATTATATATAATATAATATATGGTTCCACACACTTCTTAACATTCTTAGCTTAAAATATATATAACCTAACAAATGTTTAGACTACTACACATGGGAGAGAAGAGATGCTGAAAAGAACGTGGGCATGCTCAGACCAGTATGTAACCAGTGGTGTAAATAGCTGTGACATTTAGTGTCCAGATTCTGGTACTGTTTTTCTCAAGCAGTCAGTTTAGTCCTTTAAACGGTCAAAAATATCAAGAAAATTAAAGGATAAAAGAACAAATGATTTTATATGTGGAAAGATTAAAATACAAGTTTTGCATAAAATGTGCTTATGCATTAATTAGTTGTTTGTTACTAGAGACACTAAGATAATGTATTTTGGTGTTTTTATGACATGACATCGCGATAAATACACCACATATGCTCACGGAGTTTTAAGGAGCTGCTGGGAAGAAGGATTACTCAAATTGGACAACTGCTGAATGTTGCTATAGTTACCCTCATAATTTAAAGATTAGTTAGTAAAAAAAAATGTTAATGATTTGTAAGAAATGTGCAGCGAAATCCAGTCTGAAATATCACACGAGGTAAAATCACCGGATGTGCTTTGAATGATGAGAACAGTCAGTGTTTACTGACATCTACTGTTCATTTAATGGAATTTCATTGGAAGACGTGCAAATAAAGTTTAGGTGCAGCTGCCTTGTGTTTTATCATGGCAAGCCCCCCAAAAACAAAATTGAAGAATGATAGTGAAGGAAATTGTAGTCCTATAGAACTAAACAGGGTTCATGCATATTTACTGGACATGCACAAACAGCTGGCTATGAAATGAAAGTGCTATCTGAAGACTGCCTGTTTTTCCATCATTTAATCTGCTGTCATTTAAATGTCATAGACCACCTTTACGTCTTCATGAGCCAAACAGTAAAGAAAATGACCACACTTACACTGTTTATCCTGTACAAACTGCAGTTCAATACAATTCTTGCTTCAGTTTAAATTTTCTTATGTCCTTTTCCATGACATTTTATTTTAAAATATCATATAAGTCTTTAAATTCCATCAGACACAGAGGCCTACTATAAATGAGGGAACTTTAAATGTAAATAAGGTTCATTTCTTAAGCCTTTCAGAGATGTTCACAAAGTACACCTAAATAAGTAAAATAAACCAGAAAAGTAAGTCCTATAATAGCCAAGAAAGACGTCAAAAGACACAATAAGTCACAACCAAATAAAAAGAAAAAAAAATATAAACATATAGTTAAATAAATAAAAGATTCAGTGAAGTTAAATGGTAAATGGTAAATGGCCTGTATTTATATAGCGCTTTACTAGTCCCTAAGGACCCCAAAGCACTTTACACATCCAGTCATCCACCCATTCACACACACACGCACACAGAAGTTGTCAAGTTGTCAACAGAAAGCCTGTTTAAACAATTTCAGGGAGATTATCCATGTTCTTACCTGTAAAACTGAGGTTTCACTTCCCGTGTGACGTATCTGTAAAACAGAACATTTCATCTGTTACACAACTGTGTAAATCCAGAAACGCGGGTCAGAATTAAGCCAAAGAGACAATCAAACTGCTGACAAACACTGACAAAACAAGAAGGGATGACCTCTCACCTTTATCATTATCACACTGAGACTATATCAGTTCCACTCCCAGTGACACATCCACACAGTCATCACCTGACCTAAATATCTTTATGATTGGTTTCTTTATTCTAACATGATTTCAGAGCCATTTATTATTAAAATATGTAACATGTTACACTAGAACTGTTTTTGCTGTGTTTAGTTTATCTGCAAAAGTTTCAACAGCTGATGAAAAATGTAAATCATGTAAATCCAGAAAACTGGGAGGGTAAAAAGTGAAAACAGCTGCTGAAAATAAAGTAAAAGAAATCGTTTGCGACACTTGTGATGAAATGTTAAAGAATAAAAATCTGTTCTTATTTAGCTTGTTTGGTTAGTATGAGGCGATGAAATGTTAGCAGTTCGAGTTAAACAACTCTTAAATGTTGACTGTAGTGAGATCAATGTGCCAACTGATAACTAGCTTCAGGAAGGAACCGGGTGTGTTGCATTTCTGCTCATAAAGCCGTTAAAAACACTGTGTGCAATGCCACAATGTGTCAGAGCATGTGCTTCCTCATTTTGTTTACATGTTTGTTGTGTTTACAAGGTTCTATAATACAGGAAAATTATTACATGCTGTTAACCTGTCAGACCAGGGGTGCCGCTAATGAGGCTGGATAAGAGAGAGGGGAGAAGAAGAAAGTAAAGGTAACAAGATGGAGTGCCACTGTAAAGCCTGTTGTTGAACCCAGACGTCGCCTCCGCTACCCGATTACAAACTCAACAATGTTGTGCTATGAACAAGCAGCAGCATTAGCATTTAAGCAGCTAAATGATTTACAAACGGTCAAATGGAGTGAAAATTAAACATGTATTTGCCTTTAGAGAAATTCAAGCAGATGATCACATCCCACAGAGAGAAAAGCAGGTCCACAGTCTCAAAGAGAAAGATTCAGAGACTCCAGTCTTCTTTGTGTGCTTCTTTCTGCACTCAAACTTCCCAGTTATTCAATTGACATATCGGTCACACATCAAAGCAGAACCACCGACTGTGTGAACAGCTGAGTGAAGCGTGTCCTCTTCTTCTATGAAGCCACTTTCAGGTGTGTTTGTGCCTCTTACTCCATGAGTGAATGCAGTCTGTCCAGTCTGCTTTCAGAAATGATCAGCAATGACATCGGTTTCGCTTCCTCGATCTGTGATCTGATTGGTTAAAACGTCAGATATGCACGGGATTATGATTTTATGAAAGTTAAGGAGTGCCTTTCATGCTTTAAATTTATGCGGACATAAATTGGACATAAGCTGAATGGAAATTCCCACAGAAATGATTTTGTCCTTACAGGGCATGTCTGAACAATGTTATATCATGAAGAAAATTTTAAAAAATCTATACACATTCACACAAATACACATACAGTGACATTTTATACCTTCTCGTTTATACCTTACTGTATATACTATAGTCAAAGTCAGGCATCCCCCCCTCTGCCCCCTTCTGGCTGCCTGTGCCTCAATTTTATCCCACAGAGGCAGAGGGAGGTTTGGAGTCTTCTCACATGAGTGCTGAGTATTTGCATATGAGAGCATGAGGGTGGGAATGGATGTTTGCATCTGTGTGTGCCTGTATGTCTGTGTCTATATGTCAGGTCGGGTATCAGACGCCACCTCTCTAGGGTCATCTCAGGTCCTCCAAGGTATGGAGGTTATATTCATATGGTATGGTTATATTCACATTATCATGATGATGTTGTTTATTATATTGCTCTCTTTTTTTTTTTGCTTGTTTTCTCTTTTTTCTTTCTCAACAGGCGATCCAGGTGATTGATATATGTATTTTTTGTCTGCTTATTTTGTTGGTTTTTGCCCTTTATCACCATCCCTCTTCTCCGCTGTTTTTTCCCCCTCTTTCTTTTCCCCAGTCAAGTCTGTCCCGTATTTAGGAAGTGAAAATAAAATAAAATAAACAATAAAAGGTGAATCAAATAGACCATTATGGCAAGGCTGGGATGGTCCATTTGGTAAAGTAAATCCATTGGGCATCTTTCTTTGCCTTTAGACAATAATTCTGATGGCAAAAGAGCCAAACTGGACAAACAAAAGAAAAAAAAAAAAAAAAAAAAAGATTGGCCTGAATTCAGTCAGTCACTCCTTGCCTGGGTTAAACATGAGAACTGTTTGGAATTAATCTACACACGTACATTCATTTTACTTAGATCGCTTTGGAAAACACTATCTAACGTCATTAAAGCACTGGTTAGCGTTAGGGATAAGTTTAGGGTTCGGGCTGGAATACATGGCTGGAACGTCTATTACAGCAGAGTGTCATTCTGCTGGATTTCATCCATAACCCAGCGTGTAGCATAAGAACGCAGAAGGTCATCTTTCACGTTCCTCAGGACTTGATAAATTGTCACTATATTACGCCTCGGGAGTGAGAACAGGCTGAGTATGGGGTCAGCAATTTAGTAGAGTGGACCCAGGAGTTTTTTTCCTGCTTTTTAATATACTCTAGGTCTCCATTGTTGTTGTCTTGCTTAGGCTTGTTAAATTGTATTTTAGCCTGATTAAATGTTTTAACACAGAAGTGTTTTGTGTATTTAACTGAGTTGCCCTCTCTGGGCACTCCTCCCTGTAACTTGCCTCCCAACAGTGCCTGCCTGTGGTGGTATAGGTGTTGGTCTATTTTCTTCCAGTTTTCTGGTGTTGACTCCACTAGCAACGTCCAGATGAACAGAATCAACTTATGGAGACACATATATAAATCTATGGGCTTGCAGGATAAATGGGTAATGCAAACTTGTATAACAAATCTTAGCACTTTTTTCCCCAGGTTTGCTGAATGTGTGATGAGTTTTTAAAAAGTTGGTAATTGAACTAACACATGTATAAAAGAGTAGACAAATATTAATATATGTATCTGGTAAATATGTATATACACCTCAAAACAAAAGACATAACACAGAGATATGCTTGCTTGACGCTTTAATGTTAAAGAAAGAACAGAACAGTTTTCTTTGCAGAAGAAAAATGTAAAATCAATCCTTTCGTAACAAGTCTGCTCCCACTAAAGTCACAAGGCCTTAATGACAGCCCAACTTGAGTTGATTGTTGATTTTCTTTGGGTGCTGTAGAGAGGAAAAATATAATGCTGCAAAATAAAATAAAGTAAGAGCTAGCAAAACACAAACACCATCATACATCAGTGTCAGTCCAAGAAACATTAGACTTTCTTGGCGCAGACAGATGGCAAATGAGCATCACACCACAGATCATCCCAGCACTTGGAACCTGAAAGGTTCACAAGTAGAAGTCAGTAAAATGTTAAAAAAGTCAAAAACCTAAACTCTAGTTAATTAGCCTTTATGGCTTCTATCTTAGATCACATAAACCTTTCAAACACATTGAGCAATCATGTTAATTATTGTTTTCTAAATTACCTCCATAATTCATCTCAATACAGTGCTGATTGCGATCATTATTGGGCTCTCCTGGGCACCAGAGTGAATAGTGAAAACTGGTGCCATCACTCCACAACCAAATACCCTCCTAGAAGACAGAAATTGAACACATTAGTTCAGGGCGGCGAAAATGTTAAGCATAGCCACAGTTCTAGCAGATCATCTGACTTTGAGCACGCAACCTTCTATGTAAAAACTGGAAATTCTCACACTGGGCATGCTCTTTAAGCTCCTTTAGCCTAATGGTAGTTTCACTATTGTCTACAACCCATATTTAAATCCAATTAAACCCCAGGTCTGCCGTTCATATAATTTTGACATAGTGTATAGGTTATCATTTATGCCTGTTGTGTTTTGTCTTCTAGCTCCTTCCCCTGACTTAGGCTTCCAACATGTGCACAGAAAAGACCAGGTACCTTCATAGCCATGCCATACCATTGGATATAAATCACTGCAGGTGGAAATTTAAAAATAATTTTGACTACAGTGGTTCTGACTGAATTTATTAGACACCTAACAAATACTGTCTAATAATAAACAAAATACCTGGGGTGCATCAGTTCCTCCAATCCAAGTTTGGGGGTAGCCATGATGGGCAGTCAGTCCCTGAATTATCTGGTACTCACTGCTGCTGCGCACTGATGCAAGGTTTGCCCCCATGGACAAGCAGTTTCTCTTCAGTGGAGAGTGACAGAGAGCAGAAATTTTTAATGTAATTAGTAACAGTTAAAAGTGGTTTAATCAGAAAAGAAAAAGAAACTCACCTCAGCTCTTGCCCAACTCATGGTTGTTGGAACGTAGTAGAAGCAGCGATCACTGTGGCGAGTCCAACCATAAGGACAACCATTGGACCTCTTGACCAGGTGACTGTTGGCTGGGAGCAAATGAATAGTTGTACATGTATCTCTGGTTGACAGATTTTGTATTTTTTAATCATGATATAAACAATCACTGACAAGTCATGCAAGTAGACAGTGAAATATTTGTTAAGTGATTCACATACACACGTTCCATGTATGCCTTGCCTGCTAGCATCTTGCTATATATATATATATATATATATATATATATATATATATATATATATATATATATAAAAATGGTAAATGACCCGTATTTGTATAACGCTTTACTAGTCCCTAAGGACCCCAAAGCGCTTTACACAACCAGTCATCCACACATTCACACACACATTGGTGATGGCAAGCTACATTGTAGCCACAGCCACCCTGGGGCGCACTGACAGAGGCGATATATATGCATATATACATAAATATATACACATATACATATTCATGTGTGTGTGTGTGTTACCCTAAAAAAGTTTACAAAGTGCTTTAACAAACAACCAAAAGCAGAAAGGAATGTGAAATAAAACAGGAAGTCAAACAGTGGTTAAACAAAGGTGGGTAGCAAGAAAGGAAAAAAAATTCAAAACACAAACTGTCAATAATAACTGTAAAATCAGTCAGAAACAAGTCATAGATAGATAGATAGATAGATAGATAGATAGATAGATAGATAGATAGATAGATAGATAGATAGATAGATAGATAGATAGATAGATAGATAGATAGATAGATAGATAGATAGATAGATAGATAGATAGATAGATAGATAGATAGATAGATAGATAGATAGATAGATAGATAGATAGATAGATAGATAGATAGATAGATAGATAGATAGATAGATAGATAGATAGATAGATAGATAGATAGATAGATAGATAGATAGATAGATAGATAGATAGATAGATAGATAGATAGATAGATAGATAGATAGATAGATAGATAGATAGATAGATAGATAGATAGATAGATAGATAGATAGATAGATAGATAGATAGATAGATAGATAGATAGATAGATAGATAGATAGATAGATAGATAGATAGATAGATAGATAGATAGATAGATAGATAGATAGATAGATAGATAGATAGATAGATAGATAGATAGATAGATAGATAGATAGATAGATAGATAGATAGATAGATAGATAGATAGATAGATAGATAGATAGATAGATAGATAGATAGATAGATAGATAGATAGATAGATAGATAGATAGATAGATAGATAGATAGATAGATAGATAGATAGATAGATAGATAGATAGATAGATAGATAGATAGATAGATAGATAGATAGATAGATAGATAGATAGATAGATAGATAGATAGATAGATAGATAGATAGATAGATAGATAGATAGATAGATAGATAGATAGATAGATAGATAGATAGATAGATAGATAGATAGATAGATAGATAGATAGATAGATAGATAGATAGATAGATAGATAGATAGATAGATAGATAGATAGATAGATAGATAGATAGATAGATAGATAGATAGATAGATAGATAGATAGATAGATAGATAGATAGATAGATAGATAGATAGATAGATAGATAGATAGATAGATAGATAGATAGATAGATAGATAGATAGATAGATAGATAGATAGATAGATAGATAGATAGATAGATAGATAGATAGATAGATAGATAGATAGATAGATAGATAGATAGATAGATAGATAGATAGATAGATAGATAGATAGATAGATAGATAGATAGATAGATAGATAGATAGATAGATAGATAGATAGATAGATAGATAGATAGATAGATAGATAGATAGATAGATAGATAGATAGATAGATAGATAGATAGATAGATAGATAGATAGATAGATAGATAGATAGATAGATAGATAGATAGATAGATAGATAGATAGATAGATAGATAGATAGATAGATAGATAGATAGATAGATAGATAGATAGATAGATAGATAGATAGATAGATAGATAGATAGATAGATAGATAGATAGATAGATAGATAGATAGATAGATAGATAGATAGATAGATAGATAGATAGATAGATAGATAGATAGATAGATAGATAGATAGATAGATAGATAGATAGATAGATAGATAGATAGATAGATAGATAGATAGATAGATAGATAGATAGATAGATAGATAGATAGATAGATAGATAGATAGATAGATAGATAGATAGATAGATAGATAGATAGATAGATAGATAGATAGATAGATAGATAGATAGATAGATAGATAGATAGATAGATAGATAGATAGATAGATAGATAGATAGATAGATAGATAGATAGATAGATAGATAGATAGATAGATAGATAGATAGATAGATAGATAGATAGATAGATAGATAGATAGATAGATAGATAGATAGATAGATAGATAGATAGATAGATAGATAGATAGATAGATAGATAGATAGATAGATAGATAGATAGATAGATAGATAGATAGATAGATAGATAGATAGATAGATAGATAGATAGATAGATAGATAGATAATGCTGCAATACTCACCAACAGCCATGGTTAGAGCCATCATTGCACAAAGAAGTGCAGCCACAGTCAGCAGCTTCATGGTAATGTTAGTATCTCTGTTGAAAAAGAAAATCTAAAATGTCTAGCAGTTCATTAAAGAAAGGACACAAGATAATCTGGGAGTCTGTCACAAACCTTTTGAAGAATATTGTGAAGAGAAAATTATTTAGAAGATAAAGAAACTCACAACTCAGATATCTATTTTTTACATGTGCATGGGCAGTCAACAGTCCGATCTGCTTTGCACTGACGTGCACAACAGATGAGACACAGAAAAACCGCCCAGGGCATCCAGAACGTCCTTTATTTATACTTAAAGCAAGTCTCCACAAAAATAGGAGTGGCATGTATGGAACTGATAATTTTCCTTAAAAGGAGAAAGAGACCGTTAGCTTGCCTGTTGACAAAGGAGGTAGTATGTATAGAAATGCAGACATTCCATAAAAGGAGAGAAAGAGAGAGAGAACACCAGCTTGTCTGTAAGAATAAGAGGAAGTGTCGTATGTCACCGCATTCCTCTACACATATGGCTTCAATCTCTCTTCCTGTGTTGGCTCCAATTCACAACCTCTTCTTCCTTTAAATGAAGCTACAACTAAGCATTAATCACAACATTTATAATCTTTCATCAAATATCTTCTCCTATTTCTTTTCAGTATCAGCTGGTAGCTTCAACTGTCCAGTGTGGAGGTGCTGAACTTCTCTAAGACCAGCGTTTTAATACCGTTTATATTTACATATTTGCATAACCAGGAACTAACACTGAAAAAACTGACACGTACATAATTTGCTAAACATTCATCACACTTCTTTCTTTCCCAACCAAAACCAAAATAATAACTACTGACTTAAAATCACATATTCACTGAAGCTCAACAAAGATATAAAACTACAGGACAATTGACAAAGCTTGTGTGTTAAGTGAGAAACTGTGCTCAGGAAGATTAATATACATTGAAACTAGTGTTACTGTCAGTGTTTAGCATTCTAATATTATATAATAAAATATTACTCGTGGTTAAAAAAAGCCAAGAAAGTGTTGCCACCACTTGACACCACCGTTACTCTTTATCCCACATAGCAAAAGTGGTATGGCCGGGATCTGGCCGACACAATGTGCTTACACATGGCCCACATACCACAAAGAATGACGGCTCTTTGGTGGCCCAGATCTGGTTTGCTAGAGGTTTCAGCCTAATGTGTACTTTAATCAAGTCATGTAATAACAACATGTCCCGGAACATAATAGTGCAAAAGTAACATGACGAAACTCTGTTCAGACGGTGAATGGACTGATTCTTACATATCACTTTTCTACTCTCCCGGATTACTCAAAGTGCTCTTTACAACATGGCACATTCACCCAATCACAGACTTTCTTTAAGCTGACTGCTTCCTAACTACATTCATATGCATTCACACTCCTGACATGCAGACTGGAGGAGCCAAGGATTGAACCACTAACCTTTTGATCAGTAGGTGACCTGCTCTACCTCCTGAGCTACAGTCACTCGGTGGGAAACATGAGTAAACCCTCACTAGGGTTTGGATAAAGTGTACACTCACAAACCTGTCAAGCCTGCATTTGAAACATTGGCTACTATAGTATACTATAGTATTGCAACATGGCATTTTGGTCTTCTAACTAAAATAGGAAAATGGGAACATAAATAGTGTCATCATTGCCAGACCTGGCCCACACCTGGTTGACATACACCCTGCCATGACACCAGTCAATCAGAAGTGCCAGCTTGACACCAGATCCGGGCCAGACCTGTCTGCTATGTGGGTATGCCTCTGATTGTCATGAAAGAAAGAAATGAAACTACTACATTCACTGCAATATGGGAGTTTTTACAGAAGCCTTTTCTCGAAAAACCAAGGAAGACAGAGGTCATGGCCAGAAAGATGTCTGTTGCTCCTTATGTGTAAATGAACTTTCACAATATCATGGATCCTGCTGTTGTATATTACTGCTAGTAGTTAATAAATATAGGATTGTATGTATCATTTGCTTTATTGTGTGAAATAGCTACAACAGTTTAATGTATGCAGTTCAAAGTATACAAAAAGCATCACAGTAAGACAAGATTTGGATAAGATTTGAGTATTTATAAGTAAATAGTAATCTTATAGATTTCATTTTGCTTTACTAGATCTAAAGAATTAGTCAAAGCAAGGGATGACTGAAATATTAGCAGTAGTGTTGGTAGAAACCTACAAAATAGTAAAACAAGCTGGCCTCACAGGTTCATCCAATATTCAAGCTTCTGGGACAACTACAATACATAAATACAGCAACCACTTATACAACAAACGCCTCTCTCATAGAACTATCACACTCAAGATATAGAGGTCACAAAAACAGATGTATCAAGTATGTTACATTATGAGGGGTTAATATGTCAAATGTTTGAAACGGGGTAATACATTCATTTAAGAGATGCATTAGCACATTTTGAATTTGATTCCAACAACATGTCTCATAAACGTTTAGACAGTGCCACGTTTACCACTCTAGCCTTCTTTTAACAACAGTCCATAAACCTCTGAAAGCTTGGAGAGTGTGAGAGGGAGAGACAGAAAGAGAATTTCTGATAATGATCAAGCATTTACCAAAGCAGTTGTGGTTAAAAATGCTCAGTCATAGATGAAGCCATAACGCTTGTGAAACTATGTCTGAACTTCATTTATGAAAGATGTTTTGAAATCGGCTTCTTCTTCAAGTTATAATCAAAACTGTTGGCTAATTGATGATAGCATCATATCTACCTTTATCCACCACTTACATGGCTGACAATGTATCCAACTATACAACAAGTTCATTTTGCAGGGATAAGGAAAACATGAAATCAAGCTTTGTCACAAATCCATCTAACTGGCAGACATGGAGAGTCTGTTAAAATGGGCCAGGAGATTGGGCATGGACAGGAGTACTGGCAGAGGCTAGAGCTATGCATGCATGCATACATGCATACATGCATGCATACATGCATACATGCATGCATACATGCATACATGCATACATGCATACATGCATACATGCATACATGCATACATGCATACATGCATACATGCATACATGCATACATGCATACATGCATGCATGCATACATACATACATGCATGCATACATACATGCATGCATACATACATGCATGCATGCATACATACATGCATGCATGCATACATACATGCATGCATACATACATACATGCATACATATAGAAACCATCTAATGGATCACATTATTCTCGATACAGCCTCTGCCATCACATTTGATCAATCCCTTTGGGCTCCTTTGATCGGCTTCATCACCTAGTGGGGGTGGGGGGGTCATGGTTTGGTCCTGCCTTCGCTATTGTGGTTGATATGGGGGTAGGGACGGCCTTAGGGCGTCTGGGGAGTCCCTAGGGACGTTTCCCTAGCGGGACTAACCTGGGGGATGTGGCCATGACCTGGTTAGGAGCTCTGGGGCTCTTGGATGGTTTTTTCCTTGTGGCTGCGTACAGCGGAGATGGGGGAGGGTCTGTGCTGGCGGACGTTGGTTACTGGCCTGGTAGCCTGGCTGCCCCTGGGAGGGTAGGGGACGGGCGTGGAGGCTTGGGTCCCGAAACAAAAACAACAAGGAGCACAAGAGACCAGAATAAACCAAAAACAGGCCAACACAAAACAAGACCATTCACGAGTCCACAGTAAAGTCCGGGGGCCGACAACACAAGAGCCGAAACAGTTCAGGGGGCCGACCCTGCACACAGCAACGGCGGCGACAGGCAAACAGTTCAGGAGGCCGACCGTGCACACGGCAACGGCGGCGACGGGCAAACAGTTCAGGAGGCCAACCGTGCACACGGCAACGGCGGCGACGGGCAAACAGTTCAGGAGGCCGACTGTGCACACGGCAACGGTGGCGACGGGCAAACAGTTCCGGAGGCCGACCGTGCGTGCAGCAACGGCGGCGAGGAAGCAGGTCCGGGGGCCGACCGTGCGGACAGCAACGGCGGCGCGAATGCAGTTCTGGAGGCCGACCGTGCACACGGCAACGGCGGGCAAACAGTTCCGGAGGCCGACCACGTGGAAGGCAGTGGCGGCCACCGAGCAGGTCCGGAGGACGGCCGCGATGCCAGCGGCGGCGACGAACACCTTCCGGAGGCAGTCCCCGAAGGCCATGACGCCATCTTAGAGGCCCGGAAAACGGCCGGCAGAGGCGAGGCGGAACGGGTCGAGCTGGCACCGACGGCGGCGTGGCAACCACAGGACCAGACGAGGCAGGACCAGACGAGGACGAAGCAGTGGCTGGACCAGACGAGGACGAAGCAGTGGCTGGACCAGACGAAGATGATGAAGACACGGAGACTGGACCAGGCGAAGATGATGAAGACACGGAGACTGGACCAGGCGAAGATGATGAAGACACGGAGGCTGGACCAGGCGAAGATGATGAAGACACGGAGGCTGGACCAGGCGAAGATGATGAAGACACGGAGGCTGGACCAGGCGAAGATGATGAAGACGGCAGCGGGACGGCTGCGGAACCTGACGGCGGTGATGCTGCAGGAGGTGATGTGGAGATGTGCTGGCTGGGTCCTCCAGGACCACCAGCAGATGTGAGGATGTGCTGGGTGGGCTCCACGGGCCCTCCAGCAGACGTGGCTTGAGGCTGGACGGGCTCCTCGGGCCCTCCAGCAGACGTGGCTTGAGGCTGGACGGGCTCCTCGGGCCCTCCAGTGAAAGCAGTCTCTGAAGCAGCAGGTACGGAGACCTCTGCCAGTGTGGACACTGGCTGGGACTGAGCAGCACCGTGGCTAGACTCAGGCAGCAACAGTGGGATACAGTCCTCAGAGGGCTGGAAGTGTTCCCCAATACACTCAGCAGAGGACTGAGGCGGACGGGTGAACTCACTTGAGCTCTCAGGGGGTGCTGAGAGCCGAGACTGTTCAGGTGAGTTCTCCGGTGAGGCTGCTGGTGCTGGTGTCTTGACCTCTAGGGGTCCAGAGTTGGCTGGTGACTGACACCCAGCCTCTGGGGAGGCCCTAGAGGGAGCAACTGTCTCTGAGATGGCCAGCTTAAATGAACCAGCAAAAGTTTGTGTGGAGTGTGTTCCCTGCTTGTAATGAGGCTGTGAGGATAAAGGCTGGGTAAATGAGTGGGCAGGCTGCTGAACTGGTGGTAACTGAGCTACAGGTAGCGAAGTAGTAACAGGTGGTGGAGTGGCTGGCTGAACTGATAGCGGCGTTACAGGCCTGGCATTTGACTGGGATGGAATTGAGGAAGGGACAATGGAACGGACACGGTCATAAACATGGAACGCGGGTTCAGAACAGGCAGTCTTAGATGCTATGGGCATGGATGAAAAATCATTGTTATCCTCAGTTGAAACACGAAAAAATGCCCCAGAAACAACAGTCACAGAAGCAACAGAGTCAACAAAAGTGTCCCTTTCACTCACCACAGCCGGCCGATTTGACATCCTGAAGTCCGGCTGCGGGGCGCCGCGCCGGTGACGCGAACGTCGCTTCCTCCCTGCCGACTGCTCCGGCGGGCCGGGCAAAACCTCCGGCGGGCCGGGCAAAACCTTCACCGGCGGGCTGGGTTGGGAAGCGGTAGCGGCAGCGCCTGGAGGGTGGAGGTGAAGTTCGTGGAGAATGAAGTTTTGTACCAGAGGATGCAGTGAGTCCAATAGCCAGGGATAATCCGTGATAAGCTGTTGCAGCCTGACTTCCAGAACGTAGAGAAACGCTTCTCCCTCATGCTTGAGCCACAGGTTGATTAGTTTTGACACAGAGTCCGTTATGAGCTTTCGAAGCTCTGTGGGTGGGGTGAATGCCGCTGGATCCATATCAGGCTGGTCCGTACTGTCACGGCGAGTGAGATGAGCCGTGTGGAAAATAAAGGAGGATCCAAACGCAGGCACTTGTATGGGTGTGAGGGTGGTTTATTAAACACAAAAAGGAAATGGACAAACGGCGAACGGAGCAATGACTAAACTAAACTGGGAACAAACTAACTATAGAACACGAACCTGGACATGAATGAGAGCGGGCGGAAACAGATGATGGTAGACTGCAGGGAAACACACAGATGAAGCAGGGTGGAAACACAGACGGACCAGCAACTACAATGACAGCAGACATGACTTAAATACACAGAGAATCACAGGGGAATTACACACAGGTGGTGGACACAGCTGGGAATAATCAACAAGACGAGACAAAGGTAAAACTGAACACACTCACATGAGACGCAGACCATCACAATAAAACAGGAACAAGCAACCATCACACTAAGACACAAACTCGACATAGAGAGACAGACAGAAAATGGCACATGGAGCTAGACAAATACTAAGCAGACACAACTGAAGAACAAATCCTAAACACCACAGAAACATGAAACTCAAATAATAAACATCATCATAATCAACACTACAAGAGAACAAGAAAACAATCCCTGATGCAAACTAAAACCAAAACATAATAAAACTCAAACTACTGGGTCCGACGGACCCAGAACCGTGACACTCACTACAGGAGCTCACTCTGCAGGTGGGGGGAGAGATATAGGAGAGGTGGAGAATGAAGTCAACCTGGGTGTCTATTGTCTTGTGTAGTTTGGGAGATGATTGGATGATGGGGTGGGTGCAGTTTTCTCTGGGGCGGAGTCGGGTGGGCTGCCCCGGACTCTGTGGGGCTGGGTGGTGCTGCTGCTTCAGGCCTCTGGCCTCTGGGCCTGAAGCTCGGTCCTCTCTGGCACAGCTGGCTGCCGGCAGAGCCCGCGGGCACGCCACTGCAACCCCCTCCGGCCTCTGCTCCGTAGCTGCGGGGTGTCCTCGCCTTTGGGGCTCTACTCAGCTCTTCCCAGGAGGGTGGCACGGTTCCACCCCTTTGGTGGTCCTCCTCGGGTCCTTGTACTCTGGGGCCTCTGGATATCTGGGGCCTGGATCTCCTCCATACCTGCTTCATACCCTGGTGGACGGGGCTATGGCCCCCCCACACTCCCTAGCAGATCGTTACATGGAGAAACCTTTGGAATGCAAGCATGCTGATCCACACAGGTATGCACACAGGTGTACACACGGGTGTTCACAGACGCGGACTACAGCTTTCTTGGCTGCTGCCTCAAAGCACATTGTGCGCTGTCTATCTTGCGTGCTGCACAATATCGTTTATTATTTAGTATCTACTGTTATCTACTGCTAGCTAGTTTATTGTGATGGTGCTGTTTTTTTTATTTATTATGTTGCTCTTTGTTGTTTGCTTTCTCTTCTGTTGTTTTTTCTCCATACAGGTGATCCAGGTGTTTTGTTTTTCCTTTCTTCCCCCCCCCCCCTTTCTCTTCTCCCCTTTGGTTTTCTTTCTCTCCCTCTCTTTCTTTCATTCTTTCTCCCTGTCCTATCCCCCAGTCATGTCTGTCTGTTTGTAGCAACTGAAAATAAAATAAATTTATAATTATAATAAAGGTCAATCAAATGGACCAATATGGCAAGGCCATGATGATCCACTTGGTAAAATAAATCCGCTTGGCATCTTTCTTGGCCTTAAGACAACAATTCTGATGGCTAAAGATCCAAACGGGACACACAAAAAACAAAAAAACAACAAAAAAACAACAACAATCACCTCAAGGTACTTTACATTATACAGTAAAGACCCTCCAGTGCAATACAATTTCATAACAGTAGTTCAACATTTTAAAAGTTGCTTCAACATATACATCATACTATTTTTGTTACTTGTTGGGGTTTTTTTGTGGAAAAAATCTGATAATAATGACTAGTCATTTGCTGACACATTTACGATTACAAATGCTGAGTTTGAGATCAAACCATAATTCTTGAGAAATAATGTCTGAACCTCAGTTTTAAAATATGCTTTGAATGCTGCTGCTTCTTCAAACTGTAACCAAGAGTCTTGGCTAATTGATGATAAAAATAAAAATAAAAAATAAAATAAAAACAGACCTACTAAGCAGCAGACATTCATTTTTGAAATGGTCAAACAACCTGAAGTCCATTATTCTACAGTGAGAAGGATTGCTCATAATTGGAACACACTTAACATGCCAATCTTCCTAGGCGTGCAAATCCCAGAAAATCTCTCCCCAAGGTCAAAATGTGCATTGCTCAGAGAAACTAAACAAAAAACAAAAAAAGAAAAAGCCACACACAAAGGAAAAAGCTGCATCCAAGCCTTGCATCCCCAAATGCAAAACAAAGAGTCAGATGCATTGATGTAAAGCACACCGCCACCGGACTCTAGAGCAGTGGAGATGTGTTCTCTAGAATGACAAATCATGCTTCTCAGTCTGGCAATTGGATAGACGAATCCGGGTTTGGAAGTTGCCAGGAGAACAGTACTGTTAGCAGTAGAAAATGAGCAGAGAAAAAAAGAAGGAAAATTTAAAAAAAAAAAAAAAAGCTCTATTTTCCAATATTGTCGAGGGTGACTGTGGCAGGGGTGTGGTCTCTGGCCTGCTGCAGTGGAGGGGGAGGAACTAGAGTGACAAAGAGACAGTTGTGGAGGGGAGCGTGTAGTGCAGGAAGCCATGGAGAGAGCTGACTTCTGGCTACAAAGATTGTGCGAAACCAGAAAAGATTGCTTGCAATCAAATAAAGTGTCAACCACATCTCACCCTGTGTGGGTCCATTCATTTCACAGGTACTTTGCTTCTAAACAGAAAAAAGAGTACCTTCAGAGGTTCAAGTAGAAATCAGCAGTCCTAAAATTGTTCGTGGTGGCTCAGCTTGGGAAAAAGAATCACAATTTCTATAAGGAGCTGCAGTATATTTTCTTTTGTGTGTACAGGCTATGATCAGCTGATCTGGATACTGCGGCTATGAGATTTATTGCTCTATGTGGATTTACACAACTGAATTCAACAAGATGTAAACAGATGTTTCATGGGTTATCCTGTTCAATCCTCTACCCTGACATGATACTATTTATGTTGTCTTCATAATAAACACTATGAAAGTGGAATTCAGTGAATGAATCTAAGCGTCATCAGCTTAACTTTGAATTCTTTTCATCTACATTTGATGTAACCTAACTCTGTTTACACATTTCTAACCAGATACAAATTTATGTACTTAGGCTTAGATTAAGTGTCATGATATTATTCTTGGACATCACTAGAGCATATTGTATGTATTGCATGGTGGCACTGAGATATGCAATGACACACATAATTAGATTTCAGATTAACTTTATAATTCCCAAAAAGGGGCATGTTGTTTGCAGCAACCCACACAACCAACTCCGACAGTCAAACTTCCACAATCTGTCATGGTCCTGGGTCCTTTTGACCCAGCGATTTGTGTTTTCTATTAGTGTGATTGTTGGTTCTGTTCTTCCTCTGTTTAGTGTTTACTCTGTTCTGCCCGTGTGTTCCTGTATCTAGTCTGCATTTCTTAGTCTGTGTCCTTGCATGTGTAAGTTCCTGTTTTATTGTGAAGGTCTGCATCTTATGTGAGTGTTTTCAGTTCGCCTCCCTAGTCTCGTCACGTCAATCACTCCCAGCTGTGTCCCCCACCTGTGTGTAATCTCCCTGTGTTCTCTGAGTGTTTTTAAGTCGTGTCTTCTGTCTTAGTCGTTGCTGGTTCATCTGTGTTGCTCCCTTCCATGTTCTCGTGTAGTCTCCCTGCATCCCCGTTTCTCGACTCAAGGTTTCAGGTTTGTTTTTGCGTAGCTTTTCCCAGTTTAGTTTATTCTTAGGTTTTGGTTTTCTTCCTCCTCGTCCCTGTTTGTAACCCTTTTGTTAATAAAGCTCGCTCACAACTTAAGCAGTCTGAATCTTGGGTCCGTTTATATTCTCACACGGCCTGCCTCGGCACCCCGTGACACAACCACTAATCACAAACACTTTTACATGTCAAGGCAGAGATCTACAAACAATGAGTTAAAAAAAAATAAGGAAATAAATAAATACATTAAAAGTAAAATAAAAATTAGAATAACAGGAGAATTGTCTAAAAATGAACAACCTCTGAAAGATTCATCTATGTGACCTGTGTCAACGTTAAGTGATCTAATAGCTGAGAGAATGAAGAATTTCACGTATCTGTTTGTTCTACAATGTTCTGAGGTTAAGTTAAAGGCAACATGAGAGCAGGATGGATAATAATGTTTTTTTGTCTTCTTTATCACCTGGCTTTCCCAGGATGAACACAAATCTTTCTGCTTGACCCCTGTGATTTTGGAGCAGGTGTTAACAATACTGCTAAGGGAGTTTCTATCCTTAATAGATAAAACACTAAAAGAGCAGATAAATGAAAATGTTAAAAGACTTTCAATGAATGAATAATAAAAATTACATAACATTTTCTTATTAACATTAACCTCGCAGGACCTGCCGTCCACATATGTGGACATCACATTTTCGGTTGTCTAGATCACGATACTAAATTTTACACACATTTCCCCCACGGAGGAAAAAGAGTTTGAGGTAGCATTTTTGGAATGAAATGTTTCATGTTTCATGTGCTGTTCATAAATCTTTTACTTTGTTACAGACTTAGTCTTCCTGTAACTGTTAGCAGCACTTCAGATAAGCCATATTTCTCAAAGGGGCACAATTGTTGTTTCTCATTTTGTTTTAGTACTCAGGAAAAAGGCTGCTGTGTTCAGACCCCAAATAAAGAGTTTTGCACATTATTGCTGAATTGTGAACAGTACAGTGTTCTATTGAAATTTTAAGCGAATGTCCTCATATGTGGAAATCATTTTTCTCAGAAACTGCATCAGATAAAAAGATCATTCTTTGTTTTTAAATTCATCAGGTCCCAATCAGCCCAAATAGCAAAGAGAAATTAAAAATGCCATGAAAGAGTTTGGGTCTTCGGACGTTAAAAGACTTGACTCCTTAACAACTATATTCTCTGTTGATCCCATTTTATGCTTGGCCACCATGTCGACTTAGAGAGAGAGATCAGGCATTCACTAAAGCAGTAATTTAACATGTAACATGTTGTAGTGTAACAAAAGGCCACAAAACATTTCTAGAAATTAAAGAACCAATAAGCATCTTATAAATGTTTCTCTCCGCATCTGAGCCACAGATAAGTTCTCCTTTTTTTCTTTCTAGAAAACACAGGATATAATTGCAATACTATGTATATAATAATATATTATTACATTTTCTAGATTCAGTAATATTGATAATCATGCATATGAGAGTTCTGATTTCTGATCAGCATTTTTTTTACATACTGCAATGAAAGCTCCATTTCTTTTATTTTAAGATGAAAACCATTTAGCTACAAGCATGTACAGCCACTGCACCATGTAAAATCATTCACTGTTAAAGTTGCCAGTCTCTGCCCAAGATTTGAGCATCTGCATTTATAAAAACAACAGAAAGTTTTTCAAACCCAAATTTTTAAAAAGTGACCAGGAATGATTTCATTAATGTCAACAGAAAGAAGAGAGAAGGCACTAAAAAATAAAATACAGATTCCAGCAATGACACTAGGAAAATATCTCCAGGAAACTCCCTCTTCCAGTCAGCAGCATTATCATGTGTGTTAGTTTAGTTTCTCAAGTTCCACCAGGCTGAAAAGAGAGGCTTGTTTTGAAACATCTCTGGCTTGATTAATATTAAGGGTACCCAGCTTAACATTGCTCATATTTGAAGAACAGCTAATAAGAAGAAGAGATAAAAGTAACAGTAATAGAAATAAGGAGACGACCCAAAAAGCAGACTTACAGAGGCAAACAAACTCAGGAAGCAGCTTTACTGCCAAATAACAGATGTGCTGAAACTAACTAAAATGAGAATACACAATAAACTAAATGGTTCGGTAGGCAGGTAATTAGGCAGAACACACAATGAGAGATGAGGGAGGACACAAACAATAAATAAAATGGAAGGAGGACCAGGAGAGAAACACAGCTCGCACTCGACAGACGAGAAAGGGGAGAAGCAAAACATAACATGACGCACACCAACAGGAGACTAAAAAGTAAAACAGGAAGAAATGGCAACATACACACTGAGACGCAGAAAGATACACAGAGGCATGACTGCATACTTATGTTAGGGTACCTGGGTCGCTGACTCAGTGTTTTGTGTCTTTTGTTTTTCATTATGTTCTCTGTGTATTTTGTATTTCCTTGGTTAGTTCACTTATGCTCATGAGTTCATTCAGTATTTCTAGTTGTGATCTTAGTTTGGAGAAGAGACATAGGGGCAAACAAACAGGACACATACAAGACCAAAACTAGAACTGGTTCAAATCCATTCATCACTAATTTGATTCTTCACTTTCACGATGAGGCTTTAACCCTCTGATGCATGAATTATGAAAGCCTTGGTCAAGATTTTTTTCTTAAGTGCTTTTATTCTTCTCAGGACATGAAAAAAAATGTTCAACTCTTTTTTCCCCAAAAATATGTTTTTTTATAAAGTTATAAACTTGTCCACTCCAGTGGACTACATGCGCCTGAGCACTTAGCATGAAATACTGTGAATTTACTATAAAAATTAATTACCTTGTGTTCTATTGTAAATATACAAACACTTGTTTGCTTGTATCCTTTGAAAAACATCTCAGCAATTTTTTTGGAACTTTCAACTCATAAGGCCCCAATGTTTAGACGTAAATAACAAAACCAATCAACAGTCCTAGCTGTGAATCCTACACCTGAATATGGCCAACAAGAGAAACATTTTTGAGTCTACACAGTTCTATAACGATGCAGGACAGTATTACCAAGCCCTTAGTAGCATGCTGGAAGAAAACACAAACTGACATCTTAGTCTCTGCATCTCCAAACACTTCTGTGTTCATCACACCTAGGCTGTCCGTAGTTCCTATGTCTCTGTTCTGCTCTGGCAGCCACTCTCATCATCACTGGACTTATCACTGAACTCATCATCACTGCACTCATCAATGAAATCATCATCACTGGAGCTGGATGGAATTTCCTGGACTATTCTGTACGCTGCCTTATTCTTTGCTGCATTTGAAGTCTACAAAATATGATAAAATAATTATTATAGTAACTCAAACTACAGCTGATCTGCACAGAAATATACATTTTAAATGAGTAGCTTATAAATGTAACAATTATATGCTTACTTATAACCAAAACAGTCCCAAAAAACAGTGAGACAATTTATGACTTATGTTAAAAAAATATAGTGGGTAATGCATGATGTCCACTACAGTGGACACATGGTTAATCGTAGTTTTCTACATATTAGACATAACAATTTCTTATTCCAAACAGATAATATCCTTCCCTAGATGTTACTGCATATCATCATATTTTTTTTACCTGTTGGGCTCTTTTAGCATAGAAGGATTGACAGGATATGCCAGCAGTGGTCGGCAGGGGTGACAGTTTGTCTGCCATCTTTGATTCAGAGGAAATTTACTTGCAGTTGCACTAACTGAACACTGAATTGACCTCAATGGAGCATGGCAGCAGAGAGCACTCTAGAGGCTAATATGCAGTTCCACCATAGAAACCAATGCATTAAAGAGATATGTACGTTTTAGTAGCTGTCCACTCCAGTGACCACTATGCATCAGAGGGTTAACGTCTGAAAAGCTCCTGATCAGTAAAGTGTTCCAGTCCAAACTCTGCAGTGTTTTTAATATTATCTCTGACAGAATCTAAAATTAACTTTAAGTCAGGAAATAACTTTCACCATTCTGGATCCTGTTGTGTCTTGCAAAAACGTTCATGTTATTCCCACTATCGATTTTACTGTCTACCTCTGATTCATCACGTCTCTGTGACTGAGACCCTTTTCACTTTACTTTTTTGCTGTTTATTCTCAGTGTTCTACCTTTTTACAGAATATAGCAATAATTTAGAAAGTCTTCATACATCAGAGCACCCTCCCACCTCACTTGACAATCTGTAAACCCCTAAAGAACACAGAAAAGGCCCCACAAATACAAAAAAAGAGAAAAGTTTCAGACAATTTACCCATGATGCAGCTGAGTCTAAATACATCCTCACACATCTGCTAACAGACATGTACCTGGACATGCTCAGACTGGAATGTAACCAGTATCAGTGATTTAAACAACAGTCACATCTAGTGTTCAGATTCTGGTATTGCTTCGCAAAGCATGAGATACAATGAACCTGTCAGTTTCACCTCTCACATTTGGCTCTTTAAAGGGTCTATAACATTAATATAAAGAATAAAAAGCTGTTGCCCCACATGCATGAGGAATAGTTGACATTTGCAGATTAGGATAAAAGCACCCAAATAGCCTTTGTACAAAATGTGTTTAGAAATTAGTTACTAGATTCTAAAAAGACAAATTTCAAGCACTGGGAAGTGATAGGGTAGTTAATGATAATGTAACCTGGTGTTATTTATGACAGATAGCAAACTGAATCTGCTCACACTGAGTGTGGAGCTTTAATGGGCTGCTGGGGTCATTATCAGTGTTGGGAAGGTTACTTTTAAAATGTATTCCATTACAGAATACAGAATACATGCCCCAAAATGTATTCTGTAACGTATTCCGTTTCGTTACTCAATGACAGTAACGTATTCTGAATACTTTGGATTACTTAATATATTGTGGCGAGTTCAGACAAGGAGGAGACGGAGGTATCGTTTGGTCTTGCTTCCCGTGAGCTAGCCAGGGAGCACAGCCGTTTATTACATTTGCAGAAGAACACACTGCCGCTAGCTAACTGCTCAGCGCGGCAACCACAACACACATAGGGCGCCCTCTGACCCCGGAAGGACACACCGTCGCAGCGAGAGGGCGTCACCCGTCACCATGGTAACATACACAAAACATAACTGTACAAACAGAACCCCGAACAGCCCTGACCCGCTACAATATTATCATGCTTTTTACAACAACGTGAATGTACTATTGCTGTGTGATTTATTACTATTACTGAAGGTCCGCGACTCCGAACTGTAGTAAAGGGACCTCTGACTAATACGGCGGGGTCCCTGTCGGCTGGTAGCCGAAAAATAGCTCTACTTTGTTGTGTGGGTCAACTTTTCTTGCGAGAGACAGAGAGAGACGTTGAAAGACTGCTCCAACGGAACTTATTGTTTTCGGAGGAAAACACGAACACGGTGTACAGTCGAGTCTTAATAGCTTACTTACAACTGGGCTCGTCAGGCTCTCTTCTTGGCTGCAGTGGTTATTATTATATTTACATGCTTCCAGCTCCCGTTTTTCCTCGACGACAACTCGTACCTTTCCACTCCCCTTTTTCTCCCTCCTCGCGCTCACAGACACATAACGTGTATGGCAGTCCATTCTCCCTGCAACACGGACTACACTGCACATGAGGCTACATTCTTTAGAGCTATGCTTGTAGCATTCTGGCTGTTAGCTTAGCACAACAACAACAACAACGAAAAGGCACTCTCTCACCCAGGAAACACACAGTCGCAGAGAGAGAGAGCGTCGCCCTGTAACCATGGCAACCGTAACGCTGCCGCCTGGAACAAAAGAACGTAGCTGTCAAACAAAACCCAAACAGTCCTGACCCGCGACAATATGAAACAGGAAAGTACCGCAGTGTAATCCATTTATTTCAACAAAGTAACTGTATTCTGAATACCACCTTTTTAAACGGTAACTGTAACGGAATACAGTTACTCATATTTTGTATTTTAAATACGTAACGGCGGTACATGTATTCCGTTACTCCCCAACACTGGTCATTATGGATGGCTCAAATAGAAGAGCTGATAAAAAAACCTTCAAGATTTAAAGATTGATTACTTTTCACTGAGTATTTACAGTTTCAAGTACGACATTGGGTTGTCAAAGAACCTCCAATCAAGCACTGGGTAGCCACAATAAAAACATTCAATGCATGGAACAGCTAACCCGCAGTTTAAGATTACAACAAACTAAATGTGATACTTTAGTCTTTTGTGAAAAATACACAAGTTCTTTTTGTTCTGTTTTTTTTTATATATAAATATTGAGTGCTATATGGTTTTTAAGTTTGGAGTACAGCTGTTTTATTTAGCCTTGATGTAATAAAATAAAATGAAATAATAATCAAAATAAATTTATAAAAACTTAAAAATATTAAAAACACTGCATGTCCTCTTTAAACATAAAATGTCGAATACAGAAGTAAATAAGTATCAGGATGTTACAGCAAGCACAGGTGGAGTGAAACCTAAATAATTTGCTTTTTCAATGTAATTAATTTTTATTTAATTAAATTTTAGATCCTAGTGAATCTACTAAAAGAAAAAAATGAAACTATTTTTGATGTTCCAGAAAGTTTTACGTGTGGTTAGATTGCTTCACATTTTCTGTGTGGATTAGTTACACACAAATGATTGTACACATTTCTAAAGCTTAGTTTATACTTGCAGATCACAATGTATGGATTTTCAGCCTTTGTAAAACATATTTCTCTTCATATGTTCCTCCTGGTCACAGGAGCGAACAGAGCCAACCGATTTTGAATGTGTGAGTAAAGACAGGGAGCCGCAGCGTCTTTAACGAGAAGTTGAGATAAGTATTCTGGAGCTGGACCATTTAGTGCTCTAGAAAATCTTAAAATAAGTTCTAAAATCTACTGGGAGCTAATGTAAAGGGAATAAAATAAGGGGCAAGTTGAGTTAGTGTGGCCGCAGCATTTTGTATTGCTTGGAGACGTGAAACAGGTGATTTGTCTAAGCAAGTAAAAAGGGCATTACAATAATCTAAAGACGATGACTGAAATGAATGAAAAATTGTCTCTACTTCAGAGGAGAAGACTATAGCTCTCAATGTGGTATAGTTTTTTTAAATGAAAGAAAGATTATTCAGATCAATTTTATATGTGAGTTGAAGTTCAGCGAGAAATCAAATATTACACCAGCACTGGTCTTTGAAGATGAGAAAAAGGAAGCAATCACTTGACTGACTCTTGAATGTGCACAACAATTAGCTATAATCATGGCCTCAGTCTTGTTGGAGTTTAAAACAAAGCCACTATTGGAGAACCAGTCACTAATCTGTAAAAAGAAGCAACCAGTCTAGGGTGGACCGCCAATGCAGCTGGTGAATTTTAAAAGACATGTACAGAAGGACATTTAAAGCTGAATGTTATTGGCATGGAAATATTAATAAATGCCAGAAATAGAATGGCCTGTATGGTAAATGCAAGGCGAACTCCCAACTCCAAAGAGAATGAGTGATGCCAGGTAAAGGACCGAAGCCGGATGTAAAAAAAAATAGCATTATAGGCGCCATAAAAAGACAGAGAAACAACAAAGAAAGTTATTTCAGATAAATAGGAAGAAAACCAGGCTAGTCAGAGATAGAAGAGACGTAGGCTGCCGGGGGATTCCCATGATTCACTGAATGTTTCTTCTTCAGTCACCTTTCTCACTCACTATGTGTTAATAAACCTCTCTGCACTGAATCACACTTGTTATTAATCTTGAGCTCTCTTCCACAGCATGTCCTTGTCCTGTCTTCATCACCTAATCCAACCAACCCCTCCCTGAGCCTGGTTCTGCCGGAGGTTTCTTCCTCTTAAACTCAATTAGGTATAAACTTACTGTCATCCAAACTGTGTGTGATTCTAAGTACACGTCCCTTTATCAATTATATATAATTACTAAATTATGAAAAGAGTTGAACAAGCTCACAAATTCCGCTTCATTTAGTAATTGCTGTGCTCTCAGAGAAGGCCCCACAGTAAGCTATAGAAAGGTTTATTTGTATTGTAATTATTTCTATTGAATTTGTATTGAAATCTATGAAAAAACATCTTCTTTCATCCCTATTCTAATGAGGACAAACGTGATCTTTCTCTTAGTATTTACCTTGGCTGTATGTTTGGGGTTTTTATCCTGCTACAGAAGGCATTTGGGGCCAATAAACAATCATTTATATGTCTGAAAGCATTCTTTGTTTACAGCATTTTTTCACACCTGCTAAAAACTTTGGCACAGCACTTTATATGCACCTCAAAACAAACAAACAAACAAAAAATAATGCAGAGACATGCTTGCTTGAAGCTTTATTGTTGCAAAAAATAAACAAGAGGAAATAAGAAGTTTTCTCTGCAGAGAAAAAAAAAATCATAATCAGTCCTTTGGTAACAAGTCTGCTCTTATTAAAGACAAGACTGCTTTAAAGATCGCCTCAGAGACAGCCCAGTTTGTGTTGGCTGGTCATTTTGTTATGACAGAGAGAGGAAAACTATAATGCTCCAAAATGAAATGAAGTAAGAGCGAGCAAAACACAAACACCATCATACGTCAGTGTGTGTTTTATGGGATTTTCATGCTCCAGTGTCAGCCCAAGAATGATGAGATGTTCTTGGCGCAGACAGATGGCAGATGAGCATCACACCACATATCATCCCAGCACTTGAAAACTGAAAGGTTCAAAAGTAGAAATCACACAAATCAAAGCCCAAACACTTGTTAACAAGCTGTTATTAGTTGTATCTTTGATCACAGAAACTATTCACACACATTAATAATTCATATTAATAATTGTGTTCTAATTTACCTCCACGATTTATCTGAAGGCAGTCCTGATTGCGATCATTATTGGGCTCTCTAAAGCACCACTTTTTATAGGTAAAACAGGTCCCATCACTCCACAACCACTCACCCTCCTAGAAGGAAGAAATTGGACTTATTGGTTCAGACAGGCCAAAATGTTGAGCCTACTCAGAGTCCTAGCAGATCATCTGACTTTAAGCACACAGCTTGAAGTCTTGAAGCTGCTGTACCTGCATTAGTTGCCCTACAAACCCATACGGAAAAGAAATAGTAAAAACATATATGATTTATATATGATTTACTCATGAAAGTGGCCACTTTCTCATTACTTTCATATATTTTTTTAGTAAGTATCCAAAACATACAAGTTTCATTATATAATTTTTCAAGGGATCTTATATCTGTTTTCACTCTTGTATGCTTTTCATACAAGTTTCATACAAGACAGATACAAACTTTATAAGATTTATATATATCCTTTCCATATGGGAATGCATATGAAAGAGCAGTGATGTTCAGAGTGATACCATTAGATATAAATCAACACACATTGTTTTTTTTTAATTAATCACTGATCCCAACAAAGAGAGGAAATACCTTCAACAGGCGTAAACATTTGACCACACAGCATTCAATTCATTTTCAAAAATGTACTGTCACTGATATGCTGCTAAGCTATGGTGGTGAGTTTCAAAGCAGAGCCAGGGAGAACCCAATAAGAATCAATAAGAGAATGGATGATCAAATCAGAGTTAAATTCTTATCAATTCTCATGCCTACACCTGACAAATGATAAACAAAATACCTCTGATGCATCAGTTCCTCCAATCCAACTTTCTTTTTTGCCAGTCAGCCTCTGAATCTCACGGTACTCATTGATGTTGCGAACTGATGCAAGATGTGCCCTCATGGACTTGCAGGATTTCTTCAATGGAGAAAGAAAGCGAGCAGAGGTTTTCAAAAATAATGAGTACGTAACAGTTAAAAGGATGTGGTTTAATCGGGTATTGAAGACAATACAAATAAGTTACCTCAGCATCAGCCCAACTCGCGACTGTTGAATTAAAGAAAAAGCAGCGATGACCGTATTTAGTCCAACCACCAGGACAACGAGGGGAACGAGGGGACCTCTTGACCACGTGACTCTTGGCTGGGAGTAAATGAATAGCTGTTCATGTGTCTCTGGCTGATATCTTATTTTGTATTATGTTTAATAATTATACAAATAATAACTGAAAAGTTGCACAAGTAAGATTTGACACTGAAACATAAGTTAAGTGATTGACAGAGTACAGGTGTGATGAAGGCTCTATACTACAATGGCGGCTACACTTGATGATAATCACAGAGTGTGTGTCGGTCAGAATGTGCTTCCTATGCTTATGCAACCAAATGGTTGAGCACATAAGGCTTTTTCCATTGCTTTTTTTCTTGGTGTGGTACTTAAAGGGTTAAGTATGGCCTTTATAACAGCCAGACACTTGAAAACATCCTTTGTGTTACAAACATTGAGGTGATTTTTTGTCTGCTAACGATGACAATAATTATTGAAAATCTGGAAAATATTGTTCACCTGGGGGCATCAATCCCTCTACTTCATCTCTGGCCTCTGCACAGTGAAGACACAGACAAATTACCACCAAAAGTATTGATTTTGACCATCAATTTTCTGCATATGATAATTATAAGAAAGGTGTATATTGTATTATTCATTTATATGTTTCATTAAAATTATATACATGATAAAAAATTATACAATGATACTCACCAGCAGCCGTGGTTAGAGCCACCATTGCACAGAGAAGTGCAGACACAGTTAGCAGCTTCATGGTGATTTTTAGTATCTTTGAACAAAACAGATACAAAATGAATAACAATTCATTAAAAACAGGACAGAAGAAAACCAATTGAATACCTTTTGTAGAATATTTTCTATTTCTTTTCATTATTAGCCAGAAACTACAACCACCAATTGTGAATGCTGAGCTGCTCTAGCACCAGCATTTATATAATGTTACATATATGTTTAACTGGAATGTAACACTGAAAATACTAACACATATATTTGTCAGTCATGCCTGTCAAACCTTCATCACATTTCTTTCTTTTCCAACCAAAACCAGAATAATTGCCTCACACCTAATTTGATTTCCTACTTACTTAATTTCACATACTGACTGAACCTCAACAGAGGTTTTATGAACACAACTACAGAACAATTAGTCTTATTAACCATGTTTTGAGTTCTAATATTGCATAATAAAATATCCCTCCTGTTTAAAACAGCCAATGATGTGTTGCCGGCTCTTGAGCAGCCCATTGTGACTTTTTGGACCCATAATTGTCGTAAAAAAAATGAAGCCACAACATTTACTGTAATATGGGAGTGTTTTCAAAACCGTCTTCTACAATAACCTGAGTGAAACGTCTCTTTGTCATTGACAGACTTTCCTCATCATGTTGACACTTAGCAAAACACTATCTCACAATTATAATGATATCTGTGTCAATTTACTCAAATCTACTGCCACGATCATTTGATCCAATATTTTGAGTCTTTTACGTTTTTTCTGATTGAACTTTATTTGTAATGTTTAAGTTTTTGTCTTTTAGTTTAGTCACTGGTTTTCCTGTTAAGTTGGTTATACTCCCGGTCAATGTTTTCTTATCACTGTGTCACTCCCCGTTTTCTGTCTGAATCTGTCATGTCTTCTGTATCTCGTCGTTCTTGTGTTGTTCTTTCATGTATGTTCTCTCGTGTCCCCTCTCACTCGTGTGCCCTTGACCCCTGTGTCATGCTCGTGTTGTCATAGTCTGTCTCACTGTTTCCTGTTTTATTTTGACAGTCTAGTTTAGTTTTTCCCAGTATAGGTTTTAGTTTAATCTTTGTTGTTAATCTTTGCCCTTCTTTGCATTTAAGTCCTCAGTCTCTCCGTGTTCCTGTTCTGAAGTTTTTCCCCACATTCCTTGTGCTTTGATCTTAGTTTAGTTTTTCCCAGTATAGGTTTTAGTTTAGTTTAATCTTTGTTCTCTTCTGCCCTTGTTTTTCATGTTTTTCTCAACCTCAATAAGCGGCTTGTTTTTTGTTAAACCCTTTTACCTGCCTCGGTCCACTCATGACCGATCCATTTTGGTTCACCTAATAAATACAGGTCTGCTGCTGTTACACCCCTGAAAACAGGGGGAAAAGAATCACGAGAGTGATTATGACTTGCGTCTCTCATGCAGTCGTTTATTGCAGTGAAAATGAGCAGAAACTTTTCACATTCTGTACTGCTAAATGTCACATGGTGTAAGAAAAACACGAAATAATAAACTGAAATACTAAAGTGCTTACTATACATATACTTGAGCAGGTTTCCTAATAAAATGGTTGACAATAGCGGCGTTTTTAGCTCCTGCCTTTATCTTAATGGCCATTATACAGTACAAAACTGAGGCTCAAAACCGCCACGTACATGTGCACAAATCTCTAATATAATGCTTCTAAAGCTTACAAAACAATGAAGGGTTACCTCTTAGATATCTTAACAGTGTACACATTGAAAATATATCAACCTTTAAACACTTTTACCTGAAAAAAGGGGGAAAAGAATCATGAGAGTTATTATGACTTGCGTCTCTCATGCAGTCGTTTATTGCAGTGAGGAGAATGCTACAAAAGCCCCTAGTGGAGAACAGAGACACTACTAATCGATCCCAGAAAAGGCTTACTAGCTGATCAGTGATGTATAGATTGCAGTTCTCTTAAATAACATGAAAGCCATTAATATAACATGAAAAATAATAAACGCTTAACCATTTTCTTACCATATTTACATTATTTTTGTCTTTACATTAACTAATATGAATTTGTATTAACTGAACAGTTTTATATGCAGTAGTCCTTCAACCTGTCACACTGCCACAGCCCTTTTACACCTGCAGAGAGTAGTGGTGTGGTAGTTCCTGTTCCTAAATTCAGTTATGGTCAGATGGTCAGACATAAAGGAACGTGTGTATGCTCTTGAGCCTTACAGGCCACACAGAGAAGAAGATTCCATAGTAACTTTGCTCAGCTTGGTTTTTTATCTTTTAAAACAATTCAAATTCATATTTTTAGCAAGAGACTCTGAGAAGAGTTGACCTCTCACGTCACTCCTCATGTAGTGTTGCAACAAAAGTAGAGAAACAAAGATGTGATGTGACAAAAAAGGTCCTTCAGCTGGTATATGAGATTACTTGTTACTGACAGTGTTGGGAAGGTTACTTTTAAAATGTATTCCACTACAGATTACAGAATACATGCCCCAAAATGTATTTTATAACGTATTCTGTTATGTTACTCAATGAGAGTAACTATTCTGAATACTTTGGAATACTTAATACATTATAATGCTGTTTACAACTACATGAATGTACTATTGCTGTGTGATTTATTACTATTACTGAAGGTCTGCGGCTCCGAACCGTAGTAAAGGGACCTCTGACTAATACGGCGGGTTCCGTGTCGGGCTTCTAGCCGAAAAATAGATTTACTTTGTTGTGTGGGTCAACTTTGCTAGTGAGAGACAGAGAGAGGAGTTGAAAGACTGCTCCAACTGAACTTATTCTTTCGGAGGAAAACACGAACACGGTGTACAGTCGAGTCTTAATAGCTTACTTACAACTGGGCTCATCAGGCTCTCTTCTTGGCTGCAGTGGTTATTATTATATTTACATGCTTCCAGCTCCCGTTTTTGCTCGATGACTGCTCGTACCTTTCCACTCCCCTTTTTCTCCCTCCTCGCGCTCACAGACACATAACGGGTATGGCAGTCCATTCTCCCTGCAGCACGGACTACACTGCCTATGAGGCTACATTCTTTAGAGCTATGCCTGTAGCATTCTGCCTGTTAGCTTAGCACAACAACAACAACAACAAAAAGGCGCAGAGAGAGAGCGTCACCCTGTAACCATGGCAACCGTAACGCAGCTGCCTGGAACAACAGAACATAGCTGTCAAACAAAACCCAAACAGTCCTGGCCCGCCACAATATGAAACAGGAAACTACCGCCGTACATCCATTTATTTCAACAAAGTAACTGTATTCTAAATACCACCTTTTTAAACGGTAACTGTAGCGGAATACAGTTACTCATATTTTTTATTTTAAATACGTAATATACGTAACGTACGTAACCTACGTACGTAACCTTTACTTGTGAACAAGACCCCAAGATACTTAAACATCTCCACTTGGAGCAACAACACATCGGTGACCCAGAGCCAACACTCTGGGATTTTCTGGTTGAGGACACTGGCCTCAGATTTGGAGGTCCTGATTTTCATTTCTCATACTTCATACTTGGCTGCAAATCACTTCACTGTGAGCTTTAGGCCAACAGCTGACAAACCAAACACAACCACATCATCTGCAAAAAGCAGAGATAAGATTCTGAGGCTACCAAAGTGGAAGCCTCCGGCCACTAGGCTGCACCTAGAAATTCTGTTCATAAAAACTAAGAAGAGAGTTGGAGACAAATGGCAACCCTGGCAGAATCCAACACCCACAGGGATCTAGTCTGACTTATTGCTGACAATTCAGACCAAGCTCTCACAATAGTTGTACAAGGAGAGAGTCAATCATAGCACCAGGTGAGAGATCCCATACTCCCAAAGCACCCCCCATAGGATACGTGGTCAAAGGACGTGGTTAAATGCCTTATGTCTTGCTCTCTGTCCATTCATCTCCCCCTTCTTTCATATTTTTTCTTGTCTTCTTATGGGCCAGATTTTTCTTTTTGAATGTTGTCTTTTTTCTCATAGATCTCCTTGTCTTGGTTTTTAGATCATTGCTTAACTTTTACTCACTGACATTATGGATTATATGTTTGTTTTTCTAAAAACAATTAATCACAAAAAAAAAGAGAGAGAAAAGTTTCAGACAGTTCACTCATGGTGCATCACACTCACAAAATCACTCATCCACCATGTCAACAGAGAGAGAGAGAGATCAGGCATCACTGAAACAGTTATGAAACAGCACTAACTCAAAGACAAGTTCTTTTTTTTTTTTTTTTTACAAAACACATGATAAGATTTTAATAAAAATATTCTTACATTTTTCCAGATTATTCACCATACAGTAATATTGATAATCAATGTTTATGAGAGTTCTGATCATCCTGATCAACATTATTTTAACATCACAATGCAATTAATGCTCTATTTTCTATTTTCTGTTGATATAATTTTGATAAAAATTTTTAATTTCAATAGTTAAAATTTGACTCTGGTTTGAGACTGACCTGTGACATGAGACCCAGAATGACCGTCTGTAGATAAAAACACTGTCCAAATAAATGGAGCAGCCTCTGCAATGATCCACACACAGACTAGAATGAGCTTCAGTCCAGGAAACAGTGGAACAGAGCTTCTCTCTGAGAGGACAGAACATGCAGTTCTCATCAACACTTGGATCAAAACAGAAATAAAAGCATCTACAGCCACTGCACCACCTAAAATCCTCCACTGTAGCTCTCCAACCTTTTTTGTGAATGGGGTTTTATAAAATGCTCTCCATGCAGGTTTTACATGTGATCCCAGACCTATAGACAGTTAAAGTAGCCAGTCTCTTTGTGTCTAAGATTTGAGCAGCCGCATTTATACAACTGAAAGTTTTTCAAATCCAGCCCTGATTTTGAAATGTGATCTGGAATTATTTAATGGGTGTCAACAGAAAGAAGAGAGAAAGCACTGGAAAATAAAATACAGATTCCAGCGATGACGCTAGGAAAATTTCTCCAGGAAACTCCCTCTTCCAGTCAGCAGCATTATCCTGTGTGTCTTTTCTACATAATTTAGTTTCTCAAGATCCACCAGGCTAAAACGAAAGGCTCATTTTGAGGCAGCATTGGCCTGATTCATATTACGGGTTCACAGCATAAATTTGCTCATATTTTTTTGTCTACCTCTGATTGACCATGTCTCTGTGATTGAGACTTTTTTCCCTTTACATTTTTGTTGTTTAGTCTCAGTGTTCTTCCACTTTACAGATGACTATAGCTTCAAGAAAAGTAACACCAACCACTAAACATCAAAACAACAGAAAAAATGGCAGTACACAATAGTGATGGTAAATTAGATTCATTTTACTGAATCGAGTTTTAATGAGTCACTCACCAAAGTGAATTGGGTTTCTTGAGTCATTTGAGTCACTGAGTCAGTTGACCAGAGAGTGCAAAAACGTATATTTTCACTCAAACTTAATTTGTTTCTCTTTTCATGTAAATCCTACTGCTAAGATGAATGATTGTAAAAGAAAACAACTATTTTATAGAGCAAAAAAGAGCAAAAAAAAATCTAAAGGGAACATTTATATATTTTTATTTTATTTTATTAGTATTTTTCTTAAATGTGTCAAATATATATTTTCTCATCTAAATGTCCACTGAGCTGTGAGCCAGGGGGCGGTAATGCGCCTTAACATTGGTTGTCAACCAAGAAGAAGAAGAAGCTGTGAGTCAGGAGGGAGGGGCAAGAGCACCTGGCTGCAGCCACTGTGGAGCTCCACAGTAACCGGATACACGTGACCTCCACACTAACCGGAAACACGTGACCTCCACAGTAACCGGAAACACGTAACTTCAGTTAAATCGACTTTGACAGCGAAAACTAAATTGCGTTTTTGTTAGTATTGATGCTGCTGAGAAATAAAAATGGTTTTAAGTGGGGGTTTTTAACACTCTGGGTTTGTTCAAAAAAATTCACCATCCCCTAAATTGTTCGTGGCCAAAAGTGTACAGTGGTCCCTCGCTATAACGCGGCGCACCTTCCGCGACACTTGCTGTTTCGCTGATTTATTTATTTATTTTTTTTACAGTACATCGTGTTGTGCGTTCTGATTGCTGTAGACCATTGTCAATCAATCTAGTCCAGTGTCTCCTGTACAGGAGCGGTCCCTAATAGGCCCACGGACTGGTCCCGGTCCGTGAGTCCTTTGGTACCGTTCCGCGACAGTTGATCCTCCGGTGTGAAATGTATGGTTGTAGTTGTGTGTCTTATTTTGAAAGAACTATTTACGCGTTACCATAGCGACCAGAGAGCATTAAGAAGCAGAGAGGAGGATGTCACTGTCATTGTTGTTGGCGCACAGCTCAAGTCACATTTATTATTATATTTACAAAATACCACAGTTTCTTTTTTTTATTCTTTTGTTGTATTTATCCGCGACACCTTAAAGGTCGTTCCCTGAAAATATTGTCTGACATTAAAGTGGTCTGTGGTGCAAAAAAGGTTGGGGACTCCTGCTGTACAGTACAGAATGCGTTTAGCTTGTCGAATTTACATAAATCTTCGATCGCTAGCAGTGTAACTCTGAAGTGCTGTACTGTATGTTTGTAAGTTTTCTCCCAAACAAACACAACAATGCCGACGAAATGTTTTGCACCCTCAAATGCACCTTTTGGTTTCATTCCATAATACTGGACTTATGTTTCTACGAAGATTTGAACTCTAAGAGTGTTTAAACAAAAGAGAAAAGTGTGAAAATGTTCATGCCTGTCTGAGATAAGTGTATAAAGCATGTAGTGAGGGGTTTTACAGTCTTAACACCTATAATAATTGTAAAAAATAAAGTTGGCTACTTCATGGATTTCACCTACCGCGGGTTATTTTTAGAACGTAACACCAGCGATAAACGAGGGACTGCTGTATTATTAATAGCAGTGTCTGGGACATCTAATTGATTAACATCAACATTGATTATTATGCACTATTATTTTTGTTCAAGGAGAGCAAAAAATATAAAACTCTCTCTCAGCTTGTTTGTTGCCAAAAATGGCCACTTTTTGTGTATGTTCACAAAATGCTATAAAATGTATATTTCTTAAAACATTTTTCTACTTTTACCGATGTGACTCTTTAAAATAGCACCAGTCCTTTTCATCAAAATCAAAATTGTATCTAAATTTTTTACTCTTTATAGCCAGTTAGGTTATATATTACCATTAACTTTTCAGATAAAACGGTGATAAAGTCCTAATGTTTTCATGAAACTTCCTTTTTTTCCCCATCTGAGCATCGGGGAAAAGGCTGTCTTGCAATTGTTGAGGTCACTAGTGTTTGCCCCATTTCTTCCAGGATCACTCTCTTTATAGGTTTTAGTGGACTCCTAGTACTGCGAAGTGGTTTCATGGTACAAAGGCCTTGTATTCCAAGATCTGGGAGACTGTAGAAATGAGCAGTGATGCCCTTCCTACCATCTTTCCAGAAAAATAAGTGATCTGGAAGCTGTTAGGCTGACTTACAGCAGCAGCACTTTCTGCACCTGCATAAACTCCAGGACACATTTACTAACGGTGTTTGTTGCTGTATGTGCTGCAGCTTTGAATTTTTTAATAATATATATTTTGTTAATATTTTGGCTATGGTGTCTTGTTATGAAATGTACAAAAGTAAAAGTGTTTTTAGCAGGTGCTTCAAAGCTAAGTTTGACTGGGAAACTCAAAGCTCAATAGTCTGTATCAACAGAAATTCACTGCAGCCTATGTAATATTTCATGCGTCATAATTTATTCTACTCTATCTTGCAAATACATATATGTGTGGTAATGTCATGCACAACACACACAACTATTAGATCCTTAAGATCAAACCCGTGTCATTCTTTTGGTCCACTGCAGTGCAGTAGTCAAAAAAAGAGAATAAGTGAAGTGTCCACAAATGGCCAGGATAGAGCCCAGAGTGTTAATGTTTAAAATGTATAAAAATATTATTGATTACAATTCTTTACTGTTAATATCAACAATAAGCTTTTTATTTTGAAATTACAAGTTTAAAAAAAATGCTGTTACATTTACATTTAATGCTGTTACACTGTAATCCTTTATTATAAGTATGGACATAGAATCAAGTGAACAACATTTTGAAATAAGTTTAATTGGAATTTTGTACTATGCAAAAACAAAACAAAAAACAACAACAACGACATATTAAACAAACACAGCCAGTGCCTTCATTTGTCCATCACATGTCAAACATAGCACTGACCCTTAGCCCCTGCTCATCAGCACATGCTTTCAAAAAGAGCTCCATGTCCTCTGCAAACTGAAAAACAAAGAGGAACAAGTCCCTTGCTCCAGTGTCTTCTTCCTCTGACATGTCTCTTAAGACCCTCTGCTGGTCCCCTTGATTTAAGGACAGATATTTTGGCATTGTTACGTGTCCACGGAAAAGTGCCTTATTTTGGACAACCCACTGCACAGCAGGACGCAGATCTTCAACAACTGCTGGCTCCTGTGTCAGGCAAATGGGGACAAAAACATAGTTATTTCTCTGCTGCAGAACAGTTTTTTAACAGTTATTCAAATGTCACTAAACATGTAATTACACTACTGGTTAAAGTGAATACTGACCTGACTTCCTGGAACTTGCGCTTTTTCAGTCTGAAAATGGGCACGTGTTGTCCTTCAAGCACAGCTTTGGCTTCCTCTCTCCAGTGTGCAAATAGCTTGCCAGAGCTTAACAGAAAATGTTGATATTGTTAAGGTGTGTAAACTTTGACACAACATAGAACAGAAGTCAAAATATAAATACCTCCTGAGATCAAAGTTCTCCATCAACAGCAAGCACCACCATTTACGCAAGTAGGGCATGTCTGACTGTAAAATATTAATATGAAACATATTTAACAACTTTCAAAAGATTCAAGACTCCATTGCTGTGAAAGTAAATAGAATACTTACTATAGTATAGTCAAATGAAGCATCCAGTGCCACGTACAGAGCAGACTATTTGGAAGAAAAAATAAAAATGTCATTTTTTTAGAAGCTTAAATTAGCTTCTGTATGAATCTCAAGAAGAGAAGAGAAAAATTACCATCAGCATGAAGATCCCACAGTCAACTCCATAGTCTTGGCTTGGAAAACCCTGTATTACATTGAAAATAAAGGCTCGTTAATAAAATCCCTTAAAAGAAGACTAATTCATATCATTCACCATACACTTAAACTAGCACATACCTTCAAGTCAAAGCTCTTTTTTTCTGACCACTGCCCGGGAATGATCTTCACTGCAAGATACCTTTTTTTTAAAAAGACAGTTACATTCACAAGTTAACAGATGTCATGCTGATCGGTGTGAAATGTTTATTGCTAATAGCACCAACTGTAACTACAGGCCTTAGGAACACGACCTCAACAAAACAGCATAACAAAATGAAAAAGTACAGTTACATGCTCACAGTTGGTCAAAATAAAGCATTTACAGCTTTAAGTTAAGGTTGGCATATTTTATAAACTAATTTTTAATGGTGTTTTATGTTAAACTAGAACATTGGAAGACCCTATTTATGTCTGAAAGTCATCTAAAGACAGCATCACTGACTTGATCATAATGTGAAGATGAGAAATAGAATAAAATGCTGAAGCATCATGCTGATATATCCATCCATCCATCCATTCGCTTCCGCTTATCCTTTTCAGGGTCGCGGAGGGCACTGGAGCCTATCCCAGCTGTCATAGGGCGACAGACTGGACAGGTCGCCAGTCTGTCGCAGGGCCAACACACAGAGACAGACAACCATTCACACTCACATTCATTCACACAGTTACACCTAGTGGCAATTTGGATTATCCAATTAACGTATCCCCACAAGCTGCATGTCTTTGGACGGTGGGAGGAAGCCGGAGTACCCGGAGGGAACCCACGCAAACACGGGGAGAACAGGCAAACTCCACACAGAAACTTGTTGATATAGTTTATAAAAAAAGCATGTGAGTGTACTGTATGTGTGAACACTCAAGATCAGCAGAACATGATCTGGGATGCACTTAACAGGTTCCTGAAAACTCCGGGACAAACCAAAAATGCTTATAAAAATGTGACCTCAAAAGTGAAACATATTGTTGGCCACCAAATCCTGCCTTGGTGTATAATGGGTCAAGAAAGAGGATTTCTCTTTTAGGTGGCTTCAGTACCTAAAAGACAGTTAGCCATGACTTCAAACCTGAAAACAATGTCATTGCAAGCGATCACAATCAAAGACTTTTGAAACTGCGTCATAAAAGCTTGAATACATCTCAGACACATAGCAAAATTCTAACAGTTTGTATGTGTCAAAAAACAAGACTTACACACAACTGGAAATGACCAGGTGTCCAGAGAGGGAGAACTATGATGTGCATCCTCTGAGCATCAGTCTGAAACAGAATTGTATTTTTAAGTATCCTGTATATAAACTTGCACCAAAGTTATAAAAAAAATCATTTTGATTACTTGCTTGTTTCTTTAAAGGACGGTACACTTACAGGAAAGGACTGCAATGGATCACAGCCATAGGGTGCAAGCCAAGTCCGGGTGACATACAGATTTTCGATGTAAATGCTTATCCCCTAGAATGTAAAAAAAAAACAAAAAACATTTAAAACAACAACTCTTTAAATTAAAGCTTGACAATCATCATATACAACATACAGTACCTTTGACTGAACAATTTTAGTGATAAGCTCAAAACAGCCATTTCCAATCTGAAACAGAAAAAATCATGAAAAAAATGAATGTACACTTTATTATTTCATATTCATAGAAAAAATAATACTTACAGTCGATTCCATTTGTTTGTTTAAACCCAGTGTCCAAAAATCTGCCCGCGTGAGGCATCCAGAAGACGTTTCAACAATCAGCTCATCTTTGGGTCTGCTGATGTCCAGAACATAGTTGAGCTAAAAAAAACAGAGAGGTGTCATAGACTGTGGATGACAAAATCAGATAAGCACTAAAAGTTGCACTTTGCGACATCTGAAAACTTTAACATACAAGCTGTTGTTGGCCAGGGTGCGGTACAAAACACCACAATGAACGGCTGGCCAAAATGTTCTCAGGCTTTGTCAGAGCTTCGCACGGTGGTCCACACAGGTCAGGAAAAGTTGCATCTGTTGAGACCTTCTATTGGCTTTCTTGTTGTCAACTCTTTCCTGAGGTTCTATAGGGATTTTAACAGGTTTCAGACAAAACACTACATAGAATGCATACTAAATGCATACAAATGCAAGAAAAATAAGCACTATCTATAGAAGGAAATTCATTTGAAACAGCATGTAACAAATTCGTTTATGAGCCATCAACTACAACAAGATAATGAATGCAAGATTATTATTTCACCTATATATGACAATCACTATTCAAAATAAGAACTTTTACCAGTGTCACCAGACATTGAAGGTGCTGGGTTCAACACCGTTTCAGTGATTTCTCTGGGTTTATTGCACACCTGTGGGGCTAGGTACACAAAGAAAAGAATATACACACAGAGATAGGAACAAATCTAACATGTAAACAATGGTAGCGTTCTGGTCATGAGACAATACATGTACTTACCTACGACAGCTTGACAATGCCGACAATGAGATATTGATCTGTGTGTTTCTCTGCCATGGAGCACGATGAAAAAACATTAAAATAAGAAGGAATGTTGTTGTAACGCAAAAAAAGTGGCAACATGATCATTGTAAGAAAACTAGATGATTCCTAGAATTATGAACTCACTAACGGCAAATTTATTTAAGAAAGACTCTGTCCCAACCTTTGCGATCAACTTGCAAGACTTCCACGGTATCCATGCGTGTTTACGGCTACTGTGGAGGTCACGTGTTTCCGGTTACTGTGGAGGTCACGCGTTTCCGGTTAGTGTGGAGGTCACGTGTATCCGGTTACTGTGGAGCTCCACAGTGGCTGCAGCCAGACCCTTCTCGGGAGGGGGTGAGTGTGTGATTCGTCTATGCTACGATTTAGCACAGGAAGGGAGGGGGTGAGTGAGTCAGTGATTCATTCAACTCGTTTGAGCTGTGAGCCAGGAGGGAGGGGGTGAGTGAGTCCTGAGTGATTCGCTTACGCTACGATTCAGCACAGCAAGGGAGGGAGTGAGTAACTCAAATGTGCTGTTAGCATGTTAGCAGAGCGATGCTACTGTGAACCGAGGAGCTATTGTCTTGATGTGAGCTTCTACTCAGGGTTTTTTCTTCCAGTTCAGAGCAGAAATGTTTTTGTTAAGAAACTGGCTGTTGTTTTTTCCCCACAATTTTAATTATAAGCTAGATATATTTCTACTAATGGAATTAGTTTGATAACAGCAACAGGGATGAGTCAGTGAGTCAGTGAGTCAGTTGCGCTTGTGAACCATGATTCACGAGTCAGTAAAGTGATTCTCGAGTATTGAATGATTCGTTCACAAATCGAACATCACTAGTACACACACAAAAAAGAGAAAAGTTTCAGGAAATTTGCCCATGGAGCAACATGCTCCAAGACTCACTTATCCACCACATCTACTCAGAGAGAGAGAGAGAGAGAGAGAGAGAGAGCTCAGGCCTTGACTGAAGCAGTTATGGTTAAAAATGCTGAGTTAGAGATGAAACCTTAACTCTTATAAAACTATGTCTAAACTTAAGTTTTTTTGTTTTGTTTTGCTTTGCTTTGTTTTGGGGGTTTTTTAAAAATATTTTTATTAGAATTTTTTTCCATAGTAACAGACAATGACAAAAGAAAAAGTACACAAGAACCAGAACAGAACTTAGCTCAGGCAATACAAGGTTCTGAGGCACATACAAGGCAGTTGAGGTAAACCACAACCCCACCAGGAATCAAAACAAATCAAGAAGACCAATATTCAGGCAAATTAATTCAGTTTGGAAAGCCCCGCAACAAGGAGGATGAAAGTACAGGTCCAACGTATTTCAGATATGGGTCCCAGGTTCTGTGGAAAGAGTCCAAGGTGGAGTTGAGCATACAAGTTATATATTCATTGGGAATACAGTCCATAACAATGATATGCCAGGATTTCTTCGTTGGGATTGCTGGCCTGCCTCAGAGGCGCACGATATTCTTCCTGGCCGCAAAAGATAACAGCTGGAACAGTCTCTTGTGTTTGCCTTTGATAACCAGATTTTCCATTACTCCCAGTATAAGACAGAGAGGGTCCAGAGGAACAACAGAGTTGAAAATAACTGAAAGCACCTTTCCAACATCAGACCAGACATATGGAATTTTCACACATGACCAAAAACAATGCATAAAATCACCCTCCTCCACATTACACTTCCAGCATAAAGGGGAGGAGTTTACATCTATTTTACTTTTTAAAGAGGGTGTGATGTATTCCCGATGAACAATTTTTAACTGAATTGATTTAGCCCGATTACAGACAGATATCTTAGAAGCACAGGCCCAAATCTCCTGCCAGTCTGGAACATTTATTGAGCAGCCTATAGGTTTCTTTCCCAGGCCTGTTTAGCAGCCAGGAAGCGAGGGGCTGAGCTAGAGTTAAGAACCTTATAAAAGGAACTGATGGATTTTCCAGACTGCAGGGAGGACAAAGCATCCTCCACTGCGGACCTAGTAGGGTCCAACAATAGGGTGGTGTCATTAATTATAAAGTGCCTCAGTTGCAGGTATCTAAAAAATTCCAAATTTGAAGGCCAAAACATTGTTGAAGCTGCTGAAAGGAAAGAAGGGTCCGGCCTCTAAACAGATCACCCAAGTTAACCAGCCCCAAATTAGACCAGACCACAAAACCCCGGTCCAGACATCCAGGCAAGAAATAAGGGCCATTCATAACAGGAGCCAGGGAGGATGTCAAATGGGCCCGACCCTCCAAAGCACGGACAGACCTCCTGGCCTTGACAGAGCATAGGATAATAAGATTGTTGGAGAGTTTTTTGACTTGACTGATCTCTTTAACAAATTAAACAGGGGACATTTGGACTGAGAGGATTCAATATCAAGCCAGATCGGGGTAGAGTCGCATCTGAGCCAGTCTGCGATCACTGTAAGATGAATAGCAAGTTGGTAAAGTCGCAGATTGGGTAAATCAACACCTCCAACTCGACTGGACATCTGGAGTGTGGCCATTTTAAGTCTGGGCCTTGGTAATCTCCTCTTTAACACGAATACCAGAAATTAAAACATCCTGTCTTACAGCCTGGGCTAGTGGTTCTTAAGTTTTGAAACATGTTTTGAAAACTATTACTTCTTCCCAAGGCTGCTCGCTAATTTATGATAAATGAGCCATGGTAAATGATTCTCACTTGGTGGCGCTTTGTATGGCTCATGTGTGTAGCCTGTTCTAAATAAAAACCTTTACATAACAACTTCTTTTATAGTGTGATCTTCACATAGTTTAAAGCAAAATTCACAGTATTAACTAATTCTGTCTTTGAGGATTCTAGCTTAGCCTAGCTATTAGCTTAGCTCTTAGTCACTTACAGCATGGCTTCTTCACCTGGCACCCCCACAATTTACATATATATAGTGATTAATTTTGGGGTAGCATGTTTTTAGGGTTTGAAAGGCACAGATATTGTTTTAAGAAAATATGTCTGATCTGTTGTGAAACTCTGGACACATATGGGATCACTTAAGGTTTTCCCTTAGGCAGCAGTTGTCCTTTATCTCTCTGAAACATTCTTTGGGTACTTTCCCAGCTGGGAATTTACTCAGGGCCTTCGTGATATGATGTTCTGCTTCCCTGGCCTCTGGCTGCTAAAAGGTTAGAGATGAAAACATAACTTTTCTGAAACAATATCAGAACTTCAGTTTTTAAAACATGTTTTGAAAGCTGATACTTCTTCAGACTAATCAAGACTGTCTTGTAACTGGCCTTGTGCTGGCCCATGTGTGAACCACCACTGGCAAACCTGATCTGGGCCGCCAAAGAGCCGTCATTTTTAGTGGTATGTGGGCCATGTGTAAGCACATTGTGTGGGCCAGGTCGGGGCCATACCAATTTTGCTATGTGGGAATGTATGTAATGTATATGCCAGATATGCCAGATATACATTATATCTGGATTTCACCATTATGGCTACGTTTAGGACCCTTTTGGCTAACTGTAGACACTCTTCTCAGTGCGAGAGAAACAGTCCTGCAGTTGATGTTGACGTTGGGCCTTGTTGTGTATATGCATAAGAGAGGAGCAGAGGAAGTGGTCAGACTGGCCTAAATGTGGGGGTTACCTGAATCTTTATGTTTGTATAAACATGATCCAAAGTTTTTTTCCTTTCTGGTCGCACGTGTTACATATTGTACATATTGGTAGTGTTAGTTTAATTAGTGTTAGCCTCCATAATTAGCAAGACTGTTAGCTCCCTCCATAGAAAAAAAGGTTGTGGTGTAACAGGAAAGTACTCTAGGTCCAGTCAGCAGTGTGTGTGTGTCATCATTCTTTTTCCAGACCAGCATATAAATGCACAACCCCCCCCCCCCATCGTCTCCTTGCTCCACAGGTGTGTTGGATCTTATTGAAATACAGCTCTCTCAGACATAGAAATTTGCATGAATGAGTAGTTCAAACTTGTTCTTTTTTTTGATCAGGGATTGTGTATTGCTGAGAAACACTCCTAGACTGTGTCTGGCTGGTACTTTTGAGCAGCATCCCTGCTTCTGCTTCCTCTATCCTCCATCTTTCCCATCTGTGAGTAACAATAACAATCCACGTATCACCCACTGGTCGCGTTAGTTCCTTTGGTATGTTAAAGGAGCAGCAAGACTCTTCAAATCTTGTCAGTTTCATGTTGTAGCCGATGTGCAGTAACTCCTGGCCCCTTTATGTGAGATTAGCAACAATTTTAAGCAAACTTTTATTCACTTAGTTATTAGGGGGTAATGTGCTTAGAATTTTGAAGTGAAAAAATAAATTTTGGAGGAAGCTATAACATATTATGATGTGGAAAAAGTGAAACGAGAACAAGTGAATACTTTTCAGATGCATCCAAAAAAAAAACGGAGTCACGGGATTGAAAATGAACAACAGCCTTCACAAGAAAGCCTTCAACAGTCCCACGTTTAAAATTTTGCACACTTCTTTCTTTACATCATTATTATTTCAGAAAAGTTCAGGAATATCATTCAGTGAATGGGGAATCATTTTAGCATACATCTTGGTGTATACAGTCACGTGACCCTCTCTGAAGCTATGTGTATCTGTTTGTCCTTGGCTCCTGGAAACAGAAAAAACAAAAGACTTGGCACATATCCTCGCCCCTCATTTTTATGTGTCACTCTCAAGGTTGTACTTTCACTTTCATTTTGACTGCACAGAGGCCCGGTACAACCTCTCTGATTGCTTTGAGATGTCATTTCACTGACAGTTTCTTTTGTTTGCTTGGTAATTAAACTTGATTTTATTTATTTTACTCTAAAGAAATTTTAAAGAAAAATGGTCATATATTTAAGGAAACCTATTAAAGATTATAAATGTCAGCTAAACCATCTGTAAGGTCAAGTAAAATAATAATAATAATAATAATAATATTACTTCCATCAATTCAGTTTACAACATGGTGTATTATACATGTTAATAAAAAACACAGAGATCCTGAAAATTGTTTTCTGAAGTGGTCATTTGTTGACACAGCTGACACTGCTCTCTTCATTTCCCAGACATCGAAGATCATCGTGTACATCTAAACCTTTGATATGTTCATCATTACAGATGAGGTGCACTTTGGTGCCAGTGTCCTGTCTTAATGATCACTGCATTGCTGACTTCTGTCCAATAACAGCCCTGTTTTGATGACTTGTAGTAGCAAAATTTTCATAGTTGTCACAGGAACCTATGATTCAAACTTGCACTTGTTTTGCTGTTCCCTCCCAGGACTCAATGTCCCCACTCAGTTTTTCCTTTTACTGTCAATCATTGCTTGTTTTTAAGCACTATAACAACCTGTTTTTGTTTAAGCACTAAAATTTGGCAGATTGGGGGAATTTCCACTGCTGCTGTCACTTTCAGAACACTAGGATTTTCTACACTTTGAGTTTCAGTTCCAAAAGAAAAACAAAAAGAAAATCTGTATCCGTTTAGCTAGTTTGTAGATGTGTGTCATAGCAGCATCTGCCTGTATTTAGCAAATGATTAAAAAACTTTCAAATGTTTCCCTCAAACAATCAGCTGCTGCTGGTATGGATAAAGACAAATTACTTCACCACATTTTATTAATTAATTATTTTTCCCTTGGAAAGCTAATTCAGTGCAGGTGTGTGTTATTGTATTAGATTGTTGTTGACAAATCAAAAGCAAACCAGGAGTTAGGGAGTGTTCTTGCATAGGAGACTGGAGGAGCTTAAAGCATTTATGTTTTCCAAAGGTAAGTTTAACTCTATGGTTCCAATGTCTGACTGAACTAAAAGCTGCTGTGGTGCATTATGGGTAATGTGGCACCAACAACTGAAACAGGAGGATGACTGTTTTGATTTATGGTTTTACTCAATAAGTGTACTCACAAGTCATCAGACAAAAGCTTAATCAAACCTAACATCATCATCATTATCACCTCTCACTCCCAGCCAGCTCTGAAATGATTCTCCTTTTTGTGGGGTTGTCACACGTCAGCATTAATTCTCCTTGGACACATGGATAAGGCACTGTCGTCCCTCAGGCCTTTTAGAATCCAGTACTCAAATCTGATGTAGACTCTTTTACATATTTTTCTTTAATTAAGATACAACAGAAACAACACTGTGATGTTGATGGTGTTGCTGCACTCCCCGCTGTCAGATTCACAGCAGTACACTCCACTGTCAGATGGGTAATATAATATATAATAATGGATTGGATTTATATAGCGCTTTTCAAGGCACCCAAGCACTTTACAATGCCACTATTCACTCTCACACACTGGTGGAGGCAGCTACGGTTGTAGCCACAGCTGCCCTGGGGCAGACTGACAGAAGCAAGGCTGCCATATCGCGCCATCGGCCCCTCTGGCCAATACCAGTAGGTGGTAGGGTAAAGTGTCTTGCCTAAGGACACAACGACCAGGACAGAGAGCCCGGGGATCGAACCGGCGACCTTCCGGTTACAGATGGGCTTCCCAACCTCCTGATGATGCAGGATGACTCATGTAATTGGCCCCAGGTCTCACATTAAGCAGAAGAGCATGTGGAGGTGTTTCTCTTCACTGTCCAGCTGCTGAAGCTGCCTGGCACCGCACAGCTCAGATTTATGGTTTCATAATAAAAGAAGACTGACCTGCTGGGATGATGCTCAGAGTAGCAGCGTCAGGTTCAAAAACATCAGGCTGACACATCATTTAACATGCAGTATAGGCAACACTTGGAGATTAATAACATGAATAAACATTAATAACACTTCTACTGCGATTGTACTGATTAAAACCAGCTGAGCTAGAAGAGAGGAGAGACTCACAAAACATTAAAATGACAGTCAGAATACATTTTCAATTAGATCAGCGGATGTGAAGAGATTTGAGCTACAACAACTGATAACTGATAACTGAAATAACTGATGCTGGATTAAGATATACTTCATTCTGCTATATGTAGTCTGTCATAGTTCGTTTAGCTGTATTCTTGAAGGGTCAAACAGACCTCCACCATCAACATTACAGTGAAGTACTAGGATGAAACCCAGAGACCCACTGTAAAACCTGATGGTACAGTGGTCCCTCTCAGGCCACATGTGGCTAGAGTGTGTAGACAGTTCCTGGATAAAGGCATTGATGTCATCGGCGAGCCATGTTTCTCAGATCTGAATCCAACCAAGAACCTCTGGGCCGCTATGTACAGGTAAGCTGGCATTTCCAAATAGTTCCAGAGAGGGTCAGGAGGCTCAGAAGTGCCCTGATCCAGATCTTGGAGGAAACCATCTACCTATATCAGGAGCATGCCCAGATGTTGTCAAGACTACATGCAGGCACGTGGGGAACACACGCACTACTGAACCGCATTATGACATGTGTTTGATCCTCGCAACTTTGATTTTTCGTGTGATTTTGAATCCAGCCCTCAAAAGGTTCATGATTTTAGTTTCCACTGATTATCATTATATCATTTTGTTATTAATACTAGTCCAGGATCGATAATTTTAATTAAATTGTTTGAAGTTAAGGCAAGGGTATCGAACTCCAGGCCTCGAGGGCCGGTCTCCTGCAGGTTTTAGATCTCACCCTGGGTCAACACACCTGAATCAAATGATTAGTTCATTACCAGGTTTCTGGAGAACTTCAAGACATGTTGAGGAGATCATTTAGCCATTTAAATCAGCTGTGTTGGATCAAGATCACATCTAAAACCTGCAGGACACTGGCCCTCGAGGCCTGGAGTTTGACACCTGTGAGTTAAAGGTTGCAAGAGAAGATTGCTTACTTGTTTGTAGCAATTCCCAGGGAGCGTTATCCAGGTGAGCTATCAACAAATGGAGGGCTTTCAGATAGTGATGTGACGTTCTGTATCGAGGCTTCGAAGCTTGTGTCGAGTAATGGAGGGGGCGTTTCCGCGATGCGCGTATCGAGGCTTGCTTCATTTATGGGAGGAGCTGAAAATGATGACGTCCGAAGCCTCGCTGCCCGGCTGTACCACGTGACTGGTTCATGAAGTGGTTCGAACTTTGCCGCGAGATATGACAGCGATATAAACCCCTCAGACTTCATTCAAAATGTGGGTGTTTGATGGAGAGTTGCGGTTAGTGAGAGTTTGGAGACAGTTTGAAGGTTTATGAGAGTGAGGAGAGAAAGTCAGGAGAGAATGGAGCCAGCTAAGAAGAGGAGGATGTCCTCCCCTGTGTGGGAACATTTTGATCTTATTCCTCCCAACAAGGTATGTACATTTCTACAGAAGATGTATTTTCATAATACTGATGGTGCAATACAATTTATGTTAAGCGGCTTTACTTTTGTACAAGGTGAAGTTTTGCTCTGTGCCAGGGAGCTGGGATATAACAACACCTCATCCATGCTTAGGCACTACAGAGCTTTGCATGAGAATAAGGGGAACACCGATTGTGGAGCAAGACCAGGTGAGCCATCAAATGTCATGATAATATAGCATGCAGTAATGTTACTAAATGATATAACAATATTATACAGCTGTTATAAGTTACGTGTGTGATATTTATATTTGTGCTTTGTCTTTATTGTCTTTCCTCAGAAGAACAATCTCAAATAGATGAAGACCTGGTCAGCATGGTGATTGAGGACTCCCAGCCATTTAGCATTGTGGAGGACAAAGGATTCAAATATTTGTTAAATCATTAAATCCTAGCTATGTTCTCCCCACTAAAGGTCATAAAAGCAGTGAAAATTTAGTTTTTACAGAATAAAATGTGAACAGGCAGGACTGAGGCCTCAGTGTGTAGCTGTCCATACCTCAACGTTACAAAAGCACAACTACCGTCCACACCCCAACCACACCTCACCTCACAGTAAATGATCATTTCCATTTTAAGCATTTCGAAATAATCATTTTCCATACTGCCAGTATAAATATACACAGTATACTGCCATCAATACAATATACATGTTTTACACACTCCTTTTGTTGTTGACATTTACAGGCTGTGTGCAAAAGGCCACACTCTTCAAATTCATGCCAACTAATATTTTTACGTCCAGTAGGTGTCCTGCTAGAGCAAATGAAGCTTCAAGAAGCTTTGCGCTGGGATGAACCAATTGGATGAAAAGCTTCAGTGCTTCATGAAGCTTCATCTGCCCATCACTACTTTCAGACCACGTGTTTCTAGCAGGTTCCTTTACCGAGTCCAGAGGGAAATGGAGTCCAGGAGGGGCAGCTTCTCTAACATTTGATTGGTTGCCATGCAAAGTAAGTCAAGACAGGTCGATCCTAGATAATCGATTGCTTGTGTGGACTTGGGGCAGCCAGGTATCCCAGAATGCATTTCAAACCACAGGCAGCAATGGTTTTAAAATACCCCGTTTTTCTGTCACCAGCTACACTTTTAATACTGTTTTAGCCGCAAATGTAGTGTCGTATTCTTCACATGTCTGGTCAGGTTGTCAACATGTTTACAAATTGCTCAGATGCATTCAGAGATGTCACTAGCTCCGCTAACAGTCAGCTGACAGAGTGTACCAAGTGTACCGAGCTCACAGCCCCGGTGTTCCAGCTTAACTGTGAGCTCGGTACAGGAAATAAAAACCCAATAAATATAACCTCAGTAAATGAAGACAGTGTACTGCGGGGGTTATTTCAGCTGTGTACCGGGGCCTGCGCTTTGTCGGCGGTAATAACAGCTCGACTGTTTGCGAGGCGAGCGAGTCTATCCCACGTTTGATCCGAAATCATCGAAGCACTTTTGCAAAGAGGCGATATCTTGACAAACCAACCAGATATCTGAAGATTAAACCACTACATTCTCGGCTAAAAAATATTAAAATGGTATTTGGTGACACACAAACAGGGTTTTTCAAAGTTCAGTTCTGTTAGTTTCAACATGCCGGTTGTTGTGTGCTAGAAACAATGGCCACCAGGCCAAAGCAATGGATTTGACTCGATCAGCGTTAACCCCGCCCCCTGAGTTTGATGGGTGAGGTTGACAGATAAAATTATTTCATGGTGGGACCTGAAGGAGTCAATAGTGCCAAAATGAATTAATTAAATACAGCATTAAATAATTGTTTAAATTTGTCAATAATTAATTACTTAAATGTGTCAATAATATTTATTTAATTAATTAATTCCCATTTTAAATAATTATTTACAATTTTAATTAATTATTGCCACATTTAATTAATTATTTAATGCTGTATTTAATTAATTCATTATGTCAGTCCTGGCGTTCCATATAACAACAGCTCCAATTTGATTTATTTTTAAACTCTTGTGATCAGTATGAGCAAATTGTGTGAGTTTCCATACCAAAAAAATGGTATCAGAGACACTGAGTTTTAGCATGGTATACTGCAGACGTCCCTTGGGTTGTTTATGATTTTATGCATAATTTTGCGAACTGCATTCCCTGTGTGGTAACAAAAACAACATTGTTTATAGGTGTAAGCAAAATATTCAGATATGCTACCAAAAAATCACTAACAAAAGAAATGGAGCACATTGTTAGGATCTTGTGGCTGTAATAGCATCCATAACTGAAGGTTTTTCATTCATTTATTTTCACAGGTCTAGATGATCACATCTGTATTTTTTCATTTAAATGAGTTGGACTTGCAAACTTTGTAGTTGTTTGTGGAAATTGCAAGGGAATAATTGAACATTACATTAACAGTCACACACATTACAAAAGAAGCTGTCCACTGCCTTGCATATACACAGACTGTGCACAGTATTTCAGATCTGAAAAACCCTTGCAGGTCCATTTAAGAGATCAGGGGGTCACGAAAAGGAGTATGCAATTGACTTGCTGGCTTTAATGTAAAAAGCCTGTTGTGTAACTTTAATGAGGCAGCTAGACTAAAGCAATATATTGCTTATCAAGGTAAACATCTGACTGATAAGGAAATTGGTACTTGTCCTTTTTTTTTTTTATTGATATTTTAGATGGACAGAACATTAACAAATATACAACTAGAATAATCATACTGTCAGTTCTCTGTCTGTTTTTTAACAACAACCAACAAATAAGGACTAACAATAACTAAGACAAACAGACAAAAAAACAAACAAACAAACGAAACAAACGAAACAAAAAAAAAAAAAAACATAACCTTGACCACTGATGACATTAGACAATTTCTTCCCTCTACTGACTTTAAAAAAAAGGAAAAAAAAGAAAAAGAAAAAGACAACAGCAAAAATACCAACGACACATGAACCCCCCCCCCCCCCCCCCCCAAAAGAACATTTATCACAATATCTAGGAGACATTGTCGATGTACAACAAAAAAGGACCCCAGACCTGCTCAAAAATATCTTCTCTCCCCTTCATTCTGTACATAACCCGTTCATATGATGCCATCTTAGACATTTGTTCAGTCCATTCCCTGAGAGAACGGGGGCCGGATGACTTCCAGTGCCTAAGTATTATCCTGCATCCTGTTATGAAAGCCAGACGCATCCACAGTCTCTGTTTTTTTGAAAGGATATTATTGTCAGGTAACAGGCCCAGGACACATACAGCTGGAGATTTAGAAAGATTGAGTTTAAAAATATCATTCAGCAAGTTAATGATCCCATCCCACAAATAATCATTTTTCCCACATGTGTACAACATATGAACTAGAGTCCCGGCTTCCTCCTGGCATTTCCAATGCATCATTATCCACAAGCTTCAGCCTGACTAGTTTACTGGGAGTCCAGTAATTTCTGTGAAGCAACTTGTACTGGATAAGTTGAGACTGTGTTTCAGGTGAGCAAACATACCATGATGAAACCAGTGTCTTCCAACTGTCCTCTAAAATCTGGATACCCAGATCCTTCTCCCAACACTGCCTCAGTCCCCCCAAATTGGGAGAGTGCGCCTCTCTGAAGATCCCATAGAATTTGGATGCCCTGATTCTATTAATGACAGGGGCTGCAAACATCTTCTGAATACTAGATGGAGGGTCTGGATTATTATTCAAAATGGTTTTAATACAGTGTCTTATTTGAAAAAACCTCCAAATTTCCCTTGGATCCAGATTAAATTCTCGTCTGATTTCTGCAAACGGTTTCATACCAGTCTGCCCAAATAAATCCCCCACCTGATTGATACCTGTCCTAGCCCAAGCCTCCCACCAGACCGGTTTCTTATCAATTAATATTTTCTTATTATACCAGATAGAGGCTCTAGCGGTAAGATAAGGGCTAATGTTGGTATATTGGTGAGCTCTAAACCAGGTCTCTTGCATGAAAGCCAATACTGGATCTTTAAACGGTACTGGTCTTCCCTTCTGAGTAAGGAAGGCCTCTAAAGATGAAGGAGCCACAAGATTTTCCTCAATCGCAACCCATGATGGCTTCTCCGTAAAGGAATTATGTATCTTAACTAACTGAGAGAGGGAGAAAGCATAATGATACCAGACCATCTTGGACAATGCCAACCCGCCACTCTCTTTAGCAGCATATAATTTGGACCGATTAAAAGATGGCTTTTTGCCTGCCCACACAAAACCCTCCACACTTGTATTATAAAGCTTTAGCAAATTATGTGGGACTGCTATCGGTAACATGTGAAGAAAGTACTGAAGTTTAGGGGCAATAATCATCTTCACCAAATTAATTCTGCCCAAAAGGGACAGATTTATTTTAACCCAATTCTGCAACAGCGGCCGAATATTTTGAATCACTGGGGAGATGTTTACTTGCATTATGTTGTCTAAACCAGGGGTCAGTTTAATCCCTAAGTAAGTCAAACCCTCGGGCATCCACTTGAAATGCCATGAGCTCCTCACAACTGGCGGACACAATTTAGAAATGGGCATAACTTCCGACTTAGACCAATTTATGGTGTAGCCAGAGATTGCAGAAAAGGAATCAATAATTGAGGAAATTGCAGGAAGTTACTTGTCCTTTTAATCGTCCTTTTTCATATAAACACCCGTGTTTCTGTTTTAATCCTCAAATTAAGGAAGTGTGCTCAGATTGCCAGTTTTTCTTTTAAAGGTTACTGGGTGAATGTCCAAAAGATTTCTCCGTGGCAACCACAGTAAGAGCTGGCTGACTTAAGCTGGTGAAAAGTGATTCAGTTATTTATAATCGTATTTACCAAAGGAGATACTGGGTCATCTTTTATGAAAGGAAAAAGATCACTCTGTCCCATAATTCATGGCAACACACCAACCCCACTGTTCAAGAATGTGATGGAGCTCATGCAGATGTGTGTTTTTAATTTGATTCCATAACAACAGGCTCTTAAACAAACAGCACAACATTGCTGTAACAATATATGCTCCATATCCAGGTGTTAACATCCATAAAGAAGATAATTTGCATAAACATTCTGAACCAAGATTATAATTATATTAATTACATTATATAAGGTGTTCAGTTTGCATTGAAACAAGCGGAAAGTGTCAAAATGTCCACAAGGTGGAGACAGACAGTAACACACTGCTGATGAGGACATTTGTGAGACTATTTTTCCACCAAGCATTTGTAATCACATAGCTGAATTCGAGATTAAGGATATTGTTTATTAATTTAAATAAATATAACATACACTGAATATCAAAATAAAAGCTGATAGTTTAAATCCACTGAAAAGTAATAATATAAATTTATGTTGCATGTTAGTTATTTCAATATTACTCATATTGAAATAACTATATACAAAAATATACTAATTTTACATATTTGAGTTTACTTACATCTTATCATTTATCTTAACATATCATTTTATGTTTAAAATTTGTTTTTATTTATTATGGCACCTTGTGAGTGCTAATTTTTTTCCCCACCTCATGTTTACAGTGGGAATATTTTTGGAGTGTAACCTGCTCAAGTGTCATATGTGTCAAAAAGATATTTTTCAGGGAAACTTTAGCCTGCCACCCAAACCTTAAACATACTGAAGAAGAAAAACGTCAGATCTGGATCTGAGAGAGATGAGTGTATGTGTGTATGTTAAAATGAAAGCCTGATGGTATAGATGACTATGTACATCTCTGTTTATTTGTTTTTGTATGTTTTTATTGTGTATACTCGTCTTCTTTTATTGTGAGGACTAAATTGTTATATTTCTTGATAAGGGACTATAACAATTTAGTCCTTTTTTACTTTGTAATTAGTGTCGTTGTTGTTGTTGTTGTTGTTGTTATTATTATTATTATTATTATTATTATTATTATTATTATTATTATTATTATTATATATTTTTTACATGTGCAATACAATTTTGTGCGCTTTTGCAAATGCTCAAATGCTGCGCAAAACAAGCAAGTCATGACATTTGCACAATGTCTTTACTCATGGAGCACATTTTGAAACATGCTGTGGTTGCTGGACTGTTTACCCTCATTTTAGTTGTGAGGAGAATCACTGGCAACTGGCAAGGTCAGAAGTCATAAGGACATCAATGCAGCAAATGTTCTTTGCTCACAAGAAGAGTAGCTGATGCTGCAGGAAGCTTAAGTTAATGTTGCAAAAACAAAGAGCAAACACCATCATGCATCAGTGTGTGTTTTATGGGAGCTTCATGCTTTGAGTGTCAGTCCAACACTGTCAATTGACGATGTTCTTGGCGCAGACAGATGGCAGATGATATCCACACCATGCATCAAGCCAGCAATTTGAATCTGCAAGATTCAAGAGCAGAAATCATTCAAATGTTACTCAAATGAAAAACCTAAAGAACCAGCCTTTATGGCTTGTATATTTGATCACTTCAACCAGTCATACACATTAAGCACTCGTTGATAACTGTTCTAAATTACCTCGAGAACTCATCTGCAGACAGTTCTCGTAGTAACCATTACTGGGCTCTCCCCAGCACCATTTTGAAAAGAAGAAACTGGTCCCATCATTCCACCACCAAGTACCCTTGTAGAAGAAAAAAATTAGTAGTTCAGACAGGCCTGTGCTTTATCCTAACCAGTGTTGGGCAAGTTACTTTGAAAAAGTAATTAATTATAGTTAAGTTTTCAAGTAATTAATTACTTTTACAATCTTGTTACTCAGTTACTGGCTCATCTACTTTTTTGAAGAAGTAACTACTAACTATAATTAATTACTTTTTCAAAGTAACTTGCCCAACACTGGTTATCATTAATGCCTGATCTTTTAGCTTCTCTCCCCTGCCTCAGGTTTCACTGCAGGTGGGAATTAACATTTTCTTTTGACAATATACCTTGAGTCCTTTGCTTCCTCCAATCCAAACTGGCGTGTTGCCAAACAGCTGCATGATCCTTTGGTGCTCCCAGTAAGTGTGCACTGATGCAAGGTTTGCCCCCAAGCCCCAGCAGTGTCTCTTCAATGAAGAGGGACAAAGCAGAGGTTTTTTAAAACAATGAGTGGTTCAATCAGGTGTTAAAGATGATAAAAGTAAAATAAAATTACCTTAGCAGAATCCCAACTCATGGGTGTTTGATTGTAGGTAAAGCAGCGACTACCGACTTGAGTCCAACCGTAAGGACACCGGGCTTGATTCCAACCATCAGGACAATAAATGCACCTCTTGACCAGGTGACTCTTGGCTGTGGACAAATGAACAGTTGTACATGTGTCTCTGGTTAATATCTTATTTTGTATTACTTTTAATTATTATATATCCAATAACTGACAAGTCATACAAGTAACATTGGACATATAAACAATAATTAAAGGTTTGGTGGTGTTCAGGTGCAGTTATGTGTATGAAGTACAGGGCGTTGTCTTTCCTTCACATTTATAGATTGGTATAGATATATGATATATGTTACTTTAAGCTTTGTATTTCAGGAAAGAAGGTCAATTAAAAGTGGAAGCCAATCATTTAGGTATTGAGTATAACAGTATAACAGCCAGAAACCTCAAGGTTTGTACGGGTTTTTTTTCTGTTAAGCGTGACATAAGTTATTGAAAATCTGGAAAATGCAAAAAACCTGTGGGCATCAATCAATTTTCTTTAACTCTCATAAATAAGATTACATTAATTAAATTAATACATTTTACTATTAATTTGTATGTTTAATTACACTCATATATATATATATATATATATATATAATGGAAATTATACTGCCATACTCACCACCAGCAGTGGTTACAGCCATCATTGCACAGAGAAGAGCACACAGTGTCAGCAGCTTCATGGTGATGTTAGTGTCTCTGTGGAAAACAGAAAAAAAAAAGTTACTATCGTAAAAACATGTATAGAACATATTAAGACCAGCGCTTATATACAGTTTAATTTTACGCAATTATATAACCTGTAACTATCAATAAAACAGCAGTGATGTGCTTGTTGTTTTTCATACTCTTCTTGAATGAATAGTGTGTTAAGGACAAGCTTTGTTCAGGTGAAAATACACTGAAACCAGTGTTATTAACAGCATTTGATAGTCTACTATTATATAAAAAATTACATCATTGTGACTCTTTGGACCTGTACTTGTCATAAAAGAAACAAAGTGACTACATTTACTTCAATATGGGAGTGTTTTCAGAACCATCTTCTAGAAAAACCTGAGTGAAACATCTCAACAGACTTCAGTGTCACACACTGATTTTCTTTCATCGATCCTCCATAAAACCATCAGCCTGGATCATAAGAGGTGGAAATGTTTCCATTGTGAAGGAACTGCAGATCAGTAAACAGTTCATACTGCTAGCTTTCACTCTCCAGCAATGCAGTTGTATGTGGTGACACTTTTAGCAGACTGGTGCGAAAACAGCTCAACATATCTGCATTTCCTGCATACTCTGACTGGAACAGGGCATTATGGAAACCAGCAGCATATTTAAGGGTTTCTGCAAAATGATAAAATGGCCATTGTAGGAGAGCAGAGAATGACTCATCCTTTTCTGTCCATTCCTCCTCTTCAAGTCAAAGAAAAAGTGAGAAAGAGTGTCTATCAGGGCGATATTCTGAAACATGATGTACACCACAGCACATATAGCAGACACGCCCAGCAGATTGGAAGAATCAATCAGAGTTATAGAAACACTGTTGAAAACACCAGCATTACATTTAAAACTGTAAAATCTGTCAAGCCGCTGCTGACAGTTTCACCTGGAGACTCCAGTTTGAAATTACAGTTAGCAGTGTTTGCAGGCTTGTTTTAAGCAGTTACTCAGTCACACTCCCAGACTTAATCATCCACCATGTCCACTCAGAAAGGGAGACAGAGAGAGAGAGAGGGCTTTCACTGAAAAGTATACTTAAAGAAAAGATAACAAACCATTTCTTCAAATCAAAGAAGCAATAATTCCCCCAAAATATTTCTCAAAATATTCCAGAAAATTCATCCTAAAATAAAATTGATAATCAATGTTTGTAACATTATTTTAATGCCACAATCATTTTCTGTTTTACTCTGATGTAAATAACCAAAATAGCTTATCCAACTCTTATTTTGACTGTACCTGAAGCCAGGAAGGAAAGAATGAAGCAACTCTCCAAATAAATGGAACGGCCTCTTCAAACACAGAGTGGAAATTGTTGCGGCCCAGGAAGCAGTGGGACACAGTTTCTCTCTGAGTGCCTGAGTTTTAAACTGTGACCTGCATTTACGTCATCAATGTCAACAGAAAGAGCCGTGGATTCATCAAAATTTAAATACAGATTCCAGCAATGATGCCACTTTTATAACTAAAGGAAATGTAACAAAACAACTCTCTCTTTCAGTCAACAGCATCATCCTCATTACTGTCTGTTTCCTGTCCATGTGTTTTTCATATTGACTCTAAAACAGAATCTAGAATCTAAAAGTAACTTAATGTCTGTGGGCAGCTTACTTCTCCGGTGGGCTGCTTCATTTCTGATGAACAGTGGAAAAGTGGACTAAGCCAAACACAGCCAAACTAAACTCCACTGAGCAGCTCAGAATAGGAGCCAGCTTTATGGCATAGTGGTGAGTCAACTGCTCCTGACCTTAACTGGTAGCAGTTACTGAGAAAGTTACTGGAATTGGTCATAGTCCAGGAAACAATGGAACACAGTTTCTCCCCAAGTGCTTTAGGTTCGAGCATGCACATTTATAAAAACAACTTAAGTGTTTTTTTGGGGGGAGGTTTGTTGTTTGTTTGTTTTGTTATTAAATGTGACCTGCAATTACTTCATCAATGCCAAACTGAACGAGCTGTAAATTAAGTGGAAAATAAAATACAGATTCCAAACTTTACTTGGAGATAAATTATCTGAATTTCAGGAGCGGGACCACGCCTCCAAACACACCCCTCCCAGTTCTTATCTATATATGACCCCCCAGTTCTACAAGCTGTTCATTTTTGTTTTTGTGAGGATGCGGAGAAAAAATACAGAGGAAAAACCCAACAATCATATGGCCCCTATGAGCAAGCACTTTGGTGACAGTGGGAAGGAAAAACTCCCTTTTAACAGGAAGAAACCTCCGGCAGAACCAGGCTCAGGGAGGGGCGGAGCCATCTGCTGCGACCGGTTGGGGTGAGAGAAGGAAAACAGGATAAAGACATGCTGTGGAAGAGAGACAGAAATTAATAACAGGTATGATTCAATGCAGAGAGGTCTATTAACACATAGTGAGTGAGAAAGGTGACTGAGAAGGAAAAAACACTCAATGCATCATGGGAATCCCCAAGCAGCCTATGCCTATTGCAGCATAACTAAGGGAGGATTCAGGGTCACCTGTATGTATTATTGTAGGTCAGCTGCGCAAAGCTGGGCATGGACCAACAATAGTAACCAGCCCACCTCAAGAACTGATGTACCTCTTTCCTTATCTTGGGATGCAGGCAGGATACAATGGCTGCTGTTTTGCTCATCTGCAGGTGCATGTGCCTGCCTCCCAAATGGTACCCCAGATACTGTGGTGCACAATGCTGTTGCAATGCAGCAACATCTGCATTATTCTATTCTATTAATGAGGTAATCACAGGTCACATTAAATTGAAAAAAAAAAGAAGAAGATATTTTTATAAATGTGTGCTCCAACCTTAGGCACTCAGGGAATGTTCCACTGTTTCCTGGACTATGGCCACTGTTTCCTAGACTATGGCCACTGTTTCCTGGATTATGGCCATTTCCAGATTTTTTATTCTTGTTTTCAGATACAGTTTTTAAAAAAGGGAAAAAAAGAAAAACTTATCTTTCAGTTAGTGCTCACATGAAGAGAGAAACATTTTGTGGAGGATTATTGTTTCTTGATTTATAGAAATGTTTTGCTGGCTTTTGTTTACATAACTGCTTCAGAAAATGGCTGATCTCTCTCTCTCTCTGAGTGGACATGGTGGGTGGGTGGATCTGGGGATGCAGAATGACTCCATCACAGTTGTGGTCAGGTTGTCTGGGGTGTGGAGAATTTTTTTCGGTAACTGCTACCAGTTAAGGTCAGAAGCAGTTGACTCACCATGAGGTCACGGTTTCCTTCCACATATAGCTTTGCAAAAATTTCATAAAAAGAATTTGCAGCAACAAAAAACTGTTTCTGTGATGCTTAGAGCTCAAATTGCACTGCTGGAAACAGTTTATTTTGATGCATATGCTGTTTTTTTGCAAATTTGTATTATAGGATTTATTTTTGTTTTTCCTGCAGTATGTAGAAATTGATGTAACTCAAAAATAAACCTATGAAGTCACTCAAAATAAATATCCTGTGGTTGGAAACTATTTTGTGCAACTTTTTTATATTTACAGTTTTGAGGGATAAGCCTCTTAATTTTCTCTAACTAGAAATATATGTAAAAAACAAAAAGCCAAAAATGTTTTTTAATTTTTTGTAGTTTATTGCACTTTTTTGCAATTTATGTAGTAATTATGCACTTAATGCATACATATTATTAAAATCTGGGCTATAACGATTGTATTGATGTATAGCAACTTGAAATGCTTATGCTTCTTCCTGCTCCTTTTTGAACATGAAAGTAGTTGTGGTTGCTCGTTTTCCTTTTGTTTTGCTTTGTTCATTTGTCTCTTTTAATTCTATGTTGTTGTACTTTTTCAACATGTTCAAAATAAAGATTCAATCAATCAATCAATCAATCAATCAATCAATCAATCAAATGCTCCCAAAAATGACACTACAGCATGTAAAAATATAAAGATAAGCTCTGGCGGACTTGGTTCTATGGTAGGTCTTAAAGGGTTAATGCCAATCGAAAGAGCAGTAAATTCACTGTAAAATAAAATACAGGTTCCACCAGGGATGCTGCTTTTTTAACTAAGGAACATTTCACCACGAAACTCCAGTCAGAAATTTTGATCAGCAGCATTATCCTTAGTACTGTGTGTTTCATGGACAAAATGTAGTTTCTTAAGCTCCGCCAGACTAATAATAGAGGCTCATTTTGAAACAACGGTTACTCCAAAAAACGTTTTTCATTCAGTGTGTCCCATTTTTGGCAGTAAGAGAGGGTTTCACTCTGAACCACAGGACTGCTGCTCAGGGACATCAGTACATCACACTTTAAAACCAGAGTCTTCCTCAGTACCTTCATGCTGATTTATCCATGTCTATTATGCTAAAAGTACACTATACCAAGTTGGTGTCAGGTAGCAAATTGCTTTGATTGCTACTGGGTAATTGACTTTCTGATTTTGTGTGTATATCACATGTTCAGATACTAGAAATCAGTACTACTATTTTCCAGGTTTTTGCAGACCTTTTCTATGCTGCTGTCTACACATACAGTGAATGTTTAACAGAAGTATGGTGCATACTGTTTCTGTATTTGTTAATAGAATAGAATAATACAGATGTTGCTGCATTGCAACAGCATTTTGCAATGCAGTACAGTACGGCCTCATGTACCACACACCGCATATGCTGCTTCATACTTGGATGATGTCATCATCCAAATATGAAGCAGCATGAGTCCAAGTAAAACTTAGACTCATTACGTTCTGGACCTGTGAGCGAAGCTCCTGGTTCTTGGTAGGTTATTACGAGAGAATTTGCTTCAGATCCAGGAAGCAGTATTTGTACAACACAGAGTCTTGACTTAGACATGCTTCACCAGGAAACAAAGTGTTTGTAATGCTTCTTAGTTAAGCTCAAAGTTACTTCCTAAGTGGCAAGGACTGTTTGTGATCAGACAGCAAGGGGGAGACATAGACTATGAAGTGGTGTATTCAGACACGACTTCAATCATACAAATGTATTACCTCAACTTCCTCAAAGCATGAGGGGGACTTGAAGAGATCTGTGTCTCTGGTGAGGTAGAGAAAGACTGAATTGAGTGAATTGGGGCCTGAGGTGCAGTTCAGGAAAGAAAATAGTTTAGACCAGTTGTTGTGCACATAGATTCACAAATCCCACCAGAACATGGAGCTGCTGACCAAGTTATTAACAAGTAATTAACAAGATAACGATACATTTGTTTATTTATAAGAACATTATTGTCGACTGACTGTATGTTGAGCAAATAGTGGACCCAAATGCAGACAAAAAACTGAATGTAGAATGAATAAAAAGCCCTTTGTTAAGGGTGATTATATGAGTACAAATAACAAGATAAAGTGAACAGGGACGAAAACTAAACTAAAACCTAAACTGGAAGAAATTAAACTATGACAACTATGACAAAAGACATGAACATGATTCAGGGCAGGAGCATGTGAGAAGCTATGAGGAAAAAACATGAACATGGAACATGCGCAAGACCTGAGTTGAATCGTGAAATACGTGAGCTTAACGTTACGTGGAGGAAAGAAACACAGATGATCTGACAAAGACTGAATGAAAACACACAGACTAAATACACAGAGGGGTAATGAGGGAAGTGGAAACACCTGGGGAAAAGCTGGCACTAATGAGCATAATGACATCACAGGGAAAAAAGCACAACTAAACACATTCAGCATAGAAGACACAGGACACCCAAGACTTTCAAAATAAAACAGGAAACATGACAACACAAACCTGTACCCCTGGTTTCCTAAAAGAAACTTCTTATAAAATGTAATACACAGAGCAAATATGAAACATAATACATTAGTTTTTATTTGATTTTAACTACAATAATAAAGACATTACTACGTTAGCATCAGAGTGTTAATATTGACATATAAAGACTAGCATGAAGCTTATGTACATTTTGACGTTGACATAATCATTGTTTTTGTCTTTTAAACCAAAAACACATCAAATGTGAGAATTATGCAGTTTTCAGTTCAGTGCAAACAGCAGATTGATCATCAAGTCATGAGCTAACAGGGTAGGCAAAACATCAGCTGTTAAAAAGTTATAAAGTTAAAAAAGTAAAACCAAAAAAATGTTACTTTAATCCTGGTGATACATTGATCGTTATTGTTCATCATGATCTTCATCCTCAGACACTCCAGTCAGAGATGATCAGACTCTCTCATTTTTGTCTCAGTTTCAGCTGCAGGAGGAACAGAAACTTAGTGGGACTTTTTTTAAAAGCAGAATTTAATCCCATATAAGCAGTGTTATACAACAGTGGCACTTTCTATTGTTGCCATGAGATCTAGCTCTGACCTCTGACCTCATTAACAACAATACGAATCCCTGATGATAATTGTCTGTCTTTAAATCATGAATATTTTCTTCACTTAATGAACATCAACATACAAACATGCCTGAGGTCACTAGCTGAGCCACAACCAAGGGTCTGTTTCACAAAGTGTAATGAGTTGAGAAGCTACGTTACACCACTGTGGTCAGTTGGCATCTACTGTCCAACTGGAGGAGGCTGCAAATGGAAGACGTGAATCTTTCACAGCAAGAGGCTAAAGTGTTGCTGCTGCTTTTAAGTTATTTTCAATCAGATGTATCTATCACCTGATTTCATACTTGAATTATTGTTAGACTGACAAAATAAGTTTGGAAAAATAGTTTTATGATTGATTTTTTGACATTTGTTAAGCAGCTACGATGTTGTATTGGACCTCTGACCCTGTGTGGAAATTGAATATATTATTCTAAATATATTTTTTTTGTTTTACTCTTACCTTGAGTCAACCTTTGCACATGGATATACACAGTATCAGTATACCAGTGAACAGGATGAACAAAAAGATTGTGTATGCCAGCCTGGGAAGAGATATCAGAGGAGGAGGAGGAGGAGCAGTCGTAGATGGAGCTCGAGCTGTGACACAGAAAAAGTTTTGTCATTATTTTTCCTGTTTAGGACCAAATGTTACATGAAAAGTAAATAAAGAAAATCCATCGTTCATAGTGGTGAAGAGTTTACTGTGTAAATGGATTAGCTCTTATAAAGCACTTTTCTACTCTCATTGAGCACTCAAAGCGCTTTATACAACTTGTGTTTTAGTCAGTTTTTATTTGAGTTCACTACTGAGAATGCTAAACACAGACCCTGAACATTTTTGGGACCCTAAAAATGTTGGGACACTGTATGTAAGTAAATCTAATGCAGTGCAGGCCCATCTTGGGCCTAGTGAAGGGACGAGATAGGAGGCTCCTTCTCATCTGCCGGAGACGAGGCTGGTGTGGACCTCGCTCTGGAGAAGGGATTCCTGGACTGCTGGTGGACCCGTAATAAACATCTGGCATAATTACACCAGGGAATTATAGTGAATATAGAAAATTGTATTTTTATGGGTTTTAGAATTGTTTTATTTAGTCTCCATTAGGATTTTAGTATATTGATAACATTTTATTGCGTATGTTTTTTAAGAGTTGGTTTTTTTTTTGTCTGGAAATAAACTGTTTCCGATTAGACCTGCTTGTGCCCTTGGTATTTGACTTGCTTGCTCCCCTTGTATTTAAAATAATCATTCTACTCAGCATGACATTCTGGCGCATCAGCTTTCGTATCCGCATTACATAGGCAAAGAGGAGGATGAGGGTTCTGATTTATAGTTTTACTCCTTGAGTACTGGATACCTGTTCCTAAAAGCCATCAGACGAAAGCTTCATGAAACTTAATATCATCACCATCACCTCTCACTTCCAGCCAAACCTCTGGTGACTGTCCTTTAGTGGGATGTTCACACTTGTAGGAGGCTTCGTTCTCCTTGGACACATGGATAAAGCTCAACCTTCCTTCAGACGTTTTTTCAATAACAGCACCATTTCTGTAGAAAGCAGTACTGAAATTGGACGTAGACTCCTTTGCATATTTTTCCTTATAGGAGCAGTTTAGTGTCACACTGTCTCCCTCAGTCAGAGGAACAGCAGGACCCTGCAGGATGACACCAGCTGAAATGCAGAGAGAGAAACGGTGGTCTCTGACTCTGGTTTTTGTCCTTTGTTACAAAGTTGCAAAATGTGTTCATTTATTTTTACTTAAGATACAACATCAACAATCTGACATTACTTAGCAAGCTTACTTGTCACTGTGATGTTGAGGATGTTGCTGCACTCCCTGCTGTCAGACTCACACCAGTACACTCCACTGTCTGATGGGTAGACACCTTTGATGGTGCAGAATGATCCATTTAATTGGCCCCAGGTCTCACATGAAACAGAAGACCTTGTGGAGGTGTTTCTCTTCACTGTCCAGCTGCTGAAGCTGCCTGGCACTGCACAGCTCAGAGTCACGGTTTCATAATAGAAGAAGACTGACCTGCCTGGATGGATGCTCAGAGTAGCAGCTGCAGGTTCAAAAACATCAGGTTAAAACACATCAGTTAACATGCAGTAGACTACATGCAGTGATCAATGACATGAACATCAGAGAAGTAACCTGTACTGATCGTAAGTGCTAAAAGAGACGGGAGACTCACAAAAGATTAACATGAGAGTCAGAATAAATATTCCATTAGACCAGCAAATATGAAGAGACGAGCTACAACAACCATTATAACTAAAATTGGATCAAGATGTATATTATTCTGCTGTACATGCTTATATATAGGGATGGGTATTGATAAGATTTTCACGATTCCGATTCCATTTTCGATTCTGTTTAACGATTCGATTCTTTATCGATTCTTTTTAAAAAAGGAGAACACTAAGGTCGATTAGCTTAGAACTTTGTTTTATATCTTCTCTTTGAACAAGATAGAAATTTAGGAGTAACATGGCCTTACAAACCCAACAGTGAGATCTTAAGAGATCCAGCCTATGGCTCTTCAATGTGGTGTCACAGGGACCCCGGGGAAAAAAAATTGTAAATGTAAAATAATAAAATCAATATTCTTCTGTAGCAATAACAAAGTATAACATAAATTATTCTGTAGCAATTACACAAGAATATCCAGTAATGTCCCTGCCTACAATTAAACACATTCACTTACCGAAAATCGGGGCATCTGCTGTGGCAAATGGGTGCAAGCCTTTGACCACAAACTTAGTCACTGCTCGGTAACATTAGTCTATCCTGGCCTGAAAGGAGATGCTACCGGTAGACTGCAGCGACAACTGCCAGCGAGCGCCAGCCAGACTCTGTCTCTCTCATCATGGTCACCTAAACGCACAGTAATGGGAGTAATGGCAGATAAGGCAGATCGCGCTAACATAATATGCACTGTTAGTTGATTATTTACCTGCCGCATTAACGGGAGAGGGCGTGCAAACGTTACCGCTGCTGCTGGGTTGAGATTCACGAGTCCGGAGCGGAATTAAAAACACGACATTCATTTAAGGTTATCGCGTGTTTTGTGAGCAAATGCTTTTGCATATTCGTAGTGTTTCCTCCCTTAAATGAAGTATCTACTTTGCAAGTATTGCAAGTTGCCCTGTTGTCATCCTTTCTTGTAAAGTATAACCAAACTTTTTAGCGTTTGAGCCGCCATGTTTCCTGCCAGGTAAATGACGCTCCGCAACGTGGTGACGTCATTCAGGGCGACTGGAATCGATAAGGGAATCGTTTGCAAAAATGGTAAACGATTCCAAGGAATTGAAACAGTGGGAACCGGTTCTCAACAAGAACCGGTTTTCGATACCCATCCCTACTTATATATATATATATATATATATATATATATATATATATATATATATATATATATAACTGTCACGGTCTGCTGGGCTGTATCATTGGAGGGGCAAACTAGCATCCACTGTTTAGCATTAAAGTACAGTCTAGTGTTACATGTTACAGCTGCAGAGTAAGAACGACACTTTCTCAACTGTTTGAGGCTTTAAGAGCGTTAAAAATAATAAATGAATCAATGCAGTTACACAGTGGAGACAGAAGACAAGAGGATTATTAATGTTCACACTGCACTGAAAAAGGCAACTCACAACCAATAAACCCATGTGTAAAATTAACTAAAAGTAACATCTGTAATAGAAACACATTGATTTACCTTTAACAAAATCCAAACAGTGAATGAGAGTCCACAGTGAGAAAGTGAGAAGAGACTCCATGGATTTCATATTATAGAAAACAATATGAAAAACAAGTCCACAGTGTGTGGGAGAATAAAACATTTGTTTCTTCCTTCTTTAAATCAACACCCGTGTTTCAGTTTTAATCCCTGAATAAAGGAAGTGTGCTCAGATGGACAGTTTTGCTTTTAACCCTTTAAGACCTACCATAGAACCAAGTCCGCCAGAGCTTATATTATATTTTTACATGCTGTGGAGCCATTTTTGGGAGCATTTCAAGTTGCTATACATCAATACAACCATTATATTTATAATATTTAGCTGTCAGTTTTGTAACCTTAGTCATGGCACATGTATTTATATTTGTCCACATTTAATTTGTGTAGATTATAATATACATGTGGGCAAACAGACCAAAGGACAACTTTTACAACAGGGCAATAGCCCTAATCAATGCTAACAGCTGAACTTATTGGCTACCTCCCTGTACTTTTTTGGGGGTAACAACAATAACAATAATAATATTTAAATTTATAACAAGGTATAATGATAACAATAATGTGCAATAACCATACACTTCTTCTTCTTTTTATTACTCAAGTTACTGTAATAAATACATTTGCACTATGTGTTGTACATAGTGCAAATGTGGGACAGTTTTTCCAATTTCATTGTACCATGTATGACTGTACAAAGAGTTATCTTATTTTACATTTATGTTGCATATTAGTTTTTGCAATATTATTTTTTTATATTTAAATAGTTCATTATCACTTATCTTACCTTATAATTTATTTGTGTGACATAAGTTATTTTTTGTGGCACCTTGTTGGAGGTAATTTTGGTTCATCCATAATGTTTACAGTAGGAATGTTTTTGAAGTGTAACATGTGTCATGTGCATCAGGAAGATAACAGAGTAAAACGTTGAGTGCACACTGTCTTCCTGTGTTGGTGGTTATTATAGAGGATATTTCTTTCATATTTCATCAGGAAAGAGCTGTCTCTGAGAGAGATCTTAAACATTTAACGGTCCTGAAACTATCAAATGGCATGAAGCAGAAAGCCTCGCTCATGTAAGGTTATTAGCCCTGGACTTCCTTATATGAACAAAATGCAATGGAGTACACAATTCTAGCCTCTTATGTTCAATACAATTTTGTTTTGCTTTTGAGACTCAAATGATTCACAGTGGTAATTTACTCAAGTGCTGTGCACAACAAGCGAGTCCTGTATCTCATGACATTTGTATTATGTCTATACTCATGCAGCACATTGTGAAACATGCTGTGGTTGCTGGACTGTTTGCTCTCCTTTTAGTTGTGGTGAGAATCACAGAAAATTGATAAGGTCAGAAATCATAAGGACACCCATGCCTCACACGTTCTTTGCTTACAAGGAGAGTAGCAGATGCTGCAGGAAGCTTAAACAGTAGGCAAATAGTTGGTTCTTATGAAAGAAAACCATTTCTTGATGTGAGCTGGAGTGGTAATCATTTCCAGAGCCTTGGCACCACAGTAGCATGAACATTTTAAAACAAATTCTAAAATCAACTGGGAGCTAATAAAAAGAGAATAAAATAGGGATGATATGAGGTTACTTGCTATAGTGTGTCAAGAGTCTGGCTTCAGCATCGTGTATTGCCTTGAGACATGAAAAGGACGATTTATCTAAGCCAATAAATACAGGAATACAATAATCTAGGTGCAATGACACAAATGCATGAACACGTTTTCTAGTGTAGAAGAGGAGGTCACAATTAAGAAATGTTCCTTAAATGAAAGAAACAGGTACATGAGATCAGTTTTATATGTGAGTCAAAGCCTAAAGATGAATCAAATATTACAAACACTGGTCTTTGCAGAAAAGGAGGGAATGACTTGAGTGATTCTTGAATTAACATCAGGAGGTGCTACAATGCTAGCCTCAGTCTTGCTAGAGTTTAAAAGAAGGCAGGAGTCAGTCACTAATCTGGGATAAACAGGGTGGACAACCTGTCCAATCGGTGAACCTCAGCATATATAGCTGAATATTATCAGTATAGGAATAATAAGAATGCAAGGAAAATACTGAATAATGCTAAACTAAAGGAATGTGGCCAGAAAGAAACTGAAAATAATCATTAATCCAGGATCGAACCTTGTATAATCATCAATAAGTCATTCGATTATTGTGTTTTATTATGCTTACTATCAAGGATTTAGGCCTTCATTTTTGTCATTTTCCCTGTGCTCAGAGATGAGTACATGCACAGCAAGCTACAGATATGTTTCCTTGTATTGTAATTGTCATGTAGAGAAAAATCTTAGTTTCCTCTTACTTTACTGTATACAAAGAGAGTACTAAGAATATTGTTGGCAGAAAGACAGAAAGTAGTTTAAAAAAAGTTGAAATTATCATATCATGCTCACCCAATCTGGCAGCACATTTAAACATCAGGGAGTAAATACAAATTGTACAACACATCTTAGGTGTAATGGTCTGGTAACTGGTCAAGATAACTTGTACATGCATACAAGGTAGAGAAAAAATAATGCATATAACTGCTTAAAATATGTGTATGTGCCACAAAAGAAGACGGACATGTTTGCTTGAAGCTTTATTCCTCAAAAAAGAGCAAACACCATCACACATCAGTGTGTGTTTTATGGGAGCTTCATGCTTTGAGTGTCAGTCCAACACTGTCAATTGACGATGTTCTTGGCGCAGACAGATGGCAGATGATATCCACACCATGAATCAAGCCAGCAATTTGAATCTGCAAGATTCAAGAGCAGAAATCATTCAAATGTTACTCAAATGAAAAACCTAAAGAACCAGCCTTTATGGCTTGTATATTTGATCACTTCAACCAGTCATACACATTAAGCACTCGTTGATAACTGTTCTAAATTACCTCGAGAACTCATCTGCAGACAGTTCTCGTAGTGACCATTGCTTGGCTCTCCCCAGCACCATTGTGAAAAAAAGGAACCTGTCCCATCACTCCAAAACCAAGTACCCTTGTAGAAGACAAAATTTGAAAAAAAAGTACTTCAGACAGGCCTGTGTGTAATCCTAACCAACAGATCAGCTCACTTTAATGCAACCACGCATAACTTTCTGTATATCTAACTGGCAAATCTCACATATTATTTACCTGGTTAATAATCTCTAAAAGGCAGATCCTCAGATCTCCACCCAAGATTGTTGATTGACATTTTTGACATAATATTGTATATGTTATCATTAGTTAGGTTTCACTGCAGGTGGGAATTAACATTTTCTTCTGACAATATACCTTGAGTCCTTTGCTTCCTCCAATCCAAACTGGCGTGTTGCCAAGCAGCTGCACGAGCCTTTGGTGCTCCCAGTAAGTGTGCACTGATGCAAGGTTTGCCCCCAAGCCCCAGCAGTGTCTCTTCAATGAAGAGGGACAAAGCAGAGGTTTTTTAAAACAATGAGTGGTTCAATCAGGGGTTAAAGATGATAAAAGTAAAATAAAATTACCTTAGCAGAATCCCAACTCATGGGTGTTTGATTGTAGGTAAAGCAGCGACTACCGACTTGAGTCCAACCGTAAGGACACCGGGCTTGATTCCAACCATCAGGACAATAAATACACCTCTTGACCAGGTGACTCTTGGCTGTGGACAAATGAACAGTTGTACATGTGTCTCTGGTTAATATCTTATTTTGTATTACTTTTAATTATTATATATCCAATAACTGACAAGTCATACAAGTAACATTTGAGAAATAAACAATAATTAAAGGTTTGGTGGTGTACTGGTGTGCAGTTATGTGTATGAAGTACACGGCGTTGTCTTTCCTTCATGTTGATATATATATATATATATATATATATATATATAGCTGCATGCTTTGTATTTATTAAGACAATATAATTAATTGTAACAATGGTAACTTATATATCTTATCTATTATCTTGGATTCAGCATGACATTAGTTATTGAAAATCTGGAAAGTGTATTTCACTTGTGGGCATCAATCCCTTTGCTTTAACTCTCATAAATAAGATGCATATTTTACTATTAATTTGTATTTTTAACTACACTCATATGTAAATAATGGAAATTATACTGCAATACTCACCACCAGCCGTGGTTACAGCTATCATTGCACAGAGAAGTGCACACAGAGTCAGCAGCTTCATAGTGGTGTTAGTGTCTCTGTGGGAAAAAAAGCTACTATCAATTCAATACAGAAAGGATGAAAAAAATCTGAGTTTGTCACAGAACATTTACAGAAATAACCTGGAACTATCAATAAAACAGCAGTGACGTGCATGCTGTTTTTCATACTCTTCTTGTATGAATAGTGTGTTAAAGACAAGCTGTGCTCTGGTGAAAATACACTGAAACCAGTGTTATTAACAGCATTTGATAGTCTACTATTATATAAAAAATTATCTTTGGACTCGCAATAATTAGCAATAATTCCATTCAAATATTTCTCTCTTCATGTGTTTTCTTTCCAGAAAACAACATATGACTGCAAACAAATATTTTCAAACCATTTCAGATCATTCATCCTACAATAAAATTGATAATCAATGTTTGTAACATTAATTTAACGTCACAATTTGTTTTCTGTTTTCTGCTGATGTAAACAACCAACATGGTTTACTTAACTCCTAGTTTGACTGTACCTGAAGCCAGGAAGGAAAGAATGAAGCAGCTCTCCAAATAAATGGAACGGTCTCCAAATTCCAACACAGAGTGGCAACAGTCGCGGTCCAGGAAACAGTGGGACACAGTTTCTCTCTGAGTGCCTGATTTTTAAACTGTGACCTGCATATACGTCAGTGACGTCAACAGAAAGAGGCTTAAATTCATTGGAAATAAAAATATAGATTCCATCAGTGACGTTACTTTTATGACTTTCATGACTAAGTGAAATGACACATGAACTCTCTCTTACAGTCAGCAGCATCACCCTCATTACTGTCTTTTTCCTGTCCAAGCCCTGCTGTGTTTTTCATATTGACTCTGGCAGAGAGCCTAAGCTCTTGGGGAAGTGGATCCAGGTGAATCATCTTTATGGATCCTGTTGTGTCTTCCAAAAACTTTCTAATTTTAACAAAGAAATAGTTATTCTCTTTTTTTATTTTAACCGTCTACCTCTGATTCACCATGTGTGAATGACGCAGAGGGACTTTTGAATGTCCCTTTAAGACTTTTTTCACCTCACGTTTTTGTTGTTTAGTTTTAATGTTCTTCCTCTTTATATAAAAATTGAAAGTCTTCATCCATTACAACATCCTCCTCCTCCCACACTGACTGAGTTACTATGAAAGAATTTAGCCTGTCTGTTCCTTCATTCCACCAACAACCGTTTCACCACCAGAGATGGGCAGTAACGCGTTACTGTAATCCGATTACTTTTTCAAGTAACGAGTAAAGTAAGGGATTATTATTGCAAAAAAGGTAATTAGATTACTGTTACTTTCCCGTAAGCACGCTGTGTTAAGCAACAATGGATAATATATCGAGCGTGGGAGAGAGTATGAGCGTGCAGTGTTTAAAGCGTGGAAGTACTGACCTTACTTTGAGTTTGATTCTGTAAAAAGTGACAAAAACATTAGTGTCCGCTATTCACTGCGTGGGAAGAAAACTTCTTTTTACAGCGAAAAAAACCCCTAAACTTCCAAGCAAACACAGAGTGCGCAACGACGTAATGGGAAATTCACAGAGAAACTCCCGGATTCTTCCACTGACATAACCGCTGCGGCTCACCTGCACCAGGGCAAACATCCGCCTGCTAAACAGGTGAAAATAGAGCAACAGGACCACTGAGTCTTTGATTTTATTTATTTTCTGCTGTATTTTACTTGCATCTATTTGAAAGACTGAGTGTAAACACAAAAAATATCTTATTTTATGTGCAGGAATGTGCAGAAAATAGGTTTAAATGTTAAACAAATTTCTTCCAGTCAGAGAATGTTGCATATAATTTATTTTTTGCTTGATGCATAAAGTTAAAAGGTTAAAACTAATAAAACAAGTTTTAAAAAGAGGTTTTTCATTTGAATACATTTTATATGATGGATTATGCAGAAAAGTAGAATTGGGCTGAAAGATCTATCGCTACCTACTCAGGGTATAAATCATGTTATAATAAGTAACTAAGTAACTAATTACTTTTGAAAATAAGTAATCAATAAAGTAATGGGATTACTTTTGGGGGGAAGTAATCATTAATTAGTTACTGATTACTTTTTTCAAGTAACTTGACCAACACTGTTCACCACATTGCATGTAAAGTTCTTTCATCTTTTCACTCTTTTCCTTTTTTATCACTTACCTTGTGCCTTTTTCCATATCTACATTCATCTGTTTGTTACCTACTTGTTCAGCTGTCTCTACTTGGGATGCTCCCCCATCCCGCATCTGAAGCATTTCATATTTTCAGATACTATATGAAGAACAAAGTAAAAGTTATCGATTCAACCTTGAAAAGCAATGCTCAATTCTTTATCCCCCGTGAGAGTCATTAAAACCTGTATTTTAAAGGAGAAAACAATGTTTTAAGCAAGGAGATTTGCAGCCAAGAAGCATGATTTTAATAGCAGAGAGGAGCTGTGCATGCTTAGACAACTCCTGCTTCGTTTCTGATGAATGATGGAACACTGGTGATTGTAAATGGACTAGTTTTTATATAGCACTTTTTTTATTGTACTTGAGCACTTGAAGCACTTTACACAACATGCCTCATTCATCCATTAATGCAAGAAACTTTTGTCTATGCTTTCTGCCTCTTTTTCCTTTTTTTTGTGTTTTCTACTTAGCATTCACCACCATCTTAACATGCTTTATCCAAAGCACACTCTCTGCTAAATCACCCATAATTATATTCAGAATGTTCATTTACTTTGTTTTTAGGGCTTCTTTATCTTATCTTTTCTTTATCTTTCCATTCTGGACTTTCTCAGCGTGTGGGTTTAGCTACTCAGTATCTTGCCGGAGCCTCATTTTGCAATGCCACACCCGATCAACTATCCAACAGCCAAACTAAACTCCTTCACTGAGGAGTGGTGAGTCAGGTGCTCCTGACCCGAGCTGGTAGCAGTTCCTCAGAAAAACCTCAGACAACCTAATGAGCAGCACGATGGAGTCATTCTGCATCCCCAGACCCACCCGTATACCTCATCCACTCAGAGAATGAGATCAGGTATTCCCTAAAGCAGTTATTTAAACAAAATACAACAAAACATTTCTATAAATCAAGAAACAATTAAAAAATGTCTTCATGTGAGTACTAACTTAAAGATAAGTTTCCTTTTTTTTTTTACTGCATCTGAAACCAATAATAAAAGTCTGTAGAAAAAAATAATGTGGAAGTGGCCATAGTCCTGGAAAGGAAACAATGGAATTGAGTTTGGAGCACACACATTTATAAAAACATCTTTTTTTTATTTTATGTAGTGTGACCTGCAATTACTTTATTAATGGCAATCAAAAGAGGAGTAAATTCATTGGAAAATAAAATACAGGTTCCACCAGGGATTCTGCTTTTATGACTAAGGAAAGTTTCATCACACCAGTCGGAAATTCTGATCAGAAGCATTATCCTCAGTACTTTGTGTTTCCCGGACAAAATGTAGTTTATTCAGAACCACCAGGCTAAAAATAGAGGCTGGGTTTGAAACAGCAGTTACTCAAAAAAAAAAAAAAAAAAACAACCACAGGACTGCTGCTCAGGGACATCAGTGCATCACACTTTAAAACCAGAGTCTTCCTCAGTACCTTCATGCTGAAAAGTACACTATACCAATTTGGTGTCAGGTAGCAAATGGATTTGATTGCTACTGGGTAATTGACTTTACATTATTTGAAAAAAAATAATTACAAAGAATCACATTCTGATTTTATGCATATTACATGTTCAGATACTAGAAACTGGTGGGAAATTGAAATGTATTAATGGACCAATTCCTATGCTATTTTCCAGGTTTTTGTAGACCTTTTTCACGCAATGAACATTTACCAGAGGTTTGGTGCATACTGTTTCTGTATTTGTTGTGTTGGACTGCAAAAGAACAGGCTTTTTTCCTGGCCTTGTCTTCAAACAATCTTAGTTCCTCCTGCCACAGATCCAAGCAGATGTGATGAACAGATGAGGAGAGAGAGGAGTTCAAGTCAGCATCAAATAAGTGCTCTGACATCTTGATTTTAAAGTGATATCAGTTAAAAGAGGTGGTGCACATACATTACTTTTTATTTGATTTTAACCATAATAATAGAGACAAACATTACTACATTAGCATGAGAAGTGCCAGTATTGACCTATGAAGCCTAGCATGAAGCTTATTTACATTTTGACATTGACATAATCATTGTTTTTGTCTTTTAAACAAAAAACTCATCCAATGTAAACTATATGTAGTGGGACCTTTTTTAAAAGCAGAATTTAATCCCATATAAGCAGTGCTATACAAAAGTGGCACTTTCTATTGTTGCCATGAGAACTAGCTCTGACCTCTGACCTCATTAACAACAATAAGAATCCCTGATGATAATTGTCTGTCTTTATCTGCTGTGACATTTGTGCTGAAAACATCAATATCTGTCTTCACTTAATGAACATCAACAAACAAACATGCCTGAGGTCATCTGATGAGCCACAACCAAGGATCTGTTTCACAAAGTGTAATAGACGGAGCTCGAGTTGTGACACAGAAACGGTTTTGTCATCATCTTTTCTATTTAGGAACAAATGTTACATGAAAAGTAAATAAAGAAAATTGACATTTCATGTAGTGGCACAAGATTGCTTCTAAAAACTGTGGAACAACTTTAGAATAGGTGCCAAGTGCTGTTACGTTAACTTTACCTTCCTCACTCTTTTGTCACGACCATGGTCCTTCCTCCTGCACATCTCCTGTGACTGAGAGGGCTTGTTACTAGCTGTGCTGGTACTACCCTTGATGGTGCACCAGTAGCCCTGACAGCTAAGATGTTGTTTACTTTACACATTTTTCTGCACGTATTGTGAGTTTATTTTTATTTTCCTCTCTTAGGGAAGTGCTCAGTATGGCAGATTACCAGTCCAGACCTGGCTCTCATCTGGCATTTCATTACAAACAGGCTGTCATGGAAATCAATGCATGGACTGAGGAACAGAAATCACTGAGTGCAAAGACAGTGCACAGTGTTTTGACAAGTGTAGGATAAAGCTCTAACATACAAAGAAGAAGCCATGATGCAAACACGACCCAGAAACATCTTCTCTGTGCTAAAGTTCATTTAAAATGGACTCAGGTAAATCAGGAAACTACTCCCTGGTTGGATGAATCAAATTGGAAATTATTTAAGGAAAACATGGAACCTTTGACCTCTGAAGAGAAGCAGGGTGTGCATTTGTGCCCTATGGGACTGACAGTTTGCACATCTGAAGAGGCACGATCAATGCTGGAAGATATCTACATGTCTTACCACACCACAACTTATTTGCCTTTGTCAAATCAAAGGCAAACCGGGAGTTAGGGAGCATTGTTGTGTAGGTGGGTGAAAAAGCTTAAAGGTTAATCTGACTCTATGGTTCAAATGTCTGACTGAACTATATGCTGCTGTGGTGCATTATGGGTTACGTAGGCACCAAAACTGAAACAGGACGATGACTGTTCTGATTTTGTTTTTACTCCTAGACTACCAGATAACTGTTCCTAAAAGCCATCAGATGGTGCAGGATGATCCATTTAATTGGCCCCAGGTCTCACATGAAACAGAAGACCTTGTGGAGGTGTTTCTCTTCACTGTCCAGCTGCTGAAACTGCTTGGCACTGCACAGCTCAGAGTCACGGTTTCATAATAGAAGAAGACTGACCTGCCGGTATGGATGCTCAGAGTAGCAGCTGCAGGTTCAAAAACATCAGGTCGAGACACATCAGTTAACATGCAGTAGACTAAATGCAGTATGTGGAGATCAATGACATGAATATCAGAGAAGTAACCTGCACTGATCGTAAGTGCTAAAAGAGACGGGAGACTCACAAAAGATTAACATGAGAGTCAGAATAAATATTCCATTAGACCAGCAAATATGAAGAGACGAGCTACAACAACCATTATAACTAAAATTGGATTAAGATGTATATTATTCTGCTGTACATGCTTATATATAACAGTCACGGTCTGCTGGGCTGTATCATTGGAGGGGCAAACTGGCATCCACTGTTTAGCCAACAGTACCCTGAGCTACTAGGATAAAACCCACAGACCCATTTTATTCCCCTGATGTTCCACAGATCTGAACTCCAACTAAGAACTTCTGTGATTTCCAAAAAGTACCACAGAGTGTCAAAACACTCAGAAGTCTATGCAGTTACACAGTGAAGACAAATGATAAGAGGATTATTAATGTTCACGCTGCACTGAAAAAAGCTCATGACTCACAAACCATAAACTCGTGTAAAAAGAACTAAAAGTGACATTTGTATAAGAAACATATTGATTTACCTTTAACGAAATCCAAGCAGTGGATGAGAGTCCACAGTGAGAAAGTGAGAAGAGACTCCATGGATTTCATATTATAGAAAAAAAACAAGTCCACAGTGTGTGGGAGAATAAAACATTTTGCCTCTTTCTTCTTTAAATCAACATCCATGTTTCAGTTTTAATTCTTAAATTCAGGAAGTGTGCTCAGATGGCCAGTTTTGCTTTCTACGGTTTTAAAGGTTACTCAGTGAATGTCAGCCAAAATAAGAGCTGTCTGACTTAAGCCACTTCAGTGTTTGATTATTTAATTACTCACCAGAGGGGACGCTGGGTCATCTTTTATGAAAGGAACTTTCTAAACCAACATTATAAGTATTTTAATTACTTTATATAAAATGTTCAGATTGCATTAAAATAAGCAACAAGTGTAAAAATGCCCACAAGGTGGCGACAGACAGACAATGCTGATGAGGACATTTGTGAGACTATTTTTCACATTTTTTGATGTCAAAGGCACATCTGCCTGGTTACTGTTATTTCTTCATCCCACTTACCACAGCAGATAGTTAATGCCAGGTTACAGAGTAACACAAGAGTAATGTTTCTAAAAGTAAGAACATATATTTTTTGATGTATTTAGAACAGCAGTAATACAGACAGACACTGACACATAAAATGATACATTAAACCACAGAACAAATTATAAATTAAAGAAGTATTTGACAAATCTCTTACAACAGGTTTATAAAAGACAATATACTAGTTTGTATATACAATCCTATATAAAACAAGTGCAGCCTGGAGCGTGAGCGGCCCTGGTGAAGGTTTGCACTCTCAGAGTGCTTCTTCATAACATTGTGACACTCAATTTGTCCTTTAAACATAAAACTCATCAAATGCAAAAATGAGACAGTTTTCTGTTCAGTTTATATAATTTTAGATTCATACAAAATCGAACATCATTGCTGCTGAGAGGTTATTAAGGTTGAAAAGATCAGTGTAAGACTATTGCTTTAATCCCAGTGATATGTTGATTGTTGATCATCGTCTTCCTGCACTCGAGTTAGAGATGATCAGGCCATTTCCTTTTAGCCTCAGCTCGAGCTGCAGGAAGAACAAAAACTATTTATAGTGCGACATTTTTCAAAGATGACATTTAGTCACATATAAGCTGCTTCATACAACAGCAACAACACCTATTGTTTCCAGAGAACCAGCTCTGTTTCCACCTCATTGACTGTAACAAGGATATCAGATAACTGTCTGTCAGCTGTTCTGCCACAGAAATGACTCAACAGCAGCTGGAAACTTTGCTGTGAAATGTGATGCAAACAAGTGAACATCCATCCTCGCTGCAGGAGCATGAACATACTCAGACACAACCAGGGGGCTGCATCACATGGTGTCATTTGACTTTGCACCACTGTGGATGCCCCGCTCCCCTTAATGTGGTTAGACTGAACCAAAGATTATAATAACTGTTTCTACTCTATGGTTTCACTCAGTCAAACAGTCGTTGCCTTCAGGTGACATGATGATCATTATCTATGTGTTAGGTCTGATATCATTAGCTTGTTCTGGCTCCAAATGCCCACCAAGCAGCAGCTTAAGAAGCAAAAGTAAAATGGTGAAATTCTGACAGTGACGATGTCCAGGCCTGCATGAAAAAGAGGACATTTTAGATTTAATGGAGGGTGAAGTAAGCAGTAACCTCTACTGTAGCCTTCTGACTGGTAAATAACCTGCTCTACCACCAATACATTCACACACACACATAAAAAAATGACATTTTGGCTCACAGCACTGCATTAAACCCATAAATACTTGGTGCCAAGATGGGAAACACAACAATCAGCACTGAAATTCCATTACGATTACATAATTTCATATTTCAGACCTTAATGTGAGATTTTATCATTTTGCTCATTCTTTTCAAAGCTCTTGATTTTTTTTAAAAAAAGGTGAGGCCTACTCATTACAAGCTGTAAGGTTGGGGAAACGTGCAGTCAGCTGAGACTGAAGAAGTCACTTGGATGAGTGACCAAATGTTTCTACCACTGAAAACATTACGTCCAGATGAGCAGAATCAACTTTTTGGGTTCAAGCATCAGGTTGATGCCTGATGCTTCAGGTCTGCAACCTCATGCAGTCAGATTCCATCTTTAAAGCAACTTTTGTGCCTGATGACTAAAGTAATAAAATCCAGCCTGAACGTCATGGATCTAAAACTGAACTTCAGAAATGTATTTACAAATAGTGACAGAGTGAGGTAATGCTACTTTTCTTCAATGATCTCCCAAAGCATTGCAAGATACAGAGACAAATACCAAAACAACTCTGGAGGTTTAAGAGTTATTATACTCTCAATAAGAACGCACATTTACAGCAGTGGTTTAGCTCACTGGGTTCAGCAGGTGATGCATATGTCATAAAGCTAATACAGAAACCTGAGCTTTTACTCTGAGTTCTGCTCCCAGCTTTCATGTCTTCTCTCCACTGTCTTATTGCAATAAAGGCCTTCCAAAAAAGTGCATGTTAAAGATCAGTAAGAGAGGCGCAGCATCTGCAAGTAAGCCTGCAACTAGTGTGGCACCATGACCACAAGGGCTAATGGGTTAAAAGTCTGACATTGTGAACTTAATGTCCAGAGTGAAATTTTAGTTTTTGTAAAGTTTACTCATTATATATGATAATAAATCAGCACCTATGTCCTCTGACCCCTTTACGAAAATTGACATAAACCAACATAATCAGGATTTTTTTAAAGTTTTCTTACCTTGAGCCCACTTCCTGTAGGTGTACACAGCCAGTATGAGTATACAGGTGTAGAGGATGAACAGCAGGATGGTGCTCAAAAGTTTGGGCAGAGCGATCGGAGGAGTAGGATCAGGATCAGGATCAGGGGTGGTCACGGGAATATTATTCTCTGTTAGGAGATAAAGTTTTATCATCAGTTCTTCTGTTTAGAGCGAGCATTAAAAAATGTTAATTTTAAATCAATATTTCGTGTTGATACATATGCAGAGATTACTGTGCATTTCACAAAAACATTTCAAGGAACCACATCAGGACATGAAAAACAGAGCTTCTGTGAAATGAGTCAAAGTTTTCAGCATAAGGATATGAGATGTATGACAAACCTTATACCTGGCCTACAGTACCACTTCCTGTGGTAGAACCGCTGCATATCCAGGAAGCAGCTCATATATATGAAAAAACCTGACACGCTTCATGTTGGTGACACGCTTCATGTGACATTTCATTTCATTTGCTACATAGTTAGATTTTTCAGATTGGTTTTATAACAAAACACACAGCCATTTCATTTCTGGATAAGAAAGCAAATTACTCCATAAATATTTTAAACCAAATCTAAAATTCTAGCACATTTCTCTGTTGACCTTTTTATTTATTTTCTTTTTTAGTAGGGATGTCGGCCGGCAGTGTGTTCTCATTCTGGGACATCGGTTAAAGCATTTATTTGCCAAATACCAGCTTCACTTACATCATAGTTGTGTGTTTAAGAAAAGAACTGGTTATTTCTCTAGTGTCTTCTCTAGACCCTAGGACTCTAAGACACCAGAAAAAGCATGTGATAGAGTGCAACATAGTGACTTTGTACTGTGTACTGTGTGCAGAAGTCAGGACGTCAGTGTCAGAGAAGTACACGAGAAGGGTGTTGCAGGACATGTAACAGGATGAGACAGTCATGAGGGGCGTGGTGGGAATAACAGATGGGTTTATGATGGGGTTGTGATGACATCAGAGATCAGCTCTGAGCTCCTTCTTATTTGAGATGGTGATGGACAAGCTGACAGATGAGGAGTTTCTGTGGACTATGATGTTTGCAGATGACACTGAAATTTGTATTAACCCTTTAAGACCTACCATAGAACCAAGTCCGCCAGAGCTTATATTATATTTTTACATGCTGTGGAGCCATTTTTGGGAGCATTTCAAGTTGCTATACATCAATACAACCATTATAGCCCAACTTTTAATAATATGTATGGATTAAGTGCATAGTACTTACATAAATTGCAAAAAAGTGCAATAAACTACAAAATAATTGAAAATCGTTTTTGTTTTTTTACATATATTTCTAGTTAGAGAAATTTAAGAGGCTTATCCCTCAAAACTGTAAATACAAAAAAGTTGCACAAACTAGTTTCCCACCACAGGAAATTTATTTTAAGTGTCTTCATAGTTTTATTTTTGAAATACACCAATTTTTACATACTGCAGGAAAAAAGAAAAAATATATTATAGTGCAAATTTGCAAAAAAGCAGCATATGCATCAAAATAAACTATTTCCAGCAGTGCAATATGAGTCCTCAGCATCCCAGAAACGACACAGAAAGTCATAAAGTCAAAGATAACTTTTAAAAACACAAGTATAGGCTCATAAGGCCACGATGGTAAAAAACTACATTTCCGCAAAATGACGTCACTTCTGGTTTCAGGCAGGTCATGCGGTCATGTGATAGTTCACGCTGATGGACGTAGGAAGTGTTACAAACAGCTGATCGGATCGGCAAAGCGTGTTTCTGGAATATTATGTTTTTGTTCCTGCAAGCGCTTTTTATGCAGTTTTTGCAAAGCTATATGTGGAAGGAAACTGTGACCTAGGACAAGCTGATGGCATAAGATGTAAGTACAACTCCTCCGGTTTCATATGCAAAAAAAATTATTGCGCTAGCTTACGTGGTTGCAGTGCTACCGGGATTTAAAAATAGTTACGCAAAATGGAGCGTGTCCGCTCCAACCGGCTTCAAAAGGTTAAGAGAGTGGGGAACAGGTGGAAGAGAGCCTGGGGAGGTGGAGGTAAGTTCTGGAGATAAGATGAATGAAAGTCCCTAGAAGTAAGTTAAAATACATGTTTGTGAATGTGGGAGACAGTGCACAAGAGAGGCAAAGAAGAGAGTACAGGCAAGGTGCTGTGGGCAGAGATGAGTGTCATGAGTGTGAGTTATGGCAAAAGGATAACAGGAAGAATGAAGGGGGAATTACAAAATGATAGTTACAGCTGCTGTGATATATAGTTTGGACAAGGTAACACATCACTTCTCCCACCTCACAGCTGGAGGTGGGAGAAGTGACAATAAACAGCGAGGATAAAACTGAAAACTACTTGGTTAACTTTTGATTTAGGAATATAAAACTTTAGGTTAATCAATGTCCCAGAAATGTTAAGATTTAGTTTACTCTTTAAAACTTACAGCTTTAAACCTGCCAGGCAGCATACAGGGGTAGACATACTGGTGCATTATGGTGATACAGGTTTTGCTAATAAGTTGTGGTCAGGTTTATACAAAAAACATCCCATTTAATCACCAAGTTATAACTGAAACTGCTTTATGTATGTAAAAGTATTTATAAGCTGTCAGACAAAAGCTTCATGAAATCTAACATCATCCTCACCTCTCACTTCCAGCCAAACCTCTGGTGACTGTCCTTTTGTGGGATGAACACACTTGTAGAAGGCTTCGTTCTCCTTGGACACATGGATAAGGCTCAACCTTCCCGCAGGCTTTTTTTCAAAAAAAGTACCATTTCTGTAGAAAGCAGTACTGAAATTGGACGTAGACTCCTTTGCATATTTTTCCTTATAGGAGCAGTTTAGTGTCACACTGTCTCCCTCAGTCAGAGGAACAGCAGGACCCTGCAGGATGACACCAGCTGAAATGCAGAGAGAGAAACTGTGGTCTCTGACTCTGGTTTTTGTCCTTTGTTACAAAGTTACAAAATGTGTTCATTTATTTTTACTTAAGATACAACATCAACAATCTGACATTACTTAGCAAGCTTACTTGTCACTGTGATGTTGATGGTGTTGCTGCACTCCCTGCTGTCAGACTCACACCAGTACACTCCACTGTCTGATGGGTAGACACCTTTGATGGTGCAGGATGATCCATTTAATTGGCCCCAGGTCTCACATGAAACAGAAGACCTTGTGGAGGTGTTTCTCTTCACTGTCCAGCTGCTGAAGCTGCCTGGCACTGCACAGCTCAGAGTCACAGTTTCATAATAGAAGAAGACTGACCTGCCGGGATGGATGCTCAGAGTAGCAGCTGCAGGTTCAAAAACATCAGGTTAAAACACATCAGTTGACATGTAGTACACGCAGTGTGAGAAGATCAATGACATAGATGCTGAAACCTTTTCTGCCACTGCATAGATTGAAACCAGCGCCCGTTTTGGACAAAAGTTTCCACAAACTCAACATTGCCAAGAACGACATGGTAATGTTAGGCTTTTAAGCCCCACGCCCCGCTACCAGGGGTAAAAAGGAGGAGCTCACGTTTAATCGGTTATAACACGATGTCAGAAATATAAGTCCGGACATGTGCGGTATCCACAAAAACCTCTGAATCTCAGTTAAAATCTCATATAAACCATTTCTACAAAAACTAAACAGAACGAAAACAAGTCATGATTAAACGAACAGTTACGTAAATGTCCGCTAAACAAACAAAACCAAACAATAAATTCTCCAGACTTTATGTAACCGGCTAAAGAAAGGTGAGTTATCTTCCAGAGATATCAACGATTCCAAACACCAAGTTTCACAACACTCTGACCAAAATTCACTGAATGAGCCGCAAAAGAAGACCACAAAAACACATAGCGGCGCAAATGCGCTCAGACAGAAATTGGCTTACTGTTCAGATTTTGCAGTTAGCTGTTAGCCACGTGATTATCAGCAGTTTCCACGGCTAACTAACCGCATTAGAGCCATTTCCGTCAACAACCTACATTTTAGACCCACCTACAGACACGTGACTGGATGGAGGTCACATGTAGTAATTTTGGGGCCACGTTGAGTTTGGCCTTGCAAGTTCTGATTGGTTGAAGTGACAGGAACGTGGCATCATTACTGTGATTCTATTGGCTCAAACGATTAAAAAGACATGTCAATCATGCAAATTTACCAAAAGAAACCAAAGTTACAGCCCCTCAGAGTTTAAAGGGCCAATTGAACGCTACATGTGCATGGCAGAAAAGGGCCATTGCCATGTAAATGTGTGGTTAATTCTTCAAAAATGTATTAAAAAAACAAGCATTTTTAAGCATGGTAATAAAATTAATGAATTTCTGCTTAATTTTATTTTGATACCAAAATTGTAAGCACAGAATTTGTATTTGAGGAGAAATAATCAATTAATTTTGGGTATTTCATTTTAGCGCAGGAAGCTCAGAAACTACTTTGGGGCTCAAGATTAATGATTTCTTTGAAATGTTTTCTTTCCACTTTAATCTCTAATCTTAACCTTATTCCATTTCAAAAAAAGTAACTGGTTGCACAAATATGAATTTATTTTCGATTTTTTCAAATCTGCACTGCACATCAAAAGAATACTTTAAGGTTCAATATACACACACTTAAATCTTTTAGTAAGTGGCACGGTCAGCTTTTCATGGTTGATCATGATTGACTACAACTGGTACTTTATGTCTGTCAGCACTAAAGGACTTGTTTCACAGCGCTCATCAAATGAACCAATACTCAAAAAATGGGAAAGTTCAAAGATCTGAATGAAGATCTAAGAAGTAACATACAAAGACACAGACTAAGACACGCGAGCTTGACATTGGGACAGAGGGGGAAACAGACATGGGAACAAGACAAAAAGAGAAGATGGAGAGGACGAGAGACATGATGGGCTGTGGAGAACACACATGGATGCACATGAAGGACAGATGAGACAAGGATGAAACACAAGGAGGAAAACCTGGGACAACTGAGGGAGACAAGACACAAAGAGAAGGGGAGCAAGACCACAGAAGCCGAGCAGACACAGACATAAGTGGGGAAAGCTGTAAACTCAATGACATTAGAAGAACCAAAACCCAAACCTAAAACCTCTTAACAAAGCAAAAAATCAAACATCAACAAATATGTTAACCTAAAAAAGTAACGTCAAAGAGCTGGGTCAAAGACCCAGAACCAAAACATTCTGCCAATAAGAGAGGTCAAACTTCCCATCAGAGTTATGCCTGCAGCTTGTTGTTGGCTGTCACTAATATTTGTTAAATGTTAACCAAATATTTCAACCTTTTTTTGTTTAGTTTTTCAAAGTCATTAAAGATGTAAGAACAGTTGAAGAAACCATTAAAAGCCCACAATTACCTCAACATTCACTCCCCTGATGAGTGTATGGAAACTTCTGACCATGAATGTTCAAGAAGGGTTAATGTTAGCTTCAGGGAAAACTAATCCATGTAAATATTCCACCATGTATGAAGTGATGCGAGTTATAACAACCATGACAGCTGATGTTGCATTAACGTGTACGAGAGGGATTCAAATTCAAAATCATAAAACGCACAAAATCAGGAATCTGCCCAGCTAACAGGGGCTTAGAGACAGATTATACCCGAGGACTCAAGTCATCAGTCCATCACAGAGCTAAACATTCACAGACAACCATCCTTACCTGTAAACAATTAAAATAACTAGTTAACCCAACAGGCATGTGTTTGGACCGTGGGAGGAAGTTAGACTACCAGGAACTCACACAGTCCAAACAAAGACACAAACTCCACTCACAAGACCCTTGAACCCTTTGGCTCTAAACCAACACGGCTCATTTCTCAAATGATTTACAGAAGAAAAAAACAAATATGTTTTCTGATGTTCACATGTAGCAAAGTGTTTTAAAGAATTTCAGAAACTGCTTTTAAAACTTTGACCATCATTTAAGAATTGACTCATTGCAAATGAGAAAAAACTGCATGCAAGCTATAAATATAGAAACAAACAAAGATCTGTTGTTGACAAATATGGAATAAAAAGTCAGTTTTCTTACTGATCATGAGGCAGACTGGTGCGATCATCATCCTGTTTTAAAGATGACTTTGTTTGAAGTCTGAAAACAGTAATTTAAACCACATCCTGCCAAAGCGTTTTCAAACCGTGCACAGCGCACACCCACAAAATAACCTAAAAAAACTCATCAAGTACCCTATGCTGGACCTGCAACACCTTTGCATTTATATCTAGAGACCATAAAGTCTAAATGTCTTCTTTCTTTCTGTTCCTTTAGAAAAAGTAGTTGAATGTGTGGACTGTAAAACAGAGTTTTACAGATGGAACATTTTCTGTATTAATATTACAAATATAAGCCATGGTTACATAAACCAGGCCTAAGGTTGTGCATGTGCACAGTGGTATCTCTACTAAAGTGTAACACTCAGTTCAATTTTATTCATACAGCACCAAATCACAACAACAGTTGCCTCAAGGCTTTATATTGTAAAGTAGATCCTACAATAGTACATACAGAGAAAAACCCAACAATCATATGACCCCCTATAGCAAGCACTTTGGTGACAGTGGGAAGGAAAAACTCCCTTTTAAAAGGAAGAAACTTCCAGCAGAACCAGGCTCAGGGAGGGGCCGTCATCTGCTGCGAGGGGTGAGAGAAGGAAGACATGCTGTGGGAGAGAAACAGAGATTAATAACAAGTATTAGGTGTTCTGGTAACACCTAGTGGTAAATCCCAAAGAAATCTTGCCAAAGGCTATTTGAGGCAACCAAGTCTTGCATACTTTATCTTGGCATGTTACGCCAATTGTGTATTAAAAAGTGGTCAATAAAAAGAATAGAACAAGAAAATAAAATAAAAGAAGTTGCTCATCACAACTTTGATGTCAAGTAAAACATACACAGATTGTATAAAAAGCTGCACTTCTAAGAATTCATATTAAATGTCTTAAGCTTGCATTGTACCCAAGGATTCTGTAAAATATTTACATACTGTATAAAGATGTCAATATAGTGCTCAGAGGCACCAGGTTAAAAACTACAGGGAGTGCAGAATTATTAGGCAAATGAGTATTTTGTCCACATCATCCTCTTCATGCATGTTGTCTTACTCCAAGCTGTATAGGCTCGAAAGCCTACTACCAATTAAGCATATTAGGTGATGTGCATCTCTGTAATGAGAAGGGGTGTGGTCTAATGACATCAACACCTTATATCAGGTGTGCATAATTATTAGGCAACGTCCTTTCCTTTGGCAAAATGGGTCAAAAGAAGGACTTGACAGGCTCAGAAAAGTCAAAAATAGTGAGATATCTTGCAGAGGGATGCAGCAGTCTCAAAATTGCAAAGCTCCTGAAGCGTAATCATCGAACAATCAAGCATTTCATTCAAAATAGTCAACAGGGTCGCAAGAAGCGTGTGGAAAAACCAAGGCGCAAAATAACTGCCCATGAACTGAGAAAAGTTAAGCGTGCAGCTGCCAAGATGCCACTTGCCACCAGTTTGGCCATATTTCAGAGCTGCAACATCACTGGAGTGCCCAAAAGCACAAGGTGTGCAATACTCAGAGACATGGCCAAGGTAAGAAAGGCTGAAAGACGACCATCACTGAACAAGACACACAAGCTGAAATGTCAAGACTGGGCCAAGAAATATCTCAAGACTGGTTTTTCTAAGGTTTTATGGACTGATGAAATGAGAGTGAGTCTTGATGGGCCAGATGGATGGGCCCATGGCTGGATTGGTAAAGGGCAGAGAGCTCCAGTCTGACTCAGACGCCAGCAAGGTGGAGGTGGAGTACTGGTTTGGGCTGGTATCATCAAAGATGAGCTTGTGGGGCCTTTTCGGGTTGAGGATGGAGTCAAGCTCAACTCCCAGTCCTACTGCCAGTTTCTGGAAGACACCTTCTTCAAGCAGTGGTACAGGAAGAAGTCCGCATCCTTCAAGAAAAACATGATTTTCATGCAGGACAATGCTCCATCACACGCGTCCAAGTACTCCACAGTGTGGCTGGCAAGAAAGGGTATAAAAGAAGAAAAACTAATGACATGGCCACCTTGTTCACCTGATCTGAACCCCATTGAGAACCTGTGGTCCATCATCAAATGTGAGATTTACAAGGAGGGAAAACAGTACACCTCTCTGAACAGTGTCTGGGAGGCTGTGGTTGCTGCTGCACGCAATGTTGATGGTGAACAGATCAAAACACTGACAGAATCCATGGATGGCAGGCTTTTGAGTGTCCTTGCAAAGAAAGGTGGCTATATTGGTCGCTGATTTGTTTTTGTTTTGTTTTTGAATGTCAGAAATGTATATTTGTGAATGTGGAGATGTTATATTGGTTTCACTGGTAAAAATAAAAAATTGAAATGGGTATATATTTGTTTTTTGTTATGTTGCCTAATAATTATGCACAGTAATAGTCACCTGCACACACACAGATATCCCCCTAAAATAGCTAAAACTAAAAACAAACTAAAAACTACTTCCAAAAACATTCAGCTTTGATATGAATGAGTTTTTTGGGTTCATCGAGAACATGATTGTTGTTCAGTAATAAAATTATTCCTCAAAAATACAACTTGCCTAATAATTCTGAACTCCCTGTATTAATACCAAGATGCAGTTTACCAACATGTCTGTGCAAATGTGTGAAATAATAGTCTACTAAGGCCTATTAAGAAAGAGATCACAAAAATCACCAAAATCAAAAGTTTATTTCAAGGTAATTTCGCAGTCCAAATTAAAATCTGAAGAAATTCTCTCAGGGCATTGTGTGTTTATGTGGACGAGAGAGTCACACAGCAACAACAAAGAGCATAATGTAGTGGTTATCTCAAGCATAAAAGTATGTTTTGTTGATATAGTGCAATGTAAGAGCTAATGGAGTTTTCAGAGTCTAGACAGTCAAAAATGCTCATTGTGTACACAAAAACAGATATCAATCTGGATAGTGGTTAATTCAACACGGACACTATTGGCGTATCCAAAACCATGGGCTGTATCCTCCTGAGGACCCGGCCTTCGTGGTCCACGTGGTCCGGGTCCTCAGGATGTCCAATAGGCCGGACGTAAAGGCCGGACAGTCTAGCCTTCAGATTTGCGTCAGCGCTGTCTCGCTGGAGTTTAATAAACTCGGCCGTCTGCTCCTTGCTATCTAAAATATAACAGGACGATTGCGTAAATTCCCGGCCATCTCACACTTCTGTTTAATTAGTTTTCTGTTTGATGTTTATTCAGCTGTGTGAAAACCCCGGAGGAACCCACCCGGGGGATTAATAAAGTTTTAATTTATCTAATCTAATGACTTTAATCCAGCCAAACCGATTTACTCCTAAACAAATAAAACACTGAAAAAAGCCAAACAATAACATTTTCAAGTTATCTAAGTGACTTATATATCAAGTTTAACCAGAGTAGCGAAAGACCGCGTTGCTGTGATGTGCCGGGAGTTTGCCGTTCTCGGCAGCTCTAGTGACCCTCGAGCTCCCGGCGAGCTATCGAGCTGGTGGGTAACAGACGTCTCTGAAAACATCGGAGCACTTTTGAAAATATGTGATATCTTGATCTAAGGAGCTTGGAAAGAAAAGCGTCTGGACTTCTTTAAGTTGCTTGAAGACATTTCACCTCTCATCCGAGAAGCTTCTTCAGTTCTAAGGGTCAAATGGTGGAGAGTCCCAGATTTAAGCCCTGTGGGAGTTTCCCCCCAAAAGAGGGACAAAGGACCCCCTGATGATCCTCTACCTAATCACATGAGCCAAGGTGTGAAAACGGGTGTGGGTCACAATCAGCCAAGGTTTCGGGTGAGCTCATTGTGAAACCTGGCCCCACCCTATCATGTGATTTCCTGAGGTCAAAGAAGCCATTTATGTCCACTGTGACGCCTTAACGCCCACTCACACTCTGGGCCATCTGACCTCAGGAAATCACATGATCACTGAAATCACTGTGAGCGACCATCTTTGAACAGAGGTGGTGGCCTACGACACCAACTGCCTGCCGTCTATAATCCAGTTTTGAAGGCGTCCGGGAAGGGACGTTAAATCCATACTGTAGATCTGTGCAAACACAGAATACTGATTAGCAGCAATATAACAATTAATATAACAATTAAATGAAATAGGCTGTAATTGCATGTAGCTTGTATGTATGCTGTTTTTCTTGTTTTCATAGCTCTGGTAATATATGTTTAACCCTTTAAGACCTACCATAGAACCAAGAGCTTATATTATATTTTTACATGCTGTGGAGCCATTTTTGGGAGCATTTCAAGTTGCTATACATCAATACAACCATTATAGCCCAGATTTTAATAATATGTCTGCATTAAGTGCATAGTAATTACATAAATTGCAAAAAAGTGCAATAAACTACAAAAAAATTGAAAATTGTTTTTGCTTTTTTAACATATATTTGTAGTTAGAGAAATTTAAGAGGCGTATCCCTCAAAACTGTAAATACAAAAAAGTTGCACAAAATAGTTTCCCACCACAGGAAATTTATTTTGAGTGTCTTCATAGTTTTATTTTTGAAATACACCAATTTTTATACACTGCAGGAAAAACGAAAATAAATATTATACTGCAAATTTGCAAAAAAGCAGCATATGCATCAAAATAAACTATTTCCAGCAGTGCAATATAAGTCCTAAGCATCCCAGAAACGACACAGAAAGGCATAAAGTCAAAGATAACTTTTAAAAAGACCAGTATATGCCCTGAGGCCCTGATCATAAAAAAGACTACATTTCCGCGAAAATGACGTCACTTCCGGTTTCGGCCAGGTAATGGCGGAAATGCAAAAGTTCGCGCTGACGTCTATTCCAACGTAGGAAGTGTTATGAACATCTGATCGGATTGGCAAAGCGTGTTTCTGGAATATTATGTTTTTGTTCCTGCAAGCGCTTTTTATGCAGTTTTTGCAAAGCTTTATGTGGAAGGAAACCGTGACCTAGGACAAGCTGATGGCATAAGATGTAAGTACAACTCCTCCGGTTTCATATGCAAAAAAAATTTTTGCGCTAGCTTACGTGGTTGCAGTGCTACTGGGATTTAAAAATAGTTACGCAAAACAGAGCGTGTCCGCTCCGATCGGCTCTAAAGGGTTAAACTCAGTGAGTTGTGAAGTCTTTTCTTCTTCCTCATTTTCAGTAGAAAATGCCCTTCTTTAATTGTTATCAGTTCAAAGTTCAACATAAGTTGTTTTTTGGCAGAGAAAGAAAAATACATATCAGCAGACAAGTGATGGGTCTGCCTGGCACAGACCCCCTGCTGGAACGAGAATATTCTACTACAACAGCAAAAGCAAGACGCAAGTCACCAAAGTTCTTTGTGTTACTTGTGCACGAGGGAGAGAACAGTGACGAGCGCCGTTCCTTCGCTTGACCCCAGTTGCTCTCGTCTGCTCCCTCGTAGCACTGCTCCTTATTGTCGTTACATGAATATGCATACGTTCATTAACCCATGACGTCTTACATAGGCATACATGTGAACAAAGAGTACCTTGTCTGTGTGTCGTATAGGTATGTGTGTGGGTGTGTGTGTGTGGGGTCAAGATGTGACCCTGTGAAGACTCCCAAAAGCTGGTGCCAGGAGTCCAGCAGTCCACCTAAACAAAAGGCACTTGTACTTAAACAGATGCAGAGTAGGTGTCTTCCTATACCATAAATAAGTAAGAGAAGGTACGACCTCTCTCATGACCTTAAGATGTGTGCGTATGCCAGAGTGCTCTGAGTAGCATACAGAGTCTTTGCAGACTGTTAAGGATCAGACCTCTATCATTATACAATCGATTATAAAACTCTAAGCATTTCTGAGTACATATTTCTAAGCATAAATGACAATCAACAATATAACCCTAACAACACGGATAAAGCAAACACCAAGGATCTAACTAACAATTTCAAGGTTTCACATGAGAAATACTTCATAAAATAGCCCAGTGAGTGTTTGTGGACACACAGTCCAGTTTTGTTGTGTTACTTGACATAAACTGCCTCATCTTTGTTTTCAAATACATCATCAAGATTTTTTTTTCATGTCCAGTTTTTAAGGACTAAAACTTCTGAAAGTAGAGGTCCAAATGGAACAAATTTTTACACCTCAATATCTTAATTAATAACAAGTGTGTGTGTGTGTTTATTTTCGGTTTTTGTTTTTTATTTGCCAGGTAGTCATCTGATCATGCTAGAAGTCAGAGTGCCCTGGGAAGAGCGGATCGAGAAGGCCAACGAGAGGAAACTCGCCAAGTACTAGGAACTAGTGCAGGAGTGCAGGGGAAGGGGGTGGGAGACACTCTATGAGCCCATAGTAGTGGGTTGTAAGGGCTTTGCAGGATGATCACTCTGCAAAGTCCTTGACCAGCTGGGTGTGGCTGGGCAATGAAGAAGAGGGCAATCCAGGCTGTGAGTGAAGCGGCAGGGAAAGCCACAAGGTGGCTGTGAATTAAGAGGGCTGATCCGTGGCGATCACCCCCGGCTGCGTGTATGATGTTGCAAGATCCAAAATGCCTAATGACCCCAGGATACATCACTAAAGATGCATGCCAGTGCATCGAGGAGATGTTTCTTGCACAATCATATCAAATGTCTCTAAACACATATGTATTGTTAACTTAAAAAATGTCCATGACCAAAAACCAACACACAGTTCTTTTGAGATAAATTTACGCTGTTCTTGCTCTTCTCTCAGTCGAATCTCTTCTTGTTGTGGTTCTGCTTGCTCACTGTTTGGATGATTGCTTTGTCCTATGTTTTTTCTTCCTGTGCAACATAAAACAAGTCATTTGCTTCTCAAAATCGATCATTAACATATTATGTTGTTTGGACACTCTGGTCAACATGTGGTTAAGCTAACAAACTTACATCTTAGGTTGTGGAAAACAAGAAATATTTCAAATTAAAAGCAAGAAAGACTAAAGAGAGAAAGTATTGGTATGTTAAAGAATTCATCGTGCATTATGCAGTTTTTCTTTTGAGCTGAGAGGGCCAATAAAATTCACATTGAATAGCTTTAAGCTATAGCAGATCACCAAGCACGCTTGAGTTACGAGATGTCATATATTTATATTTTTAGCACAGACTGATTTCTGAACTTTTATTTCCTGATCTATATAAAGGATCCAGATCGTTGTAAACAAAGACTCTTGTAGGTCTGATATTAGACACCTTTTGTCAAGCAGGTGTATTCATATCAATCTGATTGATGTCTATTGATGCCAGACATTTACAGATTGCATTGAGTGATGTTAGGATGAAAATTGATAGTGACTGGAGATTTTAGAAATTTTATAATACAGCAACTGTAGCCATATATTTTACATTTAGTATGAGGTAACATGGAGGTTTTTGTTTTTATATTGCATGAGAATAGCACTGATGACAACACTGTGGTAGTTTCTGTGTAATAACCAGGAAGTTAATACCGTATTCATAATTAATGATTGAAACAAGCATCAGGAAGTCTTGAGGGAACTGGAATTAATTATTAGCATTTTGTTCACATGTTCACATGTTCACATGTTCACATGTAGCAAAGTGTTTTAAAGGATTTCAGAAACTGCTTTTAAAACTTTAACCATCATTTAAGAATTGACTCATTGCAAATGAGAAAAACTGCATGCAAGCTATAAATATAAAAACAAACAAAGATCTGTTGTTGACAAATATGGAATAAAAAGTCAGTTTTCTCAATGATCATGAGGCAGACTGGTGCGATCATCGTCCTGTTTTAAAGATGACTTTGTTTCTCTAAGAAAACTCTAACACATTTAAACCACATCCTGACACTGCCTGCCCCCAAAATAACATTAAAAGAAAACCATCAAGTACCCTATGCTGGACATGCAAGACCTTTGCATTTATTTAGGCTTAAGGTTGTGCATGTTATCTGTGCTAAAGTTTAACATCAAAATGTTCTGGTGTCACCTAGTGGTTAATCACCTTACTTACAACATATTTGCTTTGATGGTTGTACAGCAGTAAAAACATTCCTCTTTAATCCAAATTACATCAGTAAAGGTTATTCACAGTAATCATTGTAGATGACTGCTGTGAGTTTTATATTTCCTGTTTCCAGTCAATGTTTTTTTTTTTTGTATTCTTCAGCCTTATTTCACAGTTTAAAATATTCAAACTCAGGACACATGCGACATTTCACATTAATCTTTAACCTTGTAGAGATGAAAAGAAATCTTTCCAACACTGCATACATTAGTGTAGCTTGGATGAGTAAAGAGCTGTGAAAGAGACTTTGTTAAATCTTAATGGATGAATAAGGAGACAAAAAGGTTAATTTTGTCAGATGGGGAGAGAAGAAGTGTCTTCCCTTCACATATATCAATCATACAGATATGACCTTGCCAACTGAACAACAGCTGACCCTGGTGGTGATGTCATTTAAATGCTTTTGATTACAAATCAATGCACCATTTAAAACCTCAATTTGAATATTGTGTGTACTGTCATCAATTTTCTTTTACTTTCTTTGAACATAGTGGACCATGAATATCACCTGCTCCTCTGATGGTGGATATTTAGCAGGGGGAAGACATCCTGCACTTTTACAAGTCAGACTGGCTCATTCATGGTGGTAAACAGCAAGCAGGGAAGTCACTGTCAGAGGTGACATCATGTTTTCGTCCACTGATTTTCAGTTTCTTTTCTTGATATATTGTACTGTTTAACATTTCTTGTAATTTTAACTGTGACTGAAAAAATGAGATTGACTAGATAAGCAGAAAGGAGCTGCCTCATCATTAGGGAGGTAAGGAACTCCCTAATTTGGAAGGGATTTCTTAATTAGAGCCCATTCACACCCAACAGAGCCAGCTGAGGTGATTGAACCAAAAAGCCTCCTGGGTGAAGTGTTTTGGGCACATCATAGGATGAGGAGGAGGTCAGGAGGTGAGGAGGGCACATCCAGGCCATGCTGGAGAGATTACATGTCTGAGCTGGCTGATTGTCTGTTCATGTTAGTTGTGTTTTATTGGGGTCAGAATAACATAAAAAATATTTATTCAACATTACTGATAAACTAATAAATAAAAGGATTGTGAATACGTTTTTAAGTAATAATATCAAAATTTAATTCATGTATATAGTTCATGTAGAAACATGTCGATATACGTTTTTAGGTCTGTTACATTGCACTATGATGTGAATTTGATTAAAAGTGGTTGTATAAAAATGTGATGAGTAGTGTTACCCCTCATGAAATAAAATACAGAATAGCTGGAGAGTAACACAACAATGTGTGATGCTGCAGGAACTTGCATGTGCACAATTTGTAAAAAGAGAGAGAAAGCTGAGTACTTTCCTCTGATGTCACATAGTCCGAGATTTTCACTTTTTATTTCGTGTATAAAATGTGCGAGCGCATCACTTTTTCTGTCTTTTACTCTGGATAATGTCATCTTCTGCAGGAAATTCGCTTAATGTAGAGGAATTATAGTTTGGTAATAGAAACCTGACTTTTTGCGTGGCAGTTCTGCTCTTCAAGGTCCTTCACTGTGGTAAATGTTTTCTAATTTCATAATGTAGATGACTTATCTGTATCGGTCAAGCTATCTATTCATTAAAATGCATTTCTAATTTGACATGGGAAGTACAGAAACAACCAAAACAGTTTTTTTTAAGTTTGGGCTCTGAGCAGACTCATTGCTCATGTTGTTTGTTTGTTTGTTTGTTTTTTAATGGGATCTGAAGCGGGTCTTTTATGCTCATGTAGCAGGTTGGATTTTATAAATGATGTTGTGTTCCTGCATAGTGAACTAATGACTGTATTGCTCTGAACGCAGCATGAACATCCACCCCTCCCCGAGCTGTCGAATCAGACTCCGGGTATTTGGCAGTCATTCCTGTGATAGATGGCGACGATCATGACCTTAGCGTTGCAGATCGGATTCATGCCCCCTGACCAATGTTTGGCTGTGAAACTGTGAAAGAGTGGTGAGTAGGATCCTCCTATGAGGTCTGCAGTGTGGTTTATAATAAGGTGGACCCTGGATGACTGCTCTTCTCTCTTGGTGTACCCTGCTGACGTCTTGTTGTCATCGTTTGTTATTTCTTGTGTCTTCTGGTACCTTGTTTTGTTTTAACTTTATTTTATTTTTATGTTTTAATCTTGTCGTGTCACATTTGGGCCTCTCTTTGGGCTTCTCTGCGCTTTGATTGTTTCTCAGCTTGAGTGCCCCGGATGTTGCTTTTAATTGTAGTATTTTAAAGGTGTGCATATGTACTTCAGTTTTTAGATTATTCACAGTTTGTTGTTTCTTTTTTAATTGCTTGATTTATAGGTTCATTTTACTGTCTTTTATTTTGGTAGAGAGACGGCCACTTGTGAGCGTAAACACCGGGAAACAAGCACATTTTTAAGCACAGTTTAAGTTGCAGTGCGAATTGCAGTGTGACGTCACGGGTGAGTAGCCGGTAGCAGCCCTTGGGCACTCCTCCCTGTAGGCTGCCTGTTGAGCTGCTATTTTAACTAGAGCAACGTGATGCCAGTGAATCTTATCTCTTTAAGCAATGTCTTTTTTAAAGTGTTTTAATTAAAGCTCTGCTGGTGTTGTAAGTTCTGTCACTTCATTTGTTGTTTTCTTTGCTGCAGCTCGATATTATTTACACTTATTTCATTTAATAAACTTTTTCAAATTGACTTGCCATGCCTCTGCTTTGCCAGTGACCTGTGTGCCTTTGTAACTGGTTAATGTAATATTTCCTCAGATGTAACGTCACCCCCAGGTGGCGTTGTTAGTCTCATTTAGCTTTACCTTTCAGTTCCCTCCTTCATGCCGCCACACACGTACTATGTAAGTTGATTTGGTTCAGATGGCGTTTTCTTCATTACCATCAAACACAAGCTGGTGGGATGCAGACTGAGCATTTGGGCCTCTGGAAAGTGTCCATTACTATCATCACAGGATATGATGTATGCTGGTGTAGTGAAGTGGAAAAGGAGACTCAGGAGAACAATTTCCAAAAGCTAAAACTGTCCAATAAGGGATCTCTCTGTGTTTTATATGAAATGGCCTCTGTGCATGGCAAGATAAAGTTTAGTTGACTAATTTGCAATCTTGGTGTCATGACTTGAATTACGACGAAGCATAGTATAACTTGCATTATATGACTATTTATCTACTTATTTTAACATGGTTGTAGACTCTTTGTAAAACTAATCGTTCTGTTTTTAACATTAACATTTATAACTTTTCTATTTCTTTCTATTTCATTTTGTGAACTTGCAGATGGCCAACAAAGACATGAGTGTTTGGAAAGATGTGACACTTCTGGCACTAATGCAGAGCTTTGATTTCCCCAGGCTCTTAGATGCAGTGGCAGCGATAACTGGAGATTGGAGGGAAACTCTGTTGACATCTACTTTTTCCGCTTTGGACATGAGGGATTCCCTTATGAATCTGGGAGAAAGAACATCGAGTTTAATGAAGCAGATGGTTCATTCACACTCTTCAGGTTGCAGCAGTCTGATGAGGGACCGTATGAAATATGGCATGGCCATTACAGGAGCATGTGTGTTGAACTTCATAAGAAGTTATCCAAGACATTTTTTTTTCATTATGCATGTGTACAGGGAATAAAAAGATTCAAACATTTTATCGTTGGCACCACTATCTACAACAGAAGTTAAGCAACAAGATAAATGTATGACTAATAATCAAAGAAAAATGTGTTAGGTTGTGTGTTGTTGTTTGTTTCGTGTGTGTGTGTGTTGTTAGTGTTTCATCAGGTGTCCCAACTAAAAAGAAAAGATGTGTTTTTAAATAGATCGATAGATGCACTGATCAATTAACAATGTATCCCTAATTCATATTTCAGACAGCAGATAAAGTTTTAGCGGTTTAAGAATATCTATCTGTCTCAGGAATACAAAAAAAAAAAACAAACAACTAGGTAAATATCTTGTTCTCCGTCATTTTCATTACAAACACAGATTTTGATTCATTTGCCCAAAAATTGGTCTTCTTTTTTTCATAAGATGTGCATGTCTTTAGTGAGCTCCACTAAGTGCACTTGATTATCATCTCCCTAATGCAGTTGTCTATTTATTCAAATTTCCCAGGTGGTCAAAATGGTGACTGGACTGTACCGTCAGACTCAGCCGACAGTGGTAAGTAAATTATCTGTCATTCCCAAAAAGCAAAGAAGTTCACTAACTGTGACCACATCCTCAGTTACGATGGATGATGTTGGATGAGGTAACATGAACTGATGCTGCTGTTTGGGGAAGGCCTCGGAGGAAACTGGTAGTAGCTCCCGGGGCGGGCAGATCCCCATGTAGAAATGAGAAGTGAATAAAATGGGAAAAACGGGAAAGGGGCCTGGGAGGGTGGCCACAGTGAGGAGTAGAAGCTTATCGTGTACCCAGGTTTAAAGTATGAAACATTTTTTTTCTGAAATGTGATTACATGCTTATGCATTAGATAGATAGATAGATAGATAGATAGATAGATAGATAGATAGATAGATAGATAGATAGATAGATAGATAGATAGATAGATAGATAGATAGATTAGATAGATACACATGTAATCCATGTGTATCTATCAAATTATTTTGGTTTCTTTTTTCTTTTTAAACTTCAGGAATACGCACTACCAGTACTTTGCTGAAGTGCCAATGGCATACTCTAAGAAACATACTTGCAAAACTTCTAACATTAGAAATGAAGAAACCACAAAAGAGACAACTAATTATATGATCAGGCAGATGCTCTATCTGGATCATCAAAGTACAAACCCCCTTGGCACATCATAGGGAACTTGTTTTGATAAGCAAGCTGGTTTTTTTCTTCCTTTTCTTTTCTTTCTTCAATAATCAGATATACAATAAATACTTTGAAAAGGACAGTGCTGTACCTTATTTAGATGTTAACCATAGTCTAGAAGTTTTTAAATAGTGCCGAGGTCTGGGCTTTGGGAAATCCATTCTAGAAACTCAGTGGGCCTTTTTATGGGCCTTTTCTGAATGACCGCAGTTCAGTTCTACATAAGTACCAGTTATCTGGATATTTCACTACTTTGCTAAGTTCTGGAAGATGACCAATGTTGTCACCGTCAGCTGAGAGGAAATTGATCGGGATGCTTGGAAACAACCGAGGAACCACCAAGACTCAATCCTGCCATGGAGACTCAATCATTCCACAGTAAAGCTAATTTTACATCCACATGAACTGAGAGTGTGTCGAGCAAGAAACAAAAAAATCAACTACTCCAAAATCAACGCCTTCACACCCTTCAACGCCTTCAAATTTGCTGTCCACATGGAAAGTATGTTACTTTTTACTTATATGGACCTAACTACAGGAAAATATATTCTCATATGTACAGGGAGTGCAGAATTATTAGGCAAATGAGTATTTTGTCCACATCATCCTCTTCATGCATGTTGTCTTACTCCAAGCTGTATAGGCTAGAAAGCCTACTACCAATTAAGCACATTAGGTGATGTGCATCTCTGTAATGAGAAGGGGTGTGGTCTAATGACATCAACACCTTATATCAGGTGTGCATAATTATTAGGCAACGTCCTTTCCTTTGGCAAAATGGGTCAAAAGAAGGACTTGACAGGCTCAGAAAAGTCAAAAATAGTGAGATATCTTGCAGAGGGATGCAGCAGTCTCAAAATTGCAAAGCTTCTGAAGCGTGATCATCGAACAATCAAGCGTTTCATTCAAAATAGTCAACAGGGTCGCAAGAAGCGTGTGGAAAAACCAAGGCGCAAAATGACTGCCCATGAACTGAGAAAAGTCAAGCGTGCAGCTGCCAAGATGCCACTTGCCACCAGTTTGGCCATATTTCAGAGCTGCAACATCACTGGAGTGCCCAAAAGCACAAGGTGTGCAATACTCAGAGACATGGCCAAGGTAAGAAAGGCTGAAAGACGACCACCACTGAACAAGACACACAAGCTGAAACGTCAAGACTGGGCCAAGAAATATCTCAAGACTGGTTTTTCTAAGGTTTTATGGACTGATGAAATGAGAGTGAGTCTTGATGGGCCAGATGGATGGGCCTGTGGCTGGATTGGTAAAGGGCAGAGAGCTCCAGTCCGACTCAGACGCCAGCAAGGAGGAGGTGGAGTACTGGTTTGGGCTGGTATCATCAAAGATGAGCTTGTGGGGCCTTTTCGGGTTGAGGATGGAGTCAAGCTCAACTCCCAGTCCTACTGCCAGTTTCTGGAAGACACCTTCTTCAAGCAGTGGTACAGGAAGAAGTCTGCATTCTTCAAGAAAAACATGATTTTCATGCAGGACAATGCTCCATCACACGCGTCCAAGTACTCCACAGCGTGGCTGGCAAGAAAGGGTATAAAAGAAGAAAAACTAATGACATGGCCACCTTGTTCACCTGATCTGAACCCCATTGAGAACCTGTGGTCCATCATCAAATGTGAGATTTACAAGGAGGGAAAACAGTACACCTCTCTGAACAGTGTCTGGGAGGCTGTGGTTGCTGCTGCACGCAATGTTGATGGTGAACAGATGAAAACACTGACAGAATCCATGGATGGCAGGCTTTTGAGTGTCCTTGCAAAGAAAGGTGGCTATATTGGTCGCTGATTTGTTTTTGTTTTGTTTTTGAATGTCAGAAATGTATATTTGTGAATGTGGAGATGTTATATTGGTGTCACTGGTAAAAATAAAAAAAATTGAAATGGGTATATATTTGTTTTTTGTTAAGTTGCCTAATAATTATGCACAGTAATAGTCACCTGCACACACAGATATCCCCCTAAAATAGCTAAAACTAAAAACTACTTCCAAAACCATTCAGCTTTGATATTAATGAGTTTTCTGGGTTCATTGAGAACATGGTTGTTGTTCAATAATAAAATTATTCCTCAAAAATACAACTTGCCTAATAATTCTGCACTCCCTGTATATGGACTTTATTTTTTATATTACTGTCATTTCACAGGGTGGACTTAAGTGAAATTAAGTTGACACTGCGTTTCTAAAACAAAAACCTGTCAGCTAATGACATTGATCGTTTCTATGATCACAGTTACACCACAGACATTTTTGGGTATGTCTACATACAATGGAGACATTGAGAGCAAACAAGGACACACCTATTCTAGCAGGTAACTGTCCTGACAGGTAAACCGCCATCTGACACACAGACATGCTACCAGTAAATGTCAATACCAGTATAACAAAATAAGAGTATTTGTTATGCAGACAGAGAAATATTTTATTCTTGAATCTCCTTTTGGCAGGGTAAACATTGGCAGTTGAATAGCATTGTCGGTCAGGGATTAAATGTCTAGTGATTAAACGCTTTTATCAGTGGATTTGAATGGAAGGTTTTCTGCTAAAAAGCTACAAAGATTTGACAATGCATAAAAAGCTTTTTTATACTATGTATTAATTTTAAATATGACAATAAACCTTTGGCTGCACCAGTGCAAAATGGGACAGGGAAGAACAAAAAAAAAGCTCAGACAACACAGACAAGTGTGCTCCAGATTCTGGTTAGACCAACAGATGATGTGTCATTGGGAACAAAAGCTCTGAAGGGGATTGAGTTCATTTCCAGCTTACCGTTTGCCATTCCATCAACTTGACCTACCTCACAGCAGCACAGCCTGTTTTATGTTTAGTCTCTCCTTTCACACTGTTGTCTTGTGTTTAAGAACAGAAAACATAACATTCAAACAAAAGGGAACAATGCTTTTCAAATGTATTTCATCAGTCTCCAAGACAAATGCTGGACACTGAACTCCAGTCAGGCTCTTCAGTGGTTTGCCTCATATCTCTCACACAGGAAACAGTGTGTGGTGTTGGATGGGGTTAAATCTCCATATTTAGACTATGATACAGGGGTTCCTCAAGGATCTGTTCTTGGCCCTTATTGTTCTCTCTTTTTATCAATAACTTACCTGAAGTCTGTCCAAATATATTTGCTCAAATGTATGTGGATGATGCAGTTATATATACGCAAGCAAATAGTGTCCAGCAGGTGGCAAAAGATCTTACAGCTGCTTTAGCATTAATGCATAGCTGGCTGGAGGACTCATGCCTAATGTTGAACACCTCAAAATCTGTCTGTATGTATTTTTCAAAACGCCCCTTAAACTTGAAGCAGTCAAACATATTCCTGGATGGAGTAGAGCTTGAATTAATTCCAGAATTTAAATATCTTGGGGTTATTCTAGACCCAACATTATCCTTCAAGAGTCACATAAATGATCATCTCTCATATGGACTATTGTTTGACGTCCTGGTCACTTGCTTGTCCAACAACACTTAAAACTATTGAAAACATTTATAAAAGAAGTTTAAAACTACTTGACAAAAACCTGACTTCCCACCACCACTGTCATGTGTTAAAAAAACATAAATTACTGAACTTCAATAACTTAGTGAAACTCAAAAGAGTGTGTTTAATATATAAAGTCGTACACTCCCTTGTTCCACTACCACTAAAGCAGTTCATTAGGCATTAAGAAAGCTCAGACAGGACCACTCGAGCTACAATCCGAGGAGCCTTTTTTATACCCTACAGATGGACAGCATTTGGGCAGAACGTCCTCTCTGTCAAGGGTGGCCATCTTCCTCAACCCATTAGAGAATGCTCTACATTCAATTTGTTTAAGGCAAAGGTTAAAAACTGGTTATCAAGTGTGTGATCATGTATAAGTTGTATAGTTTTAATATTTTATTTGGGAACAGAATGGTGTGTATGTGTAAGTTTGGTGATGGAGTTTTTATTATGAATGAATCGTGAATTTTTATGAATTATTATGTCTATTTTTTATTCTTTATTTATTTTTTATTTTTTTGGCCTGTCCCGTTTGGCTCTTTTGCCATCAGAATTATTGTCTAAAGGCAAAGAAAGATGTCCAACGGATTTACTTTACCAAATTGACTATCCCAGCCTTGCCATAATGGTCCATTTGATTCACCTTTTATTGTTTATTTTATTTTCACTTGCTGAATATGGGACAGACTTGAATGGGGGAAAGAAGGGGAGAAAGAAAGAGGGAAAGAGAAACAGCTGAGAAGAGGGATGGGGGAGAAGGGCAAAAAGCAAAAAGCAACAGAATGGGCAGGGGAAAAAAAGAAAAAGAAAATGCATATATCGATCACCTGGATCACCTGCTGAGAAAGAAAAAAGAAAGCAAGCAGAAGAGAACAAGAGTAATAGAATAAACAACATCACAATGATATATGGGAATATGACAGTAAATACTAAATATTAAACATTATTGTGCAGCACATAAGATCAACAGAACACAGTGTGCTTTGAGGTAGGAGCCAAAAAGGGTGTAGTTTTTGGGTGTGATCACCCGTGTGTACACCTGTGAGCATGGACGCGCTTGTTTTTTTAAAAGGTTCCTTCATGTAATGATCTGCTAGAGGGTGTGGGGGGTCCACTGCCCCATCCACCAGGGCATGAAGCAGGTATGGAGGAGATCAAAACTCCAGACATCCAGAGGCCCTCAGAACACAAGAGACCAAGGAAGACCCACAGAGGGGCAGCCGCGCCACTGTCCCAGAAAGAGCTGAGGAGAGTCCCAGATGAGGGCTCACTCAGCAGCTGCGGAGCAGAAGCCAGGGGGAGTGGCAGTGACGCGCCCGTGAGCTCCGCCGGCAGCCAGCTGTGCCTGAGTGACCGAGCCCCAGGCCGAGAGGCCGGGGGCACCCCACCTCCGAAGTGGCCTGAGTGAGCCCCAGGCTACAGGCCCCGACAAGCGGCCACCAAGGAGTGAGCCGGTGTGTACCTGGACGCCCATCCCCAGACACAAAGAACCACCAACGCACCGATGTCTGATCGGCAGGGGAAGTGGTGGTGGGGGGAGATAGGCCTCCAAACCTTGGAGGGCCTGAGATGTCCCCAGAGAGGTGGCGTCTGATACCCAACCTGACATATAGACACAAACATACAGGCACACACAGATACAAACATCCATTCCCACCCTCATGCTCTCATATGCACTTACTCCACACTCAACCAACGTGGAGACAGACATAAAGAGACGCCGTACACACAATCACACTCCCCAAGTGTACTCTACGAACCGGGTCTAGGTACCCTTGCCCCTGGAGGGGGGAACTGCACCCAGGGCCCCAGCCCAGAGACGGAGCGCCCACACCCAGGGGCAGCCAGGCTACCAGGTCAGTGACCCACGTCCGTCAGCACAGACCCTCCCCTAGCCCCGCTGCACGCAGCCACGAGGAAACAGTCACCTGAGAGCTAACAGAGCCCCTAACCAGACATGACCGCTACCCCGGATTGAGCTCCCCAAGGAAGATGCCTCCGGGGAACCCACCGACGCCCTAGGCCTGTCCCTACCCCCACACCAATCACAACAGTGAAGGCAGGACCAAACTATGACCCCCCCACCCCCACTAGGTGAAGGAGCTGATCAAAGGAGCCCAGAGCAATTGATCTGATGTGGTGGCAGAGGCTGTATCAAGACTAATGTAATCTAATAGATAATTTCTATATTGGTTAGAATTAAGATTATTTTTATTTTTCTGTTTTCTTGGCTATGCATAGGGCAGTGAAAACCATATGGGCGATATTCTTTTCTGAAGTGACATTATCTAAGCTGCCCAACAAACACACTAAGGGGGAAGTTGGAATGTTACATTTCAGACACTTTGATAAGTCTTCACATATCTCGCGCCAAAACTTCTGAACTGGTGGACAGAACCAAAGAGCGTGAATGTAATTGTCTGGTGTATTGTTTTGACAGTGTGAGCAGTTATTGGTAGATGTGAAGCCCATCTTGAACATCCGATGACCTGTATAGTGCACTCTATGTAATATTTTGTATTGAATTAATTGAAGACTGGGATTTCTGATTAGATGAAAGGTTTTTAAGCAAGTCTGAGACCAGAAGTTTTGGTCTAAGTTAACTGATAAATCCGCTTCCCATTTTGCAATAGGAAGTGATATTGATTCATCTGTTTTAGAAAGCATTCTATATATTTTGGATAGTAATTTGGGGCTTTTAAGAGTAAGAAATTGAACCACACTTGGTGGTGTTTGTAGTTCAACTTGACCCGTTTTAAATTTCTTTTTTACTATAAATTTAATTTGTTGATATTCTAAAAATCTTTTCTTGTTGATCCCATATTGTGTAACTAGTCCGTCAAATGAAATAAATTCTGTTCCTTCTAGTATATGTTCTAAATATTTGATTCCTTTACCACTCCAATCTGAAAAGTTTATCATATTATTGTTTTGTAATATGTCAGGGTTGTTCCAGATAGGTGTACGTTTGCATGGGATTAATGAAGATGCCGTCAATTTTAGAAACTGCCACCATGCTGTCAGAGAAGAGCTGATGTTGATGCTTTTAACCCTTTAAGACCTACCATAGAACCAAGTCCGCTAGAGCTTATATTATACTTTTACCTGCTGTGGAGCCATTTTTGTGACATTTCAAGTTGCTATACATCAATACAACCATTATAGCCCAGATTTTAATAATATGTATTCATGAAGTGCATAGTAATTACATAAATTGCAAAAAAGTGCAATAAACTACAAAAAATTGAAAATGGTTTTTGCTTTTTTAACATATATTTGTAGTTAGAGAAATTTAAGAGGCTTATCCTTCAAAACTGTAAATACAAAAAAGTTGCACAAAATAGTTTCCCACCACAGGAAATTTATTTTGAGTGTCTTCATAGTTTTATTTTTGAAATACACCAATTTTTATACACTGCAGGAAAAACGAAAATAAATATTATACTGCAAATTTGCAAAAAAGCAGCATATGCATCAAAATAAACTATTTCCAGCAGTGCAATATGAGTCCTAAGCATCCCAGAAACGACACAGAAAGTCATAAAGTCAAAGATAACTTTTAAAAAGACGAGTATAGGCCCTGAGGCCCTGATAGTAAAAAAGACTACATTTCCGCGAAAATGACGTCACTTCCGGTTTCAGGCAGGTAATGGCGGAAATTCAAAAGTTCGCGCTGACGTCTATTCTACCGTAGGAAGTGTTATGAACATCTGATCGGATCGGCAAAGCGTGTTTCTGGAATATTATGTTTTTGTTGCTGCAAGCGCTTTTTATGCAGTTTTTGCAAAGCTTTATGTGGAAGGAAACCGTGACCTAGGACAAGCTGATGGCATAAGATGTAAGTACAACTCCTCCGGTTTCATATGCAAAAAAAGTTTTTGCACTAGATTACGTGGTTGCAGTGCTACTTAGGGATGGGTATTGATAAGATTTTCACGATTCAGATTCCATTTTCGATTCTGTTTAACGATTCAATTCTTTATCGATTCTTTTTAAAAGAGGAGAACACTAAGGTCGATTAGCTTAGAACTTTGTTTTACATCTTCTCTTTGAACAAGATAGAAATTTAGGAGTAACATGGCCTTACAAACCCAGCAGTGAGATCTTAAGAGATCCAGCCTACGGCTCTTCAATGGGGTGTCACAGGGTCCCCAGGAAAAAAAAATGTAAATGTAAAATAATAAAATAAATATTCTTCTGTAGCAATAACAAAGTATAACATAAATTATTCTGTAGCAATTACACAAGAATATCCAGTAATGTCCCTGCCTACAATTAAACACATTCACTTACCAAAAATCTGGGGCATCTGCTGTGGCAGCCTTTTACCACAAACTTAGTCTCTGCTCGGTGACATTCGTCTATCCTGGCCTGAAAGGAGACGCTACCGGTAGACTGCAGCAAGAACTGCCAGCATCTGAGCCAGACAGACTCTGTCTCTCTCATCATGATCACTTAAATGCACAGTAATGTCAGGTTTTGTAATAAGACAGATCGCGCTAACATAATATGCACTGTTAGTTGATTATTTACCTGCCGCATTAACGGAAGAGGGCGTGCAAACGTTACTGCTGCTGCTGGGTTGAGATTCACGAGTCCGGAGCGGAATTAAAAACACGACATTCATTTAAGGTCATCGTGTGTTTTGTGAGCAAATGCTTTTGCATATTCACAGTGTTTCCTCCCTTAAATGAAATATCTACTTTTCAAGTACTGCAAGTTTCCCTGTTGTCATCCGTTCTCATAAAGTATAACCAAACTTTTGAGCGTTTGAGCCGCTTTTGCGCCGTGTTTCCTGCCAGGTAAATGATGCTCCGCAACGTGGTGACGTCATTCGGGGCGACTGGAATCGATAAGGAAATCATTTGCAAAAATGGCAAACAATTCCAAGGAATTGAAACAGTGGGAACCGGTTCTCAACAAGAACCGGTTTTCGATACCCATCCCTAGTGCTACTGGGATTTAAAAATAGTTACTCAAAACAGAGCGTGCCCGCTCTGATCGTGTCGTTGGATGTTTGAGCTGATAAATGGTAGGTCTACCTACCCAATATTTTATATTTCCCGATTGCAGTGGTGTAGAAGAGGAATTATGGAGGGAGCAATTAATCGGTAGGACTGTAGATTTTGACCAGTTAATTGAGTAATCTGATATTCTTGCAAAAGAGTTTATCAATTCAATCACCCCAGAGATATTGGTTTGTGAATTTTGGAGAAAGAGTAACACATCATCCGCATAAAGGCTGATTTTATGTTCCACGTTCTTGCATTTTATGCCCTTAATTACTGAATTCTGTCTAATTGCTGCTGCTAGTGGTTCAATAAAAATTGCAAACAGTGAAGGGGAAAGTGGGCATCCCTGCCTGGTGCCCCTCAAGAGACAGAAGCTGGAGGATGTCTGGTCATTTGTTCTTACACAAGCTGTTGGGGAATTATATAATATTTTTAACCAGTTTATGAAAGAGGATCCAAAACCAAATTTGTGTAAAGTTGCAAATAGAAATTTTCAGTTAACTCTGTCAAATGCTTTTTCTGCGTCTAAAGAGAATATTGTAGTTTCTAGGTTTTTACTGTATGAGTAGTCTATCAAATTAAGTAATCTTCGTGTATTTGTTGATGAGTGCTTACCTTTTATGAAACCAGTTTGGTCAGGATGAATTAAGAGGGGGGTTATCTATTTTTTATGCTTAAGGACAACAGATGGAAAATAGCCCTTGTGTCATGGTCCGGGTGAGTACGGGGTTTTTCCACTCCACTGGGCTCCACCTTCAGGCAGAGACTCCAATCAGCTTCCACACCTGGTTCCAATCAAGTCACCTGCATATAAGACCAGCATTCACAACAGACCTCTGCCAGATCTTCTGCTAACCCATGACCCACCTGGCAGTCGCGCTTCCCAACCTAGACGACTCACATCTCTGCCTGGGCGCCGGTTCTGTCATCTGGTTGCTTCCTTTCCATCATCGGACTACATCTGCCTGCCTCCCTGCCAAGCCCCTCACTCCAAGCATATTCTGGATCCTCTCTGGACACTCCTCACCCAGAACCCCCTGGACACCCCCTCCTCGCATGACACTTTAAACCTGCAACGCTGACTGCGTACCTCCATCCAAGCCGCTGCCCCCTTTTTCCATTCCCCGGATCCGTCCGTGAAATCCAGCACCTAGCCATAGCACTCAGAGTTTCATGTTCACAGTTTGGCCTCACAGTTGACAGTTCATAGCATTCATAGTTCATAGCATTCATAGTTTCCTGTTTTGTAAGTTCACTAGGCACTGTAAATAAAGCACTGTGTTCATGCCCGTTTTGCCTCCCTCTGTGTCTGCATTTGAGTCCACACCCACAGCCTGGCCCTCTCGGCCGTAACACCTTGGCTATAATCTGGTATGTTTACATTCATGTAATTCTTTTTTTACATTTATGTTCATTAACATGCACTATCCTAAATAAATAATTAATAAATAATTCCCGCTGTTTAATTTAAAAGATATGCACGTATTTATATAAAAATATGTATGCACATATAGAAAAATGGCCCAAATATAAGACAAACAAAAAATAAAAACAACACGACTAGAGGAAGAAGAGAAGAAAAATAGTACATTCGTGTAGTTTAAAAAGCATGACCATATATCAAGTAATCCAAAGTATTTAGAATATGTTACTCACATTGAGTAACTTAATGGAAGACATTACAAACTTCATTTTGGGCCATGTATTTGTAATCTGTAGTGGACTACATTTTAAAAGTAACCTTCCCAACACTGTTTGTTTCACAACCTTTTTTTTTAATAACTGACTGCTCAGATGGGAAAACCAAAAGAAGCTGAGTTTATAGGATTTACCCAAATTCAAAGCCAGAAGTTTAACTAGTTTAACTCCAAGGGTGTGTCAGTGTAAGATCACCACAGTCAAGGACACATTTTGTGGTTTCATGCTTTTCAGTAATTCTGTGTCATTTTCTTTGTTTAACCATTAACTAATCCTTTTTATTTATTTATTTTAGACTATTGTATTGTACACTAAACCTGTGTCTCTATGCTTGACCACTCTCTGAAATCTCTTTTATTATTTAATGGTTTTGTATTTTCTGTGTTTCATAAACAAAGACAGATCAACATCAAAACCAAACTAGACAATGTCCATGTCTGGATATGCTTGCTTATTATGACTCGCGTCTCTGTCTAATTACAGGTTTTGACATTTTCAGTTTAAAATTAGGACACTGCCAAAGATGAACTGTAAGAATGACCTCTATACACAATCAAGGGTGAAATGCCACAAAATGCCAAAGACAAAATTAGTAAAAAAAAAAATAAAAAATGCTATTATAAATTACTGTAAAATACAGTATATTAACAGAAGTATTCTTTCATCTGCCTTCACACACGTCTGAACTTGAGTAATATCACATATTTAATCCATGGGGTGTCGGCCCACCCTTTGCAGCTATCACAGCAACTCTTCTGGGAAGCCTTTCCCACGAGGTTTAAAAGCGTTTATGGGAGTTTCTGATGATTCTTCCAGAAGCACATTTGTGAGGTCAGACACTTATGTTGGACAAGAAGTCCTGGTTTGCAGTCTCTGATTTAATTAATTTAATTCATCCCAACTGTGTGTTCTGTCAGGTTGTGGTCAGGACTCTGTGCATGCCAGTCAAATCGTTCAACACCCAGCTTACCTATCCAAGTCTTTATAGACCTTGCTTTGTGTGTAGGAGTGCAGTCATGTTGGAACAAGAAGCACTTTGCATTGTGCTTGGTGATGTAAGGCTTGGATGCAGCCATAGATACCCATTCATTTAAGCTCCCCACACACTGTTCTTGAGCTAAAGGTCAATATAGTTTATTTCAACTAATAAAAACAAACTATTGTCAGAACCTATATATCTGCCCCCAGTGACTTGGCTTAGCCTTTACCAAAATGGAGCAGTTATAAAGAAATTATGTATAACTAAGACATTTTGACAACATAGCTGTCTTATATTTGACCAAAGGAAAAAGAGTAGCCATTATTTGCACAGGTAAATGAAAGCTTTTCAAACGTTAAAATTAAGTTTATAACGTTTGAAAGGTTTATCAGCAGGTTGTTGTCCAACATGGGAGAGTACAGTAAAGTAGACTTTGACATCTCTGAAGATAACCACATTGTTATTGTCACTCAAAAACTGGTGACTTCTTTTCCTGAAGTGCTCCATTCAGGAATGTCTGTAATGTGGTGGCAGTTATTACATTCACATGCTCCTCAGGACGCAATGGATATGATATGTTTCTAATTCTGCTAAAACATTATTACTTTTATTTTATCGGTATAGAGGCAGTTGAAGGAATTTCTTATATTAGCATCACACTATTTTAAGAAGGTGTTTTCCATTAATGCATAACAGTCAAGTATAAATTTAGAAAGGCATGAACATAAACAAGCAATCTTCTTTCATATGCTATTTATTTATTTTTACATCTTACACATTTGTCTTTTCATATTCACAGAGCACATTTATGCTCCCTCCATCACTTTTGTTATTCAGAACCACAATTCTTGCTTTTTAAAGAAATACTGTCTTAATGAACTGATATACAGATTTCATTTTCCCTAATAATAAGGTCAGCAATTTACTGTTTTCTGTACATTTTCACTGTTGGTACTAAGATAGAAAACAGCCTTCCATATAATACATTTGTAATCTCGTCTTTAGTCCATATCTTATTAAACTAAGCAAAGCACAAGCTGATCTCTAACAGTTAGTCAGCCCAGGCTGCATGAGTTCTGTAACAGTATTGCAGTCCATAGTGTGAAGTTTTGTTTTCAGCTACCTTAAACTTTTTTCTCTTTTGCTGGAGTACTGATGAAATCAAGTAGTAATGATAAAGCTGTGAGAGACAACCATGAAAAACTTCTAACCACTGTTGCTACAACTTACTTTAATTAAATAGGATCGTGAGACAAATCTCTGCTTGTATCTATGAGTGATGATGTAAAACCCAACCAGAAGTCTCACTGTGTCTCCTCTACTGAGTCGGACATAAATGATGTTTTAAAGGGAGGGGAGTAAAGAAGGAGGAGCAGTGAAACAATCCTCTTTTTAACCGTTGTGCTCGTTTCATTTCAGATGCATACTCGAGCTGAGTCCGTTTTTGTGTTGTATCAAGTATCTGACTGTATAAAGCAGCAGTTAAACTGAGGACATAATGACCACAGGCTTGCTTCTTCTTCTCCTGGTGCTTTCTGGTTCTCAGGCATCCCATTACTTTGGGACAGTGATGACCTTTACCCCTAAAGAAAGCACGGATGATGGATCTCTAAGGGTAAGGGCATAGTGCAAAAATATTGATTGCTGTTATAATGTGTTCTTTTACAAAATTTGTATTTATAAAAAAAAGTGAAAAAGTGCTCAACTTTGTTTGATTTATGAAATGGGGGGAATTAACGTGATGTCGTGAGTGTAAATCAATAACACACGTGTCAAAATCTGTGGGTGAACTACTGACAATGTGCGAACTTATATACAAAGAGGGCAAGTAATTCCAGATTTTACAGATCCGTCTCAGTGTGGTAGCTGAAGAAGAATCTGCGTATATTTTCTACTTTTTTATGTAACCTTTCTATTAGACATTGTTGGGAATTGTGCAAGCTTTGCAGGATGGGACCGCTGCTCTCTGGATAAATTTGACAGCTTAGGTAAAGCCCAGGATTTATCTTGCATTCAGTTCTTCTTTGTTGTTCTTACCACAAAATGGTCCAGTCTGCTTAAAGCTGTGAATTGGAAAAATACACTGGTATCATTGTTGCGTAATATATGTAAGTCTAATGTAACTTTTCACATGTGTTAGTATGTGTGGTTTTATTGTGTGAAGTGCCATGAATTCCATGATCAGAGGGTGATCATGAAGCTCTGTGACTTCCAATTTGTTATTACAACATAATCAGGTTATTAGCAACCCAGTGGACAACACAGTACTGTCTATTAATTATTTAAGTTGCAACAATCTTGTTATAATATTATAAAATCATATAACAATAGCATCATCTTTTCTTTCTTTTTTTCTTTTTTTTTTTACAATATCGCAGGTGGTCTTTGACTACAAGTTGAGCTTTCGCTCATGCACAGATGAAGACAAGTGGAAATGTGCCAGCGGTGACTGTGGTAGTGAGAGTGTGGAGCTGAACATCGTGGATGAAGAGGACAGAGAGTGGTGTCAGAGGGAAGGAGTCATGACTCGGGAGGTTTCCAGCAACTCTCTGTTTCAGCTAAGGTCAGTAACACGTCAGCTGAAACAGCAGATTCAACAAAATGCCACTGACCTGATTGCATTCACTCAGTGGTCAAACTTGTATATATCACTTGACAAAAACATAGTACACTGTAGATCGGTTACTCACAATAAGAATTACAGAGTTTTGACAACAACTGTGCCCTTTGGAAGTAAAAACCTTAAGTGTATGTTTTTTCTGCTGTGATGAAAGGATTTTTATCGAAATAACACCTATGGTTAAGAGGTTAAACGTCCCTAATTGTTGAAAGTCTCCAGGCTTTGGGGGCTTCCTGATCTGTAAAAATGGTTTTTCCAATATCTTAGAAATGTCTTGTACTTATACATTACTTGGATTCATGTACAAATTAGTATATTAATGTGTGTACTATGGACCTTACAACCTTCAATTCAAATCCGTAGTTTGGCTGGTGGTAACTGGATTAACAACAAAAATGGTATTGGTAACTGGAAAGCTATAACTCAGGTGGATCTGAGGACTCGATCTGACACAGCTCAACCCAACAAATCACCTCAGACCACCATCCTGCCAGCTCTGAGGTAAAGCTATTAACTCTGTTGTGGCTAGTTTTTTTAGTATTTGCAAACCATCATTAGAGGAAAGCACCAAACATTCATCATATATCTTGTTTGCAAATCAAAAATAAATTCAATACTTCATGGCATATGAAAAGAATGAATTATCATGTAATATATATCCTAAAATGGGTGTCGAACTCCAGGCCTCGAGGGCCGATGTCCTGCAGGTTTTAGATCTCACCCTGGGTAAACAACTCTGAATCGAAGCTTTTCCCACGAGGTTTAAAACTGTTTATGGGAGTGTCTGATGATTCTTCCAGAAGCACATTTGTGAGGTCAGACACTGATGTTGGACAAGAAGTCCTGGTTTGCAGTCTCTGATTTAATTCATCCCAACTGTGTGTTCTGTCAGGTTGTGGTCAGGACTCTGTGCATGCCAGTCAAATTGTTCTACACCCAGCTTACCTATCCAAGTCTTTATAGACCTTGTGTGCAGGACCTTGTGTGCAGGAGCGCAGTCATGTTGGAACAAGAAGCACTTTGCATTGTGCTTGGTGATGTAAGGCTTGGATCCAGCCATGGAAACCCATTCATTTAAGCTCCCCACACACTGTTCTTGAGCTAAAGGGTGGCTGTAGCTCAGGTGGTAGAGCAGGTCATCTACTGATCGGAAGGTTGGTGGTTCGATTCCCGGCTTCCCCTAGTCTGCATGCCAAATATCCTTGGGCAAGATACTAACCTGAAATTGCTCTCCGATGCATTCATCGGAGTATGAATGTGTGTGAATGTCAGTTGTGCTTGTGCGAATGGGTGTGAATGGGTGAATGCACAAGTTGTGTAAAGCGCTTTGAGTGCTCAGAAGAGTGGAAAAGCGCTATATAAGAACCAGTCCGTTTATTTCAACTAATAAAAATAAACTATTGTCAGAACCTATATATCTGCCTCACTGTGTCCTGGTGACTTTACCAAAATGGGGCAGTTATAAAGAAATTATGTATAACTAAGACATTTTGACAACATAGCTGTCTTATATTTGACCAAAGGAAAAAGAGTAGCCATTATTTGCACAGGTAAATGAAAGCTTTTCAAACGTTAAAATCAAGTAGGTTTATAACGTCTGAAAGGTTTATCAATATGTCTTACATGGGAGAGTACAGTAAATTAGACTTTGACATCTCTGAAGATAACCACATTGTTATTGTCACTCAAAAACTGGTGAGTTCTTTTCTTGAAGTGCTCCATTTAAATCAGCTGTGTTGGATCAAGGACACATCTAAAATCTGCAGGACACCGGCCCTCGAGGGCTGGAGTTCAACACCTGTGTCCTAAAACATGTAACTGAAATATGGGTTCCTGAAAAATTTGATGTTTTTTCTTTACATAGAATCATGATAATAATCAGGACACCGTTAGCCTGTTTAGGGCTAGAATTTAATTTAATTTTTGCCAGTGTTGGTTGTTTTTTAGCAACATAGTAATGAAGTGTGTTATTGTACCAAGTTGAATAATTACATTAGTTACTATTATGTTGTTATTGTGTTACAAAGGTTCTTCAGTTATCTATGTGCCAGATAGAAAGAAAAAAGTAAAAGAAAGATTTTCTCTATCTGCTACAGTCAACAAATTTTAGTTGGTGTGCAGCAGGAAGACAGTGGTAGAGCAGTGCAATGATACAGCCATAGAGTTTTTGAGTTGAGTTTTTAGGCATTACTTTTATTACATGAAAGATGTTTGTGATGGTAAAATGGAAACTAGGACAGAAACTTTATTGTACTGCTAAGAGAAATTTGGCTCTTTGCAATCATCTGTACAGACAGCATGCTAATGCTAAGCTAGCCAACAACCCAGAGTGATATTAAATCTCAGTGTATGCTGACCCCAGCATAGCAGAGCCTGATCAACAGTTCACCAAGACAGTGATGAGCAGTCAGGCTGTGCCCTCTGTTTGTACCTTTTCATGTTTCTAAGTTAAAATCACTTTGGGGATCTGGGTCCTGGTTTTTCATCTTTCCTTTGTGCTGTTGGTTTTATGCTCATAACTGTAAAAAAGATCCCGTGGGTTTCCTTCTAGACAGGTGAAAATGCATTTCAGAACCTTTTGTAGAGCAACAAAACAAGTAAATGTAACAAGTAGTTTGCTGAATTACATTCACTGGCAAGGAGTTAAGTACCAATACACATTATTTTTAATAAAAATACATTACTGCTTACATTACTTTTAAAACCTTTGTATGTTTCAAACAGGCAAACATTACATAAAAGTGCTTGTAGTAACAAATCTATCCCTAGCCATAGATAGGTAGCTATGTAGCTAATGAAGTAAAGTTTAATAAACAAAAGTGATTTTGGATATACAAAATCTTTTGAGCTAGAGAGAAATATATTGTCTTTGCACTTATTAAAACCACAAGACAGTTCTACCTTTTAGGCGAGAATATTTGACCTGTGATATCTCTGTGCCAGAGTTCCTTCAAACTGTAAGAGAGAATTCAGCCTGTTGGCCTTTGATCCTGATGGAGACGAGGTTCAATGCAGATATGGAGACACAGCAGCAGATGAGTGTAATCCTTGTACACCACCATCTCTTCTAACCATCACACCAGTAAGTTAAAAGCATTTTCATCTGTCTCAAGCTAAGTGTCACAAAGTTAAGACGTTATTATTCTTCTGAGGTCTAAATCATTATTTAATCTAATAAATAATGAATAACTCTACATCACAATAAAATACAGTAATAACTCTCATACACCCAAAGGTTACACCCCCAAATATAGATTTGGGGTCATTGCTGAAACCTCAGCGGGTTAGAACAAACTTTATTGTGTTTTGCCTCATGGTCATGCCACCTTCCAATTTCTGACAATTTCAAAGATGTCCTAAAAGAAAGAGAAAGATGTCCTAAAAAGCTATTTCAAAATAGCTTATTCTTATAAAACACAAATTCAGCTATATAAACATGTAACTGGTTTCTCTCTGTGTTTCCTTCTCCTCTAGTCTTGCAAACTGACCTTTCATTCTGCGAGTAGGAGTGATGAAGGTGCATATGCAATACAGCTGGAGATGGAGGACTTTCCCAAGCAGACCATCTTTCTCCATCAAAGTGATGATGTGGAGACAACAAGGACTCCCAGTGATGCTCTCAGCAAAATACCAATCAGATTTGGTCTAATAGGTAGGTCTTTAACTTTTAACCTCTTAACTATTTCACAGATGCAGTTGTCTACATCTGTGGATCATCTCATTCTTCTGCAATCATCTGACATCAAAAGAGTAATTAAAAACTTACTGTGTAGGTCTTGGATTTGCATTTCTGTACTACTTATGATTCTTAACTCAAGTGCTTTGCATTTGGGTGCACAATAACCAGCTAACACAGCAATACATGACCCACACAAAGTTCCAACATTGTTACATTTGAAACACCTACAGCTACATTTACAGCTAATTGGCTATATTTTTGTTGTTGAAATAACTTTCAAAATCATATCTCATTTGAAATCCTACCTTGCCAAATTAAGTCACTAACTGATATGATCTTAACTTAATATGCCAACTTTTGTTTTGTTCCAGTGGACCCGCCTGTGCCATCCTGTTCAGAGGGAGCCTACCTGCCCAAGTTTCTGCCTCCAACCCCCGTCAGTGGGGCTCAGCTGTTGGCCTATATTAATGAAACATTGAATATTACAATTATGGCCGAGGCAACCAACACCATGTGAGTTAAAGAGAAAGACACAAAACACTGGCATATGTAAAGAATATTTTTGTTTCAAACTTTCTCCTAGAATGTGTGTGAGCATAATATAGAACCTTTTTTTAAAAAAAACAAAAATGTTTGTGACTCTTTTCAGTGTTTTTCATTTTCATTGCACAAATCAAAATCAGCTGCCATATATGATTCCTTGCTTGTTTAGGATATACATTTCTTTCCAAAAAATTGTGTAAATAAAAACTATATGAAAAACACATAACTTTAAGAAAAAATTCATTCATGAACATTTGTCTTGATTCGCACTACACTTTTAGTAAATATAATGCACATATTGAAGTACATCCCTGTCTAGTCACATTTGAAGAAAAATAGTAAAATTGATGTCTAGATCTGCAGAAGATAGATAAATAAATTGCAGACATTAAATTATTAAATACATTTTAACAATAATAAGAATTATAGTTAAAAAACAAAAAAAAAATTACATTTCTCACTGGATCTCTGTAAAGTCATACATGAAGTAGTGGTAACATCCAATCCATCACTTGTAATTATTTGACGTGAACAGGGCATGTATTCAAATATGGTGCGACCATTTTGCGGCATAAAAACATTTTAGAAATCCAGAACAAACAACTTTAATTTCAACAATAATAATTGTAATAATTATAATAGAATAATTATTAAACTATATAATACATGAGTTTAATCAAATTACTACTCTTAGTTTTGATGTTATGACAACAAGAGTGGGAGTAGGTTTGGGTGAAAAACCCAATTTCCAAAATTCTGGAGGGACACTGAACTCTGACAAACTTTAGGTCATTATTGGTTGGCCACATGCAATAATGTCAGTATCAGCCACATAAAGTGGGGCAAAAAAGTATTTAGTCAGCCACCGATTGTGCAAGTTCCCCCACTTAAAATGATGACAGAGGTCAGTAATTTGCACCAGAGGTACACTTCAACTGTGAGAGACAGAATGTGAAAAAAAAAAAATCCATGAATTCACATGGTAGGATTTGTAAAGAATTTATCCGTAAATCAGGGTGGAAAATAAGTATTTGGTCAATAACAAAAATACAACTCAATACTTTGTAACATAACCTTTGTTGGCAATAACAGAGGTCAAATATTTACTATAGGTCTTTACCAGGTTTGCACACACAGTAGCTGGTATTTTGGCCCATTCCTCCATGCAGATCTTCTCGAGAGCAGTGATGTTTTGGGGCTGTCGCCGAGCAACACGGACTTTCAACTCCCGCCACTATGGGGTTGAGGTCTGGAGACTGGCTAGGCCACTCCAGGACTTTCAAATGCTTCTTACGGAGCCACTCCTTTGTTGCCCGGGCGGTGTGTTTTGGATCATTGTCATGTTGGAAGACCCAGCCTCGTTTCATCTTCAAAGTTCTCACTGATGGAAGGAGGTTTTGGCTCAAAATCTCACGATACATGGCCCCATTCATTCTGTCCTTAACACGGATCAGTCGTCCTGTCCCCTTGGCAGAAAAACAGCCCCATAGCATGATGTTTCCACCCCCATGCTTCACAGTAGGTATGGTGTTCTTGGGATGCAACTCTTAGTATTCTTCTTCCTCCAAACACGACGAGTTGCGTTTATACCAAAAAGTTCTACTTTGGTTTCATCTGACCACATGACATTCTCCCAATCCTCTGCTGTATCATCCATGTGCTCTCTGTCAAACTTCAGACGGGCCTGGACATGCACTGGCTTCAGCAGCGGAACACGTCTGGCACTGCGGGATTTGATTCCCTGCCGTTGTAGTGTGTTACTGATGGTGACCTTTGTTACTTTGGTCCCAGCTCTCTGCAGGTCATTCACCAGGTCCCCCCGTGTGGTTCTGGGATCTTTGCTCACCGTTCTCATGATCATTTTGACCCCACGGGATGAGATCTTGCGTGGAGCCCCAGATCGTGGGAGATTATCAGTGGTCTTGTATGTCTTCCATTTTCTGATGATTGCTCCCACAGGTGATTTTTTCACACCAAGCTGCTTGCCTATTGTAGATTCACTCTTCCCAGTCTGGTGCAGGTCTACAATACTTTTCCTGGTGTCCTTCGAAAGCTCTTTGGTCTTGGCCATGGCAGAGTTTGGAGTCTGACTGTTTGAGGCTGTGGACAGGTGTCTTTTATACAGATGATGAGTTCAAACAGGTGCCATTCATACAGGTAACGAGTGGGGGACAGAAAAGCGTCTTACAGAAGACGTTACAGGTCTGTGAGAGCCAGAGATTTTCCATGTTTGGGGTGACCAAATACTTATTTTCCACCCTAATTTACGAATAAATTCTTTACAAATCCTACCATGTGAATTCATGGATTTTTTTTTCACATTCTGTCTCTCACAGTTGAAGTGTACCTCTGGTGCAAATTACTGACCCCTGTCATCATTTTAAGTGGGGGAACTTGCACAATCGGTGGCTGACTAAATACTTTTTTGCCCCACTGTAACCTGATCTTTGCTCATTAGCTGGGACAAAATCCACGTGGTTCTACAACCTGAGTGAGTCATGGGAAGGCCAATTTTGATGTCCCTCTAGGTTACCAAATATACATTTAATTTACCCAAGAAAAGGCAAGTAACCAAGTTAGAATATAACTTGATCTGGATCACCTTACACTACCCATGCAATGTCACCTATGTTGCATTGCTACATAGATGTCCTACATGATGGCCTTGACAGTGCAAGACATTTTTCATTTGATTTTTGTTTCCAATGCAGAATGTTTTGAATTGCAGGTCAAAAATAAATAAATAAATAGATGTGTTAGAAAAAATCAGATGCAGGACTGGGAAAATTATTTAGCAGCGGCATTGATAGAGAGCTGTCTTTGGTTGCTCCTTTCCTCTTTAAACATATTGTTTAAGATGTATTTCTTTTTGTAAAAAGATACAATAAAAAGAACGGTGATGAAACAGTCTGCAATAAATTCCGATGTTTGCACTCTGATTTACCCGTATATGCCAAATCTCTATCTTGTGTATTTTTGTAAGGGTTTCGAAGCTTTTGTTCAGTGGACCACACAGCGTTTTGAAACATGTTGTATCACATGGAGAATTCATCCTGACCTGGACACCATCTGACAGTGAAGATGAAGAAAACCATCCCATCTGCTTCGTACTCCAGGCAGAGTTAAAGTCAGATGGTTTAAACATTTTCACACCACCATTTTTATGGACATATGTTGTACTGTTTCATTTTTTAATTACTATGTTTTGGATTTCTTTTCTCAGTACGGCCAAGTATCACTCTGAGCTACGCTGTGTGATTGTGAGCATTCAAATTAGTGAGTAAACTCCAAAAATGTGCATTTCCTTCATTGATTTCTGTAACTGTTTATTTTTACATATTTGTTTATTATATTTTCAGGACCAATCACCACTCCTCTGCCAACAACTGTTCTGCCTTCAACCACCCCAGAACATACAACCACTCTTCTGTTCAGTACGTAAAATATAGAGGAGCTGATGCAGATCATGAATTTTGCCAAAGGCCTGTATCATGATGGCAGTTCAAACTCTTATTATTAGTTATTTATTATAACCAGTGGCACAAAGACGGTTAATAATTGTACTTCCTGTCATATTGCTTTTCTTTGCAACAGAATATATATGATTCTTTTAGATATTTGATGTGTTGAAGTAAAATCTTATGTTTGATGTTTGGATTTACCACATCTTTCACTACATTTATCTGTTATTTAATAGTAAATGAAACAGAAGATCTGAACGAGGTGCTATATGAGTCCACAGGATCAGGTAAATATGATTATTTTTCATAGCTTGAAAGTGAATAGCTGTCATGGAAATATTGTTTGAGCTTAAAAGCAGCTTAAAGATTGTGAGCTTTTATGTTTATCCTTCTTCTACATGCAGGTGACGACAGCATGGGTGCTGGCAAAGTTGTTGGTATTGTATTTGGTGTTGGAGCCGTCGCAGCCATTGTTGGCATTGCCTTGTGGGCTTTAAATCGAAGTTCTCCTGTGCTCTGTGAGTCACAAAATTTGCTACTTTTCCAAAAATTTTAAAAGGATTTTCTGATGATACACATTATTTAATGCTGTGGTTCACCTATCTTTTTGGTTTGTTTTTGAATTTTACAGAAAAAAGTTGGAGCTTTGGATGAAGATGGGGAAAACAAACCTGTAGAATCTGGAAATCACTGGTCTTCTAGCTACTTTCAGCTGCTCGCTTCTTGCGTCCCATTCCAATTTCTACAAATGTAAATGTTAAATAATGCAGGTCTGCATTTTACTGTCAAAGCCTCACATAAATGGTCAATGAACTGTTTTGAGTCTTTGGCTCCATCTGTTGGTGAAATGATGGCATTAATGTACAAGGTTGTTCATTAAAGCTACAGGCAGACTCCCACAGATGCAGGTGACTCTGTTTTATCAGAGAAAAATTTAAATACTGGCAAAAGGAAATATCTACAGAGACAACATGTGAAAGTAAAACATCATGCGTGAGAGCTAAAAACCTCAAAAAATATGAAAATTTTCAACCAACATGGTACAAAATGTAGTGTTGTAAGAGGGCGGGTATTTCTCACCACTGTGGTTTTTTCGTTAGTCGATCTTCGCTGACAACATTTTTATGTTGGACATTCTAAACCATAATCCTAATCCCAAATTGGCTCACAGTTGTTAAAAAAAATAAACAATAAAAAAATTATTTTATTTACGATACCAGATACCAGCTCTCCCTCCACTCACCCCTAATTGATTGCAGCAATGGGCAGCCCTCCCAGAGCCTGGATCTGCTGGAGGTTTCTTCCTGTTAAAAACATGTTTTTCTTTCCACTTTCACCAAGTGCTTGCTCATAAGGGGTCATCTGATTGTTGGGGTTTATCTGTATTATTGTAGGGTCTCTACCTTACACACCTTGAGGCACCTGTTCTTGTGATGCTATATAAATAAAAATGAATTGAACTGAACAGAATACCAGATCATATTAGATGTTTGAAATGAGGAAATGAACCATTTCATGTTGGCCTTAACAAGATCTTTCTATTCCCTGTGTGAACTTCTTTGTCATTTTTTTGGATTTGTTATCGGTATCTCTTTAAAAAAAAATACACAGATAATTTTGGATTTTGGATTCTCAGCTGATTAACACATTTACATGTTATGGCAACATTGATGTCTGTCAGTATCCTAAGACTCACAGTAGTCCCTGTTGAACTGTTATCAACAGGAGCTTTTCATTTAGCAACTCCTTGACTGCATTTTATGACAATGACCTTTGAATCTATGTTATTGGTTTCCTTATTTATTCAGTGTTCAGTGCAACAAACCTTTTCCACCAGAGAGGGAATTTCTGTGCACATTTTAACTCATTCGCTGATTCTCATTTCATAGTGTTGCCTTTAGTGACACTGAGTTTGACACATCTGTGGTAGATTATACACTGACAATGTTAATATTTGGGTTTTTCAACTAAAAACTACCTCAGTACTGAGGTCAGCATGTACCGATCAGACAAGATTGTCAGCAACTGGTTATTTTCACTGCCTGTCAACATGAGAGCAAGTTTGTACATGATCATACATGGACATGTCTGTGTGTGTCTGCTCACAATGGAGACACTGTAAGTATGATAAATGAAGACACACCTATGCCAACAGCTAAAGGTTCTAGCATTTATATCAAAGCCAAACATGCAGGAGTGCTACCAGCAAGTTGTACCATGAGTATCAAATATATGAGGGATTGTTCTGCAGATAGAGCAGCATTTATTATTCTTGGAGCTCTTTGGAGAAGAGCAAACGTTTCCTAGTTAACATACAAGTGGATAGTTTTGTCTGTCAATTTCCATTCCCCCCTCCCCCCTCAGAGGTCTGCAGTTAAAAGGCTATAAAGTATCCTAAGTAAAGTAGTCTAAGCTCATCATACTATGTTTCAATGTAGGTGACTTTCAAAGTGATGACTAGAGAGCTAAAGTTATTTCCATCGGTCCTCTTTTCATACAACGTGAAGCCAATTCTGTTCTGGTGCCTTTTGAAGACCAACCCACATTTTAACAAATTCCAGAGCTAAATATGACAAAGCATGACTTCCAGATGTTGGAGAAATTTTAATAGGAAAGAGATCATGGCAGCCACAATATGTGGGCATGTGTGAGTCACTGCTGAAGTTCTTGTGCCAGGTCGTCCAATAGCCACTGACATCTGTGGCTCCAGTTTGGTGTCCAGCATTTCCTTGGTGCTAAAATGTTGCAGCTGTTTTTGCAAATGGAAAAAGATTGTTTCCCCCAACTTAAACATTAGAAAAACATTAGGCCAACTCGGACAACTGTGCTATTTATATTGTAAATAGCAAAGTTAAGTCAATTCCCTGCTGCTTTTCAATTTTCCTGAAGATCCTGCAGACATCTGTTGAACCTGCAGCTGGATGTTCAGGTCATATTAGTTTTGTTTTGTTTTGCACCATCTTTGGGAAAATGATGCCTCCTGGCTCCTTTTTTTTTCTGGTGTCAAGTGTGACATTTATCATTGGAGTCTGTGCTTGGAGACAGGTTTTCTTCCACCAGATCACCTGTACAATCACCTGACAATGGAAAACATTACACACTCAATCTTTGTCACCTACTTTTAATTGTAGTCCGATGTGCTGCTGAGCCATTATTGGCACTTTAGTGATGACTTTATTTTCCAATCCCAGAGGTTCCCACTGGGTTGCACCACTGCCAAAGGAGAGCCTAACTGTGGCAGAGCAGTGGCTGAGACAAAACTGCATCATTTTAGACCTATGGAAATGAAAATGGCCTGAAAATCCAGAATCCATTATCTGTATAGAAATGAAATGGAATGTCCAACATAAAGATAAAAAAGTACTTTAGGACCTATAAGTAATGTGTAGTTGCTGTTTAACATAGTAGTGCACACTGAATCAGACTGCATGATTTAAGAGTAAATCTGCACATAATCACAGCACTATTGTGGGAATAATTAAAGCTTGTAACAGTTGGTGAGTCAGCTTCCTGCAGTGCCAGAATGTTTGGATCGTGGTAGCAGCTGGCACACCCTTCTGCTTCCTTCTCACGTTCAGGAATGGCAGAATATCATATTTCCACTGCTACTCTGTCAAAAACAAGAGAGTGAGAGAGAAAGAGATGTGAACTTTAAAGGTGGGGCTCCTCAATACAATCAGATTGATTAGAGCAAAAAGTTAGTTAACTCTAAGTAAACAGGATCAAGAGAAAAGTCGTGCTTGTACAATGAAGCCTTGACTGAAGAGACAGCCTCCGTTTGTCTGCTCTCAGTTTACAACATAACTGTGTCATAGTTATAGTTGTAAAGGGAGGAGACAAAAGTAGGAGGAGTACTGGGAGAAAAACACGTTGTTTGTTTCATTTCAGAGCCATACATAACTGGGTCAAGGACTTTATTTTACTCTATTTTAAACTTTATTTTAGGGCTACGCAGTTGCACTGATCACAACTATGGATATAAACATGCTGCTCCTGTTTCTATTGCTGCTGCTCTTTGGTTCTCAGGCTAACCATTTCTTTGGGACAGTGATGACTTTTACCCCCAAAGACAAGACGCATAATGGCTCTCTCATGGTAGGTGTACCTATACCATTAATGCCAGGACTCTTTATTTTAGTCTGAAATAGGGGCTCAGATTTTTATTTATTACTTAAGGAGGATTGAAGTAAAGGCAAACACGTCTCTGCTGTGCACAACTGCCAGTGTGTGAACACACAGTGCAATCCTTACTGCAGTCTCTAAGCCAAGGAATTGATATGTTGTTGGCATTGCCGTTGTTAATTATTATTCACAGACATCCCAAAAGGCTCCTAAAAGCATTGACTTTATTTGAACAGTGCATGGACTCTTTATAATAACACAACAGGTGTTATTGTTACAATATTACAGGTGGTCTTTCACTACAAGCTGAGCTTTCGCTCATGCACCGATCAAGACACGTGGAGCTGTGTCAGCGGTGACTGTGGTACAGAAAGTGTGGAGCTGAGCATTGTGGATGAGGAGGACAAAGAGTGGTGTCAGAGGGAAGGAGTCATGTCTCGGGAAGTTTCCAGCAATGCTGTGTTTCAGCTACGGTCAGTAACATGTCAGATAAAAAAAGAAAGGTTTAATCCTCTGAGGTCTAAATTATCATAGATGATAACTCCAAACTAGCCCCTAATCCTAACTTGAGGCAATCAGATTATGTAACAGAGCTACTTTCATCTCCTCCTGCATTTGCAATGGGCTGCCACACTATTACAGGTAGCACTGCATATCTGATTTTGATTTAATGCGAGATGTCCTGCCAGACACAACACAAATAGGATGTCTATGTTCTCTCTAGTCTTCCCAATCAGCGTAAGAATTCTAGTTAACAAACGTTAAAATCCAAAAACAACAATTAACAATGCATCAAATGTCATGCATCACACCTTAATATATATGAACCCTGACTTGTCTTACCTAAAACATAATCAAAACATAATTATACTTCATTGGCTGCTATTTCGCAAAGATCTATTTACAGACATCAATTTGTATTTACAAGATTTTCAGTAAACTTGACCTCTGACCTATGCTCCACCAGGAGTCTACAGGAAAATTGATTGATTTTGACCTCTGACCTTGACCTTGAGTTGATAATTGCAATCATTTGAGACGCCTAGATGACCTCGTTATAGAATTATCACACAGACAAGGTTTTCAGAAAACTTGTACTTTAACCTTGACGTTGAGATCAAAGCCATTAAAATTTAAATATATCCCAGATTATTATTTGGTGCACCTTTGCAACATTGGGTGTCCATCAGGTTCCCACCCACCCGGCAGGTTGATAACAACACCCCATCATTTCTTGTATGAATGAATACTAATTAGTATATGCTGGACAAGTTCTTAGCACAAGTTGTGTATAGAAAATAACCAAATTACCTTCTTTGAAACCCCAAAGATTGGATGGCGGTGACTGGATTCAAACCAAAAACAAGGTGAAGAAATGGAGAGCTCTGACTAATGTGGACCTGAGGACTCGTCTCGACACTAATCAGCCAAACAAGTCACCTCAGACCACCATCCTGCCAGCCCTGCGGTAAGCTTCTTTATTGTTTTTATTGTCATAAACTTACTGTAATGAAGGCAGGAAAGGACCCAAATGCAGACTCATAGGCAGGACGTTAACCCAAAAATACAGTTTTATTTGCTGAGTGGAATAAATAATACAAAACTAAACAGGGAAATTTCAGGAATACTGAACTAATGAAGAAACACACGGAGAAGCACACAGCCACGACAGATGAGGGAAAATGCAACACTGGACAGAGGGAAACAGAGGGCTTAAATACACAGTAAAATCACGAGGCAACAGAAAACACATGGGGAACACAGCTGAGACGAATTATACACAACGAGAATGGGAAAACAAAACTAAACACACTGAATAAGGAATGCAAGACTTTCACAATAAAACAGGAAACAAAGGAACACCAGACTGACACATGAGCTTGACAGAGGAGTGGAGGAGAGGGGGCGAGAGGATACATGACGGGCTGGGGAAACATGGATAACCATGGACATTCAATTCAGTTCAATTCAATTTTATTTATATAGCGCCAAATCACAACAAAAGTCGCCTCAAGGCGCTTCATAGATACAGAGAAAAACCCAACAATCATATGACCCCCTATGAGTAAGCACTTTGGCGACAGTGGGAAGGAAAAACTCCCTTTTAACAGGAAGAAACCTCCGGCAGAACCAGGCTCAGGGAGGGGCGGCCATCTGCTGCGACCGGTTGGGGTGAGAGAAGGAAGACAGGATAAAGACATGCTGTGGAAGAAAGACAGAGGTTAATAACAGATATGATTCAATGCAAAGAGGTCTATTAATACATAGTGAGCGAGAAAGGTGACTGGAAAGGAAAAACTCAATGCATCATGGGAATCCCCCGGCAGCCTACATCTATTGCAGAATAACTAAGGGAGGATTCAGGGTCACCTGGTCCAGCCCTAACTATATGCTTTGGCAAAAAGGAAAGTTTTAAGCCTAATCTTAAAAGTAGAGAAAGTGTCTGTCTCCCGAATCCAAACTGGAAGCTGGTTCCACAGAAGAGGGGCCGGAAAACTGAAGGCTCTCCCTCCCATTCTACTTTTAAATACTGGCTTCATGGACAGATAGAGCTGGGTGTCATCAGCATAGCAGTGAAAATGTATGCTATGTCTTCTAATGATACTGCCTAAGGGAAGCATGTATAATGTAAACAGAATTGGTCCTAGCACTGAACCCTGTGGAACTCCATAATTAACCTCAGTGTGTGAAGAGGACTCTCCATTTACATGCACAAATTGGAGTCTATTAGATAGATATGATAAAAACCACTGCAGTGCAGTACCTGTAATACCTACAGCATGTTCTAATCGCTCTAATAGGATATTATGGTCAACAATATCGAATGCTGCACTGAGGTCTAGCAGGACAAGCACAGAGATGAGTCCACTGTCAGAGGCCATAAGAAGATCATTTGTAACCTTCACTAAAGCTGTTTCTGTGCTGTGATGAGCTCTGAAACCTGACTGAAACTCTTCAAATAAACCATTCCTCTGCAGATGATCTGTTAGCTGTTTGACAACTACTCTTTCAAGGATTTTTGATATGAAAGGAAGGTTGGAGATTGGCCTATAATTAGCTAAGACTGCTGGGTCTAGAGATGGCTTTTTGAGTAAAGGTTTAACTACAGCCAGCTTGAAGGCCTGTGGTACATAGCCGATTATTAGAGATAGGTTGATCATATTTAAGATCGAAGAATTAATTAACATGAAGAAAGACCTACAGGACAAAGACACAACAGAGAGCCTAATCATCAAAGACTTAAACAAGGAACATGAGAAACTCGAAACAAGCTAAGACTACTAATGAACAGGAACATAAACCATAATACAAAATATCACCAAAACAAAGAAACTCAAAATGCTGGGTCACAAGGACCCAGAACCATGACCATGATTATTGTATTTGCAACTTTCATGGGACATGATCGTCTCTTATGTGTTTGCACTGTGTTAAGCCAAAAAACTCTCTGGAAAGGTTGTCATTCCATCACCGAGTGAACACAGAGAGACAGGCAAACGTTTGCATTCACATTCACACAAATGGCTAATTAATAAATGACATTTAAACTAACCTGCATGTCTTTGGACTGTGGGGGGAAGAGAACCTGCACAGGCACAAGGAGTATACGTAAACTCTGCTCAGAAAGTAAGGAAAAAAAATATGACTTGCATATTTTTTTTTTCACATAAAACCAAGTCAGTAGCAGACAATAGGACATGAGCAAAACATTATGGCTACCTAATTTTAAAGGCTCTTTTCACCTTTCAACCAATGCCTCACACATTTTGGCATTACAGCTTTGCTGTTACAGGATTTTGGATTTTCCATTTTCCAATATTTTTAAAATATGTGTAGATATCAGAGCTCTATCCCGATCTATAACCCTTAAAAAATATCCAGTGACATGGTGAATGCTAACAGGGTTAAATGGGTGATTCTTGACAGTCCTTACATTTATTTTACTTTTGTTTTGCTTGGAGGAAGCCTTGTTGAAACTGCAGTTGTTAAAAACCAAAGTTACAGTGCTGATTTTTGGGTGAGTTTTGTATTTACTGTACTGCATGTGATTTCTATGTGCCAGAGTCCCTTCAAACTGTCAAAGAGTCTTCACCCTGTCGGCCTTTGACCCTGATGGAGACAAGGTTAAATGCAGATTTGGAGACATAGACGCAGATGAGTGTAATCCTTGTACACCACCGTCTGTTCTGACCATCTCACAAGTGAGTTTCACATACACTTACAGCATGATACTACAGTAAAAACTAGTCACAGAAACAGAGAAATGTTGTAAATTATTAATTCTTAGCTCTTCTAGCTGAAGGACTGCTGATGGTAAGCGCTGATAAAATGTCTTTCTTCCATCCATCCGTTTGTCTCTCCACAATTCACAAACATTTCTACCCCTCAAACTCAAACACAATGCCCACTTTTAACAAGTCTTCACCAAACTTGTGCAGGCTTGCACATTGTCATTTAATCCTGTCAGCAGGCAAGATGAAGGTTCATATGCAGTACAGCTGGAAATGGAGGACTTCCCAAAAAAGACTATCATCATCAGTGATTATGGTTTTCAGACAAACATCACTCCCAGCGAGGCTCTCAGCAAAATACCAATCAGATTTGCTCTGATGGGTAGGTTTTTTTTTCTTTTTCAAAGCTTTTTACCATTTGAGGATCCTGTTTATTCAAAGTAAAATCAGCACAGGGATGTTATACTCCATAGTGCTGCAAGAAAAGATGAACTCACTCACGGCTGCTCCCTTTATGCCACAGCAGATCATCTTCCTGCATCTCACCCTATACCAGCATTCTCCTCTGTCACACCAACCCTCTGCATGTCCTCCTTCACCACATCCATCAATCTTCTCTGCGGTCCCTCTCTTTTTCTCCTGCCTGACAGCTCTGTGTTCAACATCTATTGCCCAATATGTCCTCTATCCCTCCTCTGCACATGTGCAAATCAACTCTGACTTTCTGTCAGTTTTGGAACCTTACATATCAAACCAGTGTCTTAATTGAGCAACCAAAATTTGATAAACTTCATATCAAGGTTAAATTGCTTGCTACACTACTTTGCTAGCTATCTATTGTAATGACCTAAAAATCTTTTTCCAGTGGACTCTCCTGCACCATCATGCTCAGAGGGAGTCTACCTGCCCAGGTTTCTACCTCCAACCCCAGCCAATGGGGCTCGCATGTACACTAATGACACAGTGAACATTACCATTATGGCAGAGGTGAAAAACACCATGTGAGTACCATGAACATATTTGAGTACCATGTTTACCTTACAAAGAAATAAAATTTTTGCACCATTACACGTGTGTTTTTTAAAGGTTTAGTGGTTAGATCCCTCCACTTAATACAAAGGTGGAGCGCCCACGAAGTTAAATCCCAAGAATCAATTAAACAAGCAACAAGTGCTCTCAGAGAGTCTAACTTCCCCAAAACTGAAGGGCTGTACTAACACTTTAACGCTTTATGATGTTTTTATTGCAATATGATGATGTCACCCTTTTATTGAGTCATTGCAACATTCAATTGAAAAAAATGAAAAGATATGGTTTCTTGAAATTTGACCTTTGACCTTGAGTGCTGAAATTGAAGGTCAAGGTCATAGTGTTGTGAAGTTCGAAGAAAATAAATTAACATTACATTACAAAATTGTGGCTAATATAAAATTTGTTTGTTTGTTTTTACAGATTTTCAAATTTAGTGTGACCTTGACCCAGTTTTGACCCAAATTAAATCAGCTGTTTTTGGTATCTACCATCACACAAAATTGGAAAATTATATCTTCAAAACTGTGGATGCTAGAATTCTAACAAACAGACAAACAAACTGAAACAATTAAATACTCCCTTCATTTGAGGCAGAATAAATATAGTACTACCTTATATTGTTGTTTTTGGGTTATTGGTATTTAGGGTTTATCTTTGTCTTTTTATTTCTATATCTGATACTTTTCAGCATCAATCTCTCCTTTGTGTGTGTTTTTAAGGGTTTTAAAGCTTTTGTTCAGTGGACCGCACAATGTTGTAAAACACAATGAATCACATGGAGAATTTATCCTGACTTGGACGCCATCTGAGAATCAAGATGGAGAAGATCATCCCGTCTGCTTCTTAGTCCAGGCAGAGAAAGGGTCAGTGTGGGATTTGGATCCATTAATAATAATAAGTGAAAAGCACATCATACAGTAAATACACGAGGACTGGAATATTTTAAATTTATGTTTTTGTACTATTTCAATTGTTCATCAGTGCAGCCAAATATCAGTCTGAGCTACGATGTGTGATTGTGAGCTATCGCACAGGTGAGCACACTCACATTATGTTTTTCCCTTCATTGCTTTTCACGATCAATTATTTTTACATGTTTATTATCATGTTTTCAGAACCAGTCATCACAACATCTATGCCAACAACCGTTCTGCCTTCAACTACTCCAGCGAGCACGACTACTGGTGCGTCAAACACAGAGAGCATTAATATTGTGTTAAAGTCCTGCATCACTGACGTCTGGTTATTGTAACCTGTTATTACCATTAGTGGTGTTCAGTTATCAAATGCATTTTTTTTGTGTAATTCTACTAGGAGTGATCAAAACAAAGATGTTTGTTGTGCAAAACAAGACAGAGCCATTCAGCCATCACTAGTTGTAGCTGCAAAATAATGCATGTTTTTCTCCTTGGTGGTGGTGCAGGACTGGAACGAATCTGAATGTGGCCATTTTCCCACCATGTCGATATGTTTGTCTTTAACAGTAACCGAAACAGAAACACTGAGCATATCAACTATGGTGGCAGATGAGCCCAAAGCATCAGGTAACTATGAATACTTTTAATGGGTTGAAAATGTGCAGCCAGGGTATAAAATGAATGAATACAATGTACTTGATTACTTCAGCTATTCTCCTTCTGCCATGCATACATGCAGGTGATGACAGCAGTCGTGCTGGCAAAATTGCTGGTGCTGTGTGTGGGGCTGTAGGTGTTGCAGCGACCGTTGGCATTGTGGTCTGGGTGGTGAGAGGAAGTCCACACGCGTTCTGTGAGTCAAAAGTTCTCCTGTTTCTTAACTTTAACTTTTATTTTGGCTTAAAAACAACAGTGTAAAGTCAGTCGTTCAACAGTATTTTTTCTTTATTTTTACAGATAAAGTAGTCTAATGGAAGAAGAAAGAGATTAAGGAAAAACAAAACTGGCTATAAAATCTAGAGAACTTGGGAAAAGGATATCACAAACGTTGTTACTGCACATTTTTTTTCTGAGTAAATAATCACATTTCTACTTATGTATATACTATATGATATAGATGCATATTGTTTACTGATGAAGAATCGCACCATCGTGTCAATCTCCAGTGTACTGATATTAGTCTTTGGCTCTATCTGGTGGTGGAATGATGGCATGACATACATGTACAGAGTTGTAAATAAAAGCTACAGAGAGCAGCTTTTAGATGTGTGTATTTCATCCTTTAACATCTTACAGACTTAAATGTAAAATACAAATGAGGCAGGTTTAATATGTACAGAGAAAATGGTTGGAAGTAAGGCACTGAGGTTTGAAGCCTGAAAAGAAAAAAGAAAAGTTCTTATAATGCACCTTTCTGCTACAACTGAGCACTAAAAGCACTTTAGTTCTGTTGCTTTATTGTTTATGTTTTGTGATCTGGATGGTGAAGGAAAGTCAGGGCTGTTAGGGCTGACAAACACATCTTTTAACCCTGTGAGGTGGAAATCAGTGCCGGTGATAACAATAAACCTCATCATTTAGACAAACACAAAACAGCCATTATCTTTCTCTTAAAATGTAAATAGTTTTTGAATGTTTGTCACTTTAGATTTTTTTTTTTGAGTGCATACAAACTATAGGGGTTTGCTCATCTGCCTTCACATGCATACAAACTATAGGGGTTTGCTCATCTGCCTTCACATGCATACAAACTACAGTGACATCTCATTCTTTAGTCATAGGGCTTCAACTCTTCTGGGAAGGCTTTCCACAAAGTTTAGTAATGTAAGAGTTTTTGATCATTATTCCAGAAGTGGATTTGTGAGATCAAAAACTAATGTTTGATAAGAAGGCCTGGTTCACTTAACTCTAATTCATCCCAAAGGTGTTTTCTAAGAGGCTGATGTCAGGACTCATCCATGTATTTATGGAGCTTGGTTTGTGCTCTGGTGCAAGTCATGTTGGAACAGGAAGGAGCCATAGCCAAACTGTTCTGACAAGGTTGGAAACTTAAAATGGAAACAGCTCTAGAATCCATTGGCAATGTGCTTTTTGCCACTGCATCCAGTTACGTTCCAATACATCTCTAGATAGATAGATAGATAGATAGATAGATAGATAGATAGATAGATAGATAGATAGATAGATAGATAGACTTTGCTTATAGGTGGTAACCCAAACCCCACTGTGCCAGTGTGTGTGTGTGTGTGTTTGTGTGTGTATTTTATTCATTTCTATGTTTAACATTAAATGTCTGTACTATTAAATCATTTGGATTGCTTGTATTAAGAGAAAACCAGCAGATGGTGCTAATTCTATTGGTTACCTCTGGCCAAGCTGTAATTCACATTCTTTGCTGGAGCAAGTTTGACATTTGATTTGTTCTGAGAATGAGTGCGATTTAGTGAGTCTTTTATAAGAATATGAGAATGTAGATTAAAAGTGTATCACACAACAGAAACCTAACATTGTTTCATATTAGCGTTTTTGCAAATCTGGCCAAATTTTTCCACAGGAAGTGGTTTCAGTCAGACAGACTTGCCCGTGGTTTACATTTGTATTCGGCACAATGCAGCTGTGATTGTGTTGACCAAGACATATTGTTATATAAAATAACAAAAAAAAAGAACTAAATTACCTCTATTTTTCTGTCTTTACTTCATTCATCGTCAATTCCCCCTCCTCTTTCCCTTCTTATGTACAAAATGTTGGAGAATATTTAAATAATTTGTAATGTGAAGACTTTGTAAAGATTCACTATGATTTACACAGCAGTGCACTCCATGACAGTGACATCAGTACTTATTCAGGGTCAGAAACCTCTGGTTCAGTGTTTGAGATAGGTCCTATTGTTCCCACCACAGAACACAACAGAGAGCAGCTTTACTCAGAAACCAGACCACAGGATTTTCCAGCCACACAGCAGAAAACTAAATATAGGTCAAACAAGTTTACCTGTCAAAACAAGCACTTATACTCGTTTGCATTTTTTTGTTTTTTTGTTCCATTTTTTAAATCGTTTTTGCCATTTTAAACTGCACATGCTTTCAGTATAACTGCTGAGCTGTTTGTGTTGTGGGTTTTTAAACTGGCACAGTGTCCTGTGTCTTCTCAGAAATTACACTCCCCTAGATTGAATACACTCAATTTAACCACAGCTGACCCATATTGGCTGAAAGAGCTGATGGAGCAATAATCATTGCATTTCTCTGTTTGCAATTTAAAGAAATATTATTAATTTTGAGTAAAGTTTTGAGCCCATGCTGTACGGAGATGAAAGTGTGGACAAAAACAACAAGAGACAGCCGTACAAAAGCTGATGAAAATAAAACCACAAACACTTCGCCGAGCACTGAAGGCCCCTACACTTCCTTTTCACACACAGCGATTATGCATTTCACATCCTCTGTAATCTAACAGTTTGATATTTTTTCAACAAACATTCTTGCTCTTATGAAAACAGAGGAAAATTGTCACAAAAGGTCAAAAGCGTCACACGTCAAAAATAGCAGATAGCAGCCATGTCTGGGACTTTTACTATGGGCTCCATGTCAACAGAAATGTCACAGCATGCTTTACACCTCACTGCTTATTACTGATTTATGACTGAGTGGAAACTTGACTAAAGCCACCTGTGGCCAATAAAAGAACTGGCCAGTTTTGCTCTTATGTATCTCTTCATATTTCTGCTCTCCTACTGTCCCCTCCCACACCACAACAGGAAGGAACTGAGCAAAGTGAACAGCCTTTGTTGAGCAACAAAACACAGAACCCGGGAAAGCTTACTAACATTTATTCAGTCCTAAGATTTCTGTGATTTTAAGAAAAGTCACTCGGCAGGGTTGATAATGTGATCGGAGAAACTGGTCATGAAAACCTTAATAGTGAGAAAAAACAAAAGAACCACTCCAGACGAACCAACAACACAAGAATGAATCAGAGGCATCTCTTCATGTCCAGACATGAAATTTATTTTTAAAATATATTTATTCTTGCTATGAAATTAAGAATTCAACTAAAACAATTTTTAAAAAATCGGTTAAATCTGTACAAAAAGATCATAATAGGTGAAAAACTATTGACAAGAACCTAACATATCAAATATTAATTCAAAACCTTACCACTGTTTTAAAATAAACCAAAAACAAAAATTTGATTAAAAAAATCTCCTTACAGGAATAAAAACTAAGACACATCTTTGTCTCCTCTAAACACACACTTGCACTTTCTGTTTTTTAAACTCCTAACATTCAACAGGTCTCTGGTGACCCATCTAGGGTTATTAACCCACGGTTTGTTTTAGCTAGATGCTAAAAAAGTAAATTAAGTATGCATTGTTTTGCACTCTGGTTATTCATTTTTGGTTTTCCAAACAGATAAAAATTCCATTCAAATGAGTGGATGTTAACTGAATTCAAACCTTTCTCTCTGAGCCTAACTCATCAATAGTCCCCAATGACCGGGTGTCATACATCGAAGCAGGTGAACCATCGCCTCAACCTGTCGTGGTGTTGGCGTCACATACAGATGATGTTATGGGTCTTTTGTCCACATTGCTATTAAGTGGTCCTTTTAATGGAAAATGATTAAAGTCGATTAGAGCCACATCAGGTCGACCTGAGATACTGTTGAAAGGGCTATAAGTGGTAAGATATGAAGAAAGATTGCGCAGCAGGCACACGCAGTGGCATCAGGACAGGAAAAACCCTTTGAGATAAAAACCAAGGTTTATACTCGAGTGTTAGTGAACATGAAGTCGTATTAAAACATTATCCTGATATTCAGATAGTAACTACTGTTTTCCTGATAAACAAAGTAAACAACATGGTGATGGGCTTGCACACACACAATGACAATGCAAAACATGAAATACTGTGGCAGAATACAGCAAGACAATAACATTAGTTATTAGAAGACTCAGTTTGTAGAAGTGTTACAAACAGACCACTTGCGCAGGCCTCAGCTCTTTTTTTTTGAATGACACTACGGTCCCCGTTGGCCCTGCACAGATAAATGCTGGCAAATGTCAACTGAAAGCTGGTGAAAAATGAATACCCACGTTCAGGACACCCCGTGGTACATGTTCATCAGCTTGTTTGGTTAAACAACCATTTCCATGATGACATGATCCGTGCTCATTCTCTTTGCAGCATTCTGAGCTGCTGTGAAGAAAAAACAAACAGAACAGCAACATGAATTCTTGCAGCTTTTGTCTTAACAGTCGTCAGCAAACAGCAGTAAAAGGTTTTTAATCAGATCAAGATTGCCTCATTTTTCTAGAAGTAACTTGTTTGTCAAAGGTCACCTGCAATACCACATTGTAACTTTGGAATTTACCTGCAAACCTCAATAACCTCAGCAGCTGGTGTCAAAACACAGTTCACCAGAAAAAACATGGCTGCTTTATAATAACGTGGCACCTAAAGAACAGACTTTTTTCTACCAATAACATCTATTGCTCATGAGCACAGTATAAAAAAATGGACATGACCACCGTGAGATCAACCAATGATTTATAAAGTCTCATTATGAAAGCTCAAATTCACACTTTTGTAGCACCATTTGAAACCAGATTATTAGTTCTTATAACCAAGAATTATGTTGTGGAGGCCGTCCACCTTCAGTTAATACTGTAAAATGATAAAGCCAGACAGGAAATACAATTTAAAAATTTAAAAATTTAAAGTTAAAGCCCTCCGGCAACCATTAAAACATGTATAATGTGAAAACGAACATACAAATGTTATATTTGACATAAGAAAATGAACATATCTACTTTCCTTTATCTCTATTTCCAACTTCACACACAGCAACACCCACACACACACATATGTAGTCAATATATCGTAGAGTGAACTACAAATACAGCATTAGGTGAGCAGATTTTAAGGAGTATTATCCATTGCCATCATATCAACAAAAGGAGGATGACATTACACAGTTAGGCATGGATGATTTGATTATTTGATGTAAGCGCTGAAACCAAACAGTTTCCAAAAGCCTCCCTTTTATGAATTCTAAAATTGTGCATTAATGTAAATGGACTGGTTCTTATATAGTGCTTTTCTAGTCTAATTGAGCACTCAAGGTGCTTTATACAAATAATTCATTCACCCAATCACTTTTTCCAAGCTGTTAGCCTATCTAACATTCATACACAGTCACACTCGATGGATCATCGGAGAGCAACATGGGGTTAGCATCTTGCTCAAGGATATTTGGCATGCAGACTTGGGGGAAGCCAAGAATCGAACCACGAACCTTCCAATCAGTAGATGACCAGCTCTACCGCTACAGCCACTTTTATGAAGACTTTTATGAATTGAATTTGAATTAGTGGCCAAATTATATGTACAGTACAGTGAAAAAAAAGGATTTGCATTCCATTTTCAATGCTTTTCTTTCTTTTACTGATATTTGTCACACTTAAATGTTTCAGAGCTAATAGTTACTTGGCAGTAAGGGCGGAATCAAACATTTGGCAGTGAGCCTGTGACATTGCTGTGGAGAAATTTTGTGTGCATATATATATATATATATATATATATATATATATATATATATATATATATATATATATATATATATATAAGCTTAATCTGATGGCTGGGCCTTCTGGTAGAGAGGAGAATTCATGGTTCCATCAATTATGGTAAGATGTCCGGGTCTTGGAGCAGCAAAGTTGTCCCAGACTATCACACTACCACCACCTTGTTTGACTGATGGCATGATGATCTTCTTATGCTGAGAAAAGGTGAGATGAGAAAACCTTCCAAAAACTTTGGTCTTGTGAGTCCAGACATTATTTTGCCAAAGGTTTTGGGGATCATCGAGATGTTTTTGACACTGTGAGATGAGCCTTTCTTTTTGGTTAGCAGTGATTTACTTAGAACTCTCCCATGAATACAATTTGTATCCATTCTCTTATTGTTGAATCATGAATTCTGACTTTTACTGAACCAAGTGAAGGCTGCAGTTCTTTAGATGGTGTTTTGTGACCTCGCTTGCGGTGTTCCTGTAGATTGTGGCATGATCTGTTGCTTTTTGTAATCTTTAGGCTGATTCACTTTGTCACAAAGGTTCTGTTTAAGGAAATTCTTAAAATGAACAGGTTTGGATACATTGGACTATTATTTTCTTAATGATTTGATGCATGTCACTGTGCCAAATATGCAAAAAAAAAATGAAGACAACAAAATAATCAACAATAGATGACATATCTATTTTATGTAACATTCTATTTTCAGACAACAGTTTTGATTAACAGAAATTGTCACTGACAACAAACAAAAGCCTCCAGAAAACAGTTTACTAGCAGATAGCACATGTTGTTGTTGTTATAACCCAATCTGATAAGAAATACCTCTTACACACTTGCAGGGTTTACTTTACCTCTCCTCCTGTCTCGGTATATAAGCCCCAGTAGAACAGTGGACACCAGGTAAGGCGTTCCCACCAACAGGTGAAATACTAGTCTTAAGACAGAAAAAGAGCAGGGAGCGGCCGGTTCAGCTGCAGATGTAGATGAAGGAAACTCCTGAGATGAAGCTGTAAAGAGATGAACATGGAAATTATACATTTAAATGCTTTATTAAATACATGTTTTCTTTAATTGTGTCTTTTTTAGGGGTAAAATGTTTTTCTCTCTTCATCATTTGCAGATGTACAAAACACAGACAAATATGCACATTTTGGAGATTTAGATATAATTCCTCTAACAGCCATTTTTTTAAATTTCTTTTTTCTTAAAATGCTTAAAATTTTTAAATTGCTCAACATTGTGTATGTGATGGGATTTTTGTTGCTCACCATCAACTGCCAGCCAGCTGCCTAGTGATTCTTCACCTCCTGAAATGCTGCATTTATAGAGTCCTTCATCAGATTTAGAAACCCTTTTAATGGTGATTTCTCCTGTGGAGTTCCTTTTGATGCAGTGGCCATCTTTATAGAAATCAAAAAACTGGTTGAAGGACTTTGTCTCAGGTGTACAATGCAGTGTTACAGTGGCTCCCTCGGACACAGGAAGGGCAGGACTCTCCAAAATCAGAGGCTGATCTTTGGAAAATGCAGAAAATCAAGATTTGTCATTTTTATAGGTTTTCTTTGCTTCGTTTCTAAATGATCTGCCTTAATAAGTGTGACTTTAAGTTTAAATGTTGCATAGCAGAACTTAACGTAGTGTTATTCATACCAGTAATGGTAATGTTGACCACATTGCTCTGCTCCCCACTGACAGACTCACACCAGTACACACCGCTGTCTGGTGGGTAGGTTTGTCCGATGATGCAAGTCGAACCCGAGGAGGCATAGCCCCAGCCAGAGGAGCAGGGTCTGGTCCCCCCTGCGAGCGTTTTCCTCTTCACTTTCCAACCAGTGTTGTTCAACTGTTCGCCACAGCTCAAAGAGATGTTGTCATACCTGAAGAACTGAGACCTGTCAGGGTTGACCTGAAGACAGGCTGTAGGGAAGGAAGGGAGAGAGAAGGAGACAAGAAAAGGGTGAAAATTAAAAAAACAAACAAAAAAACAACAACCAAAAAAAAAACCAGAATGAAAATAATTTATTAAGGACCGAATAAAAGCAGTGTTTAAGAAATAACAGTGTAAGCAGGGATAATGATGGATTATAAGAAAAAAAAATTGTACAAAATTGTTCAAAATATCCTTAAATGTTGAATTTTGTACTCACTCAGCATCAGGCAGAATGGTGTTAACTGCATCCTGTGTCAACACCAACTAACAGAAAAACAGACGCTGATCTCTCACTTCCTGAAGATTTTGGTAGGCGTGGTTGTTTTGTTTGATGGCAGCTGCTGCGGGAAACACATCGAAATGTGTTTGCTCATCAACAGTTATCATGGCATGCGACTGATTTGATTAATGCAACTGACCTGCTTACTAAATGCATCGATTTTATTTCGGGGAAAGTACACCAAACTATAAAACAACCCAAGAAGTTGCCTATGCAAGTAATGCAATCATATATCAACAGTATCATCTGTTTTAATGCATATAAATGCTGGTTCCATTACTTGATTTGATCTCCCTTACACCAATTTATCTTTTTTACAAGATGCGAGCAGCCACCTTAACCCTTAAATGTGTAAGTGGGTCAAAAATGATCCTCCGATAGGTATCATAAGTTTCCTAGAAACAAAGGTCGTAAACAGAGATGGGTAACGCGTTACTGTAATCTGATTACTTTTTTCAAGTAACGAGTAAAGTAAGGGATTACTATTGCAAAAACGGTAATTAGATTACCGTTACTTTCCCGTAGGAACGCTGCGTTACTGCGTTACTAAAACCGTGATTTTTTGCGAGAATGTCTCACGACAGTGACATCAGCAAGTGCGCGTTAGTGACAACAGCTGTCTGCAGATCAACAATGGATCACATATCGAGTGCGGGAGAGAGTATGAGCGTGCAGCGTTTAAAGCGTGGAAGTACTGACCTTACTTTGAGTTTGATTCCATAAAAAGTGACAAAAACATTAGCGTCCATCGTGCGTGGGAAGAAAACTTCTTTTTACAGCGAAAAAAACCCCTAAACTTCCAAGCAAGCACCGAGTGCGCCATGACGTAATGGGAAACTCACAGAGAAAGTCGTGGATTCTTCAACTGACCGCGGCACACCTGCACCAGGGTAAACCTCCGCCTACCGCAGTCCTGCTATACAGGTGAAAATAGAGCAACAGCACCGATGAGTCTTTGACTTTATTTATTTTCTGCTGTGTTTTACTTGCATCTATTTGAAAGAGTGAGTGTAAACACAAAAAATATTTTATTTTATGTACTGGAATGTGCAGAAAATAGCTTTAAATGTTAAACTAATTTATTCAAGTCAGAGAATGTTGCATATAATTAAATTTTTGCTTGATGCATAAAGTTAAAAGATTAAAACTGATAAAACAAGTTAAAAAAAGAGACTTTTCCATTTGATTACATTTTGTATGATGGATTATGCAGAAAAAGTAGAATTGGGCTGAAAGATCTATCGCTTTATCACCTATTCAGGTTGTAAATCGTGTTTTTAAAAAGTAACTCAGTAACTAAGTAATTAATTACTTTTGAAAATAAGTAATCAGTAAAGTAACGGGATTACTTTTTTGGGGAAGTAATCAGTAATTAGTTACTGATTACTTTTTTCAAGTAACTTGACCAACACTGGTCGTAAAGTTGTAAAGTAAAGTAAACAGTATGTGTGTAGTGATTGTAGCTCGAAACAGGTAGTTTGTCACAATTTAAACAGCGAGCAGATAAGGCAAGAAAACAGCAATGTTTGACTAACTTATTTAAAAATGTAGAGTCCAGTCACTCGTGGATCTAAGAGTTAATATCAGCTGCTGATTTGTGGGCTGATTTATGAGCTACTAGTGATGGGATTTCTGGCTCTTTTTACAGAACCGGCTCTTTCGGCTCCCAACCAGCTCTCCAGGTTGTTTTGTTGCTTTAATTTATTTATTATTAACAACAATTAAAAATTATGCACAAAAGGAATTACTAATGTAAAAAAAGTGGTTTTATTTATATATGTTTATATATAAATATATGTGGTGGCCCTAGAGACAAAGCACATACAAACACATTTCTAGCGTTAACTGAACTTCCAAAACAGAGCTACCTAGATCACTTAAATTACACAATTGAAAGCATATGTGTATTGTTTGTGTATTTATACACAAGCACTCATATATATTCAGATAATTAAAAAAAAAAACTGTTACTACCACACACCAAATCCGGTCGTTGGTACTTGCTGGCTTGTGTAGCCACTAGGTAATAAAAGCTCAACACTGTCCCTAGCATTCTGGAGCACTTCTGTTTGGTTTTGTACGTGCTTCGGAGTTTGTCCTTGCTTCTGAGTTTTTACGTGCTTTGGGGTTTGTACGTGCCGTAAATATACTTTAAATATACTTTTATTTATTCACTCCACATAAAATGTAATAAATAAATCATATAATAATAAAAACCAACTATTTCCATTTCAACTTTTAACTATTTAAATTTTCAGCTTTTTCCTTTTAAACAAATTTAAAGTGAAACAACATAAAACACTGCAAACCACAACACAATTAAATATAAATTAAAATATGAAAACAAAAAGAAGATGCATATTCTCTGTCATATGGGCCTTCATTAATAAACTTTCTGAATCCTTTATCATCCGCAACTGAAAATAGTTGTGAATGATTACTACACCTTTCTAACGTGACGTTGTTGTCTCTGGCTCTCTTTCCCTCCTGCTCTGGTCCTGTGTTACTGTGAGTGTAACTACCGCCCCTCTTCCCAGCGCAAAGCACAAGTCCTGTGCGGAGTGAAGCTAAAAAAAGGGAGAGAGAGGGAGAGAGAAAGAAAAAAGAAAAAAAAACCTTGTGTCGTTCACTTCAAAGAGTCGGCTCTAGGAGCCATTTCGTTCGCGACCGACACATCACTATTAGCAACCATTCTGAAGCACTAGTTTTAGCATTGCAGCTTTTCTTTGAGCTAAAAGTATCCAAAGATTGAATGCTCTGTTGTTACTAATGCTTGCCAGTGAGATGCATGCATAAACAACAGGTATGAACACAATGACAGACTAATAAAATGACAGAATTTGTCAGAACTGGTAACAAACATCTTCTTGGATGGTCTTTTAGTAGACAACAAATAATCACACAAGCAGTTGCTAGCCTAGCAAGCACAGCTAATGTCTTTTCACTGAAATGGCTAACCACTTTCATAACAACCGACCCTTTTGCACTTTAACATTTTTTTCCACTGATAAAGAAATTGGAAAAGTGCTTTTTTAAATTTCAGTAGAATTCATATTTTATTTCTTCCAGGTGTTAATTTAACATTTTAACACTAGATTAACGTTTTGGTTACACAACAGATATTTAGCACAATGCAGTTTTAAATAATATAAGCCCCCATATAAATCGAGATATTTAGTGATTGTGGAGAAGTAAGTAAATGGTAAATGGACATGTATATCACCTTTATATCACCTTTCTACAAGTCTTACTCACCCAGTCACACACATTCATGCTGGGCTTATGTCTCAGCACTTTTTAACATTTACATGAATGTACTGGGGTCAAAATGAGGTTCACTATCTGATACTTTGGTGTGCATTCAGTATGAGAGCATTAAGAATGAACCACATCATTGACAAATCAGTGACAGTGCTTTGAGGTCTGTGGTCTCTTTGAGCATGTGATTCTTCTTGGAGAGGTCTGCCATCCTGTGGCAGTTGGAGGACACTACAAATGTTAAGCTTTTCGAGGCAGAGGGAAAACTCGGCTGCTAAACACTCGGCATGCCTTCAACTTCTCAGCCTACCATCTTTTTTTAATTGAAGACGATGACTAACCTCATTTTTTTGTTCCCCTTATACATCAATACAGCTTTTATACATATGCTACTAAGAAAAACACAAGGATGTGTTGGGGGAAAAAAATCACAGATTTAATCTTTAATGCATGTCCTTCTTTACTACATTAATGAATCTTCCCTTTGGTCCTCCAAGAGATCCACTACTCTGTCAAACATTAAATTAATCTGTGTGCATCCCACTCAACGAACTGTAGTTTACTATGGGTATCTTTTGTCATGGTCCTGGGTCGGTGACCCAGCGCTTTTAGTTTATCATTTTCTAGTTTATTATGATGATGATTATTATTGTTTGGGTTCTATGTGTTATATTTGGTCTGTGTCTCTGTCTGTCTATGGTGTCACCCTGTCTGTTTGTCATACATACATACATATTTGAGAAAATCATATTAGAATGCAGGACTTTGTTGGGACATTGTGCTGAGAGATTTGTAAACTACTTTCACAGCTGGGTGAAGTTGGTGGAAAGTTACATTTTAATAATAACTTAAATGAATGCATGCCCTTGTGCAAAAACATCACCAAACAAAAATGATATCATTTGGGATTACAGATGATAGATGACAAACATTTTTACATGAGCCACTGAAACCGAGCTCACTGTCCAAGTTTAGCAAATGTAACCTTTCAATTACAGAAATACAAAGATACCCTTTTGCACATTTTATGCAAAAACCTGGAAATATTTTTAATTAAAGAACAAAAAGGTTAATGTATGAGCAGGATGAATACATCATGATATATACAATAATTCAATAACAATTAAAAAAAAAAAGAAGAGAGTGAGCTTACTTGATTTAGATTCTTGGAAAAGATCTCCTATATCCATGCTAATTTTAGCACAGAACATTTTGTTTTTTCCCCCAAATCATGGTAAAGCATCATGGTCTCTGTGATTTTGCAAATGGTAATGCAAAAAATAAAAAAATAAAAAAAATCAAAGACCTGTATCTCTTACATACTTTCCTTAGTGATTAATAAAGTATTCTGATTCTGATTCTGTAGGACTAGCTTAGTTTTCTAGAAATACACCACCGGGCTGGCTCAGTTCTTTTAAATTCCATTTTTCTACTACTTATTTGAACTCTTATCTAGAGGTAACAATCTAAGCAGTGATGCCAAGATCCCCCCTTTTCCAACAACACCGAGGCACCACAACAGCCAGTGCAATACTCACGTCACTGCAGCTGACTGTCAAGCTCCTACTCCACGCTTCAGTCACTGGTGTTAAATTTCAGCACCTATTGCTCAGTTAAGGAGTTTCAATCATTTGAACCAAGTGAGCATTACCTTGCCATGCACTTATTCTAGTACAATTTACGTTTCCTTTTGTTTTCATTTCTTAATAAACCTTTCTGTTCATCTCCTTCAGGTAAATTTCTCAGGAGGTTGTTATTGAATTCTGTTAAATGTGGAAGTACTGAGGAGTGTCTACGCTGAGGAAGGCGGGTGCTTCGATGCGGTGAGACACTGGAGTTGATCATCTGGTGGCTACTGAGAGCAGAAGAAGGGTTGGATGTTGATGAATGTAGTTGTAAAATATCTGGACTGCTGTACATACGGTGGTTTCTTTGAGATATGTGACCAGGGTCTGGAAAGCTGTCTTGTCTTTTGATAACAATTTTCGAACCCCTGCTTTTGAGTAAGTTGCCAGATTTTGTAGTGTTAATGCTGGTTGAAGCTGAAGATGGGTTTGGATTGTACACACTGGTGACGTTGTTAATGTCAGGGCTATGATTTAAGAATAATTGTGAGGGTTTTGGAACATCTCCTGTGGTTGTGGAATGGCGTCGAACAATTGTTGCCCTGTCGTAGTGAGTAACTTTGTTGTTCTGTATTTTTATGGTCTCATCGTCCATAAGAAACTCATTCATCTGCCCATTGTGGCCATTTACCAAGTTGTCCGTTGTCAGTAGGTGGTAGCTTTCACACGTTATACTTCGATCTGATGACTTCTTGGTCTCTAGCTGCTTTACAATAGCTGTAAAATAAAATAAAATAATCAGCTGAATAATCTAGTTGTAGAAAGAAACCAAGATGTATACAGCTACAAGAGAATTACCCTGCTTTTCACTTTATTTATGACTTCAGAAAACACTTTCCCAATCACTGTTTTGGGAAAAGAATTCCCAGGACTTATTTGTCCAGCATGTCAAACAGACAAACAGATTGGAATGAGATCTGGGGAATTTGAAGGGCAAGTCAACACCCCAAATTTATTGTTGGGCTCCTCAAACCATTCCTGAACCATTTTTGCTTTGTGGTAGGGTGCATTATCCTGCCAAAAGGTTCCACAGTTATCAGGGAACACCTTTCACATGAAAGGGTGATTGTCTACAACAATGTTTAGGCAGGTGGTACATCGAAATAACATCTACATGGATGGCAGGACCCAAGGTTTCCCAACATTGTCCAAAGCATCACATTGCCTCTGACAGCTTGCTCTTCTCCATGATACCAGGTGTTCCCCAGGTAAGCAACACAAACAAAGCTGGCCATCCAGCTGGCCATTTCTTCAATTGCTCTGTGGTGTAGTTCTGATGCTCATACGTCCATTGTTGGTGCTTTCAGTGCTGGACAGTGGTCAGCACTGCCACCCTGACTGGTGTTTGGCTATGCAGCCCCTTATGCAACTGCAATGCACCGTGTATTCTGACACCTTTCTATCAGAACAGGCATTAACTTATTTTGCAATTTGAACTACAGTAGCGTGTCTGTTGGATTGGACCAGACAGACCAGCCCGTGTTTCCCACAACAATTAGTGAACCTTGGCCACCTATGATCCTGTTGCTGGTTCACCACTGTTCCTTTCTTGGACCATTTTTCATAGATTTTGACCACTCCAGACTAGAAACACTGCACAAGATCTGCAGTTTTAGAAATACTCTGACTAGCCTAACCATTACAATTTCTTAGACTTGCCAATTTTCTCTGATTCTAACATCAACTCTGAGGACAAAATGTTCACTTGCTCCATATTGTTTCCCACCCACTAACAGGTGCTATGATGAAGACAAAATCAGTGGTCATAATGTTATTAAGAATCAGTGTGTGCACTTCCCAACACTGATTACTGATCACTGGACATACCTCACTATAAAATATGTCTAAGCTGCTCAGTATATATAAAAGTATATGGCTCCGTGGCTTGCCTTGCTGTAGCACTGTTTTTGTTTTCGTCTTTTAGTTGAGAACTGTTACTTACCAAATTTGCCACATGGCTTAAACAAAAGAGCAATCAGTCCAGCTGCAGCTAAGAGAAATCCAGCTGTTCCTCCAATGGTGATGACAACCATTTGAAGATCAGATTTCATACAGCCAGCTAAAATGACATAACACTGTGCGGTTTTATAAATAACTTGGAATATTTTGAAAATGTAAAATACTCTAAAACATAAACCTCACATAGATGAAAAATGCAAATAAAACATGATTTTAGGTGTAAGATGTACACATGTCACAGTGAAGTCCCTGCATACCTGGTATGAGGATTGTTGTTTCCCTTGTCAGGTTAAACTCTGGTTGATGAACTCTGCAGGTGACACTAAATGACATAATTAGTGTTATATTAGTGAAAAGCTCATTTTACTGTTAGGTGGTTAGTAAAAACATCATCTGTAGTATTGTGCAAAAGTCTTGAGCCAGTCTTCATTTATATGGGAAAAAGTGTCCTCGTGGACTGTGACCTTTTCATTGTGTGAAGTGTCCTGCAAAATAATTATTTTTTAAAGCTGTGTTTTACCATCTTCCTGGCAGAATAGAAAGAGAGAGGTTCAAATGTTTTGCAGAGTACTGTAAAAAAAATTAATGCCAAGATGAATATTTTGTTTCCTCATTTCTAAACCACTTTATAGATGTTTTAGAAAGTGTAAGTATATATGTATAACCTGCTGGTAGCTCTTTGCAGAGTGGCTTTTCGTGTCACAGTGAAACATCCACGGGCATCTTGTTCTCTTTTTGGATTTTCCTCAGAGATCTTTTTTCCTTTGTCATCCAGAAATGTTATCTGAGGCTCTGGCAGCCAGCAGTTTCCTTCGCAATGCAGAGCAATGTCACCGCCCTCCACTGAAATCACAGAAAGCTTTGGCTCCGAAACAGCCACTGTAAAAGCAACAAAAACAGATTTATGTATCTGCCACACATGTATCCTAATTTATTGCTTGTTCTACTCTTGTTTTTATACTAAAATATATGATGTCTAATCCTAAATCTTTTTATAGAACTTGCTTCTGAAGAAGAATGAAAGGCACTCTAAGTGACACATATCCCATAAAAACTGCTGTTAAAAACAATTCAATTATTTGCAGTGGCTTGCAAAAGCAGGACAACGACCCTAAACATAAAGCCAGGGCAACAATGGAATGGTTTAAAACAAAACATATCCATGTGTTAGAATGGCCCAGTCAAAGTCCAGATCTAAATCCAATCGAGAATCTGTGGCAAGATCTGAAAACTGCTGTTCACAAACGCTGTCCATCTAATCTGACTGAGCTGGAGCTGTTTTGCAAAGAAGAATGGGCAAGGATTTCAGTCTGTAGATGTGCAAAGCTGGTAGAGACAGACCCTAAAAGACTGGCAGCTGTAATTGCAGCAAAAGATGGTTCTACAAAGTATTGACTCAGGGGGCTGAATAATTACGCACACCCCACTTTTCAGTTATTTATTTGTAAAAGATTTTTGGAATCATGTATGATTTTCGTTCCACTTCTCACGTGTACACCACTTTGTGTTGGTCTTTCACGTGGAATTCCAATAAAATTGATTCATGTTTGTGGCTGTAATGTGACAAAATGTGGAAAAGTTCAATGGGGCCGAATACTTTTGCAAGCCACTGTATATGGTGACAAATCACAGTAACAGTTGTCTCAAGGTTATTATTGTTGAAAGGGTCTTTAACCGTACAATAATTTTAAGAAGCTGTGCTTTTCATTAAGTAAACTACTTTTTTTCAAAAGCTACATGGAGCCAAGCCAAAGTAGATGACTGTGGTTTGTCAAGGTGTCCCTTCATCTGAAAAAACGAATTCTGTGCCCTGTGGAAAGGAAATGTATTTTGTGTGAACCAATCTTTAACTTTTGCAGGACCTTAGATCCCATATTTATCAAATATCATTAATATCATAAAATATGCAATTCTGTCAAGTAGTAAAAAGCAACAGCAAGAAACTAAATATAGCTGGTTATATGACCATCTTTAAGACTAAACACTAGATATGGCTGGTGCTGTTTAAAGGTCAGCACGCACGTTTTAATTTCAAATTCAACTAACAAAATACTTGGATGTTTCATAACACACCAAGACCAAAATTTAACTGATAAACATGGTAGAGGTATTATCATGGTTTTGGTTGTGTTGACATTTTTAGTCATTGAGGAAACACTTCATTCAACACTGGCAAAGATTAAACAAGGTGGGGAAATACTGGATATGTTTTTGCAGACCAATTCACTGTTGGGCAATTGTCATGAGGTTAATAACAAACCAGTTCTCTCTGCAATGCCACACCTGACCATATAGTCAGATCTATATCTATACTTTGAACTAAGAGGCTTGGTAGAAGATATGAATCTGTTGCTGTACTTCAAGCTTAAAAAATGACTCAGAAAAAGATAATATTTTGTGGCCCATTAAGATCAAATGCGACATATGAATGTACTAATTAACCAAAAAAACAAGGTGATTCTGAATATAGTTCATGACTGACCTCCACACCTAATGCCTCTGATTTCCACATTAACCGCTAATATAATACTCTTTGTTTGCTTTTTAACATGCACCGTATAACGATAGTATTAAAATGAAAACAATAAAATAGCTAAATTTATTTAATGTGCACAGTCATATCAAAAACAAGAACAAGTTCCCACTGATGATTTCACAAAAAAACATTTCTACATCTTTTGAAGTCTGCAATTGAAATCAATTAAGAGATCTTCAAATCACTCTGTAATGTATTCCATGAAGATGGGGCAGAAAAGGAGAATGCCCTCTTTCCCAGCTCCGTATAAACTTATTGGAACAGTAAATGTAATGATGTCCCAACGCTGCAGTCTATGACTAAATATGTACTCTGATAAATAAAAGGTCAGTAAAGGAGAAAAAGATTGATAGATAAAATGATACCAATGAACCATGCTGCCAATGAGGACCAGTCAACCAGTGAACATAGAGCACAGTGGTGAGCTAAAAGTTTACAGCCAGTTATAAATCTTAACGCCCCATGATGGACAGAATCCAACAGATGAAGATAGTGAGCAGAGGCATTCATGTAAATGATACCAATGTAATCCAGGAAGGGTAAAAAAGTGGCATTAACAAGCCTTTTCCTTGCAATGAAAGAGAAACATGATCAGTTCATGAAAAAGAATCCCAACTTCAATCAAGTCAATAGGATGTATTGGAACCTGGTCCTGCTTAAGAACAAGTCCTCTGAATGATGATGATGTGAATAGCTTATCCTGGTAAAAATATATCGGATAAAACAGCTCTCCAAACTCATGGCAAGCAAAATGTTATATAAAATAAAAAAAGGATTGTAATATCTACATTATGTCACCATGGAAAACCAAAGTCGGTTGTCTTATTGTAAGCCTAATTGAACAGTTTTGGTTTCTAAACCCTAACCCAGCATCAACTAAAAATGTAGTACAGGTAAGTTATAAAAAAGGGTCTTTTATAGCCTTACACATCCTCTATTATAAGACTTGGTGCATAGCTTTACTTCATAATTAAACTACATGCTGCTAAGAGCTCTGACTCTAATATACATATAATAAATGGGCAAGGATTCAACTCTCAGGCTGGTGGACTACACAGTTCACAGCCGAATTACCAATGTGGAAATGAACATTAGTAGACATACCCACAACCAGCTCCACTTTTGTAACCTTCCTGATGGCATTTTTCTGGAATATGAGGCACTGGTACTTTCCAGTATCAGACACCTGCACATTGGAGATCCGTAATGAAATGTTTCCATCTTTCAGCTCTTTCACGATGAGGCTTGTCCTGTAATCGAAGGCTGGATTCTTCATCTCGTAGGCCTCACAACCATCCCGGTACAAGAAGACAACATCTGGCTTCAAGCCTTCCTTGGACCACTCAACAGTCGGAAAGTCAGTGTTGTCAGAGATATTAAAACTGCACGGTAGAATAACATCTCCACCAGCAAAGGCAAGAACGTGCAGTGGCTGACCATGAGCACGGGATTCACCTAGAAAAAAACCCACAAGAGGAATAATCAACCATATTTATACTAATAAAGCTGTGTGCAAACTCCATCTGGATTGCCTCCTTTACATTATTCTATGTGTTATAGGTGAAGAGAGCCGAGAGCTACAAGGCAAACTCTGCAATTTACCAGTCTTTTTAAAATACTGGTCAATACTCTGCATATTGACCAGTAGGATTACAATTACATTACAGAGAAAATGAAGTATAACCTATATGTTTTTATCCCCATGTTAAATCTGTAAGGGCATAAATCTGTCACAACAAAGATAGAGGTAAACCTTTGACTTCAACAGGAGAAAAAAACCTTTTAAAATTTTGAAAATTCTTTTTGACTCCTCAAGGCTCCTGAAATTGAAGTTAATTTAGGTAATATTTGAAAATTACCACCCTAATGACAGCCCAACTGAAAAAGAGCACCAAGACTGGCAAGGCTGTTTTTTTTTTCATAGCACTTTAAACGCTACAATCAGCTGCATTTCTAATGATCTTCTCAGCTGCATAAATTACAGCTGTAGTTTTCTGTGATGCAAGTACATTGGAGGCTTAGTCACTCGAATGCATTTCTCATCGATTTCCTCATAAACATTTGATATGCACTGACTTTTCTGTTGGGGTTCACACGAAATGCATAGTATTTGGGTAATGGTACAACTATTGGGACGAGTCCATGTGGTGAACTTTGCACAGTGTTCCTGATTGGTTTAGGATGATTAAGATATTGTTCACCAATAAAAAAAACACAGGTTGAACTAGGGGTGCACATCAGTGAACAACACTGTTCCACTTCTTGACAGAAAAGGAAAGGTATAGTTCATGAGGTAAGCTGGGGAAGACCCCAAACCTGTAAGATGTATAGTTTTTATATGAAGATGTCCCACACTGTCCCACACAAACATACTGTATGTTCACTTTGTTAGGACTCAGAAAACTGTGACATTCAATTAAGATAAACATGTCATGTCAATAACACATGTACACACTCACCAGCCAGTTTTTAGGTACAGCTGTGGAACTGCATGTTAATGCAAATATCTATTCACACGAATCACATGGCGACAAATTATTGCATTAAGACATGCAGACGAGGTTAAGACAACCTGCTGATGTTTAAACTGTTTAAAAATGAGAAAGAAAAGTAATTTCAGGAACTTTAAACTTATACACAGTTATAATTTTACATTTCACTCAGTTCATGCATGCAGATGAATTATACTTGGGGTTATATACATAATCATACATTCCTGTTACTGTATGCATACATGATATAAAATCCCACCTATAACACCCAAGAGGAACTTTTTCTGCTCTTCTTCTAAGTGTCAGAAATATAATCCACAAATTTTATTAATAACGTTTTGATCGGACATCATTTTCCAGCTAATTGACTTACAAAAGGTAGCGGCATCAGGTGAAGCAGTTTATATAAACACTTTCCCATAGCAGTGGAAGATAAACAGTAGCAGTACTGCTTGCATCTCCTCAGTACATACACTGAAACATCCTCGTGATGTGCTTTACTGGCTTTAACCGGCTTTTCCGGTTAAAAAAAAGAAATAAGGACATTTAAAGAAATCCAAACGCATGCTTGTTGTTTTATCGATTGGCTCCTGTGATTCTTATTCTGCCAACAGCAGAAAAAAAGCATTTTGCCGTCAACTGTTCTATTAATTTTGTCTTTCAGCGAAATGCTTAATTTGTTTCTCAAGTCACGTTTCCATTTGAATAACTGTAATTTAACTTTGACATGCGCAACGTTAATTTAAAGCAACCCGGCTCTCTTTCTTACCTATATAAGCTGACAACAGACCGGCAATCACGAGAAGACGATGATACATCATCAGTACACAGTTATTAATAAAACCAGTTAAATGTTTCGAAAGTAATCATTCTCTCCTCAGACACAAGCGACTCTTTAAGATCAGACTTGCAAAAACAGTCACACTGAATGAGAACTGAATTGTCAACTTCAGACTTTGGACCTGGGCTTGGGTGTGTGCTATGGGTGGGTGTGTTAAAGATTGCTACACTTTTACTTCTCATTCGCTTACACATGAAACGCCAACACCAGCTCTAACTTCCCTGTAAAATACAACAACAACAACAACAAAACAAAAAATGAAAACACTAACTTGAACTCCAAGACGTTTAAAGGATGGCTGGAGGTCCATAATATTGAATTTGCAAATCAAGTGGGTGGGTGGTGGTTCCGCTCTTCTACTTAGAGCGGTATTTCCTGAGATGAGCTAAAACACACACACACAAATATTTATGAATATTTAATGTAGCAGGTTCACAAATAATAATTAAAAGACCTCAGCTACAAAAAGTAGAAAATACAGATTTATCATAACTATGATAGTATTAGACAAGCTTTCACTGACAGATCCGTGTTGGATTTTTTTCCTTTCATTAATTGTTAGAAGACTTTTTTGTGTAACCCTGACTACACTGCAAAACGAGAATTCATTTATTCTAACAGGTTAGAATGAGATGTGCCATTAAAGGTGGTGTGACAGCTACCTGAAAAATCTGATTAAAAATTATCTTAAAATATAGTGATTCTTTTTTTTCCTACGTTTAATTAGACAATCCAGCAATATCCACAATAATACTTCAATAGAAAAACTTAACACTTAACAATTTTTTCAGATACTGAACTATATTAAGCTATTTGGTAATTTGACTCCAACTACCCATCAAAGCAGAAATAATCCCAGTGGTGACATGATTTAGGACAGGATCCCCAGACTCTACATGGGAGTGAAGATGAAGATTGCAGCTTGGATGGGTCCAGGAGGCTTATTGCACTAATTGGAGAATGAAAGACAGAAGAACACTAAGAACTAAAGCAAGCAAAGTAGAGCCTGGTTGGCTCGGAGAAGGCAGGCAGGAACATGATTAGATTAATGACATCAGTCACGAGTTTGACAGCGTCATTTACAGTGGAATGTTTCAGTTCCGCCACAAGAGGGTGCTCTTCTTCTGTATTCTGCCTTAAGGTGATCATCTAAATGTTCCTCAGTTTCACATTAAAACAAACAAACAATTGATTTATGCCAAATAAGATGAGGAAAAACGGATGAATATTAAATGTATTATTCTTTTTACCTTTCAAATTGCTCTTAACTATAAAGATTCAGTAGAACTTAAAAATCATCTCAACTGTTAACAGGTATGTCAAAATATAAAGATTAGAAAATCCAACAAACTCTTAAACTGTGCAAGGTCTGTGTGTGTGCTCACATGCATGCATGTAAGTGAGTAACTGAGTAGTTACAGAAACTTTCTTCACATAGCATCAAGTTAATTCATGTTTGAAGTCAGAGTATCGCACTTCATTAGCTTCTTATATTCAGGAAATGTCTAACCTGCCCAGAGGAGGTGGTATTTCTGGATCATTTTCACATGCTCAATTTCCCTTTGGGATTAATGAAGTTTCTCTGATTCTGATATGTCTTTTCAGCTGCAACAACATGTTGTTGCATCTCTGGCAGATGCAGTTCCGCATTTTAAGTGTTGCACTGAATGCTTTCGTGTTCTTTTTCCCTATTAAAGCCCAAAGATGCCACCCAAATACACATTTAAGGGTTGAACTATAAAAAATAGGAATTTTTTGCAGTTTTTCACAATTCGCAGGTGCTCTATGAATGTAATCCCTGTGAATTTTGGAGGTTTCCTGTACTTCAGTAGTTTTCACACTTTATTTTCTTTCAGGTTTCAGACTAATATTGTCTGAAGAAATAAACAATGAACTTGAGTGTGGAAGACATAAAAGCATAAGCTTGAGAAAATGATCATTTTTGTTTATATAACACATACAAATATTTCATTAAGTATTTAGCTTTTGAAACCTGAAACATTAAGCCAAATAGAACATTTTAAATTTGTATTACAAAGCAGTTTTAAATAATGTAAACCCTCAATACAACCTTTGACATCAAATGTTATGGTAACATAAAGCAACATTTACAATACAGTAAAACAGAAATCAAAATTAAGGTACTAAGATTCAATAAAACATCAACACACACACACACACACACACACACACACACACACACACACACACACACACACACACACACACACACACACACACACACACAAAATATGTTGGTTATATAATACATCCAAATCTAATTCATTCAAATAGTCTATGTTTAATGCTCATTAGTTTAAAACCCAAGACTTCATTTTCAGCTCTTACCTTTTAAATAACTGTTGGTGTAAAAAAAAAAAAAACCGTCCATAAACAAAAATACAAATAGGAATTAAAACAGTGGGTTCATGAATGTCTGTCTAAGTGTTATCCATCAGCATGCCAGCCATGCTTTACATGGATTTTTCCCCATAGCACACCCAAATGAAAATCTTATAAAAGAAGAACTATAAGGCCAAAGTAATTTCAAAGTTGATATCTTCTAGTTTCTGAAGCCAAGCTTTAACACATCTGGCTAAGATGCAGTCATTAGTAGATGTTAACTGAAAGTTTTCCAGTTTTTGTTCTCCTTTTGTGAATTGGCAGCTCATGACTCTTCAGTTAAATCTTCCAGTACATAAAAGCGGTTATTATTGCAAGCTAAATGAGAACCTGCTGAATAACTTCTATGCAGTGGTGAGAATGCATCTTGATCTAGGAGGGCTTCAGCCTCACTCTTTGAGCTGCTAATGTGGTCCAGCATTTTCTCTGCATTGCTGGTTAAAGACAAGCTAGGTAACGCTAAAGACATAATAGCAGGACTACTTCTGTTGCGATGTTTTCTTTGGATTGGTTGGCCCGGTGCTGGATTGCTGTTTTGCCTCTTGACTCCTAAATGTGAACCTTTGTGGTGTAAGCTGCCAGATTTTGGAGGGTAAGTTTTGGTTGAAGCTGTGAATTTTGGATTATAGTCATCAGCACAGTAACTAGCGTTGGAGTCAAGGTCAGAATAATGATTGAAAGGTCTTTTGGGGATGTCTGGTTTGGACGTGAAAAGGCCCCAAATTGGTTGGTCATGCTGGGTAGCAACAGCACGAGACGGCTGATCATTTCTTTTTAGCTGGCGAATGATCTCTTCTTTCTCCTGAAGCTCTGACTTGAGTCCAGCCAATCTTTCTTTTAGCTGCTCAGTTAAACTGTTTAACATATTTTCAGTGCTGCTATTCTTTCTTTGGTCTGATGACTTCCTGTGAAGACGCTTCTTTTTTGGGGCTGTGTAGACAGAAAAAAAAATGTGTCATTAATAATGTGACATTAATTTACGGATTAACAAGAAGGGAAAGTAAAAGCAACCCAAACTATTTTTGTAAAAGAAGACATAATTTTAAAGTGACTTTAGCTGTGAAGCAACAAAATGAAGATTTTTCCCACCAAACATTTGAATCTGAAGGTAATAAAAACATTAAAACACTTATAGGCAACTTTTCACAAGCTTGTCGCCCGTCCTTAACTTCACTGCATAGTTGTACTTTCTTTTTTTCGATTGGTGACAGTTACAGGACCACCACCAAGGGAGGCACTGGGCACCCACCAAAATTGTCTGGCCCCCCCAAGTGACCCCCAGCACCAAGAACACAAGTGAACACAAGAGAGGGCAAGACACCCTACAATGAGTTGAAACATTAACTTGTTATTTATTCCTGCCTATATCATTTTTGTCACTTTAGATGTCCCTCACTGTTCTGTCTTTGCTGTGCCACCCCGATATTTTTTTGGCCCCCATATGAAAGATTTCTAGAGGTGTCCCTGAATAGACATGAAACAAGTAGAGATACTAAATAAAGATATTTTGGTGATTATGGAGAAGTAAATGTTATGGACTGGTACTTGTATATCACCTTTCTACTCAGTTGAGCAGACATCTAAGTCTCTTTCACCCAATCACATGTGTTCATGCAGCGCTTAAGTACTTTATTGCATTTACATGAATGCACTGGGGTCAAAATGGGGTTCGGTATCTGAACACGGATACCTCAGCGCGTAGTCAGTCAGACGAATCCACCAGTCTTACGATTGGCAGATGACTCGCTCTAACACCTGAGCCACAGCTGCCACTATGTGTGCACCTTTGGCCATTAAGAGCACTGCAACTATATTTCTAACTTTTGTTTTATAATATGTGACATTAACAGACTTTCACAAGTCTTACAGGACATTGTTTTTTTTTCTTTTGAAGAGTGGGTTGATGAGTTTTTGATAGCACTAAAAGCAAAGCTGTTGCTATTGTTTTTTCTACTGAAACAAGCTGTCTTTAAGTACAAGTACTCAGCAACAGCACTTTGAGCATGTGGTTCTTGTTTGAGAGGTCCATGTCTGCCATCCTGTGGCAGTTGGACGACACTACAGACGTGAACCTTTTCAAGGCAGAGAAAACACTTAGATGCTCACCACTTCGCTCATGTCTTCACTTTTTAACTGTATCATCTTTGTTAAATGAAGACAGTGACTTACTTGATTTATTGTGTTCCTTATATATCAGTAGAGCTAATATAGCTGAAAACAAGACTGAAGCCAGCCCTCCAGCAGCAAAGGCAGCGGTGCAAATGTCAGAGCTGCAGGTGGCTGAAATAACACCATGCATGATGTTAACATCTGATCACATTATCTGCTAAATCACAAACATGATGTCTGCAACATAGAACTGGTTTTCCAATATCTAGGAACTATGGCAAACTAAGCAGCTTCCTTTCTTAAGAAGTGTTGGATAATCACATAAATGGCTCCATGTATACAAAATAAAACACATTTATGTTTTTATTTTATTACAACAAGATGTTTCCCGAGCTAATTATCGGAAGACTTTGCAGACTATACCTGAAAACAATTGAATCACCTTCGACTTCCTACAACTCAGATGTGATATAATGCAAGAAAACTGTTTATTTAATGAACAGATTAATCAAATTGCATATGATTTGATTTGAGGTTGGATATGTGTGGTGGTAGTTCTTTTTTTATTTGTTTTAGTTAAAAAGGGACAATGTATTATATAAACATGATTGTTGTCATTTGATGCACTGTTCCAGAGTTTAACACTAATTTGCATCTGCAGTTCCTGAGCATATTGGAGTTTTTAAAAGTAAGTGAACTTCCTACAACAGGCTGCATTTCTCTTATTTTGTTAGCCAGCAGGTACATGTGTGATGTTGAAGTCCCCGTGTACCTGATATGAGGATCTTTGTCTCTCTGGTCTGGTTGATCTCTGGCTGGTGAACCCTGCAGGTGATGCTGTGAGAACAAATATAGCACATGCAAGTTGGTTAGTTTTAGAGTAAATTAGTAACATTTTATGTGGACAAAGGTGTTTTGTTTTCAAAAGATTTTTAACATTAAGTGCCCTTTGTCACCGATTCTGTTTAGAATTTTTATGGACAGAATTTCTAAGCATAGCCAAGCGGTGGAAGGCTTTCACAGAGAATCTCATGTCTGCTTTATACAGATGATGTGGTTCTGTTGGCATCATCGGGTAATGGCCTCCAGCTCGCACTGGAACGGTTCGCAGCCAAGTGTGAAGCGGTGGAAATGAGAATCAGCTGGAAAAGGGAGGAGTGCCCACTCAGGGACGAGTTCCTGCACCATGAGTGATTGCAGTGATGCAGACGCCATACTGGTCCGTCATGATGAAGGGAGAGATGAGTGTCAAAGTGAAGCGCTCTGTTAGCCGATCAATCTACCTCCCTACCCTCAATTATGGTCATGAGCTGTGGGTAGTGACTGAAAAAACAAGATCGCAGATAGAAGCGGCAGAATTGGGCTTCCTCCGAAGAGTGACTGCCCTCTCCCTTAGAGAGTCGGGCCATTCGGGAGGGGCTCAGAGTAGAGCCGCTGCTCCTCCACATCTAAAAGAGCCAGTTGAGGTGGTTCAGGCATCTGACAGTGTCAAATGCCTGAACCACCCGGGCCTCCTCCCAGTGGAACACTCAGCTGCTTGGGAATGCCTTGGTGTTGCTCCGGGCAAACTGGAGGTGGCTAGGGAGAGACAGGTCTTGGCTTCTCTGCTTAGACTTCCGGCCCCGGATAATTGGAAGAAGATAAATGGATGGATAGATGTTTTTTAAGAAATTAAATATAATGATGAGTTGGGAAAAAAAAACTGGCTGCTTGTGTCTGATTTACTTACCAAACATGGTATATCACTGGTTAAATATTTTAAGAAAACAGGATCAATTTAATAGAACCAAATTTAAATGTTGTTTTTGGGTGCTCCCTTTAGGGGTCACTGCAGCAAGTCATCCATGCACATCTCACCCTCTGCCCTCGCTCTTTTCTTCACATCTCTTGTGTCTATTGCTTTGGACGTTTAAGACTTCACAGAGAAAAATACGTTCATACACAAGAGTTTTACCTTTAAAGAAATCATAAATGCCAATGACCAGTCAAAATAAGGTCATAAGATTTAAAACTATTCCTGTTCACATTGCACTAATGATGTCTTAACTCAACAACAAGTCTGTTTCATGATACATGATGTACTGCATTGCAACCTCTCGCATATGAGAGAGCAACTTCTGATGTGTCTGAGGCATAAGGAAAACATTTTGTTTATGTTACACAAAATAAATTATCAGTGAGTTTTGAAAGACGGAGCAATGATGTCAGTTGAACCTGCTGTTTCCTTCCTGCAGAGTAACTCTTTGTTTGACGATGAAACGTCCGATGGCATCTCGATCTCTTTCTGAACCTTGAGCGGGGATGTCGTTTCCTTGGTGATCCAGAAATGTTACCTGAGGCTCTGTTGGCCAGAAGTTCACCTCACACTGCACAGTCACCCCACATCTATCAACCGAAACCACTGAGAGCTTTGGCTCCGAGACTGCACCTGTAAACAAAAATAATCTAATCAGGTGTGCCAACTGAATCTTTCATCTGTCATCACATCCTGAATAACCAGCTTCATGACTAGTTTTATGTGCATAATTCAAGCCATCGTCTTAATTAAGCTTCAAGCAACCAACTATACCAAATGTAGTTCACTGCGAGTAGCTAAAGATAACCAAGTTATCAAAAGGTAAATAGGTAAAGATTAAAATCTTTCTTAATAAAATTAAACACTATAAAAAGTCTTCTTTAGAAGCTTCATTAGAGTGAAAAATCGACCAATTAATCACATAAACTTGGTAAACAACTTCAAAGAGACATGATTTTTAGAATAACTACATGGGGAACAAATAGTGTACACAGTTTACTCTGTACACAATTTAAAGTACTGGAGAGAGCACATAATGACAACATAATGAGGACAAAACCAGTTGAACCTGAGACACTCTGACGCACATGTGTGCACAGACTGAACTCTCAGCCTTTGTTGACACAGTACTTCACACAAGCTTAGAAGTGTCAGTTACTCCATTCACAAGCTTCATTTCATACTCACAGTAAACACAGGTTCTAGATTTACCCACAAAGTGTAATGGAGCTGCTAAAAAATGTTTTCTATCATGAAATTACTATTGAAGTATTAACAACTAGCTGTTTTTTGGGGGGTTTTTGTCATTTTTATGGGCCAAAAATTGCTTAGCACTGTTGCCTCATAGAAGCCAGCTGTAATGCAAAAATGTCTATCTAACCATGTGTTACAATCTTACAATCAGCCAAAAAGCCTTTTTGATGCTGTTTTGAGAGGCGAATACTACGAAAATTACACTCAAGCAAGTGTGTTATCCTCTTTCATCATTTAGACGTGACTTGGCTTAATCCATCAAAATGCCGTCGCTGGGTCTATTTGGACACTGAATCTGAATAATTCACAGAAATGTATAAAAGGAGTCAGTCACATTACTTGGTTCGTTCAGCCTACGATTTGATAAACTAGACAAGGTTCGAGGCCTGTGCAGCATTCCTAGCTTTGGTTATTTAGTGAACTTGAGAGGACGTACCAACAACAAGCTCCACTACTGTGACCTCCCGAGGAGCATTCTTCCAGAGCTTGAGGCATTTGTACTTCCCTGCATCAGACATTTTCACATTGGAGATCCTTAATGAGATGTTTCCATCTTTCAGTTCTTTCATGATCAAGCTTGTCCTGTAGTCAAAGATTGGATTCTTTATCTCGTAGGTCTCACAGCCATCCCGATACAGGAAGACCACGTCTGGGTTCAGACCTTCTTTGGACCACTCAACAGTCGGAAAGTCAGTGCTGTCAGAGATCCTGAAGTTGCATGGTAGAATAACATCTCCGCCAGCAAATGCTAGAACCTGCCTCTGTTTACCATGTGCAGCATGTTCACCTAGAAAAAAAATACATAAATATATGAATAAATGTTTTCATTTAATGCTACATTTTATACTACTTATTCATCTCTGGGTGAGGGACGAGCAGTCTGAACAGACCTGCCCAGACCTCCTTCTCCATGGCATTCCCAAACCAACTTAATAATGTAATTACTCCAGTTATTTTCAGGTGTGTCCTCAGCAATTCTCAATCCCGAATCCACCCAAAACACCCCACCTAGGAGTCATCCAGTCATAATTACTTCAAACGGCTTCTATGAAGGAGAAGCAGTTCTACTCTGACTCTGAAGGCCTGAATTTGTCACAGTCCCGGGTCGGTGACCCAGTGTTTTTGGTTTTTGTACTTTTACTTTTGATACTATTATGAATTATGACTGTTTTGTGTTTTGGTTTCCCAGTGTTTATTCTGTGCTCCCTCTGTTTTGTGTCATCCCTGCCTGTGTATCCCCTCTAGTGTAGTCAGGTCTCTAAGTCTGTGTCTTTGCATGTGTGTGTGTTTCCTGTTTTACTTTGAAGGTCCGTGTCTGATCGCAGTGTGTTCAGTTATCACCTGTCCCGCCATGTCAGACTACTCCCAGCTGTGCCCTCCTTCTGTGTCTCAGTCCCTCGTTATCCCTCTGTGTGTTTAAGCCTTGTGTCTGCCTGTTAGTTGCTGGTTCATCTGCGTTATCTCCCTACAGCATGTTATGGTTTTCTCTCTGTGTCTTCCTGCATCTCTGTTTCTGGCTTCAGGTTTGTTTTATGCTTAGTCTTCCCAGTTTAGGTTTTCTCAGTTCTGTTTTTTCGCCACCGTCGCCTTTTTGTATTTTCAGTCGCCACAAATAAAGCTACCTCACATCAGCAGTGCCTGCATCTTGGGTCCTTTACTAATTCCACACGGCTCGCCCCGCCGGCCTTGACAGAATTCTTCTTCTTTCAGTCACTATATTTATAACTTGGGCTTGTTTTCATTTATTTCAGTTATGCAGTTAACAATCAGACAAATAATAAAACAAAGACATGATTGTTTTTTTTTTAAAGCTGCACTGGATAGCACTACTATTCCACTGACTCCTATAGGATGGTATTGCATTTACTTGTAATAATGAGACCTTGGACCTTATTTGTGCAACCTTAAAGGAATTTAACTTTTTATTTTGCCATACTTTTCAGTTTTTTATACTAGTCAGTTTCCTACTTGTGACCAGATTGAGATATAGCATTTGCATTTGCCAATTGCTGTTTGGCTCTTTAAATTATTCAGTGGCTTGCATTTGCTTTCTTGCGCAAGAACAATTGTTTGCTTACGCAATCTTGTGTTTTTCCTTCCTTGATATGGCAGCAGATATCATGTCATCATGATTGTCTCATCAGGCTGCACAAACGTGAGATGATTTGCAGCCACCGACTGTAAAAACTATAAAATAAAGAAGGGCTGAGTGACTTTCTTTGAGCAACACTGTATCACTCACAAATGGCAGTGCATAACCAGATAAGATAAAAGAGATGGTTAATTAATAATGATCGAGGAATTACAAACAACTGTAAAACCAAAGACAAACTCTACCACCTCACGTGGCAGATAGAGAGCGCTTCCTCATACTTTCAAAATCAAGCAGCATAAACAAAAGTTTAAAAAAAAAAAAGTCCACTGCGTCAGACTGACAACTTCATAGTTTTATGCTGCGATAACTTAGTGCAACAATGCATGTAGGAGATTAAATAAACAAGATCCTTTTTCACTTGTGACACAACACAGGTAATAAGATAATGATTATTATTAGTAGTGATAGCTAAACAGTAAAGCTATGGGTTTGTTTTTGTTTTTTTTTACCTATGGCGCTCATTCCGACTGTGAGACTGATGGAAACTCCAGAGAAATGCAATGTAATTGTGCACATCTAGGAAATCTTTCGATGAATATGCCTCAAGAAGATTTAAATCATAAAAATCATGCTAACATTTGTGGATGCAAGAAAAATGCTTTAACAATCAAATACATTTATTTTTAAAGAGTGTTCAATTAGCTATACTTCATTAATTCCCAGGACATTAAAAAAATGCAACACTGTACTTATTAACACCACATCACCAGTGGATTAGTTTTCAAATAAAGATCTTACATTTCAGGAGTCCCCAAATTTTTAGATTGTATAGTTGTTTCTGTTAAAGGTTTTTCCATAAACATTATTTAAAAAAAGTTCTAAATGTGACCCGATTAATGTTGATTGATGTTGCAAAATTTTCCCATAAATTTCCATTAAGGGTGCTTTGAGTGCTGGATCGCTCTTGTGCCTTTGCTTTAACTGCATGAAATCAAAGGCCTTTGTGACTGAAACGATACTCAGAGTCAGATACACAAACAACTGCCACAAAAATAGTGCAGTGTGATAAGGCACAATAGCAGCAATCCCTGTAAACATACAACTATTCAGAATATCTGGACAAGGGACAAACATTGTGGTGCTGCACACTTTCGGGTTTCCTGGTTGGGGTTCCTTTGATAAATCATAGGCGCACCAAATATTCCGGGCCACCCATGAGATCCAGAAAATTTGGCTGTTGCCCTTTAATCCAAGTTAGCAAACTAGCACGGACTCTCAAACGACACTAGTAAGGAATAACAGTAGCAGTAGTAAAATATTAAAATATAACAATATTGTAAGCTGCATTATTACAGTGATGATCACATGAAACAGCCGGAGGCATAAAGCAAAATCTCTGCTCCCGGAAAAATATTTGCACCTCTTGCAGAAGATGAATGATGAAAGAATGATTTGTATTGTTGACATAACCTTTTGCATACATCCTACCACAAGGTATAAATGTGAAAACAGGTCTTAAGTTAATCCGACTCATGAGTGGAAACTATTCAATAACTTATCTCATATTCCAACACTGTGAATGCAAGAATGTGTGAGTCATACCTAGGGATGGGCATCGAAAACCGGTTCTTGTTGAGAACCGGTTCCCACTGTTTCAATTCCTTGGAATTGTTTGCCATTTTTGCAAACGATTCCCTTATCGATTCCTGGCGCCCCGAATAACGTCACCACGTTGCAGAGCATCATTTACCTGGCAGGAAACATGGCGGCAGGTAAATAATCAACTAACAGTGCATATTATGTTAGCGTGATCTGCCTTATTACAAACCTGCCATTACTGTGCATTTAGGTGACCATGATGAGAGAGACAGACAGAGTCTGGCTCAGATGCTGGCAGTTCTCGCTGCAGTCTACCGGCAGCGTCTCCTTTCAGGCCAGGATAGACTAATGTCACCGAGCAGTGTCTAAGTTTGTGGTCAAAGCCTTGCACCCATTTGCCACAGCAGATGCCCCCAATTTTCGGTAAGTGAAGGTGTTTAATTGTAGGCAGGGACATTACTGGATATTCTTGTGTAATTGCTACAGAATAATTTATGTTATACTTTGTTATTGCTACAGAAGAATATTTATTTTATTATTTTACATTTACAATCTTTTTTCCCGGGGACCCTGTGACACCACATTGAAGAGCCGTAGGCTGGATCTCTTAAGATCTCACTGTTGGGTTTGTAAGGCCATGTTACTCCTAAATTTCTATCTTGTTCAAAGAAAAGATATAAAACAAAGTTCTAAGCTAATCGACCTTAGTGTTCTCCTTTTTTAAAAAGAATTGATAAAGAATCGAATCGTTAAACAGAATCGAAAATGGAATCGGAATCGTGAAAATCTTATCAATACCCATCCCTAGTCATATCTCCCTCGTATCACTCTGTGGGCCTGTAATTACTGTTATAATAGCAATAACACGAAGGTGGTTCTGTCAACATACAGTTAATGATGTAATTGCATTCCCATGTAAACATTTTGCACTTATAAAAAGATTTAGGAAAATCCAATTAGAATCTGGGACTTTGTTGGGACACCGAGGCCATCTGAGAGAGATAATCTCTCCAGTGTGTCCTGGGTCTGCCCCGAGGCCTCCTCCTGGTGGGACATGCCTTGAAGACCTCACCCAGGAGGTACTGTCAGTGCGCCCCAGGGCAGCTGTGGCTACAATGTAGCTTGCCATCACCAGTGTGTGAATGTGTGTGTGAATGGGTGGATGACTGGTTGTGTAAAGCGCTTTGGAGTCCTTAGGGACTAGAAAAGCGCTATACAAATGCAGGCCAGTTTGCTTTTACACTCAGCTGTCTCTTCACCACAACAGACCGGCACAGCATCCGCATCCCTGCAGCCGCAGCACCAATCCGCCTATTGATCTCCCCTTCTCCTGTCACATGTGAACAAGACCCCGAGATACTTAAACTCCTCCAGTTGGGGCAGGAACCCGTCCCTGACTCATTCTGAGACCACCCAGTTGAAAGCCTTCCGCCACTTGCTGCACCTAGAAATTCTGTCCATAAACATTATGAGCAGAATAACTTTTATATCACTCCATTTCAGGCTTTTACACTGGCTTTGTGTCAGGTTTAGACTTCAGTTTAAAACCTTGGCTCTTACTTTTATCCTTTATGGCTTTATGGGGTGAGGTCCCCACCCTTATTGTCAAACTACTTCACCACTACTCTCCGACGTGGTTTCTTAGGTCTTTTTTTAGTGATTTCACATGACCATCTGAAAAACTATGGATCCAAAACTTTGGAGCAGCTTGACACCCTTGACTCTTGGCCTCCTTCACTCTGCAGGCTGACTAAAGGAGGCAGGAGAACCAGCCTAAAACTAATTTGTTCAGACAGGCTTGTGTGTTGTTTTATGTGTATCTATCTGGACTTTGTAAAGCACTTCTTTTCTTGAAATGTTCTGCATCAGATTTTGCTTTTTTACTAAACAGAATTACTGTCATTACTCTAATATGCTAAGCACAGGAAATGAGTTTTCTGGCTCCATTAAATAGCTTCACTTGTAGTAGACGGTTTGTACAAACAACAGCAAGACTATCATTTTAACAATAACACAACGATCTTCTTGCTGTCATGTTCTTGGAATTTAAAGCTGGTAAAACAAGTTTGTCTTATTTGTTATTTAGCCTTAAACTTTGTGTTACTCAAACGTACAAATCATGGACATTTGCCTCTTTGCTCTTCTGTGTAACTTCATTTGTAATCTTTTTTGTCATTACCATTGGGATTACATAAATTTGCAGCTCATTTATATAGCTATAGACACATGTAATATAAGTAATAATAGCAGCTGAAGTAGTATTCCCCTCCTTACCTGTAAAAAATAGCAGCAACCTGGCACACAGAAAAAGGCGCTGATACATCACCAAGGGGGAAAGGCTGAAGTTTCCCTTTAGTCTCTGAAATGGTGTAAAAGTTCATAGAATGTGTACACCGGTCTGAAAACAGGACGAGCCCATTAAAGATGGTACGGTAGACAGGACGCACAGAGACACTGCCTGGAGTTCATTCATGAGGTTTCACTATCGGTGTGTGTGTGTGTGTGTGGTGCGTTCAAGTACACTCCGTGTTTATAGCTACCTAATGTGCTAAACTGTCATTAAAATATAAAATAAAATACAGTGATAAAAGCATTTTGTGCTACCAGTTTCACTGTAGCACAATGGACTAAACTTGCCACTTGATGCCTTGACTTTTTTCTTTCTTTCTTTCCGTTTATGAGTGTGGGAGAACATTTTCTCCCTCCACACAAGGACGTTCCAACCTGAATATATACACGGATGACACAAGTCACATGACAATGCATTGGGAAAATGTATGAAGTGGTTATTTTTGACTGTGAATGCACTTCAGGAAGCCTGAGGCATATTCTTGAAGACGACCTAAAGAAATTACAAGAAACATTGCCTAAGAGCATTCGGACTTTGTACCCATTTGTGTTTGTACTTTTCAATGTATTAATCGTTGTCGTCAGTGTGTGCAAATTCAACAAATGCCCTACAAACTTTACAAACTACAACTTTTTAATAATAATAATTATAATAATAATAATAATAATAATAGACACAGTTGAAGACATAAAAGTAATACCAAAGACTTACATCAATATACATTATAGATATGAAAAGATACAATGAAATAAATAAACACTTAACACCTGGGTTAAGTGTTCCTGGTGGAGTCATCTGACACTTAAAATCGGGGCAGCGATAAAAGCATTTCCTGAGTAAAAAGTAAAGTCAGGGAAATTAGCTCTGATTCATGGCAGCAGAAAGTACACTGGGATAATCAGGGCAGCAAACAAAGGCACAAATGACCTTGTGCAAAACATTAGCAAACAAGAATGATTTGGGAGCCTTTTTCTTTTTTTCGGATAACAAAACATTTTTGTTACATGAGCCACTGAAACAGAGCTCAATGTCCAATGTTTCATCTATAAAAATACAAACATATCAATTTCCATTTGCACAGTTTATGCAAAAACATAATTGGAAATATATTTTTTTTTCCTCAAGCACATTAATACATAACAGTATACAAAAAAATACAATAGCAAGTAAAAAAAGGCTTTAAAGTGCAAGAAAAAAATTAGCTAAAATTATTTCATCTATTGGAAAAGCACTCCTATATGTTAACAAAGTGATGGTGAAATGGCCTGCATTTGTACAGGTTTACTAGTCCCTAAGGACTTTAAAGCGCTTCACACATCCAGTCATCCACACATTCACACACTGGTGATGGCAGCTACATTGTAGCCACAGCCACCCTGGGGCGCACTGACAGAGGCGAGGCTGTCGAACACTGGCGCCACCGGGCCCTCTGACCACCACCAGTAGGCAACGGGTGAAGTGTCTTGCCCAAGGACACAACGACCGAGACTGTCCAAGCCGGGGCTCGAACCGGCAACCTTCCGATTACAAGGCGAACTCCCAACTCTTGAGCCACGATCGCCCCACAGAGTGTTAACAATGTTAACAAAGAAATGGGTTTTTTTCTCCAAACAAACAAAAAGATACAAACTAGCCCCAACTCTCAAGCACCATACATCATGGTCTGGTCCCATTTTTTGACTGGTAATGCAAAGAAAAAGAAAGAAATCATGCTTAATATTAAAAACATTTTAAGAACAGGAGACACTGCAGCTGACTGTCAAGCCCCTACTCCGTGCTTCCATCACTGGTGTGAAATTTCAGTTTCTAGTTATTGCTCAGTTAAGGAGTTTCAGTCATTTAAACCGAGCAAGCATTGTCTTGCCTTATGCTTGAAATGTACAGCTTACATTTCCTTTACTTTTCATTTCTTAATAAACTTCTATGTTCATCTTCTTCAGGTAAATTTCTCAGGAGGCTGTGACGGTTATGAAATTCAGCTAACTGTGGAAGTACTGACGAGTGTCTACGCTGAGGATGGTGGGTGCTTTGATGGGGTGAGACACTGGAGTTGATCATCTGGTGGCTACTGAGAGCAGAAGAAGGGTTGGATGTTGGTAAGTGTAGTTGTAAAATATCTGGACTGCTGTACATACGGTGGTTTCTTTGAGATATGTGACCAGGTCCTGGAAAGCTGTTTTGCCTTTTGATGATAAGCTTTGAACCCCTGCTTTTGGGTAAGTCATCAGATTTTGGAGTTTTAAAGCTGGTTGAAACTGAAGATGGGTTTGGATTGTACACACTGGTCAAGCTCTTGTTGTCAGGGTCGTGAGTTAACAGTAGTTTGGAGGGTTTTGAAACGTCTGCTGTGGTTGTGGAATGACATTGGACAGTTGTTCCACTGTTGTAGGAAACAACTTTGCTGTCCTCTAGTTTTTGGGTCTCATCTTCGATAAGAAACCCAGACTGTCTTTTCATCTGTCCAATGCTGCCATTTACCGAGCTGTCTGTGCTGTTAACTCTTGTCGGGTGGAGGAGGCTTTGATTTGATGTCTTTCTGTTCACTGGCTGCTTTACAATAGCTGTGTAAAATAAAATACAAAAAAGCTGAATCATCTTGTGGCAAATAGAATTCAAACTGTATAGATGGCTATAGGAAAATTATCCAACCTTTCACTTGATTTATGACTTCAGTAAAACAAAACAAAAACTATGATCACTGTACAGACAAAGGAACTCCAAGAAATACACAGATCAGGCAAAACAATATGATCACCCATTGAATATTGTTTTGGTCCCCTTTTCACTGTCAAAACATCAAGATGTTAGAAAAACGTCTTTCAAGTCGTGGAAGTTGTGAAGTGGACTGGACTGGACTTCTTTGCCCAAACACATGTCACAGACGAACAGATTGGATTGAGCTTCATAAACCATTCATGATCCGTTTTTGCTTTATTACGTTGTGTATTATGTTGCTAAAAAGTTCAGGGAACCATTTCCACGAAAGGGGTACATGGTCTGCAAAAACAATTCTTAGGTAGGTGGTACGTATCAAAGTATTACCCACATGGGTAGCAGGAGCAATGATTTTCCAGCAGAACAGTATAACAGGATCTGCTGCTTGCCTTTTTCCAAAAGTACATTGTGGTACCAGGTGTTTCCCAAGTGTTTCCCAGTGTATGTATTCATACACCTTTTATTAGAAACAAAATTAACTTTAATTAATTCTTTAATTTGAGCTCCAGTAGCTCGTCTGTTGGATCGGATCGCGCATCCATCAGTGAGCCTTGGCTCAACATGAACTCGTTGGTGCTCTGACTTCGTCATCTAGCCATCACAATTTAGGCCCAAACTAACTTGCTCAAATGCCTATCCCAGTTTTTCCTGCTTCTGACATTAAGTTTGAGGACAAAATGTTCACTTGGCTCCCACTTATCCCACCCACTTACTGGTGCCATGTCAGTTATTATTAATGTTATGCCTGATCAGTGTATACTATTGAGTCAGTCTCAAAACTCCTGAGTTTCCACCTTAAAGACTTGCAATTCTGTCTTTGTGTTCTCTATGTAAAGAGCAGCTACATTTTTCTTCATCCTTAAAACAACAACAATAAAAAATAAAACACCAAAACCACTTTGCTGTCATTTCAAAATGTTTCTCAACTGCTCACTGGCAGTCTATATCAATGGCCCTTGCTTTGCATTTTTTTGTATAATTCAGAACTGTGACTCACCAAATCTGAAGCATTTTATGCATGAAAGGGCTGCAACTAAGAAAAGAAGTGCTGTTCCTCCAATGGTGATGGCGATAGTGTGAGGATCAGACTTCATGCAGACACCTGAAATGACATAACATTGTGTTGACATATGAACAGATAATTCTCAGACAGACAGACAGACAGACAGACAGACAGATCTGCCAACAAAACTCAACAGGACTCCAGACAATGTCAAGAATAGAGGCGATATGCAAACTGGCAAGCATGTGGTGCAGAGGCCGTACATAGGTTGTATTGGAGTAAAGATACAATTTGTTATCATGATCTCTAAGCAGCACAGTGACACGGTGGTAAGCACTGTTGCCTCACAGAAAGAATTCAATTTCAGGGCGGGGTCTTTCTGTGGGGAGTTTGCATGTTCTCCCTGCGTTTGCGTGAGTTCTCCACAGGTAATCTGGCTTTCTCCCAGCATCCAAAGACATGCATAAGTGGAAGAGAATGGATGGATGGATCGGTTTCTAAGTATAGATATTTTGGCTAGAACTACATTATCAATCACAGGTGTGTTCTGCGGTGCCGCTGCAGGGAAGGCAGACGCACCTGTGCATTGCAATCAGCCTAGAATCTGTGTAGGGTCCTATGTTTGGGGATCATCGTTGATGTGTATGGCTGGCAGCCAAGCATGTACAGCAAGCGTGACAGAGATAATAAAAGATGCGCGAAGCATGAGGGTACACCCAGGTCTGGTGTGGATTTCTTACAGCTTAGAATAAAGACAACAGTGGGTTAGGGTGTCAATCCTGGTGTGAAGTGACATGTGGAAAGCAACTAGAGAGCAAATGGTTAACATAGGGGTCATCTGATAAAACTCCACACACGAAATCCCAATAAAACCTACACATAAACCCTAAATAGATAGCAAATGCATTAAACAAAATGTGAATATGGGAGTTTGAATGCACACGTGAAGATCTGGCATACCTGGTATGAGGATCTTTGTTTCCCTGGTCTGGTTAAACTCTTGTAGATGAACTCTGCAGGTTATACTGTTTGACAAATACACAGTTTATAAATCACATCATATAAGTGAAAATCTAATTTTACAGTTAGTTGGTTAAACATAATCTGCAGTATTGTGCAAAAGTCTTGAGCCAGTCTACGTGCAATAAATCACTGCACTTTTTCCCACCTAAAGAATTCAATGGGGGGAAAGTGCAGTGATTTATTGAAAAGTACAAACACAAATGGGCACACAGTCTGAACTCTTATAGGCAATGTTTCTTGTCATTTCTTTAGGTAGTCTTCAAGAATACTCATCGGGGTTGCTGAAGGTCACTGAAATTCTCCTTTGGATGTTTATTTTGTGCTGTGTCATGATGATCTCACAGTGTGAATATAGGGGTCCTGGCTCTCAGGAGGCCAGTCCTCAGTAGATAGGGTTACACTACACGAGAACTACTCCTGACAGTTACTTAATGAGATTAAAGCCAGAGAAACAATGAGTTCTGACGCTGCGTTTTCCTGTTGTCCTATCAGAATATAAAGAGAGAGATTCAAGACTTTTGCACAGTACTGTAATAAAATTAAAAATGCTTATCCAATTATTAATGTCTAAAAAAATATGTATAACCTGCTGGTAGCTCTTTGCAGAGTGACTCTTTGTGTCACAGTGAAACATCCACGGGCATCTTGTTGTCCTTTGGGGTTTTCCCCATAGATGTTCTTTCCATTGTCATCCAGAAATGTTACCTGAGGCTCTGGCAGCCAGCATTTTGCTTCACAATGCAGAGTTATGGCATCACCCTCCGCTGAAATCACTGAAAGCCTTGGCTCAGAAACAGCCACTGTAAAAACAACAAAACCAGAAGGTGTGATCATAAATCTTCCATCCGATGCACCTGTCCTTATTTCTGATAAACCTGTTATTGTTTTTATGTTAAAGTTACATCTATGACGTCAATCCCACACTTTATAACACTCTTGGCTTCTGAAGAAGAATGAAAGACACTCTAAGTGATACACAGACAATACAAACTGCTTTTACACAATTAAATTACACTATTTATAGACAGTGTCAAATCACAACAGCAGTTGCCTCAGAGCGATTTAAACTGTAAGGTCACGACCCTATGATAATTATATGGAGCTGTGCTTTTTATAAAGTAAACAACTTTTCTAAAGCTCCTTGAAATTGAGCGTTTAAGTAGATGAGTGTCTCCTCCTATAAAAAGACATCCTGAAAGTCTGTTCCTCTGATGAAAGAAAGATTATCTCATGTGAACCAATCCTTAACCATGGCAACTTTTACAGAAGTTTAAATCTTACATTGGACAAATATTATTAATAGTATAATATGCACTTCTGAGCAAGGCCAACTGGCCATATTCCCAGTAAAATAATGAAATAAAGCTGGTGTCATTTGAAAGTTTAGCACACACAATTTACTTTACAGACCCCCCCCCCCCCCCCCCCCCCCCCAAAAAAAAAAAAAAAAAATGATGCAGGTATCACCATGGTTTCTGGTTGTGTTAATATTTTTCATTCATTAGGGACAAAAATATATCCAAATTTGTAACAATAACAGAATTTTATCAACTACCCCTGGCAGAGGTTTGGTGATGCAATGGTTGCTTGTTTAAGGTCTAATGACTGTGACTCAACTTCAGGGATTTAATGAAGACACGAATGAAACAAGAATTTCAAGAAATGCAATAGTCTCATTTCCTGTTTTTCATTATTGGCAGTGGCAGCTTGATTTAATGTCCACATTTGGTCTAAATCACATTTAAACAGAGAGACATGAAACCAAATGAGGACACACCGGATATGTTCTTCCGGTCCAGCCCACAGGTGGGCGATTGCTACATGAGCAATGAGGCTAATGATCAACCAGTTCAGCCTGTTATGAAACACCCAACTATTAAAAAGAAAAGAAAAAAAAAAAAAGAGTCAAATGTGTACACACACTGAACTCAAAGGACATTCCTGTGGATGAAGCTGTTGTTTGTACTTTAAGCTTCAGAAATGACGCAGAATACAGTCGCGTATTTTTAACCCATAGGATTAAATGTTATGTACACAATGTATTACTTAAAGAGCAAAGTGGAATTGATTCTCGGTGATTTTCACAACTGCTACTATATTTACAGCCTATACTCGGGATACTTGCCACTAAAGTGTGATATTTAGCTGAAAGTAGTGGCTTGTTCTGTGTTTAAATAATCTCTGTTCTGTTCCTTCCATTTGGAAATCTGTTTAAAGTTTCCTTTTTTGGATCTATTATGTTATGTTTTTATCTTTGAACTCAACTAGAGCAGCTTTGTATATGTCACAGTCAAAATATGGTCTACTCCTCTTTTATTGGTCGTTGGTGCAACTCTTCTGTTCAGCTCCACTGTCTAAAAGAAGCTAGTTTCCCCTGTTTCCTATGCTTTCGTCTGTTGACCTCCATAAACAGAACATTTGAGCAGAAGGAAAGTTTGCTCTAGCAAGATAGTGGCTAACCTTATCAACCAATAAAGCTCGATACTCATCAAGACTCATTTAACTTTGAAGTAGTTTTAGACTGTTGACAACCAAAGGCTGAAATGTGAGAAGTTTTACAAGTGTGTGGATTTATGGACGTATCATTGATTTTTATTCAGTTGCTATACGACCCGAAGAATGGATTCAGATTTTTAGGTATAATTAATAGCTCAATTGTTTATTCAAAAGGAAAATCAAATAGATAGAAGATGAAATGAGATACAGATGAAGAAAAGAAGCAGCTCACAGATACTGTCTATGTTTAAAGCCAAGAGCTCTGTGCTGTTAGGGGTAGGGTCAACTTATATCAATGACCACCATCTAACCTAGCATAAACTTTGTGGAGCATAGTTTATCCTCCTGTAATTCAAAATTGTGCCCCTTCAAGCTCTGACTCTAAAGTAAAACCCAGATCCTGATCGCATGTTAAATGAATTTAGCTGAACTGGACAAGAATCCAACATTTAAGTGGGTGGAGCACACTTAGGCAATTCAATGGTGAACTCTTTGTGTAGAAATGAACATGAGTGGACATACCCACAAACAGCTCCACTGTTGAAACCTTCCTGGCGACATTTTTCTGGAATACGAGGCACTGGTACTTTCCAGTATCAGACACCTGCACATTGGAGATCCGTAATGAGATGTTTCCATCTTTGAGCTTTTTCATGATGAGGCTTGTCCTGTACTCGAAGGCTGGATTCTTCATCTCGTAGGCCTCACAACCATCCCGGTACAAGAAGACAACATTTGGCTTCAAGCCTTCCTTGGACCACTCAACAGTCGGAAAGTCTTCCTTGTCAGAGATATTGAAACTGCACGGTAGAATAACATCTCCACCAGCAAAGGCAAGAACGTGCACTGGCTGATCCTGAGCAGAGGATCCACCTAGAAAAAAGAAACGAAAAGAAAAAAGAAACACAAAAAGGATAAACAACCATATTAAAATGATAAAAACTAAAGTTATTGAAGTAGGCAATAAACAATGTGAGTAAAACTTTACGCCTCCAGGTGGATTGACTCCTGTATGTTATTCTATAGGTGAAGAGAGCACGGAGCTGCAAGGCAAACTCTGCAGTTTACCAGCCTTTTTCAAATCCTGATCAATACTCTGAGTATTGACCAGCAGGATTACAGTTACATTACAGAGACAATCAAGTCTATCCCATATATTTTTAATGCCACATTAAAGCTATAAGGGCATACATCTGTAACAAAAGTACGACATTCAGAAGAGAAAGCCCCTTTTTAAGAGAAAAAAAAAATATTCTGACACATTAAACTGTTGTTTTTTTTTTGTTGTTTCTTTGTTTGTTTTTTGGTGGCATTGTTGATTTATTTTTTCTCTTATCCAGGTTTGGCCATCGTATCTTATTTGAAATGAAAGAAAATTGCCACCCAAAGAGCCCGACAGAAAACAAAGCTGCAAGACTGACAAGGACGTTTTGTTTCTGAGGACTTTGAATGCCACAATCAGCTGCTTGCACTTATTATCTTTTTCACCTGCATAACGTTGCAGCAGTACTTTCCTGTGACGCAACAATGACGGCTTAGTCACTCAAATATTCTCTCATCCAATTAATCATGAACTTCTGAATGCACTGCATTTCTGATGGCATTTATTTTTAAATGCATAGTATTTGGTTAATGATACAACTATTGGCACGAGTCCATCTATTGAGGTTTGCACTGGTTGGTTCAGCGTGATTAAGATATTGGCCAGTGATGTTCATGAGGTAAGGTGGGGAAGTCCCCAAACCTGTAAGATGTATACTTTGTACATACATGAAAATGTCCCACACTGTCTCACACATACTCTATGTCCCACACTTTTTCAGGACACAGATAATTGTGACATTTACGTAAGCAAGATGCATAGAAACACACTTTATTTGGTACACCAGTTCAACTGCATGTCAGTGCAAATATCTATTCACACAAATCACATGGCAGCAACTCCTCATTAAGACATGCAGACATAGTTAAGACTGAACATCAGAAACTTTGAACATGGTGCACAGTTCTGCACCAGTTAACAAACCGTACATTTCATTTGATTCAGGCATGCAGTGTGTGCATCTTTAACAATTAAAGAACAATTATGATTAAATGATTGCACATCATTGCTGTTCACAATTATGTTTGTGTTTTTTCCTCTTTCAAGTCCCCCAAATTCCCTCTGCACTAGACTGTGGCATATTTAATTGACATATCTGTTATTTTCTCTTCCTCTCTTATCCATTTATAGATGTATTATATTCGTATTGATTTGGGGTTACTTTTAAATGCATTATGGTTTTGTTTTTTCAAACTTTGTGAGTAATTACATTAAATAACCATAATTTCAGCACTGGTTAAAAATACTATGACAACAGTGTTTGTAGTAATTATACAGCACGACTACAGAATGTATAATATGAAATCCTGTCTATAATGTTGAAAACTATTATTTTATTCTGAAAATCTCTTAACAACGTCCTGAGATCACTGCAGATTTGAAACTTGACCTAAGGACGCTGAGTTATTATTTTTCAGCTAACTGGTTTGGCATGATTTACACAGGTAACGGCAACAGGTGAAGTTTAAACAAACACTTTCTCGCACTAGTGGAAGACAAACAATCGCAGTATTGCTTGGATCCGCGGCACGTGCAATGAAAGGTCATGTTGAGCTTGTGCTGTTAAGTATCCTGTTGACGGCCAGGAATCACTGTTCACCGCTTGGAAAAAGTTAATTTAAAGAAATCCTGAAAAAAAAAAAACCTGTTGGCTCCTGTGATCTTTATCTGATAACAGCGATGCATGACGAGGGCGTTTTGCAGTTAACCGACCTTTTAAATTTTCCTTTCAGTAAAATCCCTAACGTTCTTTGGCACTTCTGATTTAGGGGAGACCGGGATAGTTGTAACGTGGGTCAGTTGTAACACTTCCAATTTCTCCAATCAGGGCTAAGTTTCAAATGATGTGACTCATCCTGTGCATGCCCAATTCAGTTCTGCTATCACATGTGAAAAATCAGCACATTTTGTCAAACACAGACAATTTAACATGAAAAAAAGTGATTTGTATGACAAAAAGTACGTTTTTCTACTTAATTTCAACTTCTAATAGCATTATCTGCTTTGCAGTTAAACTCATCAAACTTAAATTATGTTATTTGTATGTCTATGGGGATATATTCTGTGTAGGTCTTTAGTGCTAATGTTTTAGCTGTTGGCTGTAATGTTAGCTAGTTCATGGCTATAGGAGTCTGGGTCAGTTGTAACAGCAACAGTCTGGGTTAGTTGTAACAGCAACAGTCTGGGTTAGTTGTAACAATAATGCAGATGTTACAACTTTGCAAACCACACCAAGGTAAGCCAGGATAAAAAGTAATGGAATTGCGATGCTGGTGAACAACTACATTTTTTCAGCTTCATTGTTATGTTCAAAATTAGTGCAAGAGTTGTAGGTTATAATGCCCACTGAGCCAATGAGGCCAAACTCAAGGAAGACCAACCAAAATTAATGAAATATTCAGTTGCAGAAAATTACATAATTTGTCTTTTTTGGGGGGTTGGAATATGTTCAAAAGCTGGATTTCTGCATTCTGTCACACACACACACAGCTACATAAATGGCTCTAAGTGCATTCATGTGTTGAATAAACAAAGATTACACGTTAATGTTTTGTTAGTACCCTTATTTCATTGTGTTACATTTCACCCCAGGATATGTTACAACTAACCCAGACTATGGGGTTAATTGTAACATTTCACTCTTCGTGTTTGAGACCATACCATGCAATGGGTAATTGTGCTGCAGAGAAAATAGCTGCACTATTTAATAGCAGAGACATGTAAATACTTTGCATTACATTTTGAATCCACTACCTTAAAAGAGCTCCAATTTACAGACAGAAATGTCAAAAATGTTACAACTATCCCCGGTCTCCCCTACTTTAGTCTTTGACTGAACGTGAATTAAATCGTTGCACTAAACAAAATCAGCATAACCCAGCTCTCTTTCTTACCCATATAGGATGACAGCAGACTGGCAACCACGAAAAGACGACGATACATCCCTAAAGGACAAAAGACTTTCCCCCTCAATTACTGAAGAACCAAATTAAATGTTTCGGAAGTTATCATTCTCTCTGCAGACACGAGAAGCCTTTCAGATCAGTGTGATCATACACACTGACTGACACTCACAACTAGTGATGGGACGTTCTGTATCGAGGCTTCGGAGCGTGTGTCGAGTAATGGAGGGGGCGTTTCCGCGAAGCGCGTATCGAGGCTTGCTTCATTTATGGGAGGAGCTGAAAATGATGACGTCCGAAGCCTCGCTGCCCGGCTGTACCACGTGACTGGTTCATGAAGTGGTTCGAACTTTGCCGCGAGATATGACAGCGATATAAACCCCTCAGACTTCATTCAAAATGTGGGTGTTTGATGGAGAGTTGCGGTTAGTGAGAGTTTGGAGACAGTTTGGAGGTTTATGAGAGTGAGGAGAGAAAGTCAGGAGAGAATGGAGCCAGCTAAGAAGAGGAGGATGTCCTCCCCTGTGTGGGAACATTTTGATCTTATTCCTCCCAACAAGGTATGTAAATTTCTACAGAAGATGTATTTTCATGATACTGATGGTGCAATACAATTTATGTTGAGCTGTCTTGACTTTTGTACAAGGTGAAGTGTTTGCTATGTGCCAGGGAGCTGGGATATAACAGCAACACCTCATCCATGCTTAGGCACTACAGAGCTTTGCATGAGAATAAGGGGGACACCGATCGTGGAGCAAGACCAGGTGAGCCATCAAATGCAATGATAATATAGCATGCTGTAATGTTACTAAATGATATAACAATATTATACAACTGTTATAAGTTACGTGTGTGATATTTATATTTGTGCTTTATCTTTATTGTCTTTCCTCAGGAGAACAATCTCAAATAGATGAAGACCTGGTCAGCATGGTGATTGAGGACTCCCAGCCATTTAGCATTGTGGAGGACAAAGGATTCAAAAGATTTGTTAAATCATTAAATCCTAGCTATGTTCTCCCCACTAAAAAGGTCATAAAAGCAGTGAAAATTTAGTTTTTACAGAATAAAATGTGAACAGGCAGGACTGAGGCTCAAAGCCTCAGTGTGTAGCTGTCCATACCTCAACGTTACAAAAGCACAACCACTGTCCACACCCCAACCACACCTCACCTCACAGTAAATGATCATTTCCATTTCAAGCATTTCCAAATAATCATTTCCCATACTGCCACTATAAATATACACAGTATACTGCCATCACTACAATATACATGTTTTACACACTCCTTTTGTTGTTGACATTTACAGGCTGTGTGCAAAATGCCACACTCTTCAAATTCATGCCAGCTATTATTTTTACGTCCAGTAGGTGTCCTGCTAGAGCAAATGAAGCTTCATGAAGCTTCGTGTTGGGGTGAACCAATTGGATGAAAAGCTTCAGTGCTTCATGGGGCTTCATCTGCCCATCACTACTCACAACCTCAGACTTTTGATCTTGGTTTGGCTGTGGGCGGTGCAGCAGTTACGCTGTTTCTCACCTGCTGACACACTGACGCTTCAACACCAACAAAAAAAAGAAGAAAAAAGGTGGTGCTCCTGACCTCTCCAGGGGTCGCCATCTGGTGTTAAAAATGAAACATTACACTCGATTTACACAGTAAACGGGCTGGTGGTGCTTCATCGACGTGTCAACTTTCCAGCTCTATAGTTTGATTCGTGGAGTCTGCCATAGTATATAGTTTACTTATCTTTGTCGAAGCCTTGTGTATTACTTTAGTTATTATTAGGTCTGAGGCAGCTTCAGGCTGAATTACAGAGCAGGTAAAGCACATCGTTTTTGCAAAACCTCAATGCAATTTTGCACTGATAACGAGGCTTTGTAGGGTGTTTCTGTTCTTATAGAGAGACTGTACGAGTCCAGTTTCACGTTTATGTACAAAAACGTGTTGATCTAACCCAAATAAAATATATTTTTAAAAGAACGTTATTAAATCGATTTATTTTACAGCCTTCAAACAAATTTGTCAAAATATGAAAATGATGAAATCAAAGACCACAGTGTGTGTGTGTGTGTGTGTGTGTGTGTGTGTGTGTGTGTGAGAGAGAGAGAGAGAGAGAGAGAGAGAGAGAGAGAGAGAGAGAGCGTTATAGAGAAAAGTGACACCAGAAATGCCATATCAGTGAAAGCTCACGGTAACGCTGAGACACGAGGTTTTATATATCTGTTGCTATATATTTACATATACATGGCATCTGCAAACAACGTTTAGCTTAAAAACACTGAGCTATATTATCGTCGTCACGATTTCCTCGTTTTAGACAGGAAGCTCACGCGGCTGATCGCACGTGACAGTGTAAACAAACAACAGAGCTCTTGCGCAGCAAGTCGTAGACTTTTGTTCTCTTTGAGGTAAGAATTCCTCTTAAATACTTTTGATTATTCTCATCAGAACTGTTATAGAAGTAAAACACCTTACAGTGTCGATGTAAAGGTTTTAACGTTTATGTGCAATTATATAAATATATCGTAACAAATAATACAAAGAAGAAACAGACAACAATACAGTGAAAGTGAACGTGGTATCCGTAACTTTCAGATAGGGTCCAACAACAAAAGAGGCATCAATGCCTTATAAAAGATGAATGCAAGTAAACAAGGACACAATAGCAGTAAGTCGCAATTCCCAAAAGGTCGATTCTGTCATCCCGCTGTAGCGTTTTCAGTGGGAGAAACATTTCGTTACCCATCCAAGTACAGTCGATTTAAATGTTAGAGTTTTCTCAGCTGACGGAAGGGGTCACAGCAGTTCGGGGGATTTTAAAACCGTCCAACATCGTTTATATGTCTTTGTCGTTTTCTGGCTTTGAGATTAAAACAATAGAATAGAATAGAATAGAATAGAATAGAATAGCTTTTTTCGCATTATATGACATGATAAAATCACAGTTAAGTATCTCTTGTGAGTATAAATTTTTGATTTAACTTTGATACTTAATGTCATTTAACACAAAAGCAAGAAGCTTATGACTACAGCGACAAAACTAAGTCCGGAGTCAATGCAGAAACTTAACAATCGGTTTATATGAAAATATCTGGAAGGGGGAGTTCATTGTTTTGAAAGCAAATATAAAAAACGAATTAAAAACGACCAGAAGAGGGAGAAAAAACAGTCAATGATGAAGAAAAGAGGACAAAACAAACAGAAAATGCCTTTTCTCTTGGAGCAAAATCGCACAATTAGCATGATTTATTTTGATTGTCTTTAATCTCGTTAATTTTACAACTTTTCTTTTTCTTTAAGATTTCCAAGATGCATCTGTGGAGATATAAGTTATCGTTGAGAGGCTACAGAGCCATGATTTTACAGCACATGATTTTCTGCCTTCTCCTGATACACAGAGGTGAGTTCATAGTTTTATCAGCATGGTGTCACTTCACATTGCACGCGCTGCCTCTTAACTGCGTGCAAAACATTTGTGGTTGAGATCAGTAACTTCCTCCTCCAGAATCAAAGAGCCAACCCACAAAGCCTTTCACAATAGCCTATCAAAGCCTATCAAGCATTTCTTTGTGTAGTCTTTTGTGTTTTGAATACTCTTTTCTACTGAACGCTCATTTGATGTCGCCATTGGATTATTAGACATTTTTACTGCATAATTGCATTATATGTTTTGTTATGCAACCTTTTGTGTTTCTCCTCCTTAAACCAAAAAACAGAAGCAAAGGCCACATTTTTGGTTGCCTGAACAGGTCATGATTGTTGTCATATATTATATTATATTATATTATATTATATTATATTATATTATATTATATTATATTATATTATATCGTAGTTTGTTTGTTTTTTATTATATCCTGGGGTCAGATGCCTTCTGTGTAAACGACTGTCATGTGGTTTGACTGCAGTTTACAGTACAGTTTGTACATTTTTTTCATTTTCTTCTCTGAGCTCAACGTCACCAAGGTTAAGTGCTTGGTAAGTTAAGATAAGATAAACCTTTATTAGTCCCACACATGGGAAATATTTGGGTCATGTAAGAAAGTACAAGTTTAAGACGTGAAAAACCCCCCACAATAGGTTAGATTATTATTATTATTAGTAGTAGTAGTAGTAGAAGTAGTATTTCCAGTTTGGTCTAATTTTATATAAATGTCAACTTGTTTGTAAACTGTAAGAGGTTTGACAGTAACTGTGACTTACACTGTCAGGAATGCTCACTTTACTCCGCTGTTTCCATTTTCCATTTCCTCCTCAGGGCGGCCTCTCATTGTCGTTCCATTGCGAGCAGTCGTGGCCACAGTTGGGGAAGAGGTTGTTTTGCCGTGCCACGTTAAACCAGAAATGAATGCTAATGGGATGAGACTGGAGTGGGCGAGACCTGACCTAACACCCGGGTTTGTTTACGAGTGGGCAGACGAAAAAGAACACGTGGTGAACAAACAGCCGTCGTACAGAGGAAGGACATCAGTGGTTAAGGAAAAACTGGAACATGGAGACATTTCACTGAAAATCTCAAACGTGACCATCTCTGATGAGGGAATATACAGATGCCTTGTGCCACAAGTGGGACAAGAGGCCTTCATTAAACTCATTGTTGGTAAGTAAATGCACGTTATATTATTTTTTTATGTCCTTTCTTTATGTATTAATGTGTTTTAAAGTACTTTGAGTGCTCAATTTGAGTTTAAAAATCTCATGTAACTGAAAGAAAAGAATGGAGACACTGGCTTCTTGTTCTCATGGAAACATTACATCTACTCATTACAACTACTTCAGATCAAGTTATCCTTTAGTGTCATGGGACTGGATCCCTGCATGGAGTAGAAGGATTTTTCAACCTTGAGGGAAGAAAGCTTGGGATCCTCTTGTTAATATGTATGCATGACTCAGGATATGTCATTAACTTCGAGAGATCTAATTCTCCACTAATGACCTCAACCAGATCTCAAACCCAAACCATAACTTTTGTCAAAAAAGCAAAAATTAAAATAAGACTTTTTTTTTCTGTGCTTTCTGTGCGGCTTAAGAGGTTAACTTATTTATTGCCCCCTTAATAAGTCAACAAATGAATACATTAATGTTCAGCATGCTGTTGCAGTGATACCTCACAGTAGTGTTTTGGGTATTAGCTCTGATGGGTTTGACTGGTGTTTTCAGTGTGGCGTTTACATGTTTTTCCCACAGCTGTGTGGGTTCTCTCCCAGTACCCCCACCTCCTCCCACAGTCCAAAGACATGCAGTTAGTGGGGTCAGGTTAACTGGCAGTTCAAAATTGTCTGTAGGCGTGAATGCTTTTTGACTTTATGTGTTAACCTTTCCACAGATTAGCAAACTATCCAGGGTGTACCGTGTCAAAATGCAATAATATTTTCTTCAAAATGCAACACTATGTTAGTAATTTGCTTTCATAATAACTAACTTGTATAATTAACTTAAGTGTATATGTGTCTCTTTGGTTATTTTAGCAAAGTTGTTCCATCGATTCATTTCCTTCTGCTTTTCCTGTTCACTTTTCTAAATTACTGGTCACACTGATACCTTTTACAAACATAATCAACCAATAATCACAATGTTGGCGCTGTGAATTTAAAGTATTTCTCCTGGTCTTGGTTGTCTTTTCTTTTTTTAGGTGCTGTCTCCTTTCCTAAAGTCACGGTAATAAGTAAAACCAGCAGCAGGGTGGTGTTACAGTGTGAGTCTGCAGGCTGGTATCCAGAGCCTGAGCTGCTGTGGTTGGACGGTGAGGGAAACCTCCTCTCTGCTGGCCCTGCAAAGACCCTCAGAGGTCCTGATGACCTCTATACTGTCAGCAGCAGAGTGACCGTGGAGAAGAGACACAGCAACAACATCACCTGCAGAGTCCAACAGAGGAACACCAACCAGAGCAGAGAGACACACATACATGTTCCAGGTAGATTTCATGATGAAATGCTTCATATCCCATATGTGAAACTACTGTGGTTTTTAATAATGTTACATGATATCTTCCAGTCCCGTCCTGGTCTTTGAAATTGGTCTTGGTTCCGGGCTTACTCGCCGTGTTTCTGAGTATTCTACTGACCATTCACAGATGCCGAGTAAGGTAAATAAGTCTCTCTTTTTTTCCATTTTAAAATAGTGTTTTTGTCATTACAAGAACATTAAATGTTCTCTACTGAGATCTGAGAAAACATGGCAAGCATGTCAACAATGTGCCATGACCCTAAACTTCTTTTTTCATTCACGAAGAATCAAAATAAAACCAATTCCAAATAGGGGGTAAATACTTTAAAAAGCCTGATAAATTAAGCCAATATTCAAACACAAGTGAATCCTCTTGTCTGTGAATTGTATACATTGGTCTATGTGACCACAAAGAACACAAAATGACAAGTTAACACTGTATTTTTACTAGGATTCATGAACATGATGAAAAAGAGGTGATGCTCAAGAATCCAGATGTGTAAACACCACAAGGAACAGCTTTGATAGATAACCACACAACTCCAGAGGGGCAAGAACTTCAGATGAAGTAAGATCAGGAAGTGGAGCTTCTGAAATATCTGGAGGAAGCAGGAGAGCAGCTGAAGAAGCTACACATTTCAATGACAGGGAAACAGGCTTTGAAAAAGAGTTTACATGAATACAGTGACTGTCATTGTCAGTATCCCTGAACAAAGCACTTGTGCTTAAACAGTCTTCAGTCTTTAGTCTCTCTGTATGTATTTCTAAATGGCAATAACTCAACTCAGTTCATCTGTGCAAATTGATTGTTACATTTCTTACTGTGTTAGATGACCTGTAGTATGTGTTTTATGTGATGAGGTCATGTAATCACTTTTATTGCATTAGTTGCATTAGTTGCATTAGTTGCATGAGTTGCATGAGTGGATATCATCAATATTTTCATCTGAGACATGTAGTTCTGACCATGAGCACAAAAGGTCCCCTTACCATTCAAACCTTCTGTTTATGAGGGAAACCAGTCAGTCAGACAAAAGTTGGCTTATAGGGAGAGAAGCCAAGAAAAGACAGAAGACGAACTGAAGTGTCAGACTGAGGCTTAAAAACAAAGATAAATAAGTATTATTTTGAACTGTGAACCATCCGAAGCTGCTTAGGAGTCCAAGAATAAAACATATTGTCTTGGAAACAAGGAGAATATGCTCCATTTCCCATTCCAGTGCATTATTGTAACTTTGTAACTACTTTTCTGGTTGTAGACACACCTTTTCAGGAAAAACAGCTATTTTGGGTCTCACCCAAAGTCACAGACTGACAATCCTAGTGTAGCTAATTTTGCTTTAAAATGGCCAATCAGGAGCGGTGAGCCTCAGGATTGGACCATGTCCATGGCCATAATATAGGAAGTAAAATTAAAATCACTGTAGAAACCTCAAAAGACCCAAAATGTTTTAACTTCATCTAGGCAACCAAAGAAGGGCTTCTTACCTCTAACCTACAGTTGATGACTGTCACTTTCATCAGCTGTTAATTTTGCACTGAGTCTAATAATCTGTGATAGCTACAATGCTAAATCAGAAGCAGCACTTTTCTGTGAGGCACCATTCATAAAGGTCTTGTATTAGAAAGAGTTTTCATAATGAATTTAAGTGCCATGCATGGCAGAGTCGATCTGACTAATAAGAGCCAAACAACATAGTTTTAAGGTCTAAACAGGCTATATTTATATACAGTCCAAATCAAGAAAACTTTATTTGCAAATGAGGCAGCACAACTGTACAATATATAATCTGTAGATAAATAATAAGTTAACAGTTTTATTTATTTTGGTTCTCGTTGTATTGACCTATTCTTAATTGTTGTGACAGTCTTCCTTTTTAACTGTATGCACCTCTGTTTCTCTCCTTTAATATCAAATTAATGTATTTCTATTGAAAAATAATACTTGTTAATACAATCTTTGTAAATAATACATTCTTTCTCATTTTTCTTAAATATAAGCCTATTTATTTACTGTGCATGTATCTTGTAACTCGAGCAGGTGCAGCTATGTTACAGCTGTGCTACTTAGTGGTGCAATGAGCAGCTCAGCTTCAACTGAAACTGCTCTGTTATTTTATTCTGAGAGAGGACGAGTTGCAACATGTCTCTTGTCATCTTGTTATTCCAGTTTTGTTTTTTTCTTGGAATAAATACAGTTTGGTCGACCACATGCTAAGCCCTGCTTCACTAATGTCATTTTTCCTTTTTTTTAAATTTATGTCCTGTCTGGCAGTTTTTGCAATCAGAACTCTGATCTGAATGCTTGTGGGGCCAAACACATTTTACTTTTTGAAGATCAGCTCTATACATTCTCTATTGGCTCCACTTGTGTTTCTTTTATCTGTTTCTTTATTCATTTGTATTTGTTGTTTCCATTATAAAATTTTATATGGTATGATATTATAATATCTAATCAGGGACAGGAAGAAAAATATATCTAGGCCACAGCCCCCAAAACTACTGAAAACCTGAGACAACACATTTCTTCGACATCCTATGAAGAAGGACGGAGGCACCAGATGGGGCAGCCATCCAAGAGGACCAGAGGCAAGGGAGGGCTGTTGCAGGGGTGTTATTAGTGTCATTATTATTGTCACGGTATGGCATGGCAAACCGTGGGGATGTGGGGAAAAGGAGGACCCAGGCGCGGTACTCTGTGTATAAACAGTGCGTTTATTTACAGTGATGGTAGAAAGTAACAATAAACCCCAGTGTATTCCCCAGACTCCCGTGTCGTGTCTCCCTCGTGCTCTCTGCTCCCGTGTCAGCACCCCCCGGTGCTCGCTGCTCTCCCAAGCCTTCCACCCTCCTCCTGCGGGAAACAATAGCGGCAGCTGTCAGGACACTCCGTAATGGCAGGCATACACTTTCAGACTAAACAGAAGACTAACGTGGAGTCTCATGCAATGATCCCGCGCCAGTGGAAGCTCCAAGACTCTCTTAAGTAGCTCCCCCGACGAGGCCTGATCAGCAGCAGGTGTGTGGCTTCGGGTGTGGCCAGTCCCCTTGCAGGGCCACACCCTCCAGGCCTGACGCCGCCTATAAACAGGTGCTCAGCCACACACACACACACACATATATATACACAAGCACAGAGAAGGGAAGCAACACCAAAATACACAACAATAACACAGGTCCATGACTGCCCAGGGGTCCTGGGTCGCCCAGTCCCAGGACCCTGACAATTATGGAGCCATTCATCCTGTTTTGTTTGTTCTATTATGTAACCTTTAGATCACAGCTTCCAGACTGTCAAACAGACTGTACTACGATGCAAAGTGTAGTGCTATGCTAACATTTGTATTTTTGCCTAGAACAGGCAGATTAGCAACTTTTATAAAATGTAAATACCTTTATTAAACGGTACTGGTATGTAAAGAGTGGGAAGCCTTTTTCTCTTTAATTTAACAAGCTAAGTGGCCTATTTCTTTGCTTCTTCATTTTTGTGTCTCATGACCCCAACGTTAACTCAAAATTCTGTTTTGGACTCAAGGTTTGGCTGTAACATTCATCCTTTTAGGAAGTTGGAAACAGCTGAGTCATATTTGTATTATTCTCGTCTTTCCTCAGGCCAGGAGGTAACGTCCTTCAATAGTATTACAGCATGATATAATAACTATAACTCTTTATTTTAGAAAATGTATACCCATTTAGGCAATCAGTTGTATAACCTGCTTTTTCCTCCCACTGTCGCAAACTGTTGCTTAAAGCAAAGAGGAGCAAAGAGGTGCCCTTTGCCAACCTGCCTAAGGACAACGTCTCCACAAATATTGACATTCACTGGTCAATTTATTAGTATTTGTGTAGTGACAGTGTCTGCTGATCCATATGAAAGAATGCAGCAACATTAACAGAATATTTACCCACCAAATTGCAGCAGATTTTTAAAAAAGAAATCTTGGCAGCTTTAAAATTTTGATTTGGAAACAGAGATTAATTCGTCGAAAACTGTTACTAGAGCAGGGCGTGGGTCAGTAAGGGAAAACTAGGAATTCACAGGTGCAACTGGAACAAAGCGGTACCCGCTGAGAAGAGAAAAGAACAAAGCTAGAAAGGTGGCGAGGCGAAGGACACTGGGGGAAAACCAACAGATATCAGGTTCCTGATGGAATTTTCCAGTCATACCTTTGGATCATGACACTTGGTCTGTGTTACAAAAAAACAACTCATCTTCCAGTTCCTGCTGCTGATACACATAGTGGTAATAGTATCATGCAGTAGGGCATGACACCACTACCACTATGCTTCACCGTGATGATGGTAGCCAGCTCCACAGTCCTTTTATCCTCTAGATATATTGACCAGAAAATTTTGTTTATCATGGTCTGGTCATGGTTTCTCTAACCCTAAAATATGTATGAAAAGCATTAAATTAATTAATTAATTAATTTCAAAGAGTCAAAGCATTTTGTATTCTGAATAATCAGTGTTTTGTTACATTTACTACAATCTTGTATTTTTTGGCTAAGTCTACACACAAATATTTTTTACACATACAAATCCTGATATACAAGTACAAAATATTTATAACCACTATTTGAGCCCATACAAAACACAGACTTAACAATGTGGTGTATGCTGTACAGTGCAGCGAGGAATGCCCAGACCTCTACATTGGAGAGACCAAACAGCCACTTCACAAGCGCATGGCACAACACAGAAGAGCCACCTCCACAGGACAAGACTCAGCAGTCCATCTGCATCTTAAGGATAAAGGACACTCTTTCGAGGATGCCAATGTTCACATTTTGGACAGAGAGGACAGATGGTTTGAAAGAGGAGTGAAAGAAGCCATCTATGTCCACTGTGAGCGATCGGCTTTGAACAGAGGCGGGGGTTTACGACACCAACTGTCTGCCATCTATAATCCAGTTTTTAGATCCCTTCCCAGACGCCTTAATGCCCACTCACATCCTGGGCCATCTGACCTCAGGAAATCACATGATAGGGTGGGGCCAGGTTTCACAATGAGCTCACCCGAAACCCTGGCTGATTGTGACCCACACCCGTTTTCACACCTTGGCTCATGTGATTAGGTAGAGGATCATCAGGGGGTCCTTTGTCCCTCTTTGGAGGGAAAATCCCACTGGGTTTAAATCTGGGACTCTCCACCATTTGACCTTAGAACTGAAGAAGCTTCTCGGATGAGAGGTGAAACGTCTTCAAGCAACTCAAAGAAGTCCAGACGCTTTTCTTTGCAAGCTCCTTTGACTACAATCACCTGGATGACTGTGTATGTGACAAGCAAGGCCACTAGAGGGAAGCAGAGTATCAGATTGATAACCAGTGATTTCCATTAACTTCTTCTTTTCTAAGAGTGCAACAATGATTAGTTTAATAAGAATTTAAAAACACAGATTTTAAATAGATATTTAACTGATCTTGCTTTCTTTTTTCTTGTTTTCCAGCAATTCACAGAATAAAAGTATTTGTGTAAGGCTTTCTCATTACTGTCAACCAATTGGCCTGGTTTGCTGGCTGCTTGGGGCAATCTGCTGTGGGAGCGATAGCGGTTGCTAAACTGTGGCCGCCCTGATTACACAGGCGTGGCTAGCTACAGGTTCATTTGAAGTCTTTTAGATGCTGGTATGGTTCTTTTTTATGCATCTAGTTATCTCAAATCTCTAAATGATTTCACACTGTTTGTTCTAAAATAAGATGAAGCGAGAATCCTTGAAAAACTGGTAAGGTCAGAAATTATAAAGAATAATTCTGCATGTTCTTGAACTCTTGCCGTTTGCCTGCAAGCCAAAAAGCTGAGTAGAAGATGTTGTGTTAACTTTATTTTGCTTGTTTTTAAGCATCTTGCAAACAGTTATATATTAACCAGTTAAAGGGATTTGAGACACCAGGGCTATTATATTTTTATAGACCAGTCACCACCCATGTAAAATCTAGGAGGACTTTATTTTTTTGTCTGTGAAACACAATATCATTCTCTTCTTAATAAAAGTGGCAGATAAAAGCATTGATAATGGAGAATAAAATTTGTAATCATTACTTTGTTTCAGCATGGTTTATATTACTACAACCAGTCACCATCTGATAACCTGATGTATTTCTTAAGTTAAACATGCAATTTCCTGTTTTAAAGCACTTTCATCAAGTTGAGGAAAACTGGTTAGTATAGCATGAAAACTATCACCCCAATGTGAACTTTAGGCCAGTTTTATTGTGACCAGTCAAAAGTTTTGATCAATCACTGCAGAGGTGCATTTTTCCCAAGTAGTAGCATGTGCCTTTAAAAAAAGAGGAGCCACTCCAGATGTTACTTTGAAGCAACACGAGGAGTAGCTCGGCTGTTACCCTTCAGGTAAATTCAGCTTTCATTCTTATTTAGCAGTTTTTAAATGAAACAAACCAGAGCAGAATGCTAGAATTGGCTATCTTTGATTTGTGGAGAAGAAAAAGACCCAAAGGAAACAAAGATTAAAAAAATTAAAAAATACATTAAAAAGTTGAGTCTTTGGTGTTGATCTCTAGTTTCCAAACTATAATAAAAGAGAAGGAAAAAGTCAAAATTCCTTCTCCACCAGTTCTTTCAAAGCTTTGAAGTTTTCAGTATGCAAGCAGGTGGCTTGGTGATGCAGGAGAGGCTGGATCTTTGCATGGTTAGAGGTCAATTATTGATGAATGCTGCACAGGACAGTGGTGCTGCGCCTTCCACAACCCTGAATTGGACAAGAGAACATGGAAACATGGATGGCATCTCATTTTTGTGTACTGGACATTTTAAATATGTGTTCCCCTTTCTTTCTTTTCTTTCCTACCAGAAATATTTTTCAGGTTGACAATTGTATATTGTCAATTTGTATTCATATTATACTGTATTGACTATTTTCTGGTAACATTTCTGTAAACAGACACTCTATTTTATAAATACAGGACAGGTTGGGCAATGAAGTACCAATTAAAGAAATTAAAAATACTTTATCATCATTACACTGAACTGTCACACAGTTAGTCAGAGAAATAAAATCTGCATACCTACTGACTACTTGTGAGATAAAGCAACAGAAACTAACATTGGAAATATAACGAGACGTTTCAAAATAGATCAGTCATAGAGCAAAGTTATTAATGAGCTGTGATGACATTGAGCTGTGTTTGTTTAATAGGAGTTGGTAGCAAATGGAGAGGAGATTCTTTAACTGATACAGTGGCTTCGTAAACATTCTCATATTACAGTACACAGAGTAAATCATATATTATTATGTGAAGTGGCGCGATATAAATAAAACTGAATTAAAAATTGAAAGGAATCATCTGTGCTGTAGTTGTGTTTAACTCCTGCATCTCTGTGATCACTTCTAATGACACATAAATCAATGTTCAGAATTCATGAAGTTCAGAAGTCATGCTATTGCTGTATGTGAGAAACTGACAGAAAAGATCATTAACCTCTTTTTCTCTTCGTGTCTTTTGAGCAGCTGCTTTGATAAACTACTTTTGTTTCGATTGTCATGATCACCATTGCTCTCACTGTCTGTGTGTGAGGAAATCTGAATTCTGTTTTTATGTGAATGACGCCAATCTCCCATCTGTCTTTGGCACTGCTGTCATGTGTTATCATAATCTGTTATCATTCCAGCACTGAAACAAACTAACAGTTCACCTGTAATTCAGTTAGTTTGTAATCCATATGTCTGAATTACAGATGAACGTGATTGGCTCAGACGGCTAATTTTTCTGCATTTTTATTCTCTCCTTTGTTCTGCAGCTTAAGGAATGAGGTAGTGTGTGCATTACACCAGAGATTTGGGTTTTCTTCTGCTTTTAATAAGCCTGAATAAAAAGAATTGTTAGATTTGTATTGTTGATTGTCATTTATGCTTAGAAATATTTACTTCTATATGCTTAGAGTTTTGTAATTAGTTGTAGATTGGTAGAGGTTTTGATCCTTGATAGTCTGCAAACTTTGTGTGTATTAGACAGCACTTTGGGAGCATGAGAGGTCATACCGTGTCTTATTGTTTTATGGTAGGATTAACGTAGTTGCGTCTGTTCTAGTCTAAGTGCTCTTTGTTTAGATGAACTGCAGGACTTCCTCACCGTGTTATCTAGGATGAACCATCTAGGGTGAGGGGGAGGCTACCCTCTTCCTGACCAAGGATGTTTGACCCTTTGATCAGCAGTCCACACACACACACACACACACACACACACACACACACACACACACACACACAGGCAAGGTACTCTTTGTGTATGTAGACGTCATATGTTAATGAACTTATGCATATTCATGTAACCTCAATAAAAGGACAGTGATACGGGAAAACGGACGAGACCAACTGGAGTCAAGCGGTTGTCCGGTTCTCTCCCGTGCACGAGTAACATGAAGAACTTTGCCTATTTGTGTCTTGCTTAGCAGTGTAATTATATTGTCTTAACGTTCCAGCGAATAGGTTCAAGCTACAAACCTAACATTAATTGGTCCTTCGATGCCGGCTCCCTGGGATCGCATTCACCGAGGGGGGGGGAGAGGCACGCTGAAAGACTGACGTCAGCCAGGAAGTTCCTGTGGATTCGCTGTCTGTCTTTCTCCTCGATGAATGGCGATCGGCGGGATTCAGGCTGATATTACACGCTAAGCAACGCCAAGTAAGTTTAAAGAGGCCGACTCTATAACCGTGTCGTTGTGCAGTCTCCACCATTTTGTGAGGCGTTGAGAAGTTCGCTGCTTTGTGGAGCGATAACTGGGTTAGTGTCCCGAGAAAGAAGTTTTGGTTAAATCGCCCAAGGGTCCCAAGCGTCCGGTGTGTGTCCGGTTTTGAAATCGCCCTGGGTGTGTGTCCCGAGCGTCCCTTCATTGGGTTTTGTCGCGCGAGTGGGTGAGCGTCCCACAACTGGGTCAGGGTCCCGAGCGGTCCGGTGTGAGTCCGGAGTAGGCCTATTTTGTGTTGTTGTCATTGTTGTTGTCGTCGTCGTCGTTTTTGTTGTTGTTGTTGTGTGAGTGTGTGCGGAGCAGAACACGTGGTCTGTAACACCGACTGTTGTTGTTATCATGGGTTTCTAAGCAACCAAGAGTGAGTTAGAGGGAGAAAGACGTTTGTGCTGGACTTTGCTCCTGGCAGCACAAAGTATTTATGTATAAAAGAGAGAGAGCGAAGGCTCCACAGCTGCGTGGGTGCACGCGAATGCGGTCGCGCGGGTTTCACGCGGACCTGAGCCGTGCGGTTAATCGCAGGCTTATAAATGGAAGAGATTCAAATGTTAGAAGTTTTCAGAAAACACACCAGCCTTGAAGAGTGTGTGGAAAAGGCCAGCCCACATCAGCAGCTGTGCTCTGGTGGGTGGCTTTCCCCCCACCCCTTCCTGACACAAAATGTTAACAGCCTGTGTGCCAAACCATTGAGGTGGATAGTTGTTAAAAGTAACCTACATTAAACTTGTGGTTGCTTAAATTCAGTACAATGACATGTGAGGTGAAGTGATATAGGTAAATATTTAAACTAATGAAGTGCATAGAGGCACTTGACCTGTGTGGAAGACTGTCGTCTTATTATGAACCATTGTTGAGATATACAGCACGCCTGTGAAAACAACTAATATGCTGCAACTACTGTGTGATGTCGCGTTGCAGTTTTGTTTTTGTTTTTCTGAGCTGATGAGCAAGCTACACATTATCAGATCAAGAGCTGTCTGGGAACTACTCAAAGAGAGGGAAACAGAGAGTGTGCAGCGTTTCCATGAGCAGTTTTTCTGCACCTTGACTCGTGTGTGTGTGTGTAGCATCAGCATCATGTTTTTGTTTATTTGTTTTGTTGGGTTGAAAATAATTAAATAAATGTGTGATCATGCCTATGGATCACCATGGCACATATCTCCAGCCATATGATTTATTTATGCAGATGAAAAAGTGAGTGTGAATGTGTCTGACATCACAGTGTTTTTGTGCACTGTGCAAAAGTAATTGCCTCTGATTGTGAGTGAGAGCAGTGATTTTGCAGACCACCAGCTATTGTGAAGAAAAAAAAAAAAGAGTGAAAAAGAGACAAATTACTACATTGTAGACGAAGAGAAATAATCATAGGAAAAAGGTTTTGTGTTGATCAGCCGAAAAACAACTACAATGTCATTTTCTGCTTTTAAGAAAGGATTGTTCACACAAACACAGACAGAGAGAGAGAGAGAGAGAGATGTGTGTTGATTAAGCAGTGATGATAATAATGAACATGTTTTAGTTTGTCACTTTCAGGTGAAAAGCAGACCTGAATCAATTTTCCACATGCAGCGGTCGGAAGAAAGTTATAGTTTAACATCATTGGAAACATGCAGGCCAAGTTTCTGGCTGACTTATTTACAGTGCCATGTGTTTCTCAACCTCACAAGCGAGCTCACACCTCCCTGAAGACAAGGAATGCAGCTCCATGATAAAGAGACAGCAGCAAGTCCTGAGCACAAAAAGTCCCAGCAAAGCAGCAGCAATGTGGACAAACAGTATCAGAGAAGAAGAGCAAACCCATCATCCTGACTGATCGGATGGATGGCGCTGTGTTTACAACAGGCTGTGACTTCACTGTGCATGTGAAGAAAACGTTGGAGGAGAACTGAACAGTTGGAGTTTGACATTTGCCACCTGTGGAGTAAAATGGCAAGAAGAGACAGTGGAACACAGGACAAAGCTGAAGGAGAACTGCCGGGACTGTTGAAGTGGGAGAGGACAAAAGAGTGAGAGGACAACAGAGTGAGAAGACTAGGTGAGAACACATAGGAATTATTTAATGTGGGAAATCAAAATTTGGGTTAGCAAACCTGGGGAAAAGAAAACTGACTGCTTAAGTTGGAAAATTGAGACGGAGTCTGAAACATTGCGAAAATAGAAACATATACAAAATCACACACACACACAAGCAGAACATGCATTAACCCTACTAACACTTCCAAACACAAAATGACTCATGAAGACTCATAGCACATTAGTTAAGAAATGATCAAATAGCAGAGAAGTGTGTAGGAAAGGCAGAGAACATGCTCTGCTGGAGATGCAGCTCCACAGACATGCATTAGACCTGCCTAATAACACAAACACATGTAATGAAAATTAGCTTGTTATCTTTCATCAGTGTTACAATAGTGTCAATTTAGCAGACACTTGTTATCAAATGCTGAATTTATCCTAAAGAAAAAAATTGACTCTCCAAGTTGCAGGACAACAATTTAACTTTTGTGGGAAAAAAAAAAAAAAAAAATCCTGGTTTGATAAATCAGTGATCAGACAATAAATTTAGTGTTAAAATGGTAAATTGGGAGAAGCTTCCTGCTTGATTGAGGCAGCACATGTAATTTACTGTATGAGGGAAATTGTCTTTTGTGATACTATTTTGAACATGCTTTCCTGTCGTCCTGTCAACTTAGTGGGTTAATAGCTGATATGCAAATTAGTTGATCGGTTTTAGATTAATGAAAGGTGACTGAATTCTAGTACGAGTGAATGAGATGTGTTGGAGTTGTTGTGTGTTGAGTGGAGACTCTAAAACACTGAGTTTCCTGCTTTGATGTGCGAGTGAATCCTGTATTTAGATACACAACTCTGAATACGTCAGAACAAACGTCTTTTGTGAAGTGCATGACAGCATGTCACATGTTTTATGATGAAGGGAAAAAGGAAAAATTGAATAAAATAGATCTGTGGCCTAAATGAGTGAAGAGCACAGACCTGGTAATTAAACTCATAGCTAATAAGACATTAGGATTATGTTGTGTGTTGTGCAGCTGATGGTTGGTTTGGAGTGAATCTAGCTGATGAGTCTTCTCCTGTTGTGAAGATGATGAGGAGTTTGTGTCATGACTTAACAAGGCCTTTTTATTTTGATACTTTCACAGTGCACTGAAAGTTTTGTTCGATAATCTCTTTTCTTTGAGCAGATCTGCAAGTCGGGAATTAAAAGCGTTACACGTCGTCAAGAAAATTGTTGCAAGTGAGTTTCTCCACATTTAAAATGGGTTCAGGAGGAAGCCACTTATTTGGGACAATTAGGAAATGAGAGTCCCCCCCAAAAAGGATTCAACGAGGAAATCCAGTCTAAATTATTTTTCTTTTTGAAATAACGTCGTTTTGCTGAGCGTGGAAACGAATGCGATGATAATTTCCACAATTAGCAAAAGAAGGAACCACTGAGTGAATGAGTAAGAATTTTAAAATAACTGACTGACTGACTGAACATGATTGTGTGAAGCTAACCCCCACCTGACAAAGGTGCAGATGAACCCATGTGTTTCCTTTTACAGGAGCAGAAAGATGACAGCAACACTCGAGGTTGCATGATGATTTAACCTTTTAAATGCCATTTTCTGTGTCTGTGCATTTATCAGCATGCCAGTTCTTCATGTGAATTGATGATGCGATTTATACCAGGACAACTGGTTGATGTTTTTTCCTACTACAGGATTTCTGGGTTTATGTGTGAGGTAAACTGTGTTTACAGGTTATGAGTGGTGATGCTGTTGCATTGTGTTGATGGGAAAATGTGAAGGTTACTTTGATAATGTGAATAACATGTGTGAAATTTCCTGTGTTGAGAACTGGTGTTACTTCTTTCCACAGCTATAGATGGCTAACTGTATGGTGTTTTTATGGCACCTCTGGAACCTGTTGACCTGTGTCTGACCTCTGTCTGACTACAGTCAATGTGTATTGCTAATGTTAGTTTCTTTGAGAATGCTGTGGAAGATTCAGCTGAAACGGACAAGTGACATGGGTAGAACAAATAAGAGATTACGGTATTTATGGAATAGTTTATTATGGGCTCATTTGCTGGCCACTTTTGAACCCATAATAATAATAATAATATATGAGTGGAGTGGCTTTGCTTAAGAGAAGTCACTGATTACGTTAATGTTAACAGAGTACATGGGATAATCCATGTCTGAGGTGAATTAGGGTAATAGTTGTAGTTACTGATTTGCGAAAACCTGCACATGACACTTGTCTTGCTGATGTTGAATGCTTATTACTCTTATGATACAATTGTTTACAGGTATGAAGTTTGATTTCACTTCTAGATTTTGTTTTCCAGGCCATGATGGTGTGTATGCAGGCTCCTGGGAGAGCCAGGTGTTAAGCAAACTTAATATGCAAAACACGCTAACATTTTCGTTGCAGGATTATAGGTCCAGGGTGGTGCTGCTCCAGGGGAGGAGATGCCCTGATGTTGCCTGGGATATGATCTAGCTAATCTTTTTCTTTAAGACAGGAATCCAGGTTTGGTGAGTTGACGCATGGGTGTGTCCATGCGTCAAGAGGAGGGGTCCAGGATTAACATGAAACAATGTTTACTATTATTGTTGCAATGATTTGTGTGATTAGCCGTTTATTTACAAATATTAAACCTATGCAAGTGGTGCATCCATGTTCAGATGAGGCTTTGATGGCCTATAAGTGAAGTTCACTGAACTAAAGAATGTGGTTTGATGATTGTTGACATGCTCTCCAAATAGAAGTTTTTCTTCTTAGCAAGGAAATACAGGTGCAGCAGTAATCTCCTGAGAAATCTTCAGAGGCCCAGTGAGAAGCGTGAACCATTCCAGGCATAGCTGACAGCCAGGCAGTGGTTGAGGTCAAAGGTCAAGCTGGTTGGGGCCCATCATGAAATCAGACCTTGGAGCCACAGCAAGGACCATGAAACTGCCTGCAAAATAGAGGAGAGGATCGTCCACAAGATGGGAGAGAGGCTTCAGGAGGATCAGAGATCATCTTCAGCACAGCAGACATCACACAGAGAGCTGTGCTACTAAGCTTCCAGGAGATCAAGAGGAGACTTCCCACAGCAAGATTTTAAATAAAATGAAAGATTCAATATTGACGCTGAGGAAGACAACTAAGGTGTACGACGTGCTCTGCCTTAAACCTTCAGCAGCGTTGGAACGTGAAAACTCGTGGGATGAGGGGAGCGTGCCAAGCTCCATCGACAGCGCAGAAGGAGTTCGAGGATGACATCATGATTCTGTGAAAGCACAGGAACCAGAAGCTATGGTGGTGATAACAGCAGTTTCCTATGAACATCACCTAACGCTGTGCCACTGTACTATGCATACGATGACACTCTGAAGGCTGCTGGGATCATAATAGCAGTAAGACAACCCTGCACCCTTTCCACAGAGGTGTTTTCTGCAGAGTATGGACAATGAAGGACAATGAAGGAGTCATAAATATCCCCCTCACAGGACGAAGGCCTGAAGTGAGGTAATGGGAGGCCATAAAACTAGAGTGCTGAGAGGTCTGCAGCTTTGGAAATAGCTGAGAACCATGTTGACAAACAACAAAACCAACTGGTATGTTTGAATGTTTATTCTACATACATTTGGACTCTGGTCCTATGGACAACGATGGAAACAACTGGAAGAGACATTCATGACGCCCTGCAGAACTTAAACCACTCTGCAGAGAGACATGTGATGTGCACACCTGGAGGAAGCATTACCAAGCTGAGATGTTTTTGAAAATGTTACTTTTTTATTTTCACTATTAAATTAACAATTTCTTTGTTTGCTCGTAAGATGCAGTTTGCCATGAGATGAGCTCAATGAATGGGATAACTGCTAATACATTTGTTGTACTGTGTACCTTTTCAGTAATTTAGGGTGATTTGACATATGCTGAGTATAAAAATGTTTGCATTGAAACTGTCAGACATGAGGTATTCATACCTGGGAACTTTTCAGGCATAAAGGTCAAAAAGGGGGGAAATGTTAGATTTGTATTGTTGATTGTCATTTATGCTTAGAAATATTTACTTCTATATGCTTAGAGTTTTGTAATTAGTTGTAGATTGGTAGAGGTTTTGATCCTTGATAGTCTGCAAACTTTGTGTGTATTAGACAGCACTTTGGGAGCATGAGAGGTCATACCGTGTCTTATTGTTTTATGGTAGGATTAACGTAGTTGCGTCTGTTCTAGTCTAAGTGCTCTTTGTTTAGATGAACTGCAGGACTTCCTCACCGTGTTATCTAGGATGAACCATCTAGGGTGAGGGGGAGGCTACCCTCTTCCTGACCAAGGATGTTTGACCCTTTGATCAGCAGTCCACACACACACACACACACACACACACACACACACACACACACACACACACACACACACACACACACACACACAGGCAAGGTACTCTTTGTGTATGTAGACGTCATATGTTAATGAACTTATGCATATTCATGTAACCTCAATAAAAGGACAGTGATACGGGAAAACGGACGAGACCAACTGGAGTCAAGCGGTTGTCCGGTTCTCTCCCGTGCACGAGTAACATGAAGAACTTTGCCTATTTGTGTCTTGCTTAGCAGTGTAATTATATTGTCTTAACGTTCCAGCGAATAGGTTCAAGCTACAAACCTAACAAGAATGCTTGGTACTCCACTCTATTTTGCTTGTAACTGTAGGGTTTTTTTTTATATGAAATAAAACCATTTAAGCACAAACATCATAAATTATCTAAACATCATATATTATCTGAGGAGTACCAGCGAGATATAGTCAGGGTCACCTTAATGCACAACTTGGGCTCTGGAACACAAAATCTTACCATTTATATAAAGAAATTTAAAACGTTGACGCACTGATCATCAGACACCTTCACTAGACAGTGACTAATAAATCAAGCATGAGTATGAGTACGCAAATATTTGTGGAGACTTTTTTCTGAGGTAGGGTTACACCGAAGGACTGCTTTGTCACTCACTCAATGACAAAGCAGTCCTTCATCTGATGCAATAGTGACCTGTCAAGGATGTGCTTATAGTTTTTATTATTGCCAATCAAGCCAGTAAAGCAAGATGTTCTTACAGCATTTAGTCAGTTGAGCAAGGTTAATAAGGTTTGTATTTTTCCACATCTGTTCAGCTTTTCTACATTATCATCAATATAATCATGCATCTAAGAGGAAGGATTGACAGTTTGAAATAAGCTGTATTTTAAAGGGGCTACACAATGGAGAGCTAATCAACATATATTATTAAAACAACGAAGGTTATCACAGATTTTTGAAAGCTTGAATGTTTAGATGGATAAATAAGTGCAGAATTCAAATATCGCTTCTGAACTTCAGAATTAATTCAGAATTTAAAATATATATATATATATAACCCATGTCTTCAGTTGTAAAAAATATAATGAAAGAAACCAATGTGATGAAGGAGGTGGTTACGTTATTGACCTTAAATAAATGAATAACCAAAATGGTGCAAGTAAATTATTTATAGACAGAACAGTTAAAATATAGTAACATGAAAACTGTTGGACTTGAATGACTGAACAACCCTTTGGATTATAAAACAAAAAGAGAAAAATGTTTTTCCACAAAAAGTAAAGTTCACATAAACTATTTAAAAAACACCTTCTATGTGTTCGTTTAACTGGAGATTTGAACATTGTTTTGTGGGTCCAGTGTTTGTATGTGTGGATCTGTTATTTCCAAAGAAGAAAAATCACTGGTATTCTTTATAAAATACATAAACTGTATATCAGAGTAAAACAAGTTGTACTTACAAGGTGAACTTGAGTTTCTGCCTGAAATAAAAAGAAAAGAAATCAAAAAAAAAAAATTAATTCTGGAAGTAGTAACTTGGTGGAAATTGAGTATTTCTTATATAGCTTGTTTTTGCTCTACCTGATCACTCACACCATTTTATACAACATGCCTCATTAATCACAAAAGCTTTTTTTCTATAGTTAAGTGCTTTCTATCCCACATTCACACTACAGTGGAAACACTGGAGAACAACTTGGGGTTAGTATCTTGCCCAAGGATATTTGGCATGCAGACTGGAGTGCACAGGAATCAAACCCCAACCTTCTGATTAATAGATGTGGTACCTTCGTAGCTCAAGAGTTGGCAGTTCATCTTATAATCAGAAGGTTGCCGGTTCGAGCCCTGGCTTTGACAGTCTTGGTCGTTGTGTCTTTGGGCAAGATACTTCACCCGTTGCTTACTGGTGGTGGTCAGAGGGTGGTACGAGTGTCTGGCAGCCTCGTCTCTGTCAGTGCGGCCCAGGGTGGCTGTGGCAACAATGTAGCTGCCATCAACAGTGTGTGAGTGGGTGGACGACTGAATGTGTAAAGTGCTTTGTGGTCCTTAGGGACTAAGTAAAGCGCTATACAAATACAGGCCATTTACCTTCTGAACCACAGCCACCCTATGAGATCATATCATTCTAATTACAAGGAATTATATGGCCACTACCAGCTCCACCACCATCATCAAGTTTGCTGACGACACCGTCGTGGTGGGCCTGATCTCTGATAACAACGAGACGGCCTACCTGAAGGAGATTAGGAATCTGGAGAACTGGTGCCAGAGGAACAACCTCCTTCTAAACGTCAGTAAGACAAAGGAGCTGATAGTGGACTTCAGCACTAAGCAGGAGAGGAACTACCAGACCCCCGTCATCAACGAGTGCCCAGTGGAGAGAGTGGACAGCTTTAAATACCTCGGAGTTCACATCACGCAGGACCTGTCATGGTCCTGTCACATCAGCACCGTGGTGAAAAAGGCCCGTCAGCGTCTCTACCACCTCAGACGCTTGAGAGACTTCCAACTGCCCTCCAAGGTGCTCAGGAACTTTTACTCGTGCACCATAGAGAGCATCCTTTTTTTTTTTTTTTTTTTTTTTTGCCTGTCCCGTTTGGCTCTTTTGCCATCAGAATTGTTTTCTAAAGGCAAAGAAAGATGCCCAACGGATTTACTTCACCAAACTGACCATCCCAGCCTTGCCGTAATGGTCCATTTGATTCACCTTTTATTGTTTATTTTATTTTCACTTACTGAATACGGGACAGACTTGACTGGGGGAAAGAAGGGGAGAAAGAAAGAGTGAAAGAGAAACAGCTGAGAAGAGGGACGGGGGAGAAGGGCAAAAAACAAAAACCAACAGAATGGGCAGAGAAAAAAAATGCATATATCAATAGAGAGCATCCTGACGGGAAACATCTTAACCTGGTTCGGGAACAGCACCATGCAGGACAGACGAGCTCTACAGAGGGTTGTGCGGTCAGCTGAGCGCACCATCCGCTCCGAGCTCCCTGACCTGCACTCAATCTACAGCAGGCGGTGCTGGACCAAGGCCAGGAAGATCGTGAAGGACCTCAGCCATCCCAACAACAGACTGTTCTCTCTGCTGAGGTCAGGAAAGCGATTCCGCTCCCTGAAGACCAACACAGAGAGACTGAGGAGGAGCTTCTTCCCGCAGGTGATACGGTCTCTCAATCTCACCACCACACAGTACTGACCCACACATATGGTTCTTACACACACACTGGACATTCTGGACATTGTTTTCACTTCATCACTAAATCACTTTAAGCATATTTGCACTGCACAAGACATAATGTGGATTGCACAACACTGGACATTATATTCTTCATTTCCAGTTAATACTTGTACAGCTGCTGTTATTGTGTGTGTGTATATATATATATATTTATTTATTTATTTATTTATTTATATTTCTTCATACATTCTTATATAGTTCTATATTGTGTATTTTATTGTACAGTTATTTTATTTTCAACTTTAATTTATATATTTTATCTTATTCTTCCCAGTTAAATTTACCCTTCATTCTAATTTGTGTTGTACAATTATTTCATTTTTAACCTTAATTTATATTTTATTCCTTCTTAGTTAAATTTACCCTTTTTAATTTTTCATATTTATTTCCTATCTTATTCATAGCCTTTTCCTTTTTTTTTTCTTTAGGTCACGAGCAGTTGTCCACGCATTTCACTACATATCGTACTGTGTATGACTGTGTACGTGACAAATAAAATTTGAATTTGAATTTATTTTTTATTGCCTCAGTAGTTGGGATAATGGGCAATGAATATGACTGAACATAGGGAATGGGAGGAGCTGGTGACAGCATGAAAAGTCAAATTCTGTTGATAGCCAGAATAATTACAGTAAACATTAGAGACTGTTCATTTCTTTGTAAACAAACATTCAAACAGCAGGGCCTCATATAATATTTTCTCCCGCTCTTGTTGAACAGCTGGGTGGAAATGCTTAGAGAAGAGGAGCTAATGCTACTATCTTTTTATATTTTATGTTGTTTTTATGTTGTTTTAGTGCAACACTGGGGCCGCGAGAGCACTGCAGTTTCAAATTCTGGTGTATTATCTGTACATATGAGTTTTGCTATTAGGCAATAATTTTCTACATGGAAAGTCTGTATAATTAAAAGAAAGCTTTCTATACAACTTTGTTTTGCAATGTGAGCTTTACTTCTAATTGTAGAAGTAAATACAAATATTTTTTCTCTTATACTCGGTTTAATTCTGTTGAAAATAATATCCCATTGGCAAAGCTAGTTGGTTTAGGCCTTTATTGATTTTCACATTATCTCTGAGCTGCAAACAGAAGCACTATTTAGGAAGGAAATAAATCTCGAACAGAACGAACTCTGAGAAATTCAAACATCTTCCGTCACAAGTTGGGGATGAGGTGAGAGTGATGAGAGAAATAAAGAGCTTCATTAAACACGTTATTGGGATAAATTCCTTTCACCCTCTGTGCAATACACAGTCAACCTCACACAGGCACAGACACACACAGCACACACTGTGGACACAGGCTGAGTACACACATGAAATGAGCACTACAAGCCTTGGGTACATTTGAGAGCTTCAGATATATAGAGTTACTTAAGGTTATTGTTGAGTGTTAGTAAAAGGCGTATACGTGACAGGCGTACTCTTTGACTTGAAATGTTTCTGAGGCCAAGGTAAGAGGGCCAGGTAGGCAGCCAAGATCAAGAAATGGACCCATCAGACCAGAATTTTTATATGTAGCAAAGAGTAGCACTTTCCATTATGAAGGACATTTGTAATAGCAGTGGTGGCTTAGGCCAGAATACGAGCCACTCTTCCACGGTACTCATGTGGCTCTGGGGCACACCACTTCTCCTGGTTGCCTGGTCCACGTCTTTGCCTTTCACCTTGAATCATGTACGCTGAAGGCTGTACTTTCCATGTCTCACCTGTGTGGACAAAACAAAAAAACAAAAACAAATCAACTGTTAGACAGCCTATATGTTTGTCAGCAAGCTGGCTTTATTGTCCTTATTAATGTCGCAATAAGGACATAGCTAAAGTCTTGTTTTCCTGAGCGAGTGATTCCGTATCCTTTTCTGAATTGCCTCCAACACTTTTATGGCATACAAACATTAGATTCATTCAGAGACTATAAACTGCCCAAAGACTGATTATTTTTATTAGTCACTTTCCCAAGGAACTTTTGTTTCAACTCCTGAGTCTGCCTTTTCTCAGCCTTTTATTGTTTCAGTTTTGAACTCAGTCAGTTAGCTGTCCTACCCCATGTGGGGCTACACCAGAGCCTGTGCCTAACCCTGCTGATAGGTTTGTAGCTTGAACCCATCCGCTGGAACGTTGAAGACAATATAATTACACTGCAAAGCAAGACACGAAGTAGGCAAAGTTCTTCATGTTACTCGTGCACGGGAGAGACCGGACAGAGCGCCGTCCCTTCGCTTGACCCCAGTTGCTCTCGTCCGTTCTCCCGTACCACTGTCCTTTTATTGAGGTTACATGAATATGCATAGGTTCATTAACATATGACGTCTACATTCACACAAAGAGTACCTTGCCTGTGTGTGTGTGTGTGTGTGTGTGTGTGTGTGTGTGTGTGTGAGGTCAAGATGTGACCCTGTGAAGACTCCCCAAGGCTGGCGCCTAGAAGTCTAGCAGATTTATCTAAACAAAAGGCTCTTATACTTAAACAGATATACGTGTGTTTGCTATACCATAAATCAGCAAAAGAAGATACGATCTCTCCTCTGTAGGGGAGTGAACTCACCCCCTCTTCATGCTACACAGAGTTGTTACAGACCTCTTAGGATGAGACATTCTTTCAATCTACAAATGATTATATACTTCTAAGCATATATGAGTAAATGTTTCTAAGCATAAATGACAATCAACAATACAAACTCTAACACCTGCACTCATCCTTGCTCCAATGGTCAGGGTGGTCAGGACCCAGTCTATTGTTGCATCCGTACCTGTTCCTCAGGTGAGAATGACTACTGTCCATCTAACCTCTGCACCCACACTCTCCCAGGGTAAGGGAATCCTCCAGTCACCAGAGGAAGCAGCTGAGTTCAACCCCTGACTATGCATCCAGAGCTGTCAGAGTATTCAGAACACCTAGAGTTCCCAAGGTACTGTAGGAGAAATATCAAATGACAAACATAGACTCAGCAGAGACGTAAAGCTTCATTTTATCTTGCAAGAGGACTAACAGCATTCAGAGTCTATGCAGAAACCTGAATTGGGGAAGTCTGTCACTCTTTTATACACTTCTCCTTCCTAGATGAAAATCATTGTTCATTGGTGTACTAATAGACAATCTAATGACTTTTATTTTACATGGAAGTCATTCCTAACTGTCCTTTTCTGTCTCATTTTCCAATTGGCAGAAGAAAAAAGAAACATACTGTTGGCATGTTTTGCCAACAGTATGTGTGGATAATGATGAGTAAAGGACAAATACATTCACCATGCAAAAAAAAAAACAAAAAAAAAAAACTCTGACTCAAAGATCAGGTGATGTATCTCTTTGTTGAGTCAATGTGCATAATTAAACAGCAGTGGAATTTTATCTGGGTGGAGGTAGAAAGGTTGTTATAAAGTGAAATACAAGAAAGCATGGAGCTAAAATAAATAACAGTGTATTTTTAGTGTGTTTGTTCCTGGTTTTGAGTTAAGATCCAGAAACAGTATATAAGTGCTGGTGTCAGGTTTGATCAGCACCTCCACACTTGAAGGCTGAAGTTACAAGCTGATGCTGATAAGAAGGAAGATAAGGTATTATATCAAAGGCTTGCTGGAAACTGTCAAATTACTGTCTATCTTTTCTTTAATAAACTACCAGCCACTTTAAATTTTCTGATTTGTGTAGAGATACTAACATCACCATGAAGCTGCTGACTGTGTCTACACTTCTGTGCGCAATGGTGGCTCTGGGCACTGCTGCTAGTGAGTATTCCAGTATGCTGTGCATCATCTATACATCTTATGCATGAATATATTAAACTGAAAATGAATGACCAAAATCAACATTTGCTGATGTAATTTGTTTAGCACGTCGGGGTAAAGTGGCCAGTAATGGGACAGAGGCATTAATTCCAGCAGGTCACCCAAACTAATCACATTTTTATCATTCTGAACAGAAGAAAGAGTACATCAGCTTTCCTCTGCCAGTTTTTATAAATTGTTTTTCATGTATGATGGACAAGTACATTTATAGCTAAAAAAAAAAAAAGTTAATCTTTAACACTTAAACATATTTTTCATGAATTTATATTTTAACATTTTTTTTCTTATACAGTAAAGTAACTCAATAATCTTTGATTGCCTTCAGGACGACATCATGTTGAGAAGAGAGCAGCATCTTGTCCAGGTGGCTGGACTCAGTATGGGAATCGATGCTTTCTCTACAATCACAATCAAATGACTTGGGCTCAGGCGCAGGTAAAGGCAGTGGTCTAAATTTATCATTTATTCTTTGTGAAATCTTAAATCTTTCTGTTTACGTTGTCATTTCTATGAACTCTGTTGATTTCCATTGTAGAGAATCTGCCTAAACATGAATGCAAACCTGGCATCTGTACACAGCTACGACGAGTATCAGTTCATTCGACGCGTCATATCTAGTGCCACTCATGAAAGTGGACTAACATGGATTGGTGGCTCAGATGGTCAACAGGTATAATTTCACTTATCATTATTCAGATGACCCTTCCCCATTAGCAAGCACTTGGTGACAGAGGGGAAGAAAAACATTTTTTAACAGAAAGAAACCTGAGGCAGAACCAGGCTCAGGGATTAGCACACATCTGCAGTAGATAAGGAGGTCTTTAAGATCAGATGGGATCTGATTTTTCAAGACTTTTAAATTCATTCTTGATAGTATTGTCTATAACTGCACATTTAGAACTTGGAACTGTAGCTTAATTTTAAGTGTATTCTGGTCTGTTTTTTCTGTTTTCTAGGAGGGTTACTGGTTTTGGATCGATGGAACCTCTTTCACATTTACGCAGTGGTGTCGGGGAGAACCTAACAACCATAGGGGAAACGAGCATTGCTTGCTGGTGAATTTTTCAGGTAAACCTTCTGTGAAATCCCTAAAAGTACGATGTATGAGCACTGTAAATGTTAAAGAAAAAAAGAAACAATACCCACAATTCCCCAAATAATTTTTATGCATTTAATGTGACAAACAGTAATGTGTGACAGAAATGTAAAACAAGTAGTGTCATTTATTTTTAACAAAGACAGCAGTTCAATTTTTTTATCATATTGAATATTTACATAGTGTTTTGATGCAGCAGTAAACACATGTGGTGCTACTGTTATACAGAACAAAATATTAAGATTATTAATCATTTCTCCTTGTGATTATGATTTCAGTTCATTCTGATTTTATCTACTTACAGGAAGCAAGTGTTGGAATGATGGGACATGTGACAGCCAATTCCCATTTATTTGTGTCAAGGCCATCTGATGATTCCTGGGCTGTGATGAAGGTGTGGCCCACCTGACGACAAAGCAAATACTCTAATATATCACAATAAGAATCTGGTTCTGATTTGATTTACTTCTTTTCTTTTACTGTAATGCTGCATAAGGAATGAAGCGACACGTGACATAAACTGGAGGATCTCTTTTATCAGGAGCAAATTGCATGTGTACATGAAAGAATGCTTTTAGCAAAACTTTGTTTCCCAGAATGAATTGTTGTTTCTCATCTTCTTCATCATTAAAATCTTAAGCATTGAATCAAACTGGTCTGTGCATTTAAATGCTTAATACTCATGAGTGTACTCTTAAATTTCACATACATCTGCACTGTAAAATCTAACTAGTTCTCTGAGCTCAAAAAAAACCCAAACATATGCAAACGTGTTGCCTAGAAAAAAAACTAACACTTACTTAAGATGACTAAGTTAGGACAACTTAATCATTGTGAGTACAAAGGACCAGAGATGACTTTTTTTTTCCCGAGTGAGCAATACTAAGTGTTTAACCACTGAAAAAGATTTCAAATTTAAAAAAATATATTTTGTGGTAGCTTACTAGTTTCAATTTTGCTTATGTTTTATCATCCTTGAACTTGAGATTTGTAGTAGAACACTTGAACACTATAAACACTATAAGTATAGCTCAGAAAAATTAACAGCACTTCTTGTAATGCAGTTAAACTCAGTCCAACTGTGATTTTCAAATGCAAAAAAGTATATCAGTAAACATCCTGGACATTGTTCTGCTCAATAACAAACAAGTATATTCCTACTATTGTAGCTTGTGCTATTTAATAATACCTAAAAAATTATTAAATTGGCATTTGCATATCTTTTGTTACACAATTGAAAACTTTAAAAAAAACTTTAAAGTATTTCTCACCCTCATGCACTAGCTCAGGGTCCCTCGACACTGCAGAATGCTAAAAGAAAGTTCATGAGTGGAAAAATTAAAGAAATGATAAGCTGTCAGCTGACCATAGTTGGTTTTAGTACATAAATATTGGCTTGACTGTATCTGGTGGGGCCAGGAACCATTTTGACAATATTAGCAGCACTAAGTCTACCCTGTTGTTGGAGTTGCGCAAGGGACCGTGATATCTTTCCATTCTGAAAGGAATTGTGTCTGCTGGTGCTTGAGAGGCAACAGCAGGGCCACCACTGTCATTCTTATCACATGAGAATGAATCAAAATCAGGGTCCTTCTCAACACAATCCTCTGTCTCTGACACATTCTCCTCTGTGTCACTTTGACTGTCAAAGAGTTGTGCCAAAACCTCGCTGACAGTAAAGCTTTTCCCAGAGGACATTTTTTTTAGAGAGCATACAGATTGCAAAGTACACAGTGCGAGTAATGATTTAGATAGAAGGCTCCCTTATTTGGCTTTAGCTGTCAATGTCCTTGCTGAAAAATCCTGCCCACATTCCCCCTCACAAGAAATATCCACTCTGATACTTGGATGTGAACAACTCGCAAGCCACACTGTGGCAAATATCATAGTCCTCATGGGAATGTTGTTGGAGGCTGTGGAGAGCCGGTCCAGCCATCGCCTGCAGCTTCACTGCTTCCGCTGGCGGCTCTGGAGAGCCCTTGGTTCTTCTTACCTTGCCTTTCCCGTGTTCTGTGTGTTTTTTCCAGTCAGTCATGTCTCAGTGTCATGTCTGCGTTTCCATGTCTGTCTTGAATTTCCTGTTTTACTTTAACAGTCATGTGTGAGTGTATTCAGTTTTAAGCCCTCGCTGTCTTGTCTCATCAGATTTGGTTCAGACTAAGTTAGGGCAAGTTGTTCATTATGAGTACATGATATTAAGATAACTTGATTTTTCTGACTGAGCAATACTAAAGGAATTCCACTGACATAACATTTTTTAATGTAACTGTCATGGTTCTAGGTCATTTTGACCCAGCATTTTCAGTTTCTTGTATTTTTGTATCTGTATTATGGTTTATGTTCTGATTCTTTAGTTATCTGAATATTATAATTCTATGTTTCAGTTTGTTGTGGTTTAGGGTTTTGTTTTTAGGTTTTGTGTCTTGTGCCCTCGTGTTTAGTGTAGGTTTAGTTCAGTGTCAAGTCTGTGTCTGAATTGTTTCTTGTTTCCTATTTTACTTTGAAGGTCCATGTCTTATTTCATTGTATTCAGTTTTGCTTCCCCCCGTCTTGTCAGGCTTATCAGGTCCCGCTGTGTTCCCCACCTGTGTGTAATCTCCCTGTGTTCTTCTGCATGTATTTAAGTCGTGTCTACTTTTGTGCTGATTGCTGGTCTGTCTGTGTATCAACTGTGTGTTCTCCCTGCTGTCAGCCTTCATGTGCCATCGCCCACCTTCCTTTGTGTTCAGGTTTGCTGTTTAGTAGTGATGGGCAGATGAAGCTTCATGAAGCACTGAAGCTTTTCATCCAATTGGTTCACCCCAGTGCAAAGCTTCTTGAAGCTTCATTTGCTCTAGTAGGACACCTACTGGACGTAAAAATATTAGTTGGCATGAATTTGAAGAGTGTGGCCTTTTGCACACACTCTGTAAATGTCAACAACAAAAGGAGTGTGTAAAACATGTATATTGTATTGATGGCAGTATACTGTGTATATTTATACTGGCAGTATGTAAAATGATTATTTGGAAATGCTTAAAATGGAAACAATCATTTACTGTGAGGTGAGGTGTGGTTGGGGTGTGGACAGTGGTTGTGCTTTTGTAACGTTGAGGTATGGACAGCTACACACTGAGGCTTTGAGCCTCAGTCCTGTCCACATTTTATTCTGTAAAAACTAAATTTTCACTGCTTTTATGACCTTTTTAGTGGGGAGAACATAACTGGGATTTAATGATTTAACAAATCTTTTAAATCTTTTGTCCTCCACAATGCTAAATGGCTGGGAGGCAAGGCAAGGCAAGTTTATTTGTATAGCACAATTCAACAACAAGGTGATTCAAAGTGCTTTACAGAGACATTAGAAACAAAAACAAATAAAAGGCATGATTTAAAATTGATTAAAACAAGCAAGCAAGCAAGCAAACAAACTAACTAATTAACAAACAAACTGCCACCAGAAGTTCTTAGGTGGCTGCCTTAAAACTGTTTTGCATGCTCCTGTGTCGCATACTGTTGTTGGAGCGACAGTTGAGGCTCATCAGCGTCGTGAGTCCTCAATCACCATGCTAACCAGGTCTTTATCTATTTGAGATTGTTCTCCTGAGGAAAGACAATAAAGACAAAGCACAAATATAAATATCACACACATAACTTATAACAGCTGTATAATATTGTTATATCATTTAGTAACTGTTGTAATAGTAATTTTACAATGTATGTTGAAGGGATATTACTGCCCTCTGTTGGTGTCTTTGTGCATTACATGCCATAAAAGGTGTTCGTTAAAAACATCAGGTTATGGGCCCAGAGGTCGCCAAGGGAAGCTGCTAACATGTTTTCTTTTGGGAGTCATAAACAGAATTGTGGGATTCACAATGGAAGATAGACTGTTTATTGACAAGCTGAGCGGACTGGAGAATTGGGCAACGTGGAAATTTCAACTGGAGCACCTGTTGAAGGCAAAAGGACTGTGGGGTATGATAGGGGAGACGGAGCAGTTAGCTGTGGATGCTAATGCCCAAGCACGAGCTGAATTTGAACGGAAGAAAGAAAAGGCTTTTTCAGTGCTGGTACTGAATGTAAGTACACCCCAATACTTGATAACAAACTGTAAGACCCCCAAAGAAGCATGGGAGATGCTAAAAGCACAGTTTGAAAGAGATACTGTTGCTAACAAGCACCGACCGGCTTTAACCCTTTAAAACCGGTCAGAGTGGGCACGCTCTGTTTTGCGTAACTATTTTTAAATCCCGGTAGCACTGCAACCACGTAAGCTAGCGCAATAATTTTCATAGTTCACGTCCATCAGCGTGAACTATCGCATCTCCGCCATGACCTGCCCGAAACCGGAAGTGACGTCATTTTCGCGGAAATGTAGTTTTTTACCATCAAGGCCTCATGAGCCTATACTGGTGTTTTTAAAAGTTATGTTTGACTTTATGACTTTCTTTGTCGTTTCTGGGATGCTTAGGACTCAAATTGCACTGCTGGAAATAGTTTATTTTGATGCATATGCTGCTTTTTTGCAAATTTGCATTATAATATTTATTTTCGTTTTTCCTGCAGTGTATAGAAATTGGTGTATTTCATAAATAAAACTATGAAGACACTTAAAATAAATTTCCTGTGGTAGGAAACTATTTTGTGCAACTTTTTTGTATTTACAGTTTTGAGGGATAAGCCTCTTAAATTTCTCTAACTAGAAATATATGTTAAAAAACAAAAATGATTTTCAATTTCTTTGTAGTTTATTGCACTTTTTTGCAATTTATGTAATTACTATGCACTTAATGCATGCATATTATTAAAATTTGGGCTATAATGGTTGTATTGACGTATAGCAACTTGAAAAGCTCCCAAAAATGGCTCCACAGCATGTAAAAATATAATATAAGCTCTGGCGGACTTGGTTCTATGGTAGGTCTTAAAGGGTTAATACAGCTTTTTTCTTTCTTTTTCTCTTTTTTAAGCCAGTTTATTCATTTACCAGTTTATTCATTTACCAGTTGATTTATTTACGTGCAAACAGGACAGGAAGCCTGTGTTTAAACATTACTCATGGCACATTCTCTAAGAATAGTCATACATTAGAAGGGTTGATCAATGTGTCCTCAGATAATCCCCTCTGCCTGCCCTCCCATGGGTCTAACTGGATACAGCTTTGACCTCTCTGAGAGAGTCTGTTTGATCATCTTCCTGGGCTAAGCTGCCATCACATCCTGACCACCGTTGATAGGCCCAGCTGGTTACAGGAAGTGGTGAGCTTATAGACTGCACAGTCATGTATTGCGGAATAGTCTGCACTGCAGAAATATAATAATTGCAGTGCTGGGGTTTATGTACTATGATCTAATTTATCTTAGCTGTATTCCACCACTCTTCTGTTAGTGAGACATTATGACAAAACCCTGTTAGCACTCTGAGTATCCCCTGTGAGCACTCCCCCCCCCACCCCTTTGCTTTTTCATATCTGAAGATGAAACGAAATGTCCCTAACTGACTTAAACCACCTTAAGCAGCAAAAGGATCAAATTTGCAGAACTATTTTTAGGATTTCTTTAAGAATTTATTTTGTGGTAAACTGATGACGGTATCGCTCAGGTTTCACAGAGCTTCATGTAAAGCAGACACTCCCTAGCAGATTGTTACATGGAGAAACCTTTGGAATGCAAGCATGCTGATCCACACAGGTGTACACATGGGTATTCACAGACGCGGACTACAGCTTTCTTGGCTGCTGCCTCAAAGCACATTGTGCGCTGTCTATCTTGCGTGCTGCACAATATCGTTTATTATTTAATATCTACTGATATCTACTGCTAGCTAGTTTATTGTGATGGTGCTTTTTTTTTTCTTATTATGTTGCTCTTTGTTGTTTGCTTTCTCTTCTGTTTTTTTTTTCTCCATACAGGTGATCCAGGTGTTTTGTTTTTTTTGTTTGTTTGTTTCTTTTACTCTCTTCCCCCCCTTCTCACCGTCTCTTCTCCCCTCTCTTTCATTCTTTCTCCCTGTCCTATCCCACAGTCATGTCTGTCCCGTTTGTAACAACTGAAAATAAAATAAATTCATAATTATAATAAAGGTCAATCAAATGGACCAATATGGCAAGGCCATGATGATCCACTTGGTAAAATAAATCCGCTTGGCATCTTTCTTGGCCTTAAGACAACAATTCTGATGGCTATAGATCCAAACGGGACAAAAAAAAAAAAAAAGAAAAAAGAACACTAATGTCTTTTTGTGGTTTATTCACATGCAACTATGGACACATCTAATGTTCTGTGCGCACATTTTGGTTAATCAGTCACTGCATACACAGACAAGTCAGATACAAAGTAAAGTGTGCATGTTAGTCCCCATACGGAAATAGTTCCTCTGCATTTAACCCATTCACCCAGTGAAGCAGTGGGCAGCCACCAATGCAGCGCCCGGGGAGCAGTGTGTAGAGACGGTACCTTGCTGAGGGGTACCTCAGAGTAGCCGTTCAGTGGAGTCGAACCCCCGACCTTCCGGTCATGGGGCCACCACTCTACCTACTGAGCTATCCCTGCCCAAGGGGATGTAATCATCCTAGGGAACAATCGCTAGTGTGTATGCGTAATTATTCCCTAAAAGAAAAGGGATTCATAAATATTGCAAAGTTCAGTATATTGAAAATGTTGGTCAAAGGACTGTCAAATTCCTCTTATTTGCATGTTTCGTTGCTGTCTCTTTAAAAGTTCACATCAGGTTTATGTTTATGTCCAGTACAAAGATGACTTGAATATAATAGCATTTCCTCTTTATCAGATGTTAGTCACTGTGGTTTTACACACAGGCTATTCATGACTGCATTTTGAGGTATGGGTTGCATGTTAGATGCAGACATACCAACCATAACTTCTAAAATGCTCGTTAAAACCAAAACTGTTATTGCACCTTTACCTTCATTGTGCAAGACAGCATGCTGGTAGCCTACATTTAAGAATCATTATTTATGACCTTTGAATTTTTGATGCTTTATTACACTTTCTTTTTTGAAAAAGGCAAACAAAAGCAAACAGCCAGAACACAAAGTTGTAAAACCCACCCGATCGACCAAAATCAACTCAAAATTCTCCCACACAACAGAACCTCTTCTATTCCTCGCTGGCTCCAAATCTCTCAGTGGAATGATCAGTGGTTCGCTATCTGTCACCATCAAAACACCACAAATCCCGTGAATGATTCATTTCCTTATAAACCATTGAATCAGCAGTTAGACTCTAAATGAAGCTTCGGACGTCACTGATCGCATGACTCTGGCCAGACGAATCAAGCTTCGACACAGTGCTTCTGAAGAAGTGTGTTGATTTTTTTGACACCCGCACCGGAGCGTCAGCTTCAAGCGGGCCATCACTACTGTTTAGTTTTCCCCAGTATAGATTATCTTTAGTTCCATTTTGCCATTTTCACCTTGTGCTTTATTTTGCAATAAACCTTCTTCACATCTCAGCCTGCTCTTGGGTCCCCATATATTTCCTCCACACAGCTCACTTCACTAGCCGTGACAGTAACTACATGAAAATACAGATTTTGTTATAACTTACTATTTTCAAAATTGTTTCTAGCAAATGTATTGCAACTTAAGTACCACATTTCTTTTTTTTTATCATACCAAGTTTAACTGTTACAGAAAGACTAACAAAGACATATAATTTCCAAATCAGCATTACTGAGCTAGACAATAAAAAACAGTAAGTGCAGGTAAATATTACCCACTCAATAAGTACCCCAAATTAATGCATGTTATGACTATTGAATTTATATGTAGCTACACAACAGACACAGGTAGATGCTTGCCCAAAAGCTTTAATGTAGCAAGAAGGAAACTTAAAAACAAAGAATTAAAACAGAATAGTTTTCTTGGAAGACAATACAAAGAAACATGGTAAAATCAGTCTACTGATGACACAATCACACTTCTGTTGACTTGTGATTTTGTTGTTTAAGTGTTAAACAGAGAGGAAAATAGAATGCTGCACATAAAGATATAGGAGCAAAACAGAAACATTGTATTTCAGTCTGCTGTTTTGATTCAGATTTCATGTGTGTCAGTCCAGGAGTCCTGATCTCTTCTTGGCACAGACAGAAGGACGGAGATTATCACACCACACATCATCCCAGCATTTGCCATCTGTGAGGTTCAAAAGCAGAAATCAGTAAAATGTCACACAAAGTGTTAAAGATGCAATCCAAAGCAAGATTGTAAGTTTTGATTTATGTAGTATTTTATTTAAAGCACTTAAATTATTCACAAATTAAGCAACCATGTTCTGAATTACCACTATAATTAATCTGTAGGCAAAATGGACGGGAACCACTAATGGGCTCTCCTGGGCACCAGTTTGTGTACTGGAAAGGCCTCCCATCACTCCAAAACCAAATATGCTCCTGAAATTAAACACAGCATTAGTTCAAATGGTCAAGCGTTGTCACAGTCCCTGTATCAGTGTAACCCATCTCCACCCTAGATCCTCTATTCACATATTTTTTTGACAAAATGTAACATCTTCTATCATTAATACAAAAAGAGAAATACTGTGTAAAAAAAAATTAAAAAAAGTACCCCTGGTGCATTGGTTCCTCCAACCCAGGTTGTTTGGTAGCCATGAGGAGCAGTCATCTTCTGAATCATATGGTATTCGCTGCTGCTGTGCACAGATACGAGGTTTGCGTCCATTTCTCTTCAATGGAGAGTGGAGTTTTATTCATGTATGTATTTTATGTATTTTAATCAAGTGTTGAAGACAATACAAATAAGTTAACCCACCTCAGCTCTAGGCCAAGTCATGGATGTTGGAACGTAAACAAAGCAGCGATCTCTAAACTCAGTCCAGCCATGAGGGCAACCACCGGATGTCTTGATTAGGTCACGCTTTGCTGGGGGTCAGTAAAAAGTTGTACATGTTGTGTCTCCAGTTGATATCTTATTTTGTAATATCTTAATCCTGACATCTACTATAAATGAAAACGATCATACAAGAAATATCTTAAAAAATAAACATTAGTTAAATGATCGACAATGAACAGAATATTTTGACTCCTTTACATTTATATAAGTGTAATTCTATGCATGCCTCTGTAAACTTTATAGTGATTATTAGTGATGTGCGATACCACTGAGTCCCTTTCCGATCTGATACCGAGTAAAATTCAGGGTGGTATCAATGATACTGATCCGATACTGGTACTCTGTACAAAAACGTAATGTTTCATTGTATTTCATAATACAATATATAATTGTATTATGTAATTGTAATAATAATATAATAATAGAGCTTCATAATGATTATAGGACATCAGATAACTGATGTCCTATACGAGGTTGGTGGTGCTGCCACAACATCTCACTGTCTCGCCACATATATTGCAAACCACGTCTTGGCTGTTTGTGGAGGTAAAATACATCCACACATGACTCCATTTACGCTCAGCCATTGTTGTGAGTGCGCACGAGGTGCTGCGACACATTTATACAGTTGTATTTTGCATTTGACTATGAAAGGCGTAAGAGGAAGTAGTTCCTTCCAATTTAGACAATCCGAATGATATGGTTTCTTTCCACTCTGTTCCTGTTAATGATAAACTACAAATTTATCGCAAAGTGCTAAAATATCGATATTTTAATATGAGAATCAATTCTAGAACATAAACGACTTGTATCGGAAGAATCGATAATTCAGTATCGATCCGCACACCACTAGTGATTATTAATAATGCCTTTCTAGGTATTAAAATGATAGATTATTTATACAGTACCTTTAAAAAGGATTTGCAAAGTTGACAAACACAATCAAGGAAGAAGGTAAATTCAAACAGAGTTAAAATGTGAGGTTAAACAAAACTAAGTACAGTATCAAGAAAATGTGAATTAAATAAAAAAAAAAACACAAAACTTTGACTGTGCTTGTGAAATGCAGAAACTGCTCTGCGTTTCATTTTCTCTCACTCTCTCTCTATCTAACTTTCCCATATTCTCTAGTGCTACACGCTCTTTTATATTCAGCTATTTTTTAGAAATAAAATGTATTCTTTTCTCTTCTTATAGTGTGTCCTTTGTACTATAAACTGAGGTGCACATCTTCCATGAGAAAGGTGCTTTTCTTTTCTTTAGAGATGTGATTACTTTTAGTCAGGAAAATGTCCACTAACCTCTTGGGATGAATCCCTTTGCACCACTGCTGACCTCTTTATCTGGCAGAGCTGAACAAATTAAAACAGCAATTGTTGACTGATTATTGAAATACTTGCACACACTTGCATATTGCAACTTGTCCTGCAGTACTCACCAGCAGCAGTGGTCAGAGCAGTCATTACACAAAGAAGTGTAGACACACTGAATAGCTTCATTTTCATCTGTGTAAAAAAACAGAAATGTTAAAATAAGTGATGGTTCAATAAGAAAAGAGAGACGATAATTTATGGGTCTCCTTCTACAGAAAGGTCTGCTCTCTTTTCACCTTTTCAGTCAGTAGCTTCAGCATGGAGGTGATAACAGCTCTAAGATTATTGGTTATATACTGTTTCATATATTTACATAGTTGCAAAACCGGAAACCACCCTCTTTCTCAACAAGAGATGACACAATACCACTTTTTTATGTCCAATACCAATATCATAAATTTGGATATCTGCCGATACCGATACGTTTCCGATATAGTGTAATTATAAATAAATAAAACTGTTTTTAATATCTTGGTGCACTTTGTATAAGTTCATACTCAAGTTTTAAAAAACAAAACACTAAAGCTATTCTGTTATACTTGTATGAAAAAAATAACTGTCTCTCTGTCTCTCTTCCTTCTCTCACCCCAACCGGTCGCAGCAGATGGCCCCTCCCCTCCCTGAGTCTGGTTCTGCCGGAGGTTTCTTCCTGTAAAAAGCGAGTTTTTCCTTCCCAATGTTGTTAAAATTGAATTGAATTGAATTGAAATTGAATTAACTGTTGTTTAAATATCTTGTTTAAAGTTCAAAGAGAGAGATTAGTGATTTCTGGTGCCACCTTCTGACCAAAATGTTTTGTACTCCAAAAATAAAAATGTAAAGTTGTTGCTCTGTCTCAGTTTTTCCAGATGATAAACAAATTGTAATTTCTTTAATTGGAAGTTCATTGCCCAACTTGTCCTGTATTTATAAAACAGAGGTTTCTTTAGACAAATGTTAACAGAAAACTGTTAACATTTCCTAAATTGAACAAAAGTGCTTTAAAAACAGGATATTCCACATTTAGGTTAAGAAATACATCAGGGGGATTTCAGAGGGTGACTGGTTGTAGTAATAGAAGGCATGTGTTAAAAACCAGTCATGATTAAAAGCTTTATCTTCATTATCAATGCTTTGTGCAGTAGTTGGCACTGTTTCACAGCAAGAAGAATCCAGCCGCCAGCCAGGCCTTGCATGTTCTTCTTCTTCCTCTGCTCTTTTTGGGTTCCTTGCCTTCGTTCTAGAATACAACAACATAAGTGTTAGTTTCATTCTAAATAAATTTCTGAAACATTAATTAAGTTTTATTAATGTCAGCTTGTTTATGCATGAATGCATTTTAGAAAGGACATGCAGGCATTCTGATATTTCCCTCTGCCTTATTACTGTAGATTTCTTTTTCAAAGTTCAAGTAGAGAGTTTATTAAATACCAGCAACAGCAAAATCCATGAATTTGTCCAAAGGATACTGTCCATATTGCCGCACAAGAAGCAACACAAGTGGCTCCATTAATCACATTAATCACTCAGAGAATAAATGAAGACAGAATCTAAACCATATGAACTTTCTTTGTTGGCATCACAGTAAGTTACATCTAATTGAGGTAGGTACTGTTTAATAACACAGATTCATACTGCACACAATGTTACGCCCCAGTCTAGGGGTACAGGAACATAACATAAGGGTTAGAAAGGACGTGACCCTGCCCTGGTCCCCAAAACCCTAAACTAATCTTTGAAGGGAACGGTGGTTTATTTGTCTCTACACTGAAAAGCTTAAGTCCAGGGTGAACAAAGGCCAAAATAACAAACAAAACAAGCTAAGTTAGGAAAGGAGGTGCTATCTAAAACCCTGTGAAACAAAAACCAAACAAAAGACACATGCTACACCTAACTCACTAACTGAAACAAACAGGAGAAAACGGTACAAGAAAATAATAAGGCAGCTCACCCCTTCTGTTTCAGTGTCTATTTACAATGTACTATTTACAAGTGAAGACTAATTTACACACTATATACAACGCTCAGTAAATCTCAGGAACCACACACAAATAACACAAGGTTTGGAAGCCAGGGCCAGCTGCTGTGCTGCTGCTGTCACTCGCTGCCACCAACAACTGTTGGTGAGGGATCTTTTAGGGGAGTCTCTCGCAACAATCCAGCATCAAGGAGCGCTCAGCCACACTGTTAAGCTCCCTGACGAGGCATGATCAGCTCCAGGTGTGTGTGATCCTCCTCCACAGGTGCTCTGTCACACCCACACAAACCCACCTACACACAAACACATGGAAAACAAAGGACAGCAGCAACAAAAATACACATGTCCATACTTATTCAAAAACCCTGGGTCCCTCAGACCCAGGCCCGCGACAAATTAATTTTCCCGTCTGAGCCTATTTTGTCTTTACAACTTTCCAATGCGATAGCTTTTCATCATATACTTTCCACCATATTAGATGAAAGTTAGAGATAGAGTTAATGGTTTCAGAAAAAAAGGAGGCCAGCTTCATGTGGATAGTCTGTCCATCTCGATTTTACCATGTGCTCTTCACATTATCATACTCATCAACCATTTTTCACTAGAGAGAATATACAAATCGTTGATGAAAGATGTGTATTATATTATGTTTTAATTTACAGACAAAATTACAATATCAAATTAGCCCTGTAGAAATCACAATCAACGAAGGGCTTAAACAACAACCCTCATAAAATTCTTAAAAAGCTTCAACCTTTGAAAATTCTCTTTAAAACTTAAGTTGAAATAAAATTTCATAGCAGTTATTATTCAATCTTTGATATGTTGTATTTGAGGCCAATGTCAAAAAACAAAAGATCTCTATGTGACATTTCAAAAGCATTTTTGTTAAGACCACTTGTAAATATATATATAAATATATAAATATATATAAATATATATATATAAATATATATATATATATATATATATATATATATATATATATATATATATATATATATATATATATATATATATATATATATATATATATATATATATATATATATATATATATATATATATATATATATATATATATATATATATATATATATATATATATATATATATATATTTCTGCCCCGGGGCTTCCTCCGGGTGTGACATGCTTTGAAAATCTCACCCAGGGGGCATCCTTGTCAGATGCCCGAACTACCTCAACTGGCTCTTTTTGATGTGGAGGAGCAGCGGCTCTACTCTGAGTCCCTACCGAATGGCCGAACTTCTCACCCTATCCCTAAGGGAGATGCCAGCCACCCTTCGGAGGAAGCCCATTTCTGCCGCTTGTATTTGCGATCTCGTTCTTTCAGTCACTACCCACAGCTCGTGACCATAGCTGAGGGTAGGGACGTAGATCGATTGGTAAAATGAGAGCTTCGCTTTTACACTCAGCTCTCTCTTCACCACAACAGACCGGTACTGCGTCCGCATTACTGTGGCCGCTTTTTACTGAAATGGTGCACCTCAAACCAGAGAAGTAGTTACAAAGTTACAATAATGCACTGAAATGGGAAATGGAGCATATTCTCCTTGTTTCCAACACAATATATTTTATTCTTGGATTCCTAAGCAGCTTTGGATGGTTCAGAGTTCAAAATACTTTGATTTTAGCCTCAGTTTGACACTTCAGTTCATCTTCTGTCTTTTCTTGGCTTCTCTCCCTATAAGCCAACTTTCATCTGATTGGTTTCCCTCATAGAAAGAAGATTTGAATTGTAAGGGGACCTTTTGTGCTCATGGTCAGAACTGCGTGTCTCAGATGAAAATATTGAAGATATAACCGAATAAATGTGAATGTCTAGAGCATTATGAAGCGTTCGGCTTACATCTGGATTCTTGAGCATCACCTCTTTTTCAGCATGTTCAGTAATCCTAGTTAAAAAATACCATGTTACCTTGTCATTTTGTGTTCTTTGTGATTACATAAAACAATGTATATAATTCACAGAGGAGAGAATTCACTTTTGTTTCTTTAATGGTTCAGTTTATCCCACTTTTTAAAGTATTTTTCTGAAAATTTGGAATTGACTTATTTTGATTCTTCATAATTGAAAAAAATAAGTTTAGGGACATGTTTGCGATGGTTTCACAGATATCAGTATAGACAATTTCATGTTTATCTAATGACAAAAAACACTATTTTAAAAAGAGAGACATGTTTACCTTAGTCGCTATCTGTGAATGAAAAATCCCTCTACTTCATGGCACTAAAGGATAACTTGATCTGAACTACTTTGTGATGTTTCCATGAGAACAACAAGACAGTGTCTCCATTCTAAAGACAAAAATACAATATGTGACAACAATCATGATCTGTTCAGGCAACAAAAACCAAACGATTTCTTCAAAATGTCATTTTTACTTTTTTTTCTTAGTAATAGTTTAAGCAGGGGAAACACAAAAGGTTGTTTAATAAAACATACAGCACTTAACAATTACGCACTAAAAAAATTAATATGCATCTAATGGCGACATCAAAGGAGCGTTCAGTAGAACAAAGTATACAAAATACTACACAAAGAAATGCTTGATGGGGGTTGTTGTGTGAAGTGCTTTGTGGGTTGGTTGTTTGCTTCTCTATAGGAGGAAGTTACTGATCTCATAAAGCCACAACTGTTTAGCACGTAGTTAAGAGGCAGCGTGTGCAATCTGATGTGCAAAGACAACACGTTAATAAAACTATGAACTCACCTCTGGGTATCAGAGAAGGCAGACAATTATGTGCTGTAAAATCATGGTTCTGTAACCTCTAAAGGATTATTGACACCTCCACAGATGCATTTTGGAAATCTTAGAAAAAAGAAAAGACATTAAAGTCAACCTTGAAAATTAATCATGCGAATTATGCAATTTCCCTCCAAGTAAAAGGCATTTACTGTTCATTTTGTCCTCTTTTCTTCATGTTTTTACTGTTTAACTTTCTTCTTGTCGTGTGTAATTCTTTTTTTTGAAATTTGCTTTTAAAACATTGAACTCAGCCTCACGGATCTTCTCATACAAACTCGTTAAAGTTTCTGCACAGGCTTCCGGTCAGGTTCAGTTTTCTTGCTGCAGCCATGAGCTTCGTTGCTTTGCTGTTGTGTTAAAGGGCATTAAATATCAAAGTTTAATCAAAATTTAGGATCACAAATAACTGTTGATTAGATATATCTACAGTTATTAAGACACTTCTTCCACCCAGCTCATCAGCTTTTCAGTTTAATGCTTTCAGGCAAGCAGTACAGGTCGATGAGAGACTGCACTATATCTAAGAAAAACTTTTTCAAAAAAGATTTTTCAATAACTGAAAAATATGATCATGAAAAATATAGAGTTATTTATCATCAAGAGCATTTTTCTCATTTTAAGCCAAAAAATAAGTTAACTTTTTTATGGCCAAAAATGCCATCTGTTTATGGGCCTGTGTGTGTGCGAAAATGTGTTAAACCATAGCAGAGTACTTAGTTAAACTTGTGCTTACTTTTTGAAAGCTCTTTGTTTTTCTTTATCTTTTTTAGACTCTGAATTAAGCCAGCTGGGTTCTATCCCCCTTTCTCTCAATGATATTGTTAAGTTTTTTCATTCTTGCTCTCCCGATTAACAGTTAATTGTACACAATAACATTAACCATCTTATATTTTTCAAACTGTTTAGACATCTCAGAATTGGATGATTACCGTTTACAACATGCTCCCGTGGCAGGACAGAAAAATGTTTGCCTCTCAGACACGGAAACACACAAGTTGTTAACAGAGCTAGGCCTGTGGTGCAGCACTCAACGCTCCCTCTGGCAACCAGCGAGACCGGCGCCCTGTCTTGGCAATGCGACACACCCAAGCCCCGCCACGTTAACTGTATATATCCCCGCAGACACGGTGAGTTTCCTGGTGTAACCCATGTGAAATACAGGGCTGCAAAATCCCTTTTTGTTATCTAAGGCTTTAGCCTGTTATTGTCACAAGTGCTGTAATGCAGTCTTGTGTTCTGACAACCTTGCGTCCAGTGTGCAGGAAGCATTACCTGTCTCTTCCTGTGAGATCTTCCCTCTGATGGTGGTCAAGTGTGTGTCGGAGCGCATGGAAAAAATATCTTGGTATGCAATGCTGCAACCCCGTTAATGAGACCAGATTGTGTTACGTATAAATGCTAAAAAGTTACTGTTTTATTAGGCCCCGAACTCTGACCACAAAGGGAATAATGTCTGTCAAGTTATTTGTGTTGGAAAATCCCGGTGAGTCATATGCTTTTGTTAGGTACCTGTTAAGTTAGATAATGTATTTCACTAGCTGATTCAGCTCAGAAACCTTTGAACGAAAAACAATCGGGAGCTTTGAGAATCTGGTGTGTTGTTTTACTTCTCTTGTTGTTCTTTACAGTGTGTTATAAGTGTTGAATGCTTTGAGCTAAAGATGTTTTACTGTCGATGCTCGATGCGATGCTAGCTGCTAATAGCTGTTAGCCACCCCACCCCCCGAAGCCATATTCCGATCGGGGAGGTATTCAGATAGAAGCACTAGCTCTGTTTATATTAGAATGGTTAGGTCTTGATAGAAATGGGCATATTTCAAGTTTAGTTAACCTTAGGGTTAGGGTTAGGGGGTTAGGATAGGGTAACCCAGACCTCTACATCAGAGAGACCAAACAGCCACTTCACAAGCGCATGGCACAACACAGAAGAGCCACCTCCACGGGACAAGACTCAGCAGTCCATCTGCATCTTAAGGATAAAGGACACTCTTTCGAGGATGCCAATGTTCACATTTTGGACAGAGAGGACAGATGGTTTGAAAGAGGAGTGAAAGAAGCCATCTATGTCCACTGTGAGCGACCATCTTTGAACAGAGGCGGTTGTTTACGACACCAACTCTCTGCCATCTATAATCCAGTTTTGAGATCCCTCCCCAGACGCCTTAACGCCCACTCACATCCTGGGCCATCTGACCCCAGGAAATCACATGATAGGGTGGGGCCAGGTTTCACAATGAGCTCACCCGAAACTCTGGCTGATTGTGACCCACACCTGTTTTCACACCTTGGCTCATGTGATTAGGTAGAGGATCATCAGTGGGTCCTTTGTCCCTCTTTGGGGGGAAACTCCCACTGGGTTTAAATCTAGGACTCTCCACCATTTGACCTTAGAACTGAAGAAGCTTCTCGGATGAGAGGTGAAACGTCTTCAAGCAACTCAAAGAAGTCCAGACGCTTTTCTTTGCAAGCTCCTTAGATTACGATGACCTGGATGACTGAGAACCTTCACAGACAATACATTACAAGGAAAATCACCTTAAGAATTAAATAATCATGTATGCACGCACACACACACACACACACACACACACACACACACACACACACACACACACTAAAAACCTACACTGGAGTATTTATACATACTCCTTGTTTTAAGATTTAATAATTAGGATTAATGTGCAACTTTTTACCGTGTTATGACCTGTTGTGATAAGGCAAAACAAAGGGTTAATCAAAGATGGCCCATCTACAGATAACATTTAGTGATGGGGACCTTGGTACTTGACCCTGCACCTTCTGTTTTTGGCACTTCTGCCCCGGTGCCTGTGCAGCCCCCGGTGAGCTGGCTGTGGTGTCTATAATGGCTGGGACCTGTGGAGAAAGCCCAGAATAAAAGGGGTTAGCCGCTTGAAAGACCTCCAGGAAGGCCTTGGGAAGCAGTTTCTGTTATAGAAAATGCTGGGGTCAATCCAGATCACTAAATAAATACAATACATTTGTAAAAGTCTGTCTTACTTGTTCTTCAAGAAGTAGAGGCAACCCCCCTGGATTTCAGAGACATTGGACTCCATCTCCCAAATGTCCTTTCTCCGTAGGGAAAACATGACATCTATATTTTCTCTCAAGAGTTGCATGTTTTGTTCTCTCTTTTTTTTCATTGCATTAGTCCAGATACTTATTTTGGCCATCCCATGCAACATCAACATACGGTCATACCTGTCCAATTGGATAGGGAAAGAACAAAACTAAAAACCCCTGATGTTAAAAATAAATGTGTAATTTGAAATAACAATTTTTGATGTCGCTGATAATGAGAAGCAGGAACCATTTCATTAAACTGGATGAAACTGCTTAAAAAAACAGGAAATTGCATATTTTGGTTCCTAAGTAATTCATTTGAGGGTTATCAGAGAATGACTGGTTTAGTAGTGACACAAGTCATTTTGAAAAAAGGAAGTCATGATTTAATTGGCTGAATTTTTGAGTAAGAAATAGACATTTTTTATCAATACTTTGATCTAAATTAATTTTTAAGAACAGAATTGCATGGCGTTTATAACTGCACAGTACAGTATTGTGTTGGTGGTGAGCATTGTTGCCTCACAGCAGGAAGAATCCAACATATAACTGGGGCATTTCTGTGTGGATTTGGCATGTTCTTTCTTTATCTATGCTCATTCTGGGTACCATGGCTTCTTTCCACAGTTCAAAGACATCCGTGTTAGGATAAATTTAAATTGGCCATAGGGATGGATGTGAGTGCAAATGTTTGTTTGGCTGTCCGTGTTGAACCTGTTACAAAAGGGGTACCATGATGTACTGTACAACTCAAGGCATCACTGATCTCTTTGACCCGGAGCAATCTAGTGGCGTTGGATGGACTGAAACATAATGTCCTAGACATCTTTCATTGTTTTCCAAAAATAATTTGAATTTGTCTGACTACAAAACAGTAATTTTGCAATTTTGCCTGTCATTTTAAATCAGCTTTGGCCCCATGTTTGTATGTTTTCTGTGCTCAGTTATGGATAAAATCTAGGCTTGTCAGTTTGAAACATCAATGAGTTATTTCATTTTCTTATTTATTTATTTACTCATATTTTATTCCGCATTGAAACTTCTTTGGAACTGGTGTTCTACAATTTCTGTCTAGACAATATGGTGTTTTGTAACTTCCGTTTTGGAAGAAAAATTTATTTCATCATCGCTTTTATGTACACAACAGTTCCCCTTTTTACTTGATAGTTTTATTAATTCATTTATAAGACAAAGACTTAAAATTGCCTGAGAAATTTATTTCTCGTATTTATGATATTATTCTAATTGAAATAACAATAAAACTGAAGTAACAAGTAACAGTTGAATCAACTTCAGATATTATGTCTAGTTCATTTGTCATGAAAGAATAAGGGAGTAGGCCTCATCTGGCCATGCTTATCAGTCAACTGTCCCATTGGAAATGGTGAACTGTGTATAAAAATGGTCCTGATTGTTAAGTAGGTCATGCAAAATTTATGGATAACCCCTTTAGTTAAAGTTGAAAGTCTGCACTTCAGTCACATATTGATTGTTTGATTTACAATGCACTGCGGTGATGTACAGTGGCTAAAAATATGTCTTTTACTTAAACATTAGCAGGGTCCTACATAAAGAAAAAATATGCTTAGTTGTAATATTTGTTAGTTTGGCAAATTTGTAAGAGTCAAAAGTCAAGCCTCCCACACAGCACAGTGACTTATTGTCAATGTAAATAAAGTTTTGTGGCTATTGATAGGGAGCTTGTAATGGAAACCATTACCTTGTTGGCACTGTTAGTAATTAATAGATGGATTGAGAATTTAAAATAGTATAAAGAAAACACACATTAGTTCTTATGAATTCTTTATTAGGTTCACTTGACGTATTGACAATTAAATTGACAGCTTGTAAAAGTGAAGAGTAGTGATGTATCCTGTGTGTCAGGTAATCTCGGGGGAGTTTTTGTGAAGCGCGTATCGAGGCTTGCTTTGATTACGTATGCAGTGACGTTCGAGGCCTCGCGGGCAGTCCGTACCACGTGACTGATTCAGGACCTGGCTCACCGGTTCGCACCAGATTCGAAATAAAATGGACAGCAAAACACAGCTGATTTCCCATCACACTGTGTTGTGGAATTGGATTATGTACGTGCTACATAGTTACTTGAGCATTTCTTCTTCGATGGAACCAGCAAGGAAGAGATTTTTTCATTTCATCTCTCCTATTAAAGTAGCTATGCACACAGTAATAAATATCACAAATGATAAGTAACATAATATAAATAAACACTACAGATGCTATAATCTGATTTCTGTCTTTTAGTTTATTAAAAAGTGAAGCGCCACACACTAGTTTGTGTCATTATCCAGATGTGCATAAGCATGATTACACAGTAACACAATCATACCAAAACTGGCCATCCTCCCTGTGTCAGAAAAGAGCCCAAGTTAGAGCTGCTTACAGTTAATCATTTGTCAGTAACCTAAATATGTGTAAAATGAGAATTTGTAAAAGTACTCACCTGTCCTGGTTGCTTCTTGCAGGATTTGGAGCAAAAGAGTGAAAGCAGCTCAATCACCTGCTTAAGAGCTCCTGGAGCAGACCAGTGTGCCAAGTTAGGGAGTGTGGTTAAAGAGGGTTTTAATTTAGATAGAAATGGTTGAAGCTTATGTTATTGGTTTGTTTATAGTACGTGTTGGAAATATGTACATGTTTGTTATGTGCTTTAATGTTATTGTATGTTTGTTTCTGTGGAGGGTTATGTTTTCATTTTGATTAGTTAACCCCTATACTTGGGCTAGTCCGGATGCTCACCTGAATAGGTAGAGTATAAAAGGAATACATTTTGTTTTAAAAATTGTTGTTAGTGTGCCTCCTTTAATAAAGTGCCAGTCCATGGATATATTTTATTCCAGTCTCGTGTCATATTATTGGAAAGAACCTATGACCGCCGGCCAAAACTGACAGAGCTATGTAGAAAAAAAAATTATTTTCCTAAGGAGATCTATTTTCTTCGCCATACAGTTTGCCAAGAAAAGCATATCAGAACCTATGATTTGCTCTTGATCGTTTTTTATCCCACAGGTACATAAGGCAGTAGTTCAAATCACTGTGCCAAGATGCTTCTGGTAGATAACGTTATTATGATATTTTGTTAGACATGCACTTGAGGTATGATAATCAAACCCTTTGACCTTCAGTGTACTGCGGGACCAGAGACCTCCTCCACTCAGCAGAGCAACAACTTTGTTCCAATGTGCAGCAGAGGGCCCACTTGGTTTGCTTCCATATCCTCTGGCCATATCACAGGTGATGCTGTACAAATTACACTACAACCTCAGCTTCCTTCCCAGGTACATGCCGTGGCTGACATCCAGGGAAGTTTTGAACCCTGAAAGACTGCAGTGAAAGATTGCAGCAGAGGAAGTCAAGGTTATGTTTAGATGATGGCTCCAAAAGGTGAAGAACACCATGTAGAGCAGGGAATTAGTTGAACATGATGAACTTTCATTTGCCAATTTATATATAAAAGCAACAATATTTTCAGTCACAATGATGACATCAAGGGGTGGCAATACATTTTTGTATGCGTTTTATTCTCCTTCAACAGAGTTTCTCTTTAACACCGTAACTTTTACAAGAAAGTTTTATAAGGTGTTCTGTCGCTGGACTCTTTGGAAACTTTCTATCGACCATAAGTTAATATGATTTTGATTTTGAATGTTTGTAAAAGGACTTTCTAAACTTTATTCAAAATAGGGGTATAAACAGATTAGGTATTACTGTAATAACTAGAATTATATGATTAATAATTATGAAAAAAATTACACTTGCATACATATAATTACACTTTATAACTGTGAAGGAGTAAAAGTGCCCTGTTTTCTTCTTTCATTGTATTTGTCATTATCTAAAATAATGTAGAATAAATATCAGCTGGAGTCACGTATAAAACTATTTTCCCCAGGAAGTAGTTACCAGATCAACATGTCCTCTAGTTATCCTCGTGGTTGGACTTGGTTCTATCGTCGCTGCTTTGTCTATATTCCAAGAGCCATGAGTTGGGCTCACGGTGATGTAAGTTCCTTCTAATTGTATTGCCTTCAGTACTTGAGAAAAATATCTTAAAACACATTTGCTCTCTCTGTCTCTTGCAAGTGAAGAGAAACAGCTTGTCCATGGGGGGCCACCTTGCATCTGTGCACAGCAGCAGCGAGTACCTTCTGATTCAGAAGCCTCATGGCTTCAAAACTACTTGGATTGGAGGAACTGGTGCATCTGGGGTACTTTTATTCAATCGTTACATTTTTTTTCCTGTTTCACAAGACTTTGGTTAGGCAGAATCTTTTGGCCTGCCTGAAATAATGCTATCAACTCCTGTCTTCTAGGAAAATGTTTGGTTGTGGAATGATGGGAGCCATTTCCGCTATACACACTGGCGCCCGGGAGAGCCCAGTAATGGCTATGGCAAGCAGTATTGTCTGCAGATAAATTATAGTTGTAATTCAGAGTACAATATTTAATATGAATGCTTTATATATATGACTTATAAAAAATAAAAATGCATTTACTGATTTCTGCAATTGAACTTTCTTAGGTTAGAAGCAGCCTTGACGTTATAATTTCCATTATAGATTTAGAAACCAGACTGTTCAAGTGCAAGACTTCATACCTTTAAATGTGCATTTGAGACATGACCCATTGCAAATTCCTGACGCTTACTTCTGCTTTTCTGCATACCTCATACACACAGTTTAAGTTCATTGAAAGGTCGTATGTCTATGTATGTATAGCTGGAAACACAAACACACAGACAGGCGTATAAAACTGTCACATGGTTAACTGAATTATGTGTAACCTCTGTTGTCAATAAAAGAGTGAGGTGGACGCAGAGGAGTTCGAGTTGCTTGGACAGGCGAGTGACAACACTGCTCTCCAACGCTCCCCTAGCAAGTAAAAAGTACACTAGTGTCTGTGTGGTTGCTTTCAGTAACAGCTTCTGTTTACCAGCAGGGTTGACTTAATTTTGTCTGGCCGTGCCCAGGAGTGGACAACAGCCCTTTACGATGGCAGGTTTCATGCCTGCAATAATTAAGCCTTGTTTGTGGAGGAGTTAAAGAAAAGCTTTGATCCCCCTTTTCAGGAAGTATAGGTGGAGTCAAAGTTACTTCATTTACATCAGGGTAATCAGTCCATGTGCCACTTTATCTCAGAGTTCTGTGATCCTGCTACAAAATTGACCTGGGGAGATACGGCGCCCCGGTCATTTTTTATGGAGAGGTTGGCCGATTACATCCAAGATGAAATGGCACTACGTGAGGCGCCCAAGACTCTGGGTGAGACTGTAGATCTTGTTCTGCAGGTAGACCAACAAATTGTGTCATGGTTTCTTCATGCTACAGCTACAGCTCCACCACATCCTCCATCCTCTGAAAGAGCAGCTGCTAATGCCAAAAATATTTCCATCAAGGAGCCTATGCTTCTGGGGAAGCTATCCAAAGAGGAGAGAAAAAGAAGCTGGTGTGAAGGGCTTTGTGCTTACTTTTGGTTGGTTTGACATCTCTGCACCAAACAATCAGGTGACTGAGAGAAATGCCTGTAGTCATTCACTTTGGTAATTGTGAACATTGATGGAGATGTCCTCCACAGTCACACTTAATACTTGTATTTCCTTAACTTGCATCCAACACGACTATGTTCAGTTTAAATCCAGCTTCCCTTTATGGTTTGTGGAAAATTGTGTTAAACCATTGCTCAACGTATGTCTGCATGAGAGGAGATAATTCTGACGTACTTGTAAGAAGACTTGATGAAAAGGAAACCGACCCTGTAACTTATTGAAAGCAGGTCACTGCTGCATTTAGGGCTAATAAAAACAAGACCATGTAGTGTCCATTTTGAATACACATGCACTGGGATATTCCAACTCTGATTGTGTAACTCAGGAGGCAACGAATTTGCATGGTTCAGTCCTTGCTGCCAGTAAAACCTGTTGGAAGCAGCAATTCTGAGAGTCGTTGGTCATTTGCTTGAGTGTTTCCCTAAAGTGCAAAATCAACAACCCCAGCATTTGGTTTATTACACATGGGCCAAAAGTGCAAGTCACTCTTTACTGATGTTACAATATGGCTTTATGGAGCAGACGTGACCCCATGTTCTCAGGTTTCTGCCATAACTTTTATTATTCGCATAACACCTCCCCCCTCTGGCTTCCACATGAACTGCAACAACTATTCATGCACATCATGACATGCCCTCTTTTTTCCCTATTGATACATACCACTTCATTACTATTCATACTACAACTAAGTAGTTATTAAATAATATATAAAATATTAAATAATAGAAAAAATTCCTGACCATAAAAAATAAAGCCTTTACAATGGGTTCATAAAAAAAGCAATTTTTTGCCAACATTACTGTAAACAGAAATTTTATAAATACAGGACAGGTTGGGCAATAAAGTACCAATTAAATAAATTACCATTTCTTTATTATCTGGAAAAACTGAGACAGCCACAACTTTACCTTTTTTGTTGAGCACAAAGTATTTTTGTCAGAAGGTGGCACCAGAGATCACTAATCTGTCTCTTTGAACTTTAAACAAGATATTTAAACAACAGTTAACCTAAACTGTGATACAGTTAGTGTGGGAAATAACATCTTTGTTCCTACTAACTACTGGTGAGATAAAGCAACAGAAAGAGACATTTCAAAATTGATCATACATACAGCAAAGTACTCGGTTATGAGCTGTGATGACGAAGAAATAAAAATACACAAACATAAAATGAGAAGTTTGTTCACATTAGATTTAAGAGATGCTGGTTGTACTTTATGGTCCTTTTGGAGGTTTGTGTTGATGATTTATATTCATGGCAAGTCACTTATTACCCCCAGAAACAGAGGAGCCTGATGAAACACACAGCAGCTCCAGGCTGTGTTCACACTCTGCGATGTTTGTTAACGGTGCTGTACAGTGCAGCGGCATCCTCCACAGCAGCTTGGTGTTTTGATCTTTGAAGTAAACAATAAAATGATACTACTATTGTATGCAAAGTATTAAAACAATAAACTTGAGGTGCAGTTATCCTGTGTGAAGAGCTGCTCACCTTCTAGCACTTCTGACATTCATGGTGGAGTATGTAACACTCTCTTCCTGGTATCTGTCACGCTGAGCTGAGCTGGAGTTGGAGTTAGCAAAGTCTGGCCGGTTTGTACTAAATTGTACAGCAGCATACTGAATTTCATCCGTCTGTCAAACACATGGATGAACATTTTTTAGGGCTTTTTGACTTTTTGCATACGGAACTAATAAACTAAAACCGTTAATATCATAACACTTTCTTCCTTCCTCCCCTCTTACAGTTAAATATCTGTTACTACCTCAAGGTGTCTTGATTTTGCTAACAAGTTAATGCAGAAAAGCATGAATGTGGAAGGACGAGATGAATAATATGGGTGAACATTGATACAATGGATGTAATCAGTCTGTGTGATGGGTTGAGCTAATTGGTGACTCTGAAGTCTGAACATTATGTTTTAGGATGTTTTCACTGGAATATCTGAAGTCTCATCACTCACCTGTGCTCCGTTGTCTGGCCTCTCTGCAGCCTCTGATTGGTGTTTCAATGATCTTCTGATAAGACAATAATATACACATTTCAGCAAACAGGATGGATTCATGTTTTAATGATACAAATGTCCAGTGGAATAAATTCCCAAACTATGAACAAGATAAATTATCACAGCTAACAGAAGCAGTCTTCAGCCAACCTAACCTGCAGGAAAGTGATGTTATGAGCATAAGTTGTAATGTAAATATATCAGAAAAGTGCAGAAAAGTCTGGATAAACATTCAAAGGAAGTCAAAATTAGATATAAGGCCATATCTCTATGCAGCTCTCTTTTAAAATTGAACACAGTGAAACATTGAACTTGATGGGTTAATCAGTGATTGATCATTAAATAATACAATTTTCTCTAAAAATGTTAGAATATCAGGACTTAATGCTGTGAACTAAAACCAAAACTGGATAATCGAGGATTCCAGGATGTTTTTTTTTTTTTTTTCAGTTTAATTTTATTTGTGAAAAATTACAACAGTCCCCTCACAGTAGTTTTTATTGTGAGGTGAAAACCAAACAATAATATTATCAGTTTCAACATCAGGTGCATCAGTAACTTACCTGTCACAACAGTGAGATGATGGGAGGTGGAGCTGCGACGTCCTCTTGTGTTCTGGGCTTCACAGTAATAACTCCCACTGTGTTCAGGTCTGAAGTCAGTGATGATGAAGTTCTGTCCAGATGCTTTTGCTGAGTTATCATCCTCCTTGTACCAGGTGTAGTTAGCTGCTGGGTTAGCATCACTGCTACAGGTCAGAGTCACTGAACTGCCCTCCACTAACTCACCAGAGGGACTGACTGACACAGAGGGAATCTTTGGAGCATCTGGAGGAAACCGAGAAAAATTATTGTGAAATTTTTACAGCAACATTTTAATATTCAGTGTGAGAAAATTTCCACCAAGAATGAAAACATTACAGGAAACTGTTATCAAGACAGATCAATCTGCTGCTGTTTACTTACACTGGACATCTATGAATAAAGACACAGAGAGCTGATCCTCAGTCTTGCAGTGGTAGATGCCTCTGTCCTCAGAGCTGATGGAGGCGAAATTATAAATACCTTCTGGTGTTAGAGGCAAGATTTGGTTGCCTTTGTACAAAGTGTTATTAGCTGCTGGATTAGCATGTGTGCGACAGGTCAGAGTGACTGAACTGCCCTCCACTATCTCACCAGAGGGACTCACTGACACAGAGGGAAGCTTTGACGGATCTGCAGATAAAATATTTCTTTATTAAAGTTGGCGTTTAAACTCATGTAACATTACAGCATGATAAACTGTAGCTGGCTTGGAGCTGTGATATGTTGTTGGTGACACAGTGAATTAAACTCACACACTGATGGAGAGCGGTAATCCTCGTATCCAGAGAAAGCACAGGAGATGTTGTCTCCAGGATTAAAGTAGTCTGTATAAGCAGAAGTTTGCTGTGTCTTGTTTTTCTGTCCGTTCTTGAACCAGACGTAAGAAAGACGACCAGCTGGACTGCAGCTGCTTTGACACTTGAGCTCTGCCTCAGTCTGAGTCTGCTGGACTGATATTATTCTGCTCACCTTCACCTGCAGAGCTGAATATGACAGCACAGCAGTGACATCATGTAGAGAGAGGCTTTATGTGTGGATATGTAAGTCTACCTTTGATATCTGAGATCACAAAAACAAAAACCTGCTAACAGTGTGTTTTCTTCAGTACCTGTGACACTCAGAGTTGTTCCAGGTAAACTACTCTTCCATTCAAAGCTTTGTGTTTTGAATTTAAAGTGATACTCGGCTGAATCCCTCTCTGTCAGGTCTCTGATTCTCAGAGTGGAGCTTCCTCTCTCTGTTTCAATGACCTCAACACGACCTGCATAGTGGGAGTCTGTTCTGAGGTCCTCGGGGTGTGAGCGATGCTGCCACTGATGACTACGTTCAGGACTGAACCAGAATTTGGACACAGCAGGATGTGTATGACTGTAGATGCAAGAAATGTCCACTGATGAACCTTTGAGGGCACAGATGCTTCTGCTGGTGTAAGTCACTCTGTTACAGGTTTGATCACCAACACCTAAAATATATGAAACAGATTTGTTAGAGGAAGATTTGACTGCAGCACCACAGAGCAGGAGACTGTTGGGACTTATTGTTGATTTATTGGCTTTACTGAGATATAAAATAAACATGAAGATGCAGCAACATCTTTTTTATTAGAAACAGAAATTAATGATGTTTTGTCAGTGTAAGACTGAAGTAAACTCACACACTGGAGGAGAGGGAAGCTTCTCGTATCCTTTTACAGCACAGGAAATGCTGTCTGTCTGATCAAAGTAATTTTCAAAAGAAGACTCCTTTCTGTCAATATTCACTTCATTCTGGTACCAGACATAGGAAAGAGGATCAGGTAGATGACAGCTGCTCTGACACGTCACCTTTTTCCAAGTAGGATACAAGGTTGGCCAAGTTTTTATCACTTGTGCCTGGAGAACTAATATTAAATAGAGATGTGTAAAAATTATACACAGCAAAATATAAAATATACACAACATTCATAGCTTGTAGTGTCTCAAAGTTCCACCAAAACATTTTATTTTGAAAACATGTTATACATTTAAATATAAAAATCTGACCTGTGACAGACAGAGTGACTCCAGGTGATCCAGTATATTTCCCTCCTGGTTGGTTTGTCACAAATCTGAACTTGTACTCAGCTGAGTCGCTCTCTCTCAGGTCTGTGATTCTCAGAGTGCAGTCTTTGTTATCACAATGATACTGAACACGACCTGCAAACTCTGCCTCTGTCCTCACATCCACAAATTCATCACCTTTCATTTTAGTAAACCACACAGCTTTTTCAACTACAGTCACGTTCCCATTCACTCTGGATGGGTACGTGTAGGTGCAGCGTATGTCCACTGTTGATCCTTTTAAGGCACAAATCTGTGTAGAGGTGTAAGTCACTGACCAACCATCCTCACCCTGAACTGCTGAAACACATCAGAAACAAAACAATGAATTCTTCTGCTTTTAAAGGTGTGTCCACGCTCTCTGCAGTTAACCTGTGTGTGAGCTGAGGCAGGAGGACACACACTCTGAAGGTGCAGCGAAGGAATTTCACCTGTGAGCCACGAGGAGGCTGAACTGAAGAGAAAAGTTTCTGTGAGAAAAGAGATGTGACAGAAATAAATGAGAAAAGCAGAAACTGATGTGTGGAACTTTCCAGCTGATGGGAAAGTTTCTTAAAACATTGGTCAACCTGCATCTGAGCAGTTATTTATGATGCACTTGCGGGAAGAATTGTCAAACAGGAAAAGTGCTCTCGAAAAAAAACTGATGCTGAAACTAACTAAAAGCAGGTTACAGCTGAGTCAGTCAGAATAAGACCAAGCAGTCCCAGCGTGACTGCATTCACAGTTGTAAACTCAACACATTTAAAGTACTCATTGTGTAACTGAGGATACAAGCTCGCTATAAGAGAGGTCGAGACAATTTACGGTTCAAAATATTTAAAGAAATGTTTTACAGACTGCGTTCAGGTGGTTTATCAACATCATTAAAATGACACTTGGACCTTTGTGTGATTTTAGTGTAGCTTCATTGTTTAACTCAGTTTGTTTCTTTGTGTTGTGTCTGTGTGTTTTCTTGCTAATGTGACAAAATGGAGGCAGAGAAAACTTTAACAGAAACTATCTTCTCTTCAACTTTTGCATAAACAGAGCTGGAGCTTAAAATATTTAGAAAGTACTAAACTACAAATGTTCTATATTTCTGTGTATTTTCTTATAGTTGATCAAGAGTCTGTTATCTGTAATATATGAAAATGTAAATATAAAATACCTGACAAAGTGAGAAGACAGATGATTGCAGCTTGTGCTCCTTTCAGTCTCATGGTTGGTGTCCTCCTCTCTTTGCTGTGGCTGCAGACAAGTTCAAACACATCAGCAGGTAAATGATATATACAAGAAATGATTTCTGATGTGTATCTGATGGTGCTGTCCACTATAGTTAGTGTGCACAGTTACTGTAAATGCCTAAAATGTGATCGGAGTGCAGAAAACCTGCTTTGCAATCTCACTGTGTTTGAGACACAAACTTCTTAGTTTAACCTGCTGTTTCCTTCCTCTTTCTGACAACTAAAAGTGCTGCAATTTCATCATTTTATTTCTGCATGTGCAACCAATGACTGTATTAAAGTAAGTTGCTGCTACAGCAAAGCTAATTCAGTGTTGTTTTATGTTGTGGGACCAGAAATTTACTTTGTAAAGGTTATCAATCCTCAAGAAACATCGACCAACTGCTGTAACCGACTCGTTTCGAGGGGTGCTTGGTTCCCCAATCAGCCAGTTAGACCACTTAACAATTTGACTAAACTTCTGTTCTTTACAGATATCCAAACCATAATGATAAAGAAAAACATGAAACAGATTCATTAAAATGCAATAAAAGAGAATCATCATGGTTTAATCACTGTGGAAACAAACATGGGAATCACCGGTGGCCCTTTTTGCACACAGCCTAAAATTTAATTAAAGTGAAATTAAACTTTGTATCAACAACTGTTCCCAGATATTTACTGAATAGATTCCACAATCTGACCTTTAATAAAAGTTTGACTCAAAAATGAGTCAACACCTATTGTACAAAAAGGTACATGCACAAAATCTGCCATAAAACCCTGACATAGCATTTAACCCTTTAAATGGGGATGGGACATTTGTGGTGATGTGTAAAATTATCAGAGGACCTTTTTAACTTTCAAAAACACCTCAAATGTTTTAACATAAAGAGCAAACCAGTGACAGACTCCAGGAGAACCACCGACTCTAGACTGAAGGTGGACTGAAGTATGAGGTAGCTGAACTGAAGAGGATAAACATAAGAGAAGCCTTTCTGAGAGAGAAGTCACTGAAAAAATAGTACCTCTGTTTAACACATTCATCATTCTTCATTTACTGTGAGATAAGATCACAGCATGCTTGGTGAGAAAAATGCAGAGAAATGCAGAACTGACATGTGAAACACTGAACTGTGATGAAGGTATTTTGATAACAGAACGTTGCTGTAATCATGTTTTTTCAACTTGTTAAATGTCTGTATTCGACATTACATTTTTACCTGGACCATTAACACATAAGTCATACATAACACGAAGCAGAACCAAAGTTATATAAATGGCACTCTTATATTGGCTTGAAGGGATATAGAATAAAACACGAGTGTTTAAAGCCATTACATGTAAAAGTTTGATTAACTTTATTGTTTCCTGTAGAATTAAGCTGATAAATGATTTCATGTTTCATGGTTGGTGTCCTCCTGTCTTTGCTGTGGCTGCAGACAAGTTCAACCACAATAGCAGGCAAATAAAATACAAGAAATAATGTCCATCACATCAATAAATGCACGGATCTCACCTCAAATGTAGCTCGTGGTACTGTATACTCCACTGTACTTGTTTTATGATTAAAAATCTGGTAAAATTAGTAAAATTGTAGAAAAAACATCTTTAATTCAGATCATTACTGAAAATTAAATGTTACTTTTAAGGTAAAGGGTCTTTACCTTACAATATAAAGCCCATTAAGGTAACTGTTTTTATGACTTAACAGGCCCTAGCAGGGCCTCCTGAAACTGCCCTTGTACCACCTCCTCCTCTCTTGCTCCACCCCTCTGTCTCTCTCTCAGTCTTCTCTCTCCCCAGGACACAGCTGCTGTTCACTGGCCTCGTTTACCACCTGGGCCCAGTCAGCAATCACCTCCGTGAGGTCATATAAGCTGGGGATGAACTGGATGTGGGAGGGTGGTTTTTTCTGGTGTCCCCAAGTTGTGTGTGAAGGTGGCGAAAGAGGTCCTATTATGTGATTGTCCTGTCTGTGGTGTGGAGTTGTAGGATCAGTAGGAAGAGTAGCATGTGAGTGGTGTGGGCTTGTGGGCCTCAACAGCTGCTGCTGTTGTGGGCCCCCAGAAGTGCCTCTTTATAGTGTGGAGTTTTTTGTTTGGTTGTTGCGACATTTTTCTTTTTCTAGTGTTATTGGGAAAACGTTGGTGGTGTTGCCGGCTCTTTCAGTAAAGATTATTTGTAATGAAGCTGTAATATATACTGAACAGTCTGTATGGTTTCCTTTCATTCAGTTCCTGACCCATTTGTAACCAGTCCCCACACACCCACCTAGACCTCTATGTGGGGTCGTAACAATACAAAGAAACAAACTCAGTCAAACAATAAAGCTACACTAAAATCACAGAGAGTTGAGGCGGAGGAAAGTTTACGTGGAGTGACACAACCCTAGTAAAGTGCACATACACCTCATTACCCAAGCCACTCCACAAGGAGCTAAAGAAGTATTTGGAGGACCTGCTGAAGAAGAGGATGAATTCAGAAATCATGGTCCCCAATACTCATCAACCACAGTCTGTGTGCGACTGCATGGGAGTGCACTGCTTCTCAGTGTTGGACGTATCATTATGGTTTTCTGGAGGAGAGTAGCAGATCACTAACATCCTTTATTACACCTTTGACTCCAGCAGAGTTCCAGTGCAGTATGGAGGAGTGCCGATGAAATATCTCAGCCATATGTGGATGTCCACAGCAAATAATTTGAGTACCATCTGTGTGATATTATGTATAACTATCAAGCACGTGGTGTGGAGCTTACTCCAAACACGTGCGAGGTGTTTAAAGAAGTTCTGGACATTTAATTAACAAAGCCTGCAGAGATACAATGAGGAGTAGCTAACATATTTTAATAAAAACCAAGCTTGAGTGAAAGAGAGGCGATCACAGCACTGACAGCAGTCTCTCTCTGTCCTTCCCTGCACAGCCCTGAGTTTAAATACAGTCAAGAGAACAGAAGGTATTACACAGCTATTGTTTACACCCATGATTTCCTCCACGGAAAGAGTTTACCCTAATCACCTCTTTACAGGGTCAACCCAGCTCTTTGCCACTCTGCCACTTCCCCCATTCTCAAAGACATGGTGAACAAAAGACTTCACTACCTGTGGAATCCTGCTCCACTCTGGGGTCAGCCTGCCTGCAATAAAGTTAAAGCTCAATATTCCTCCACTTCCCAAGACACAATCACCAGGCCCCACCATCTAACTATGTCCAATAAAGTGTGAAACATACATATTAAAACCAAGTGACCAATACATCAGTAAAAGAAATTCAAAGACAATTCAAAGACAAAGACAAGGTGACATTTCTGGGAAGAATTGTGTCTAAAGGCTACTGCATGGATCACACTGAGTTAGCACCCGTTTAGGCACTGAAAACCTGCAAGTCTGAGACGGTGGGAGATTTGAGAAAAATGCTGGTTTTCCTTGTTCTACTACCGTCCATATATACCAAACTTCTCACCCACGCCACTTTACAGTCTGTTGTCTGCCCAAAAGACAAAGACAAAGGATCGAATGGAAGCATGCACAAGAAGAGACAGAAGAAATCAGACCAAATTCCCTCAAGCCAGCCAATCACATTGACAGACCAACATCAGGCAGTGCTCTACCATCTTATTGACAATCTGTTAAGTCCACCACTCTTGGGCTATCCTGATTTTGAAAAACCATTAGTTTTGCATTGTGATGCCTCCCAAAAAGAACTGAAGCGGTACTGAACCAGAGACAACAGGGTAAACTGGTTGTCATTTGTTATGGTTCGAGAACACCCAGCTGCTCTTGAAACTAACAACCACATTGATTCACATTCACATTATTAGTATAATAGTTTATGTTAGTCAAACAGTGAGTACTAGAACCTAGACCATTTACACAGAAAGAGACACTGGGATGTATGTGAGGCATACAGTAGTAGATGTGTGTATGTGTAATAGGTTACAGGGTAGCAAAACAGATCAAAACCTTCAGTCTGACACAGAACATGCACAAACAGTGAACTGACTTTACAGACATTACCCGGCACATGACATAAGGTGGGAGATGTATGTCCTGTCAAAGACTGTTGCTGTGAAGAGTATCTTGAGTGACTGACTCCCAGAGAAGCTCCTACTTCAACCCTCTGTTGAAGATATTTATGTCCTGGGAAATTGTCTTAAAGTATAAAGTATTTCTTTATTTGTTTAAAAACATTTCATTTAAATTCACATCTGCATACCAACGAAACTTTATGTACCTGCACAGGTTAAAGAATATGGTGCTGCTGACTGTCCTTACTATGTGATTTGCTAATGTGTCATCCACAGCATCAGTAACACACTATGCCAGTGGTCCCCAACCCCCCGGCCACGGACCGGTACCGGTAACCAAAGTTACATCATGTTGCTTACATGTCAGAAAGTTTTGTTCTCTCTTCCAGTTCAGTGTTACAGCAAATTTTAAATGTAAAATGCTAATGGATAGACAAGGAACAATACAAAAATTTAATAATCAGTGGTCATAATGACATATAAACTCATAAAATGGAAAGTTTCTTCAAATTATTTAGTAGGCACACAGGACTCACTTTGTCACTTTAGAGGAAGCGGTTCTGACATAAACGGTAGTAACCAGACCATTTTTCCTAAAATGTCATACACTTCGGATTCTAGCCAATCATTTTACCTTTGCAAGCGTAGTAGGCGGGTCCAGGTACGTACGTTCTTTTAGAGCAAAGCTACAGATTAAAAATGCCCAAGGCGAAGCGGTCAAAAGTCTGGCTGTACTTCACAGCAAAATATGCAAACTCAGCAGCCTGCAACAAATGCTTTAAGGTGATACTGTGATACTGTGCAAAGGAGGTAACACCTCAAATCTGATGAAACACCTGGCGACGTATAGCATTTTGTTAAAAGCCGAGAAATTTGCCGTATTTGATAGCTTGCTGCGAGACCTCACACCGTGCACATCTACTACGGGTGTGGTGCCTGTTATCGGACCCGGAGTTAGCAACATCCCCCAAAAACCCGAAGAGGAGAGTCCTGGCCCCTAGCCCTGCTAGTGTAGCAGAAATGATCACAGATGATGATGGCAGCAGCAGCCGTTCTTCTCTGCGTGAGTAGCTTAATGTTGTCCGTGTGTAATTTACGTTGAGTAGGCTAACCACGTTATTACATTAATGCATGTAAGGTGAACTAGCAAACATCATCATAGCTACATGCGGCTGTCTTCTTGTTTGATGGCAGATGCTCCCTTCACCCTGGCCAAAAAGGCTAAAATGACCAAAGAAAAAGTGGAAAAATGCTAAACATGAGAGGTTTTAGGACAGAGTTTGTGTTTTTTTCCATTGTTTAAGCACTGCTTCCAGCCAAGAGTGATACCATATATGCCCCATAGCTGCAGAAAAGGTTGACATTGTTATCTTTTTACAAAAAAACAGCTGAACACGAGAGGTTTTTGGACCAATTTTGTGTTCTCCATTCTTTAAGCACCGGTTCGAGCACCGTTTAAGCACCGGCACCGTTTCAAAAGTACCGGTTTGGTACTGGTATCGGATAAAACCTAAACGATACCCATCCCTACTCATGACCTAAAAACAATCCAAAATTTCCATCAAGGGGCTTTTATAATATGTATATTAAATATATTTCTGCAATTTATCTTAACAGTGGTATATGTGGCAGATACATTCACCATATTGGGCTGATTTTGTTTTTTGAAAGTAAGCAATGATGTCATGATCCTGGGTCGTTGAGCCAGCAACCATGTGAACTGTTGTGCTATCAGTCCCCGAGCCGGCCCCCTGAACTATGTTTTGGACTCTGCTCCTGTGAGTGTATTATGGACGCTTTGTTTGGACTCCTGGGGGCTCTTGTTTTGTTCTGTTCCTGGCCCTCCGTCCTGAATCACCTGGATCTGGTGGTGTATTTTGAGGCTGTCGGGAGCCAGCCAGCGGGTGGTGGTGGTGGTACTGTCATGATCCTGGGTCGTTTACCCAGTGTTTTGTGTTTCATTTTGGATTCATCTTATGTTTTGTGGTAATTTTTATTTTGTATTAGTGCTTAGGGTTTGGTTCTTCTGTGTAGCGCTTTAGTGTTCTCCCTCCTTTGCTCTGTTTGTGTCCCTGAGTTTGTCTTTGTGAATTTCCTGTTTTACTTTGAAGTTCTGTGTCTGTTATCACTGTGTCAGCTTGTGTCTTCCTGTCATCTTGTGAATTAGGATCAGCTGTGCTCCTCTCCTGTGTGCCATTACCTGATTACCTTGTGTGTGTATATATAGTGGGTGTCAGTCAGTGTTCCTTGTCGGTTTGTCTGTGTCACTCTGTGTTATTTTGGTGTTTCTCTGCCCCTCGCCTCGTGTCCTCCCTTTGTGTTATGATTTCAGGTTTGGTTTTTAGTTTTCCCAGTTTAGGTTTTGCTTAGCTTGTTACTCATTTCCTGTTTGTCACTTTGCAACACTGTAAATAAAACCTCACTCGCATCTCCATCGCTGTCTGCAACTTGGGTCCTCATTCACTCCATCACACGACTGGTGCCCCAGCCGTGACAAATAAAGTTGGAATTATTTTCTTAAAAATAAAACATATAATTATTGCTTTGTTGTTTTTAAATTTTTTTTTTTTAAAATTACACACCAACACAAATTCTCCTGTGTGAAGAGCTTGTCACCTCAAAGCTCCCCTGGGTTTACTGAAGTACACAACACTCTCGTCCTGAAAACGCCGGACTTGACCCTAGCTCATGTTTAAATAGAATCTTCTTGGAATGTAACGATTTAGACAGACAAGCATTCTAATGTTTAGTTTCCCCAAACCAGTCCACCAGAAATACACACCCAGCAGGCTAAAATCGGATCTTTGAGCAACTTCAACCTTATCAGATTGGAAGTTTCCAACAGGAATGGTAAAATATCTTCTTGTAAGACAACAGAAGATCAGAGAATTGTGCCCCAAGGCCTGAACAGTATTCAAGGTTATTAGGAAGCTGAAAAACAGAAGAAACAACTATAGGAAAATAACACATAAGACCAAACAATTTAATGGAACTTGGAGCCTAATTCAATAAACACTGCTTTGTTTCACTGAAATCTGACACAGCCCAAAATATCTAAACATACAAAGATATGTTTCTCAGACGTGTGTGGTCTAAAAAGTGAACTCAACCCGTTAGAAATGTTGCTAAAGTCATGAAAGTTCCTTCGCTCTTTTTCTTTTCCAAGATTGCTTGATAAATTTTCTATAGGCTCCTCTTGTTCAGGTTTTTCTTTTATCTGTTTATTTCTTCATTTCCATTCGTGTTCTTTTTGTGCTACTACATTATTTATAGTATACAGTTTGACATGTCTGAGGCAGGACAGGCAGAAAAAAGAGAGGGGTGTAGGGGTATGTAATAAAAAGATACAACATAAATAGAAATGCACAATGTGTGTGTGTGTGTGTGTGTGTGTGTGTGTGTGTGTGTGTGTGTGTGTGTGTGTGTGTGTGTGTGTGTGTGTGTGTGTGTGTGTGTGTGTGTGTGTGAAAGAGAGAGAGAGAGGGCCAAGTGTGAGTTTGTATGTGTCTTTCCTAGGGTAGCATTGCATTGGTACCTTACATTGGCAATAGTAGGGTAGCACAGCTCTTGTTTATACAAGCACTTTCTTGCAGTAGTAATGACTTGAACAATAGCCATTTTGTTTCCTTTTCTTTGGCACATGCACTGAAATGTTCTGCAGAGAGAAAAGAGTATGATGCAACTACAGCCCAGCCCATACAGCAGTATATTAATGACTAACCTTATATTGCAGTTGTTCTCCTCACTGAATTTTGGTCCGATTACAGCATCCTCCCATGCAGTTACATTTGTTCCTAACCCTTTGGGAACCCTCATGTTAACTTTTATCGAATGGAAAAAAGTTAGCATTCATCCCCCAGCTTCACTGTGTTTATATTATGCTAACCATAGCTGTGTAGCTAGCCACCATATAGCACATCATTATATACCAGCTAGCCCAACTTCAGTAACCCTACAAACGCCACTTAAAAAAAGATTTCCAGATTTTCTATTATATTCCATGACTTTGTAGCTCCAGATGTTGCAAATATTAAACCACACAGTGATAGTTGCAGAACTGTACATATTCTGAAGTACATATTGCAAAGCTTTAATAAATTTAAGACAGATTAATGACACCCCTTCATTCAATGCTCGTTCTTTATTGATTTAGAAGATGAGAGATAAGAGTTCAGTCTACATCTAAATGAAACTGGGCTAAAAGCATTCTTTCCACAACAAATTCATTTCTCTTGTATTAAGTGACAACCCAGCTCTTGTTTATGTTACTTGTCGCTTCATTCCTTGCGTAGCATTACAGCAATAAAGGAGATAAAAGATGTATAATGACACACAGATTCTTCAGGTGATATCTTGTGTGAAGTATTTGTGCTTTCATCAGATTTTCTTGGCGCAGACAGATGGAATAACAGATTCACAGCCACCGTCATCCCAGCACTTTTTGTCTGTAAGTACCAAAAACCTAGTTAGTGCTAAGTAAACACATGATTATTTTATCATGACCACACAGTGATTTACCTGACCAATTTACATATGCACAGTTCTGATTGCCCTGAAAGTTATCAGGCTGTCCAGTACACCAGTTTGTGTATTTGAGAGGGGTCCCATCACTCCAAAACCAAAACTTTTCCTGGGAAACACAAAACAATAAATTATACTTTCTAAAAAAAAGGCACATTGATACATTGATAGTTTTCTTTCGTCTTTTGTCTATTTAGGCACCAAAAAACCCTTTTTGTTTTGTGCATGTGGAATTCTTTTTTATTCTTGTTTTTCTTAATTTCCTGGTGAATAACTTTGTGTATGTTAGCATACCTTTATTGCATCCGAAGCGCCAATCCAAGCAGGTCCATCCTGCTGAATAGCATCAGATATCAGCCTCTGAATCATCTGGTACTCCTCAAGGCTTTGCATAGATGCAAGGTTTGCATTCATGGACTGACAGTTTATCTACAGCGAAGAAACAGCAGAATTGCCAAAAAAAATTTTTTTCTTTACATTGGTAAACATATATATATATATATATATATATATATATATATATATATATATATATATATATATTTTTTTATATATGAAAATGGAGAAGCAGGAACAGGATGGCCTTCTGGATGGGGAATTTAAATACAAGAAGAACATAGATGGGACAATAAACAAACGCGTTGTAATTTGCACTCACTGTAGTAAAGAGTTTCAATTTCACCGTTCAAATTCGACCTTAAAATACCACCTTAATGCCAAACACGCGTTTGTCGGGGCAGCAGCTTCACCCGGCCTGCGTCAGACCACTCTTAGTGAACGCAGGCCACTCGGTAAGTCTTCTTTGGACAAACTGACCGACAATATAGCCAAATGGATAGCAAAGGACTGTAGACCGCTAAGCATTGTGGAGGACAAGGGCTTTGCGGATGTTTTAAAGGTTGCATCTCAGGACGCGTCCTACAAGCCCCCAGCGAGAAGCACAATAACAATTTGAATCCACGAACTGTATGAAACGGAGAAAAAGAAAAAAGAAGAGGCTTTAGTTCACACAGAATGCATGGCTCTGACAGGAGACCACTGGACATCATTGAGTAATGACAATTACCTAGGAGTTACTGCGCATTTAAACCCTGAAGCCTGGGGTCTGACATCCTTTGCGCTGACTATAATGAAAACGGAAGAGCGGCACTTTGCGGAGGCTTGTGCAGAGCAGTTCCAGACTGTTGCTCGCAGGTGGAGAATTGAGGAGAAGGTGACAACAGTAGGCACGGACAGTGCGCGCAATATGATCGCCGCGGCTCGCATCATGCCATTCAATCACATGCCGTGTACTGCGCACATTCTACAGAGATGCATCACAGTGAGTCTCGCAGACAGTGGCTTTGTCACTGCGCTGGCCAAATGCCGCAAAATTGTTGGCCATTTTAAGCACAGCCCAGCAAACACAGCAGAGCTGAACACAGAGCAGGTGTCACTGGGGCGCAAGCAGGAGCCGTTGGCCCAGGACGTGCCTACACGCTGGAACTCAACGCTGGAGATGGTGAAGCGCTTGATCCGCAACCAAACTGCAGTAACCGCGACTCTGGATAAACAAAAGCATAAACTTGTCCTCCTGACGCCTCCAGAGTGGGACAAACTCCAGAGACTGGAGACACTTCTAGAGCCCTGCAGGTGAGCCTGTCATTGTGACCATAATTGTAGGTTTAGATTAAATTTATCAAACATACATCTTAAATCAGTTTTGTTATTATGAAAATGTCTTAATACCTAGTAATAAAAAGCTTTTTTTAATTTGCTGTCTTATCTGTGTGTGTGTATGTGTGTGTGTGTGTGTGTGTGTGTGTGTGTGTGTGTGTGTGTGTGTGTGTGTGTGTATTCCACTGCAGATATGTGACTGAACTGCTGGGAGGAGAGACCTACCTCTCCTCTACCAGCCTTCTGCCACCTGCGCCGTGTCATGGAAGTAACTGATGAGGACCCTGCATATGTGGTGAGGTTTAAAGAGAAGTTTAAGGAAGACCTTGCTTCCCGCCAGGAACATACCAACTATGCATGGCTCCAGATCGCAACTGCACTGGACCCACGTTTTAAAGACCTACGCAGTGTGCCCAAGACTGACAGAGAAGCAGTGTGGACCACACTGGCAGGCATGCTGCATGAAGACTCTCCTAGAAGATCACACACTGCAGAAGAAGGTCCAGCCAAGAAGAGGCTGAGCCTGCTGCAGATGGACTCTGACTCTGAGTCAGAGGAGGAGGTACAGCAGGACAGAGCCATACAGCGCTACAGAGCAGAGCCCTGCACTGCCTTAGAGGACTGTCCCTTACAGTGGTGGGCAGCTCATGCAGGAGCCCACAGCCAGCTGGCCCGCCTTGCTCGCAGATACCTGGCCACTCCTGCCTCCACAGTGCCCTGTGAGAGGCTGTTCTCTGTAGCAGGGCACATTGTGAACAAGAAGAGGTCTGCTCTGCACTCAGAGAACGTGGACAAGTTGGTTTGTCTCAGCAACTGGCTGAAGGATGAGTAGACCAGAGGACCGTGTGTTTAGAGCTTGTTCTATGGTTGAATGTGATTTAAACAATACTTTTCACTGTTGTTCATATTTATTTTGCACTAATCTACCTTACCCAAAAGGATGATTGGAGATTTTTTCTATTTTGCCTGTTGAATTAGGCCTATGTTCTGTGAACTTGAAGATGTATATGGATAAAACAATGTGCTAGATTTAAATGGGTGGAAAACATTCAGTAAAAATCCCTCACAATTATTTGAAGCCCTGTTCTGCTTGTACTGCTTGTACTCACAATTAATAATAAATAAAACAAACAAGTGTGTTAAAAACCACTATCTGTCCCGATTTTTACACATATATACACATATACACATATACACATATATTTCGAGTTGCGATTAATCAATTTTTAGGCTGTGATTAATTCGCTTCCAGCACAACACCCAGCCTACGTCAGAACACGCTGAGTGAACGCAGGCCACTCAGCGTGGTCTTAGCATTAAATAACACTAACAAGTGTGTAAAAATCCGCTATCTGTCTGTATGTTTGCACACATTTTGGTCCTATTTCGAGTTGCAATTAATCATGATTAATTAATTTTTAGGCTGTGATTAATCGGATTAAAAATTTTAATCATTTGACAGCCCTAATATATATATATATATATATATATTTTTTTTTTTTTTTTTTTTATTAGGGGTGCAACGATACACAAAATTCACGGTATCAGTTCGGTTCGATACTTTGGTGTCACGGTCACTAGCATCCTGGAGCACTTCTGTTGTGTTTTGTACGTGTTTTGAAGTTTGTACCTGCTTTGTCTCTAGGAGCCACCATAAATATACTTTAATTTATTCACTCCACATAAAATGTAATAAATAAATCATATAATACAAAAAACCAACTATTCACATTTAAACTTTTAACTATTTAAATTTTCAGCTTTTTCCTTTTAAACAAATGTAAAGTGAAACAACACTGCAAACCACAACACAATTAATTATAAATTATAATATGAAAACAAAAACAAGATGCATATTCTCTGTCATATGGACCTGCATGAATAAACTTTCTGAATCCTTTATCATACACAACTGAAAATAGTTGTGGATGATTACTATACCTTTCTAATGTTGTCTCTAATATTGTTGTCCCTGGCTCTTTACGCTCTCTTTCCCTCCCACTCTGTTCCTGTGCTACTGCGAGTATAACTACCGCCCCTCCCCCCCTCTTCCCAGTGCAAAGCCCAAGCGAAAAAAAGTGCGAGAGAGAGAAAGAAAAAAACCCACAGCTTGCGATAAGGAGCTGGTTTGAGTCGTTCACGTCAAAGATCCGGCTCTAAGAGCCATTTCGTTCGCAACCGACACATCACTACTGGCTATTGACCAAAAGAGTGAGACTGCAAGCAGCCAACATTAGTTTTCTCCAAATAGCATTTGTTTTCTCCCTTAATGTCCTTAATGGTGAAGAGTTCAGACATTCAAAAAGGAACGAGAGTATAGCTGCTCCTCATCCACATCAAAAGGAGCCAGATGATGTGGATATCTCTTGGGTACCTCCTGGGTCAGTTGTTCCAGGCATCTCCTAGGAGTCTCTGGGACAAACCCAGGACTTGATGGATCATGCAGATTACATCTCTTGGCTGGCCCAGGAATGTCACTGTTTATCTGGATGAGCTTGAAGATGTGGTCGGGGAGAGGGACGTCTTAAACTTCTTAAACTTTTCTATTTAGTTTACTGCTCCCACCCACTACAGCAACAATAAGCAGCAGAAAATAAATCACTGGATGGATGGATGAATTGTTTTGTGTGCAAATGTCATCAGAATGTAAGTATTGTTGTTGTGAAACATCAATTTAAGAGCAGTTGTTGATCCTGAAGATGATACTTAATAACCTAAGTATCAGAGAAAACATTTTCAGAATAACTCATTGGTGATAATGACTGATATTACCTCAGCCTGAGCCCAGCTCATGGGCTTAGCAACATAGATGAAGCACTGGTTGTAGTACTCAGTCCAACCACAGGGACAAGATGGGGACTTCTTCACAAGATACCATTCTCCTATTGACAAACAACATGATTTTGAATTGATTCATTGTATGTGATAAACTGGTTTCATTGACACTAGTAATGCGGGTGCAACGATACACAAAATTCACAGTTCGGTTCGGTTCGATACTTTGGTGTCACGGTTCGATATTTTTTCAATACAAAAAAGTGTTCATGCCTTTTTAATTTGTCATTTATTAAAGTTATAAATATATATTTTAACTGAAAAGCACAGTTTTTAAATTTAACGTTGCTGAAACAACAAAATAATAAAAAATTTAATCTATCCGATCAAGAAATCACTCATCTTTGGAAAAGAGAGTTTATTACGGAGAAATGTCTCTTTCCAAAATAAAAGCTATACTATATGCTTCTTCTGGGCTATATTCTCAGCAGCATATTAAACATATCAGGTCCCCATAAGGAGAATCATGTGCTAAACAAACGAAGTGTAAGTTTCTCTTTAAGGGCTTTGTCTCTGTAAAGGAAAGCAGTGTTCAGGGTAAAATGTAATGTGCTTTTTACGTTTCAGTTTTTGAATTCTAAAATACACTTTGCAGACAAAAACTATTGAGCTGACTAAAGATTAACCCTACATGAGATTTTATGACATCTCGTTCTGAACTGTTTCCTGTTGCAGGTATAACAGCTTCCACTTTTTAGTGGAGACTTTCTGTCTGACTTTAGTGTCAACCCAAATATTGTTAGGACTTTCAGTTGTCTTGAAAGAAATATAGCAACTCTATCACCACACACCTCTCCATGTGCTATCAACTCCCATAAAAAACATTGGGTTTACACCATCAGTCCTGCATGAAACTGAATCAGGATGTTTCTTCAGGGAAAGCTGGATGCTCAGTCAACATACTCAACAAATACCAGTGAAATTGAGTAGTTTTCTTAAACTTAATGTCTTTATAACTATTTTATGTTTTTGTAAATAAAAAAAAGGATGGTTATGTATCACCACATCTCTGATATGCATATTTACTAATTTGGATTAAATAGTTGTCTGCAGTATTAAATAATAACGATTATTCCATAAATAATGGATGGCAGAAAATGCACTGGAAGAGTACAGGTGATGTCACTTTGTGATAGTTTTGTTTCTCAAATTTAAGGTAGGTTAACATTTTTCAAATGGTCTGTTCCCTATGGCAATATGAGGTGTTGTTAGTGCTGTCTCATCTGTGGGTAAGATGCATGGTTTCTATAACCAAACTGCAGTTACACAGGTCATAATGTGTATTGAGTGTGTTTATATTGTTTTAATTGTTCTCTTCATGAAGATGAATCTCTTCTTCCTCTTTACTGGGGCTTGATTAGACTGAGCTCCACCTTCCTACAGTGTTTCAACCAGGCTGTGCTGTCACACGGAGAGTAGCATGTGACCCTTTTGTTTTTGCTGTTTTCACTATTTCAAGGCATTTTAAAGTGTTATGGCCTGTCTAGGGGTGGTCAGACCACAACATAAAGGTGATCCATCCTCGTCAGACCTCAAGGAGCCACAGCACACAGTTAGTACAATTTTACAATGATTAACACAGAGAAGGAGCTGGATGCAACTTCAGGGTGGACCAAAGGAAACTATCTGAAATATTATAACTTACCTATCCAGTTTTTAAGTATGACGTCATTAGCCATCAGTGTTGGGAAGGTTACTTTTAAAATGTATTCCATTACAGAATACAGAATACATGCCCCAAAATGTATTCTGTAACCTATTCCGTTACGTTACTCAATGACAGTAACGTATTCTGAATACTTTGGATTACTTAATATATTGTGGCGAGTTCAGACAAGGAGGAGACGGAGGTATCGTTTGGTCTTGCTTCCCGTGAGCTAGCCAGGGAGCACAGCCGTTTATTACATTTGCAGAAGAACACACTGCCGCTAGCTAACTGCTCAGCGCGGCAACCACAACACACATAGGGCGCCCTCTGACCCCAGAAGGACACACCGTCGCAGCGAGAGGGCGTCACCCGTCACCATGGCAACATACACAAAACATAACTGTACAAGCAGAACCCCGAACAGCCCTGACCCGCTACAATATTATCATGCTTTTTACAACAACGTGAATGTACTATTGCTGTGTGATTTATTACTATTACTGAAGGTCCGCGACTCCGAACTGTAGTAAAGGGACCTCTGACTAACGCTGGGCTTACACTGTGCGATTTTTGGCCCATTTTGAGCCGATTTTTGAGTCGTGCGATTGTTTTGGCGATCGGCCCAATTTTGGCCTTCATCGTGCGTCGTGCATCGTGTAGTATACGTGGGGTAACGAGAAGCGATTGACACCTCACGACCAGCTCCCGATCATCAATCGCTTGGTCGTGAGGGTGTCACCGCAGTTTGCCACACTGCGCACGCGCAAACACAAATGTCAGCGAAAAAGACGGCGTAGCACGGCAGTGCAGCGTGTGATCTGGACACAAGCGATGGAGGCACAACCTGTAGAACCATCCGAGCCCTTTCGATGTGGCCTCACAAAATTATCACGACCACAACAACCGTGAAAATAGTTGGATCGACACTGCTGCTCAATCACAGCTGCCTGACCAATGTTTTTCATTAGCAATTTAGCAAAGTTGATGGTGGTGGTGTGTCTGTGTGAGTGAAAGACGGAGAGGGAGAGCGAGCGACAGAATTTCTGTTATAACCTTCATTTTTATGGACGCACAGTGTGAGCACTCAGGTCGCATCAGAGCATCGGGCCGTATAGTGTGAGACCCTGCATCGTGACCTATGAACTTCTAACCCCTGCGAGTCAATCGTACAGTTTGAGCAGGAGCTGAATCGCGCGACTGAAAAAATTGCACATTGTAAGCCCAGCATAATACGGCGGGGTCCCTGTCGGCTGGTAGCCGAAAAATAGCTCTACTTTGTTGTGTGGGTCAGCTTTTCTTGCGACAGACAGAGAGAGGCGTTGAAAGGCTGCTCCAACGGAACTTGTTGTTTTCGGAGGAAAACACGAACACAGTGTACAGTCGAGTCTTAATAGCTTACTTACAACTGGGCTCGTCAGGCACTCTTCTTGGCTGAAGTGGTTATTATTATATTTACATGCTTCCAGCTCCCGTTTTTGCTCGATGACTGCTCGTACCTTTCCACTCCCCTTTTTCTCCCTCCTAGCGCTCACAGACACATAACGCGTATGGCAGTCCATTCTCCCAGCAGCACGGACTACACTGAACATGATGCTACATTCTTTAGAGCTATGCTTGTAGCATTCTGCCTGTTAGCTTAGCACAACAACAACAACAACGAAAAGGCGCTCTCTCACCCAGGAAACACACAGTCGCAGAGAGAGAGAGCGTCGCCCTGTAACCATGGCAACCGTAACGCTGCCGCCTGGAACAACAGATCGTAGCTGTCAAACAAAACCCAAACAGTCCTGACCCGCGACAAAATGAAACAGGAAAGTACCCCAGTGTATTCCATTTATTTCAACAAAGTAACTGTATTCTGAATACCACCTTTTTAAACGGTAACTGTAACGGAATACAGTTACTCATATTTTGTATTCTAAATACGTAACGGCGGTACATGTATTCCGTTACTCCCCAACACTGTTAGCCATGTCTGGGCCCAAACTCCACTGCAGGTCCAAAAGTCAAACGATCACTGCAGCATCACTGATAGTTGAAAAACTGTCTAAATTCTTTCATCTGTAATAAAATGATCAGTGTGGCTGCTCTACCAGGTGTAACAATTAAGTTTAACATCCAGGCATCCATGAAAATTGAATTTATGAAATTTAACTGAGTTAGAAGTTAGCAGGAAGTTAGCTCACTAGTTTCCACCTAAACATTATATAGAGAGATTTCTGAAACAAATTAAAAGGGACAGCTGTGCTATCACTTCCGACATAAATGAAGACAGAAAAGTAAACAGCAGTGACATTTGTAGGGTTACTGAAGTTTGGGTAGCTGGCATATAAAAATGTTCTACGTGATCACTAGCGACTCAGCTATGGTTAGCATAATATAAACAGTGAAGCTGGAGGATGAACGCAAACTTTTTTGCACTCGATAAAAGTTCATGTGAGGGTTCCCGAAGGTCAGCGACAAATGCAATCGCATGGCAGGATGCTGTAAAAGGACCAAACTACAGCCAGGAGAACAACTGAGATAATCCATCCACAATACGAGGTTAGTTATTAATATACTGCTGCATGGGCTGAGCTGTAGTTACATTGTAAGGTTTTAAAAACTGAGCTTTAAAATGAATAGCGGTAATAAAACCTAAGAGAGGCTGACAGTGATCAATGACTGTTTTTAGGGGCTTGTTGAGATTAAATAGAAACGGATACAAAGCATTAAAACACAACAGCCTTATTAAACACAGGGTAGTTTGGGCCCGGAAGCAGGATTCATCACATCATCACTTAAAGACTGGATTCAAAATGAATCAGATGACAATAACTTACCTTCCTAACTAAGATAAATGGGAGGAAACTAGGATCAAATAAAAGGCAGTCTACTCCTACAAACCCCTTGATGTAGCAACTACCATTAAAGGTATTTACAGAGGTGCTTCACAGGTAATGGTGTGGCTGGTTGGGATGAGCAGAGGTTGAAGTAATGGCAGTCTGCGGCAGTGTCATCTTATATGTCATCTCCATTTGGGTAACCAATCCATATTTGTCCTTCCACACTTAGATTTAAAAACAGATTTTAAAAACAGCACCTTACAAAATTAAATGTAACAAAAGATACACGTTTTTATATTTTTGTCTTCTGTGTTAAGCACGTTAAGCTTACACGTAAGGAAATATAATATATGAATACAATTGCTATTGCTACGCAACCAATTGTCCTGAGATGATTTACGATGTTCTTTAAATTTAATAGAATTAAAAATTTGTGAGACACAGTCTGGATTAACAGTAATGGAAAAATCATGACCATGATTGAAACCAGAACAAAAGTATTTTAGGAAACCAGTATCTCTGAAGACTTGAAGAGAAAAGGAAGTTAATGATATTCTGATCAGTGATTTATGTGCTTTTCATACTGACCACAGAGATGCAGGAATTCATTATAATTTTCAGTTCAGTTCAGTTTTATTTATGTCACATCACTTCACAAAATGCTTGACGTGCATGAGACACACATGTTTACTCTGTTCTGTAATATGAGAATGTTCTTCCAACTCCCATTAAAGAAACGTGTTTTTGGCACCATCAGTCTCACATGATACTGAATAAGGATGTTTAGAAAAGGGTTGAGTGCTCAGTCAACACACTGAATAAATATCAGAGAAATTAAACAATGGTTTGAAGCTTGTTATTATAGTATTATCAGTATTTTCAAGTCATTCTTTGATAATGATGGATCTTTGATTGAGTAATATTATTGAACATGGAAACTGCAGCTACAGGTGAAATAATGTCTGACATTATTGTGCTGCAAGCTGTAGATTCTGTAACCTCAAAAAAGTGTTTCTGTTGTAAAGATCTTTGGGATGGCATGAGGCTGAGGGTGCAAGAGTACACTGTCAGGTTTCAAAGGTTGTTCACAGAGTAAACTGTGATGAATTTAAAAATCTACATCCTTCCTTCCCTTTAGACATTAAAACTATTGTGGGAGAATTGCAGTTAGTATATTTACTGTAATATGAGAATGTTTTCAGATCCACTGTATCAGCTAAAGTATCACATGTGTTACCAACTCTTGTTAAAGAAACAAACTGTGTTTGCATCATCAGCCACACATGAAACTGAATCAGGATGTTGCTCTAAGGTTATGTGCTCAACCAACAGCCTGAATAAATAAAACTAAAAACTGATATTAAAGAATAGTTTAAAGTCTAAAGTGTTGTCTTCATCATTTATTTCATGTGACACTGATGCCTAGATCCCTGATTTCTGTGTTTATGAAGACAAAGATCAGTTTTAATACTTCTTTTGTAATTGTCTGCAGTGTTAAATAATAATTATGATCCCATAAGCAATGGATGCCATTAGTAGGTCACACTGAGTGTAGCTGACATCACTTTGTGATTTCTTTCCGTGTCTAAAATCAGGTCTAAACTTTCTGAAATGTTTGTTGTTCCCTATGGAAATATCTGTTTTTGGTATTATTGCTGTGACCAAACAGCAGCTACATGTGAAACAGTGACAAACTGTGTACAGGAAGTTCTTTCTTATTTTGTGGGACTGATGTTTTTTTTTTTTTTTGCTGGATTAAACATTTCAGAAGCGACTGCCAGATTGTTTATCCTGTGTAGGCTCTTTGGTCACATATTTCTCGAGGCAGAAGACTTGCTTGTACTTTATTAAAACGGTGGTATGACCTTGGTCATAATTTGCATTGTGGGAATATCATTTGTGTTCCTCCCTCCACGAGGACGATGGTGTTAATGCTATCTTGTGTTTTCCTTCTTAAATTGGATAAAAACTGATTATGTCTCCACGGATTTAGGAGTCGACTCTGTGTTTTGGCTCCACCTTCTTTCCACCTGTCAAACAGACCGTGTGCGTACTGCCATGTTTTGATGCCCAGAAGAACTTAGTACATTTTGTAAATACCTTCACAATGCACGCCTGATAGCTAACAGGTGGGAGTCCTTTTTTCTCTTTATTTTAGTGAGGTTGGTGCCATCTGACCTCTGTATACATCACATCATTCTCCACTCTCTCATCAGACCACCTGGTGGAGTCCATCGGGCTGCTGAAGGGACTCATTACTCTTTATGTAATTAATAATGTCTTTATCTGCTAGAAAGGATGTTAGTGAACCCAGAACCTCTCTTTCTTTGTCTTTGTCACAAACACACACACGTGCACAAACCGTGTGTGTGTGTGTGTGTGTGTGTGTGTGTGTGTGTGTGAGAGAGAGAGAGAGAGAGAGGGCCCCGAAAAGCACTATATAAAATGCAGTCCATTATTATTATTATTACCGCATTATAAACACAACAGTTAAAAGTAACTTAACCATAAACAATAAAACAAGAACACGGGATAGAGACATTCAGCTGAGGGCAGAAGAATTTATTAGAAAATGTACCTGAAAACTTCATCCCCATGCATTGCTCATTGTCCCTGTAGTTGTTAGGCTCCTTCTGATACCAGCTCGATCCAAAACCAGTAACCCTCCTTAAAAACAGAATAATACAATAAATGGATTTTTACTCCCAGATCATAAACAGATGTATGTCCAAACTATTTTCTCAAAGTAAATATTCATGGGAAGATTCTTTTTAACTGTCAGACTTTGTACAGTAAAAACTAAAATATCTGCCAATCCAAGTTCGCTCACTTGCTTTAGTGGCCTCAAATACCACCCTCTGTGCCATCATTGCACAGAGCAAGGAAGACGCAGTCAGCAGCTTCATGATGATATTTAGTATCTCTGTAAGAAACAGATGAAATAGGTAACTGGCAGTTAGTGGCTGAAAGAATAGAAGATCTTCAGTATACAGGGAGTGCAGAATTATTAGGCAAGTTGTATTTTTGAGGAATAATTTTATTATTGAACAACAACCATGCTCTCAATGAACCCAAAAAACTCATTAATATGAAAGCTGAATGTTTTTGGAAGTAGTTTTTAGTTTGTTTTTAGTTTTAGCTATTTTAGGGGGATATCTGTGTGTGCAGGTGACTATTACTGTGCATAATTATTAGGCAACTCAACAAAAAAAACAAATATATACCCATTTCAATTATTTATTTCCGCCAGTGAAACCAATATAACATCTCCACATTCACAAATATAGATTTTTGACATTCAAAAACAAAACAAAAACAAATCAGCGACCAATATAGCCACCTTTCTTTGCAAGGACACTCAAAAGCCTGCCATCCATGGATTCTGTCAGTGTTTTGATCTGTTCACCATCAACATTGCGTGCAGCAGCAACCACAGCCTCCCAGACACTGTTCAGAGAGGTGTACTGTTTTCCCTCCTTGTAAATCTCACATTTGATGATGGACCACAGGTTCTCAATGGGGTTCAGATCAGGTGAACAAGGTGGCCATGTCATTAGTTTTTCTTCTTTCATACCCTTTCTTGCCAGCCACGCTGTGGAGTACTTGGACGCGTGTGATGGAGCATTGTCCTGCATGAAAATCATGTTTTTCTTGAAGGATGCAGACTTCTTCCTGTACCACTGCTTGAAGAAGGTGTCTTCCAGAAACTGGCAGTAGGACTGGGAGTTGAGCTTGACTCCATCCTCAACCCGAAAAGGCCCCACAAGCTCATCTTTGATGATACCAGCCCAAACCAGTACTCCACCTCCACCTTGCTGGCGTCTGAGTCGGACTGGAGCTCTCTGCCCTTTACCAATCCAGCCACGGGCCCATCCATCTGGCCCATCAAGACTCACTCTCATTTCATCAGTCCATAAAACCTTAGAAAAACCAGTCTTGAGATATTTCTTGGCCCAGTCTTGACGTTTCAGCTTGTGTGTCTTGTTCAGTGGTGGTTGTCTTTCAGCCTTTCTTACCTTGGCCATGTCTCTGAGTATTGCACACCTTGTGCTTTTGGGCACTCCAGTGATGTTGCAGCTCTGAAATATGGCCAAACTGGTGGCAAGTGGCATCTTGGCTGCTGCACGCTTGACTTTTCTCAGTTCATGGGCAGTTATTTTGCGCCTTGGTTTTTCCACACGCTTCTTGCGACCCTGTTGACTATTTTGAATGAAACGCTTGATTGTTCGATGATCACGCTTCAGAAGCTTTGCAATTTTGAGACTGCTGCATCCCTCTGCAAGATATCTCACTATTTTTGACTTTTCTGAGCCTGTCAAGTCCTTCTTTTGACCCATTTTGCCAAAGGAAAGGACGTTGCCTAATAATTATGCACACCTGCAGGAGGGGGAGATACAGGAGAGGTGGAGGAAGATCTCAGCCTGGGTGTTTATTGTCTTATGTAGTCTGGAAGATGAGTGGATGGTGGGGTGGGTGCAGTTTTCTCTGTGGTGGGGTTGGGTGGACTGTCCCGGGCTCTGTGGGGCCGGGAGGCGCTGCTGCACTGGGCCCGGTCTGGATGGGCCTGGGCCCCCTTTCCCTGGCGGGTCGCGGAGTATGGGGGTGCCTACTGGGGTCAGCGGGGGAGCTGGCCCCAGGGGGGGGTCACTTGCCCCTCCCTTCCTTCCCTCCCCATCTCCAGCTGCCTCCCTCTTCCCGCTACACCACAACCACCCACACATGCAGGGCCTTGGAGTAGGGGTATGTCACCAGGGTGCAGAGGAGGCTACCCCCCCCCCCCCCTCTGTCCCCTTCTGGCTGCCTCTGCCTCAATTTTATCCCACAACTTAGACATTCACATTACTCACACTCTCATTACACATACATATAGGATCTTGGGGGTGGGCACGATACACGGAGTCCAAAGTACCATCAGGGTGTACACCCCACCCCTGGCATCGTTGCCCACCTCTCAATTTTAAATACACGTAGACATTGAGGGCTAGCAGGAGGGACCATGCGCTTACCTGCTGCTCTCTGGCAGGTAGCTCCAAGCCCTCCTGGGTTTTAAATGCACCTTAGAACACACATGCATCAACATTACAATGAGCGGGTGGAGGGAGGTTTGGAGTCTTCTCTCACCCCCATTCTCTGCGACCTGCTGGAGCAGGGGGGCTAGGACTAGGAGGAGGAGTTGGCCGTCCGACTGCGGTCTGGAGTGTGGAGCCTTCCTGCTGCTGCGGAGTCGGGGCGGTCTGCCTCCCCCCACCGCAGGGAAAAGGGAAACACCACCTGGGTCTGGGTGCAGTTCCCCCCTCCAGGGGCGGGGGCACCTAGACCCGGTTTGTAGAGTACGCTTGGGGAGTATGATCGTGTGTACAACGTCTCTTTATGTCTGTCTCCACGTTGGTTGAGTGTGGAGTAAGTGCATATGAGAGCATGAGGGTGGGAATGGATGTTTGTATCTGTGTGTGCCTGTATGTCTGTGTCTATATGTCAGGTTGGGTGTCAGGCGCCACCTCTCTGGGGACATCTCAGGCCCTCCAAGGTTTGGAGGCCTATCTCCGCCTACCACCACTTCCCCTGCCAGTGGTGGACCCCCTCAGACATCGGTGCGTTGGTGGTTCTTTGTGTCCGGGGATGGGCGTCCAGGTACACACCGGCTCACTCCTTGGCGGCCGCTTATCGGGGCCTGGAGCCTGGGGCTCGCTCGGGCCACTTCGGAGGTGGGGTGCCCCCAGCCTCTCGGCCTGGGGCTCGGTCACTCAGGCGCAGCTGGCTGCCAGCGGAGCTCACGGGCGCGTCACTGCAACTCCCCCTGGCTTCTGCTCCGCGGCTGCTGAGTGAGCCCTCATCTGGGACTCTCCTCAGCTCTTTCCGGGACAGTGGCGCAGCTGCCCCTCTGTTGGTCTTCCTTGGTCTCTTGTGTTCTGGGGGCCTCTGGATGTCTGGAGTTTTGATCTCCTCCACACCTGCTTCACGCCCTGGAGGACGGGGCTGTGGCCCCCCCACACCCTCTAGCAGATTATTACATGAAGGAACCTTTTAAAAAAACAAAAAACAAGCGCGTCCATGCTCACAGGTGTACACACGGGTGATCACACCCACAAACTACACCCTTTTTGGCTCCTACCTCAAAGCACACTGTGTTCTGTTGATCTTATGTGCTGCACAATAATGTTTAACATTTAGTATTTACTGTCATATTCCCATATATCATTGTGATGTTGTTTATTCTATTACTCTTGTTCTCTTCTGCTTGCTTTCTTTTTTCTTTCTCAGCAGGTGATCCAGGTGATTGATATATGCATTTTTTTTTCTCTGCCCGTTCTGTTGGTTTTTGTCTTTTGCCCTTCTCCTCCGTCCTTCTTCTCAGCTGTTTCTCTTTCCCTCTTTCTTTCTCCCCTTCTTTCCCCCAGTCAAGTCTGTCCCGTATTCAGTAAGTGAAAATAAAATAAACAATAAAAGGTGAATCAAATGGACCATTACGGCAAGGCTGGGATGGTCAGTTTGGTAAAGTAAATCCGTTGGGCATCTTTCTTTGCCTTTAGACAACAATTCTGATGGCAAAACAGCCAAACGGGACAGGCCAAAAAAAAAAAAAAAAAATTATGCACACCTGATATAGGGTGTTGATGTCATTAGACCACACCCCTTCTCATTACAGAGATGCACATCACCTAATATGCTTAATTGGTAGTAGGCTTTCGAGCCTATACAGCTTGGAGTAAGACAACATGCATGAAGAGGATGATGTGGACAAAATACTCATTTGCCTAATAATTCTGCACTCCCTGTATGTGTAACACACCTGTTGTAGAATATTGTCTCCTCTTTTAAGCATCAACTTGTAGCTTCTGACTTCCAGAGTGGAGACCAATGATTATATACACTTTCCTCTACAGATGGACACCGTACGCAGACAGCATCAGATCTCAAAATGGTGGAGCATTGATCAACCTCTTATAGCCTCTAGTGGCCCCCACCTAATCATAAAAGCCTAAACATTCACATTCTTTCTCTCACACAGCGCCTAAGCTACGACCTTGGCTCCCTGTTTATCTGCTCCTGCTGAGATGGAGCAGAAAACTCCAGTATGTTCTGTTCCCTCCTAATCAGACACATAAGGCGATGACTTTCTGCGAACAGTATTTCTTATAACTCAGCAGTATAATGCATCATAAAACAATATCATTCATTCACAATAAATCAGCAGTCTAATGTAACGCAAATCAGTTTAACAAACGCAATAGTTATCACCTTCTTCTAATTCAGGAGAATAATGCAAACTAAAACTACATAATAATTCACAATCTTTAATTAGGGGTATAACATGGCATAAAATAATATTATAATCCCACAATTTCAAAAGATATTTACGTTGAAGAAAATACATTTCCAACCTTACAGTTGAATGTATATCAAAGTATCCCTTATTTAAAATTTATTTAGTGCAATAATAATGAAAGTAACAACATCTGCATCTCATCGCATCTGCAAAAACAGCTGGATTCAAACAAAACAGCGTCAAAGGTCTGGCAAGAATTAGGTTATTTATTAATTTGCTTACAGTATTTCACATTACACAATATTAGCATTCACTTGACTTTTATCTGTCAGTGATACACAAAATACAACAACTGCTATATACACTTTAGTTTTTGACAATATATACAATATAGTACTTAAAGAAACAGTCCACTTTTTTTGGAAATAGGCTCATTCTCCATCTCCCTCAGAGTTAAAAAGTTGAGTTTGACCATTAAGTCTTTGGTCATTTTTCAACGCAATGCTCACGGTCCCTTCAGATTCAATGATGTATGCTAAGTTATGTTAAAAGTGTTATCACCGTACAAATCGGCTGTATGGATTCCAAAATGGTCAGTGTTCCTTTAATGATGCAATATAATATTGCACTTAATGACTTAATGTAATGTATATCTGATGTTTTGCCATTTAATGTTTAATTATGTATGTTTTTTTTAATGAACTGGTTTAAAATCACTTCAGAAAAATACCACATGGCACTGAAGAAAATCATGTTTTCTCATGTTTAACCTCATTTAAGGAATTCACACTGATTAATGCTTCTAAAAATGTAATCAACTTTTAGTTTTCCAGTTTGAATGATCAGACATTTGCATTTGATCTCTGCAGCAAGAATACCTGTAAGCAGGGCTGTGCAGAGAGGTTTAAAGGGGCGGGTGCTCAAAGTTAAAAAGGGGCACATTGAACCAGGCTGAATAACAACAACACACATTCATCAAGAATCTAATATGGGCAACAAGGCAAAGCAAACGTAGCCGATGCTTTACCTGATGGGTACAATGTTGCTGTGGATAGTGCTGGAGGGCAGGGCTGTGTTGATCTGAGACTGTAGACATTAAAAAGTCCATAGGAGAGATGGTAGCTGATTAAACAAGTGTCATGAGATAATAACAAAATGAAAAGATTGGTGACAGCGCTTGGAACCATAAGGCAACAAAAAACTTTGAGAAATAATTTAGGCTCTGCCTGTGATTCACTCTTTGCTTCTCTTCTTCCTTCCATCCCATAATTTCATATATCACTCTCCACTTGCTTTCTATCTAAGAACAAGGCACAACTTGTTATTGCAATAAACTATAATCTAATTATCCACACCTAACAACTCTTGCACTTAATCTAAAATAAAATGATGACAGAAAAATGTTATAGCCCTGCCTTTAGTAGCCTCACACAGCTCCTACTGTTTCCTCCTCATGTCCTCACCAGGCATGTCTGGACAATGTTATATCATGAGTAATATTTTTTTTAAAAATCCATCTAAATAAAACACACACATGCACGCACACACAGTGACATTTTAGACCTTCTTCAGAATACTGTATATACTATGGGCATCACTGTGCTGATCCAGAATCCTTACATTATTATTTATTACTAGAGCTACAATAATAAAGCAATGAGGAGGGGGAAGTAATAAATATGAAATAATGTATTTATCATGATTCCATTTGTTTCACCATCCACTCTGTGCAGGGGCAAAGCTTATTACATTTTTAAACTGTAGATACAATGATTTTACTGCTGTAAAATCCAAATTTTGTCTTATTTAAAATATAAATCTAATATAATCTGCTTCTTAATGTATGTTCTTTAAAATACAGCTTGTGTTTTAATATATTACAATAAATCATAATTATGTGGACATGCATATTAGATCGTTTTTTAGTGAAATATAATCCCTCCAGAAAGGCAGGAAAAGCCCTGTAACTTACTTTAAGACTAAATATGTTCCCTAAAACGGTGACAGAGCTACAGACCCATGACAGCCTTACAGTGTGTTCACACGATTGCGGGTCCCGCGAAAATTCGGAAGCAGATTTGCGTCGCGAAAATGCCAAAACACGTGAAACGCGTGTCAGTGTAGCGCGTCTGGCGCGCGAATAAAACCACGCGCGTGAGTTTTTGTGTTGCATTTTGTGCATACGCGCGTTTCGCGTCTACCGCTCGAGTTGGAAAAATCTGAACTCCAGCGTCAAATCGCGCTGCGACAACCAATCAGGAGCCTGGTGACGTGGCTGTTACCTAGGTCAAAGGGGCAGGTCCAGCCAAAGCCTTTCATACTTCAATGGAGGGGAAGGCTAATCAATGCGGTAGCAAACAACTGGGAGCTGTACAACAGCTGCTTTCTGTACCGAGACAGGAATATAAAGGACCGAGCTTGGAGGAAGATATGTGAAGAGATCGGGCAACCTGGTAAGTTCATTCATTTCTCTTTTGAAAGTTTTTACTGACCCGGGGAAGCCGCGCTAAAGCTAGCAAGCCACCGCTATTTTTCCACTGACGTACAAATACCGTTCTGCTTTTATGCATGTTGTCATTTAGGAATATATTTTATTGTTTATTAATAAACAGCACACAGTGGTCCCGCTGTTCATCCGTCACTGCCTCGCTTTTTCGCTGATTTTTTATTGCACCGTACAGCATTGCATTCTGCAGCCTGATTGACAAATCTGCTCCGTGCTGTGTCTCCTGCGCTTGCCAAATTTATCACGTTTGGTTTTCATAACCATCACGTCCAATGGAAAAAACAGCACAAAAACACCCATAACTATGAGCCTCATTCGGAAATAGACACCTGCACCGCGAGGGAAAAAGGCGCACGAAAGTGGCAGGCAGATGAAGACAAACCGCGGCATAATAATACTTTTACGTTTGCAATCTACAAAGGTTTGCACTTTGAGAATCAAAACATCAATTAATGTTTTTCTGTTTGAGAATTCTAATATTTCAAATAAATTTTTATAATGACTAATGTCTCAGTTCTACTACACAGCAAATGTTGGCACACGACTTGACACATGTAGAATTTATTTCATGTTATACTAATGACAAAATATACTAATACAGTGGGATGCAAAAGTTTGGGCAACCTTGTTAATAGACATTATTTTCCTGTATAAATCCTTGGTTGTTACAATAAAAAATGTCAGTTAAATATCATACAGGAGACACACAGTGATATTTGAGAAGTGAAAAGAAGTTTACTGGATTTACAGAAAGTGTGCAATAATTGTTTAAACAAAATCAAGCAGGTGCATAAATTTGGGCACCACAAAAAAGAAATGAAATAAATATTTAGTGTATATCAATGTGTGTGTCTCCTATATGATATATAGGGTGCCTTTGTCTGGACGTGCTTCCCATCCAGAGCTGCACAGCACAGAGGAAAGTTCCAGCGCTCCTGGAATCCCTCTGTGATGGACCGCCAGTCTCCAGGTGAAGGCGCAGCCATGAAGTCGTCCACTAGACAGTCCTAGATGGCCGTCGCTGCCTGGGGGGTGATCTGGCTCACCGTGGACACACCGACTCTGAAACTGAATGCTTGGTCGTGAAGGAGTCCCCGGTGACAAGGAACCTGGACAAAATTGTTCAAAATCAGTATTATGTGTACTGCAGTTACAAAATACATTATTCAAATTCCAAAATACTTTTGTGATGTCAGATTTAAATCACAAAACTTAAATCTTACATAAAACATTTTGTAATTATAAGGATAATTACAAAATGTATATTAGATAACATCTAAAACAGTTGTGTTTTGTTTTAACTTTAACATATCATAATTTGATTGGTAGCAACTTTTGCCACTACAGTGAGCCAATCACTCATAATTCCTAAACATGTCAATCAGGTAGGAATGAAGTAAGACATTAATAGAAATAAAGAGTTGTATGTTGACATGTAGCCCTTTCCTTGCTTAAATCATTAATATTTTTGAAAAATTAATCTTAAAATCTTAAAATAATCTGCAAAGCTCTCTCAAAGAGATTAGAGAAAATGACCCCCCTCTTAATTCATCCTGACCAAACTGGTTTCATAAAAGGTCGGCACTCCTCAACAAACACTCGTAGATTACTTAATTTAATAGACTACTCATACGATAAAAACATCGAAACCATAATATTATCTCTAGATGCAGAAAAAGCATTTGACAGAGTTAACTGGAAATTTTTATTCGCAACTTTACACAAATTTGGTTTTGGAAACTCTTTCATAAACTGGATAAGAATATTATACAATTCCCCAACAGCTCGTATCAGAACAAATGACCAGACATCCTCCAGCTTCTATCTCCTGAGGGGCACCAGACTGTCACGGGCTGCGACGGCAGACCGTGGAGTTGTAGAGAAAGTAGGGCCCAAACGCGAGACTCAAGTGAAGGACAGTGGATTTATTTATGGCGAGTGGACAGAAACGACAACTATATACAATTCAAGCACTGTGACTCCTGTGGCGATTCCTCCAAGAATCCCACACAGTGCACGTGTCCATAGCAGTGAAAAGGTGACAACTCCAAAAACCCGATTCCACTCTGTGATTTCCCCTCGTGACGACGTTCCTGACTCCCGACTCCTGGTGACACAAAAACACACACAGCTCAGCAGGCAGCCTTTAGTAGCGAAGCCGATCACAACACACTAATCTACGGAGGTACTTAACAGGTTCGACTTAGTATAATCCCGCGCCGACTGGGGCTCCGCCACCTTCTTAAATAAGGCGCCCCTCATGAAGCCATCAGCTGGTGAGGGCTAATGGGCGGCAGGTGCGGCAGTCCCCAGTGCGGGAACACTTCCGGGTCGCAGTCCCCTCAGCGACCCCAAAACATCCGGGAGCACCCAGGGAGAAAGGACAAAAAGGGAGAGAAAACCACCATAACATATGGAAAAACATATACAAGAAATACATGAGCTCTGGGTCATCAGACCCAGACCATGACACAGACAGGGATGCCCACTCTCCCCTTCACTTTTTGCAATTTTTATCGAACCTCTAGCAGCAGCATTTAGACAGGCTACAACAATTAAGGGCATAAAATGTAAGAACATAGAACATAAAATCAGTCTCTATGCGGATGATGTGTTGCTTTTTCTGCAAAACACACAAACCAACCTCTCTGAGGTAATTACTTTAATAAACTGGTTTTCAAGAGTTTCAGATTATTCAATTAACTGGCCAAAATCTACAGTTCTCCCCATTAACTGCTCCTTCCATAATTTTTCCTCTGCCCCACTGCAATCCGGAAATATTAAATATTTAGGTATTAATGTCTCTCCTAAGCTTTCAGACTTAACTAAATTAAACCACATCCCACTTCTAAAGAAAGTAGAAGGCGATCTGACTAGATGGAAATCTTTACCCATATCACTCATGGGAAGGGTCGCCACTATAAAAATGATGATCTTGCCAAAAATAAATTACTTATTTTTGATGATCCCTAACAAACCATCACAAGATTGGTTCAGATCTCTGGATTCATATACAGTGGGGCAAAAAAGTATTTAGTCAGCCACCGATTGTGCAAGTTCCCCCACTTAAAATGATGACAGAGGTCAGTAATTTGCACCAGAGGTACACTTCAACTGTGAGAGACAGAATGTGAAAAAAAAATCCATGAATTCACATGGTAGGATTTGTAAAGAATTTATTCGTAAATTAGGGTGGAAAATAAGTATTTTGTCACCTCAAACAAGGAAAATCTCTGGCTCTCACAGACCTGTAACGTCTTCTGTAAGAAGCTTTTCTGTCCCCCACTCGTTACCTGTATGAATGGCACCTGTTTGAACTCATCATCTGTATAAAAGACACCTGTCCACAGCCTCAAACAGTCAGACTCCAAACTCCGCCATGGCCAAGACCAAAGAGCTTTCAAAGGACACCAGGAAAAGTATTGTAGACCTGCACCAGACTGGGAAGAGTGAATATACAATAGGCAAGCAGCTTGGTGTGAAAAAATCAACTGTGGGAGCAATCATCAGAAAATGGAAGACATACAAGACCACTGATAATCTCCCTCGATCTGGGGCTCCACGCAAGACCTCATCCCGTGGGGTCAAAATGATCATGAGAACGGTGAGCAAAGATCCCAGAACCACACGGGGGGACCTGGTGAATGACCTGCAGAGAGCTGGGACCAAAGTAACAAAGGTCACCATCAGTAACACACTACAACGGCAGGGAATCAAATCCCGCAGTGCCAGACGTGTTCCGCTGCTGAAGCCAGTGCATGTCCAGGCCCGTCTGAAGTTTGCCAGAGAGCACATGGATGATACAGCAGAGGATTGGAAGAATGTCATGTGGTCAGATGAAACCAAAGTAGAACTTTTTGGTATAAACGCAACTCGTCGTGTTTGGAGGAAGAAGAATAGTGAGTTGCATCCCAAGAACACCATACCTACTGTGAAGCATGGGGGTGGAAACATCATGCTATGGGGCTGTTTTTCTGCCAAGGGGACAGGACGACTGATCCGTGTTAAGGACAGAATGAATGGGGCCATGTATCGTGAGATTTTGAGCCAAAACCTCCTTCCATCAGTGAGAACTTTGAAGATGAAACGAGGCTGGGTCTTCCAACATGACAATGATCCAAAACACACCGCCCGGGCAACAAAGGAGTGGCTCCATAAGAAGCATTTGAAAGTCCTGGAGTGGCCTAGCCAGTCTCCAGACCTCAACCCCATAGAAAATCTGTGGCGGGAGTTGAAAGTCCGTGTTGCTCGGCGACAGCCCCAAAACATCACTGCTCTCTAGAAGATCTGCATGGAGGAATGGGCCAAAATACCAGCTACTGTGTGTGCAAACCTGGTAAAGACCTATAGTAAACGTTTGACCTCTGTTATTGCCAACAAAGGTTATGTTACAAAGTATTGAGTTGTATTTTTGTTATTGACCAAATACTTATTTTCCACCCTGATTTACGAATAAATTCTTTACAAATCCTACCATGTGGATTCATGGATTTTTTTTTTTCACATTCTGTCTCTCACAGTTGAAGTGTACCTCTGGTGCAAATTACTGACCTCTGTCATCATTTTAAGTGGGGAAACTTGCACAATCGGTGGCTGACTAAATACTTTTTTGCCCCACTGTATTTCCAAATTCCTTTGGAAAGATAAACCCCCGCGTATCAGCTTAAAAACGCTACAAAGAACCAAGGATAGAGGAGGATTAGATCTGCCTAATTTTCACCAATACTTCTTAGCCAACAGGCTTCAGTTCGTCTCAGAATGGTTAAAACATACCTTCTTAGTTGAGCCCTGGCTAGATGTTGAACAGGCACTATGCAAGGATCTAGAGATTTCAGACCTACCATTTATTAGCTCAAACATCAAAAGACATGAATGCTTTAAAAGTATCAACATCAGCTTTTCTCTGACAGCATGGTGGGAGTTTCTAAAAATAACGGAGTCTTCATTAATCCCATGCAAACGTACACCTATCTGGAATAACCCTGACATATTACAAAACAATAATATGATTAATTTCCCAGAATGGAGTTGTAAAGGAATTAAATACTTAGAACATATATTAGAGGGAACAGAATTTATTCCATTTGACAGACTAGTTGCACAATATGGGATCAACAAGACAAGATTTTTAGAATATCAACAAATTAAATCCATAGTAAAAAAGAAATTTAACCTCAGTCAAGTTGAATTACAAACACCACTAAGTGCGGCACATTTTCTTACTCTTAAGTCCCCCAAATTATTATCTAAAATATACAGAACACTTTCTAAATTAGATGAATCAATATCCCTTCCTATTGCAAAGTGGGATGCAGATTTATCAGTCAGCTTAGACCAAAACTTCTGGTCTCAGATTTGCTTAAAAACCTTTAAATTAATTAAAAATCCCAGTCTGCAATTAATACAATACAAAATACTACATAGAGTGCACTATACAGGTCATCGGATGTTCAAGATGGGCTTTACATCTTCCAACAACTGCTCACACTGTCAAGGCTATACACCAGACAATTACATCCACGCTCTTTGGTTCTGTCCACCAGTGCAAAGGTTTTGGCGCGAGATATGTGAAGACTTATCAAAGTGTCTGAAATGTAACATTCCAACTTCCCCCTTAGTGTGTTTACTGGGCAGCTTAGATAATGTCACTTCAGAAAAGAATATAGCCCATATGATTTTCACTGCCCTATGCATAGCCAAGAAAACAGTCCTCATGAACTGGAAAAATAAAAATAATCTTAATTCTAACCAATATAGAAATTATCTATTAGATTACATTGACACAGCCTCTGCCACCACATCAGATCAATTGCTCTGGACTCCTTTTATCAGCTCCATCACCTAGTGGGGGTGGGGGGGTCATAGTTTGGTCCCGCCTTCACTGTTGTGATTGGTGTGGGGGTAGGGACAGGCTTAGGGCGTCGGGGGGTTCCCCGGAGGCATCTTCCTTGGGGGGCTCAACCCGGGGTAGCGGTCATGTCCGGTTGGGGGCTCTGTTGGCTCTCAGGTGACTGTTTCCTCGCGGCTGCGTGCAGCGGGGCTAGGGGAGGGTCTGTGCTGACGGACGTGGGTTACTGACCTGGTAGCCTGGCTGGCCCTGGGTGGGTCCGGGATGGGCGTGAGGTTCTGGGGGCGCTCCGTCTCTGGGCTGGGGCCCGGGCCGGGCCTCGTGGGCTTGGATCCTGGTTGGTGTGTTGCCGGGGTTGTGGGCGGGTGGGTGCATGGGGGCCCGGCCCTGGAGCAGGGTGCCGCCGGTGCGTCGAACCACCTGGGGGGCTCTTCAACTGGTGGGGGAGATGGTCACATCTTGCAGGAGCTTTCCTCTCTTCAGGAACTCTCTCTGCAGGAGGGGGAGATACAGGAGAGGTGGAGGAAGATCTCAGCCTGGGCGTTTACTGTCTTATGTAGTCTGGAAGATGAGTGGATGGTGGGGTGGGTGCAGTTTTCTCTGTGGTGGGGTTGGGTGGACTGTCCCGGGCTCTGTGGGGCCGGGAGGCGCTGCTGCACTGGGCCCCGGTCTGGATGGGCCTGGGCCCCCTTTCCCTGGCGGGTCGCGGAGTGTGGGAGTGCCTACTGAGGTCAGCGGGGGAGCTGGCCCCAGGGAGGGGTTACCTGCCCCTCCCTTCCGTCCCTCCCCATCTCCAGCGTCCTCCCTCTTCCCGCTCCACCACAACCACCCACACATGCAGGGCCTTGGAGTAGGGGTATGTCACCAGGGTGCAGAGGAGGCTACCCCCCCCCCCTCTGTCCCCTTCTGGCTGCCTCTGCCTCAATTTTATCCCACAACTTAGACATTCACATTATTCACACTCTCATTACACATACATATAGGATCTTGGGGGTGGGCACAATCACGGAGCCCAAATTACCATCAGGGTGTACACCTCACCCCTGGCGTCGTTGCCCACCTCTCAATTTTAAATACACTTAGACATTGAGGGCTATCAGGAGGGACTATGCGCTTACCTGCTGCTCCTTGGCAGGTAGCTCCATGCCCTCCTGGGTTTTAATTGCACCTTAGAACACACATGCATCAACACTACAATGAGCGGGTGGAGGGAGGTTTGGAGTCTTCTCCCACCCCCATTCTCTGCGGCCTGCTGGAGCGGGAGGGCTAGGTGGAGTTGGCCGTCCGACTGCGGTCTGGAGTGTGGGGCCTCCCTGCTGCTACGAAGTCGGGGTGGTCTGCCTCTCCCCACCGCAGGGAAAAGGGTAACACCACCTGGGTCTGGGTGCAGTTCCCCCCTCCAGGGGCAAGGGTACCTAGACCCGGTTTGTAGAGTACGCTTGGGGAGTGTGATCGTGTGTACAGCGTCTCTTTATGTCTGTCTCCACGTTGGTTGAGTGTGGAGTGATTGCATATGAGAGCATGAGGGGGGGAATGGATGTTTGTGTCTGTGTGTGCCTGTATGTCTGTGTCTATATGTCAGGCTGGGTATCAGACGCCACCTCTCTGGGGACACCTCAGGCCCTCCAAGGTTTGGAGGCCTATCTCCACCTACCACCACTTCCCCTGCCGGTGGCGGACTCCCTCAGGTGTCGGTGCGTTTGTGGTTCTTTGTGTCTGGGGGTGGGCGTCCAGGTACACACCGGCTCACTCCTTGGCGGCCGCTTATCGGGGCCTGGAGCCTGGGGCTCGCTCGGGCCCCTTCGGGGGTGGGGTGTCCCCGGCCTCTCGGCCTGGGGCTCGGTCACTCAGGCACAGCTGGCGGACGGCGGAGCTCATGGGCGCGTCACTGCAACTCCCCCTGGCTTCTGCTCCGTGGCTGCTGAGTGAACCCTCATCTGGGACTCTCCTCAGCTCTTACTGGAACAGTGGCGCGGCTGCCCCTCTGTTGGTCTGCCATGGTCTCTTGTGTTCTGGGGGCCTCTGGATGTCTGGAGTTTTGATCTCCTCCATACCTGCTTCACACCCTGGAGGACGGGGCTGTGGCCCCCCCACACTCCCTAGCAGATCGTTACATGGAGAAACCTTTGGAATACAAGCGCGCTGATCCACACAGGTATGCACACGGGTGTTCACTGCTCGTAGACCCAAATTACACCTTTCTTGGCTGCTACTTCGAAGCACATCTGTCCTGCGTGCTGCACAACAACATTGAATATTTAGTATTTACTGCTGTTTACACTTAGCTAGATTAATGCGATGGTGTTGTGTTTAGTATGTTGCTTTGTTTTGTTTTTTTGTCTTTTTTTGCTTGTTTTCTATTCTTCTCTCAACAGGTGATCCAGGAGATTTTTATTTTTTTTCTCCCCCCCTTTCTCACTGTCCCTCTCCCCTTCTGTTTTTCCTTTCCTTCCTCTTTCTTTCTCCCTTTCCTATCCCTCACTCATGTCTGTCCCGTCTGTAACATCTGAAAATAAAATATAATAAATAATAAAAACAAAGATCGACCAAATGAACCAATACGGCAATGCCACGATGATCCATTTGGCAAAGTAAATCCATTGGGTATCCTTGTTGGTCTTCAGACAACAATTCTGATGGCTAAAGAACCAAATGGGACAGGCGAAAAAAAAAAAATTAATCTGTGATAAGACATAACTTATCAAGATAGAACCATGTAACTAAAGATGAACCAAACTGTTCACAGTTTTATCTAACTCTGTTTTAATAAAGGCTGGTGACCCCTGCTATAGAGTCTGACAGCTGCAGGGATTATATACAAATATTCAACTATCCCAGAATTAAACCAGGTCTAAATAAAAAGGAGTGAGCATCACTACAAAGGTTAACTCAGTGGTCCTAATGCTACAGTTTGATATCAGCAAACACCAGCGCATACATTGATGTGACACCACAGCCATGCTATCATTGCAAACACTGATAACAGCATAAATCGAATTAAATCGGGACTTGATGAGACCTTCTGAGTATCACTAGAAATATTATAAACAGTCTCCATACCACAGTTTCCTTTCAGTAAACACCGACAGCATTCACTGTTAGCATAGCACATCCATGTTAGCAGTGTATAACTGGATGGTTTAGCATATATTAGCACAGGTATCAATAAAGGACTACCGTATTAAATACTTTTACTAACCTCAGGCAGACGGACAGGCGCTCTGCAGGTGGGATTGAGCGCCTGTAGTTGGTGTCTAGGCGGGCGATGCTGGGACCGACGAGGGGAAGCAGGTCCTCAAACTGGCCGACGGTGATAGCGCTGGAATCGGCCGTCATCCAGGCGCGGCTCCTGGAGCAAATGGTGAAACTCACCAAACTGCTCACGCCTCTGGAGGACCTGATGGACCCAGGTACGGCGAGGACGTCTTTTACGCCGCTGCTCTGCTCTCCACAGTACATAGAAAAGGGAGACTCTCTCTTCAAGCGCTAGCTTGACAGCTGCCATCTTGCAAAGATACCGGTCTGGCACAACTCCCTCCCACATTCCTCCCACATTTCCGGTTCACACGCGTCAAAATATGATATTTTGACGCGCGATGGATTTTTCTTGGACACGCGTTGAGACGCGAATGTGCACGCGTCAAATCAGGGGCGTTTGGGGCGTTTTATTCGCGTCCATCGCGTTCGGTGTGAACACACCGTTACACAGGTAGCCAGCAGCTATGACCAGCACTACTTGTGCAGTTAATAAAAGGACAGGTAATGTTTGTCGCGCTGTTGCACACACAGCACGCTCGTTTGTTTTAGTTCGTCAGTTGCAACAAGACAGCTTACCAACGTGTACGTAATAAGCCAATACTCCTGTGTGCTATACACTACAGTGCTGTACACCTACTTACTGGTTTTGTGGCATCAGTCTGTGTCTCTGAGTTAACTTGTGTTTCTCCTACAGCTCCGGACCGGAAAAAATGCGCGTGCTCTTTGTGAGCTCGTTCCCGGCTCATAACCAGCGCGTTTTGAGGTCAAGGGCGATCATTGGTTAAATGTGAACATGTGACTGATGCAAGCGAGATCCTTTTATTTAGCAAAACTGTGATTAATAGTTAAATGTTATTGTTGAGGGGCACAGACAGGACTCGCACGCACACACACATTAAAAAAAAATAATAATAATTTTTTTAAAAAAGTTGCCTCAACAAAAGGGCACTTTGGGCACCCATCAGGAAAGGGGCGGGTGCTCAAGCCCCTCTAGCCCCCCCCCCCCCCCCCTCTGCACGTGCCTGCCTGTAAGATGTCCAAGACGTTTTGATACTGGTTCAAAATAACTTGGATTTGAGGCACAGAGACTATGCTTTGCTCATTCATAGAATCTTCCAATAGCATAACACGTCTCTCCACTTTCATTTTGATATATTACAAATCGTTTAAAGTTAAAGAAATTTTGATCATCATCATTCAACATAACAGTGAATGAATGACGTTTGAGTACACGACTGTAATCTTCGGAGTGAAACACCTCGCCATCTGTAATGATTCGTTGAAAGTACTTTACTCTGCTCCTTTGTACCCCATAATGACTCAGTGCCATATAGTCATCCCTCCTAATTAATCGCACTTTAGGATGATTAAGTGCAGTGATACCATGTGTGTGAGTTACATGTTTTAACTGTTTAGGTCTTGTTAGAGATTCAAATATCTCCTTGCATTCATTTGAGGCATCTTTCAGTAAAGTCTGGCCATAAAATGGTAAGGCCTTCTGTAGCCAGAACATTTTACAATCTGTAGCGCAACCCCTTGAGTGCTTTTGATCATGTCTAGTAGTTTAGCATTGTAAGACTCAAACACAAAGGCGGAACGAGCCCACAATGGCCCCCAGTTAACTACACTTCTTGGTAGTGATGGGATTTCCAACTCTTTTTAGAGATCCGGTACTTTCGGTTCGGCTCACTAAAAAGAGCCGGTTCTTTTGGCTCCGAACTGGCTCTTCAGGTTGTTTTGTTGCTTTAATTAATTTATTATTAACAATACTATAAAATTATGCACAAAAGGAATTACTAACGTAAAAAAAAAAGTGGTTTTATTTATATATGTTTATATATAAATATATGCGGTGGCCCCTAGAGACAAAACACGTACAAACTCATGATATCTTCAAGACAGTCATTGGTCAAACTGTTTTTGAGCTTGAGTGCCAGAAATAGTAGTTGGTTTTGCTCTTTAGTTTGACCTGAATCCACTGGGACCTCTACCTGAACAGGACCTGCAGTGCACTCTTCTTCATTAGTCATCAGCAGAGTTCTGTCTTCTGGAAGGATGTCTGGGATTTCCTTGAAAAGAGAAGAAGGAGAGAATTATGGGTCCTGTAAACATCACATTATAAATCTTCAGTGTAAGAGCATTAGCCTAGTGGATTACAGCAGACATTTGAAATTGGCCTTATTCACTAACTGTGCACTATTTGACATGTCCATTCAGTCTTGCCAAAATCTAAGTGTGCTTTGGCTGACCAAGATTAACTCTCAAAATGAATGCTTAGTGCTTTCTTTCATGATAAATTCTGTAAGAATATATGATTGCAGTAGAAAGTAGGAATTACCGTAAAAATCATAATTAGAACAATGATTACTTGTTTTATTTTTTTTCTTGTTCAATGCACTAATACATGAATATTCATTAAAAAATTAATACGTTTAGAAATGTCATGATCTTTTTGATTTCATTTCTTGACTTGAAAATTCAACTAACTCTTGTGTACTTATTTCGACAAATCTATAGTGTTATATTCATAATAAATTGAATTTAGGTTTATGCATTAAATGTGTTTTCATTACAGTTAACCCAAAATGTTTATATTCCACCACTAACCTTAAAAAGAGACCAATAAGATGGTCATTTATTATTTGGTATAACTGAAGTAATTAAATGCTAAGGGATAAGATAAAATGGATAATAAGATAAAAGGAATAAAACTTTATTTTGGTAATCATCACCCTCAAGTTGTTCTGAACCTGTTTCTTTGTTCTGTTGAACACAAAATAAGATATTTTCAAGAATGTTGGTAACCAGTTTTTTGTCCCTACTGACTTCCATAGTATTGTTATTTTATACTATGTCCATACTATGTCAATGGGGACCAGCAACTGTTTGGTTATCAACATTATTTTATGTTAACCTTTCCAAAATTGACTTTTCTGTTGCAACATTTTTTGACAATGATTTTTAGTCTTTTCCCAAAAATCGTTGGTAACAGAAAAAAAAATCTGATATTTCAATAAGGAACAGTCAGCATTTCACAAACATTACACTTGTTTTGAGAGGGTGAAAGCTATCACAAAAGGACAGAAGCTGTAGCTACCTAGTCACTTCATTCATTATTGCAGACAAAACAAAAAAGAGACAAATCAAATAAAAACTTGAAAATGCTACAAACAAAAATAAGCATAAGAAAACTGTAAAAAAAAAAAAAAACCTGTTGAATTTTAGTGGTATTTGATGAGGGTGTTGACTGAGCATCCATCCATCTCTAAAGAAACAACAGTTTCATGTGTGACTGATGGTGCCAACAGTGTTTTTTTAATGGGAGTTGGTACAGTAGCATATGAGGAAGTGAGGCTGATACAGTGACTTTGTAAACACTCTCACATTACAGCAAATATTATAATGATACTTCTCTCATGACAACTTGCCATCTACAACTAACTATTTTCCCATAAAGGTGAAGATGGTCTGCAGGGCTGGCACATTCATGAGCTTTCTCTTTAAGGTGTAAACTGTAGTAGGATAAATGATACATTTTCTCACAATCAGCTTCTTGTATGGACTTACAAATATTTACAAATACAAACACATTTTCAGTTTTTGCAGTTGATGTTAAAATCATTCAATCCAAGCTGTAACTTGCTTGGTGCATCACAATGACCAAGCCATGTTATGCTATGTGTAAATGATGCTTTTCTTTGAGTTGCTGCAATGAAACTTTGTCAAATCAAATCATATCAAATCTGATTTGCTTTCAAAGTGTTTGTTTCCTTTTTTTTAAACTGTCTATTTTATGGCTGTCCAAAGTTCTTTATTGATCTGTTACACATTTTAGGTATTTTGTTTTTTATAGAAATACTCCGAAATCATCATGAAGCACTTGGGTGTGACACTGAGACCAGTGGAGAAACATACATGGGAACAAGACTGACGGGGAGAAAGAAAGAGAACACCGAATGCAGAGACAAGACTAAATGGAAAGGATAAGGCTGACTAAACATGGGGCATGGAAACTCCCCTGTTCCGTGCTCCATGATAACAGAAACCTACAGACTAGAAAACAAAACTAAGAAGACCTAAGAAAACAAATATAAACAGAGGGATCACAACTGTACACCAAAACGAGGAACAGAACCTTAACCATAGAACATTAAACAACCCAGAATCAAAAGTCCAAACACATTTACACTGAGCCAAAGGCCCAGGAGCGTGACATCTTTGTTGACCAGCAGTCAATAAATGAAATTAAACATCCATGAAATTCAAGATGGGTGGAGAGAATTGCATAAGGTTGGTAAAGACAGGGGTAGTGAAGCATGGAATCAAAACATACTTAAGTATTTTTAGTGCATCTCTTCCTGGTATTGAAATGTAAATATAAGAAAGTGTATATAAGTGCTCATCTCTACTTGAGGGGTGAAGCTACAGGCTGACACTTGAAAGAGGAGAAGACATTCTACAGACAGGTATGTTACAAATATGCTGAGGATCTTCTATCCTTTCTTTATCAAACTGCTAATCACTTTTGTTAATGTGTTTCTTACAGAGACACTAAATATCATCATGAAGCTGCTGACTGCATCTGCACTTCTCTGTGCAATGATGGCTCTGACCGCTGCTCAGGGTAAGTATAAAAGTATGTAACTAGTATCATACTGAATGTTGTGCATGTCAATGGGCTATATACAGCTGTCCAAATAATAAGATCTATTTTTAAATACATGTTTTTAAAAATAGAAATCTAAAGGAAGAAAATGACACATTTTCCAGTTGAAATTTGTTGAAAAGTAAAACTATTGTCAATAAAACACAAGTTAATGACCATAATTATAATTATTCCAGTAAAGGGGGAATTGAGTCAGCATTTTGTCACACAATATGTTTGCTTTGTCTTTAGATGAGTGCTATGTTCTCAAGAAGTCCTCATCATGTCCCACTGGTTGGACTGAGTCCAACAACAAATGTTACTTCTATGTTTCTACACCCTTACCCTGGGGTGATGCTCAGGTAATAACATCAGGACTCACCGGTTACTGTGACTGTGTTTCTTTGATTCTTTAATATTTGGATAAGACCTTATAATAATATTTTTTTAATATTATATTAAACATTTTTATATTGACAATTATTAAAATGTTATCAAAGCCAATGTACTGTTAAAATTTGTTTAAAATTATAATAGTATGTATTGATCATTGTTAATGTTATCATTTATTGAATTTTAATAATGCTATCATTTGTTCAAATATGTATATATGTCATATATGGCTTTACTTTTTAACAAGTAAACAGTAACAATATATTAGTAAACAAGAAATACAAACAAAGAAGCAAACAAACTAAAGTCTCCAGTTTCACGTTCCTACAATTTATGCCATGGATAAATCACCTGTCAATTTTTGCTTCGATTAAAACCAGTTCTTATATGTACTGTGAAATATGCATCCAAGCTTATAATAGCAAATATGATTTTTTTAATTTATAAAAATAATGCTAATTATTGCAGTAAATGGTTTAAGCCACCAACATTAACTGCATGAAATAATTCTGAATGATAAATGATTTTAAATGTATTAATCATTAGTCCTTTCAATATAATAATTTTTAAAAAACGTTACTTTTTATTACTTGTTGAATTGTAAGCTATTAATAAAAGGTCAGATAATTAAAATCAATAATTTTGTCACTCAATGTAAATATTTCTTGGTATGTTTTATTATTATTTGTATGTTTGTGGTGGTGTAATCATGAAGGTTGTTTTATAAATCTTCTGTAACTCTTCTGTCTTTTTGTTTACTGTAGAGAAACTGTCAGACCATGAGTGCAAACCTTGCATCTGTACAGAGCCTTGGGGAATACCAGCTGATTCAGAGGGTGATATCTGATGGGAGTAGAGCTAATGGACGAACATGGATTGGTGGTTCTGATGGTCAACAGGTATGCCAGTCTGCCAGTTAAAACATAAATCTATCCACTGGATATTTTACTTATTTCTCATTCTTATCTTTTTTTTCATTGCCATATAATTCCATATATCTTGTTTCATATATTTGATATCTTCAGTTTCTATCTACAATGTCGGTAGTAGTGAAAGTAAAGACAAACCAATAAATGAGAAGGTGTGTCCAAACTTGGTAGTCGATGTATAATGTTAAAGTGCAGTTTCGTTAAAAAACGATTTCTTATTTTTAACTTTTTTCTGTTCTGTAGGAGGGTTATTGGTTTTGGATCGATGGAACACGTTTCCAATACACAAACTGGTGTCGGGGGGAGCCTAACAACTTGGGCAGCGAGCAATGCATGGAAATGAATTTTTCAGGTATAAAATTGTAAATAATATATACAAGTGCTATTGTCATTATACATAAAACCAAAAAAACCAAAATATTTTTCTCATATATTCTATATTTTTGTGTCCATGCAACAAAAATTTCAGTTAAAGTTGATTTTTGGTGCTTACAGGAGACCTGTGTATGAATGATATCTCTTGCCAGTCCCGATGCCCTTCTGTCTGCATTAAGAGTAAGTGATGATTCCTGGACTGACATGAAGGCACGTCATCTGAAAAAGAAAGAAATCTTCTCATATATCACTCAAAATATCTGTTTTCACATCTTTACCTTTTTCTTTTGCTGTAACGATGCATAAGGAACGAAGCGACAAGTGACATAAAATAGTGTGATTGTGTCTTTTAAAAGGAGCAATTGAAATGTGTAATGGAAAGAATGCTTTTAGCAAAAACTTAAAAACAAAACTTTTTTTCTCTTCTGCATCATTAAACTATTAAGCATTGAATCAAACTGGTCTGTGAGTATCTGTGTTTTTGTGTAACATTATGTAAGCTTTCAGTTCAGTTTTTAAACACTCACTGATTAGATTAACTCACTGATAGATTAACCCACGTATAAATCTGCTTGAAACTACACCAATTTCTCTTGAAATTACTTTAATCTTTTTAATCCGATGCTATTTGCTTCTGCATCCTGTTTCTGCTTTTGATGGCATGAGCACACACGAGCATACAATTAGACACACACACACACACAAAACACACACATGATGAGGTCTCTCTTTAAATAAGTCTCCCCTCCTTTGCTTCCCTCTTCCCAAAATTTTAATTTCACCTAATAGTGCTAAATTTCAGAAATAACTAAATATTTTGCTAAAGCTTTTGTACATTGTCATACTTGTTAAGATACAACCTTGCACCCTTTTCACAAACCTCTAAACACAAACTGAACTTTTTTTCACAAAACCTCTGCAAATACATAATAAAACCATGTTAGGTTACTTTTATAACAACTTCTGGGTAAAAGCCGTAGGTTATTAGTTTAAATGTTGGTTTAAAAGTCGTGACTCAAGAGTTGGGTTGGCGATGTGCTGGGTTCTTTAATTAACTCCCTGGCTTGAATAATTCTATTGGGTCATAGGTTCGCTAGCTTTGATCAAATATTGGGCCAAAATTTTACCCAATTGTTTGTGTAGAAGATACGCTTCAGAAGAAGCCACATTATTCTTCTGAAATGCATTTTCAACTAGACTGTGACCTGATCAGATATCACTGATTTCTCCTCTACTATGAAATAAAACATGGTAAGCAAAAAGTGAATTCCAACACTCTAAAAATCACTGGGTTATTTTTGATAATTACACTTTACTGGTTTATTCTAGAACTTTGATTAAAGGCCTTTTTACAGACAACAGCTAGCTTGTGATGAAGAAAGATAAAGTTATTTCTACTTAAAAATGCTCGATAATGTCTTTTAAACTTATTATTTGAAATGAGGCTGAGGTTGCTCTGTTTGACAAATTATTTAGAGATTACTACATCTAGAAAATATTTTGGTTTTGCATCTTTTGTTGAATAGATGAATCTCAGGACATGAATCAAATATGACCAAATTAACGAGGGCTCATTTAGCTATGATGGAAGCATAAAATGTTGCTCATTAAGGTGTATGAAATGATCTGAGAGGGAGAGTCCCTCTTGCCACTTGTAATGTTGGGTTGTGTTCAGTGGTTGAGAATAGTCGGTAGAAACCTTAGCAGGATAGTAGGAAGGATACACGATCATACTGGTACTGGGAATTCCACAGCGTATCCTTTAGTGCACATTCTCTTCATCAACCACACAAGGCCTTGCAGGAGGTCTCCTCTCTTCAGGAACTTACTCTGCAGGAGGGGGAGCTACAAGAGAGGTGGAGGAAGATCTCAGCCTGGGCGTCTATAGAGATTGAAAATGTGACGTCACTCAGGGGTAAAACCGCAAAGAATTCTGGGAACTCGTGGCAAGAGGTACTAGCGCACGCAGGCTTTCAATTGAAATCAGTTATACAGCGATAAAAAGAAACACAAAAAATGGCAAGAAGCTGTTGTGTTATTAACTGCAATAGCCGGTCGCATGACAGCCACGGGAAGCCGACGGGTAAAGAGATCGGTTGTTATCGGATTACGTCGTTGAAGAGAAATTGTTCGAGCCATGTTTCCGAAGTAACAAAGAGGCGACTGGATTGCAGCCATTCAAAGACCAAATATAACGTCCCAGAACACTCCAGCTCACAGGTTAGTCTGCTCCAAGCATTTCCACAAAGGTCAGTCTGCTGTTGTAGTTAATACATCATTTTCATAACATAATTGGTGATATAGGTTACAAGCAAGTCTGGCGCTGAACAGAAATTGTCGCGCTATGCTCCTTTATTTATTGTGCATAAATAGTAAATTGTCCTGACAGAATATTGTGTTTCGCTTCTGTTATTATGGTACACTGACAAAAACATATACTTTTATTCACAGGATAAAACTAGTTTTTTGTATCACTAATTGCCCAGTACGATTACAGCATACAATATTATTGTCACTGCTACATTTCTGTGATGCTACCAGAAATTATTTCCACTACTAATTAATTACCGTTGAGCTCAAAGTTCCCATTATTAAACGGTTAACGAATGTGTATTTATGAAGACGATTTGTGAGACTGGTAAACTTATGATACGTACGATGGTCTTTCATTCTACACGGTGCATTTCAAGGTCCTGTACCCATCTGTCGGTAAACTGTACCTGGGCTTGTTGCGGTGACCTGAAGTTACTAAACTTCACGAGTGTATGCACTCACTCCAAGAACCGTATAATTATAAATATGAGCATGGTGAAGTTGGGCAGCACGCTAACGTATTTTGTCCCTCTGTGTGCTCGTAAGGATTTAACACTTTCACTGGTTTGATTTTTTTCCTCGTATCTTTTCTTTGACTTTTCATCATGTCTGTCTTTGTATGGACCGGCATTGTTCTCCTTCGTTTTGTACATACCTTTTTGGGGGGCAAAGAAAAAGCAAGAATTTATTGGAACCGAAGAATGAATGCTTTGCAGTGCTGCAAATGCTTGCATTTGATGCGGTACTTGGATTGTTTTGCCACGAGTTACCGGCATGCACGTGGTCTGTCAATCTCTATTGTCTTGTGTAGTCTGGAAGATGAGTGGATGACGGGGTGGGTGCAGTTTTCTCTGTGGTGGGGTCGGGTGGGCTGTCCTGGGCTCTGCAAGGCCAGGCGGCGCTGCTGAACTAGGGCCCCCCTTTCCCTGGCGGGTTGCCAGGGAGGTAAGGAAGGGAGGAGTCACTTGCCCCTCCCTTCCTTACCTCCCCATCTCCAGCTGCCTCCCTCTTCCCGCTCCACCACAATCACCCACACATGCAGGGCCTTGGGGTAAAGTTGTGTCACCAGGGTGCAGGGGAGGCATCCCCCCTTCTGGCTGCCGGTGCCTCAATTTTATCCCACAACTTAGACATTCACCTTACTCACACTCGCATTACACATATGTAACCACGGTAACTTCTGACCCCACTTCCGCCAGTCCCTTTATTGTGGCGGGAATGAACCCTGCATAAGTTCCGGGTCAATCAGCTGCATTGTTCCCTGCTCCTCTGGCTGTTGTTGTCCCTGTGGTTGGCGTACTTGTCAGATATCGACAAACACTACAGACCAGTTGACAGTGTGCAATAACCTGGCCGATTCATTCATCTTTACACTACCTCAAAATCGAGTCAACGGTGAGTTAGTCGTTTGTTTTGTTTTGTCACAATTAATGAAAATGCGGAGCCGGTAATACGCCGGCAAGCTAATGCTAGGCTAGCGACAGTAAGTGCAATTACTAGTTTTATTTATTGAATATTGTTGTTTTTGTTTATTCCATTATGGCCGAATGTTGACTTAACGTATCTAGAGTTGAAGGAGTGATTTGAATTTTCTAGTTTTGTCCGTTTTGGATGTTTTTTGTTACTTTTCTGATGAAATGCCAAAACGGCCTATGAGATTTTGCATAGAGTTAAATTCCATTGAGATTATTGAATCTGTTGCGCAACACCTGTGATTAAATGAGTTTTGTAAATATATTTGATTAACTTTGGATAATGTTTATTAGCTTTATTGCTGATATACTTTGACCCATGAGAATGGTTTTCTATAATAGTATTTTGAATGAAATTCATTATAAGAGATGATGGTTTATTGATTGTTGTATGAAACATGGCATTAATTAGTTGTCTTTGTTATTTATGGATTTATGTATTTATTTTGTCACAGCAGTAGAATGCTGTTTCATTTTCTTCAGTGAATGATAATTTATGTTTTTGACCTTGTTTAGGTCAGGTTTTTTTTTCTTCCGCGATCAGCGCGTGATGGCGAGCCACCCGACCACCGCTACGTTGCGGTAGGAATCGTAAACCTATGGACTGAATTAAACTGTTGACACATGACCTATCACAGGTCTATGGAACTAAACTAAATCTCATACTGGACTACACCTCATCCCACCTCCTTTTGGAACCTAATAAGCTGTTTTGTATTGTCAACATTATTTTTGTTTGTGATATATATGCATATTTTTTAATTTTTTTGTACATCTGTCTATACATTTCTCATAACAAACATAATATATATATTTTGAGCTCTAATTTGCTTTCCTGTGTTTTATTCACACACTCAGGCTCCATAGTCGAAACTAATTCTGATAGCTCATTGTCTATGAAGCTGCAGTACGGCGCCCTGGTCCTTTAACCGCGTTACACATACATATAGGATCTTGGGGGTGGGCACACTACACGGTACCCAAAAGACCATCAGGGTGTACAACCTCACTCCTGGCGTCGTTGCCCACCTCTCAATTTTAAATACATGTAGACATTGAGGGCTATCAGGACGGGCTATGCGCTTACCTGCTGCTCTCTGGCAGGTAGCTTCATACCCTCCTGGGTTTTAAATGCACCTTAGAACACACATGCATCAACACTACATATGAGCGGGCGGAGGGAGGTTTGGAGTCTTCACACACCCCCGTTCTCGACGGCCTGTTGGAGCAGGGGGACTAGGAGGAGGAGATGGCCGCCCGATCGGGGTCTGGAAAGTGGGGCCTCACTGCTGCTGCCGAGCTGGGGCGGTCTGCTTCTCTCCACCCCCGTTGTGGGGAACAAAGACCAAACGGCTTAATTTATTAAAACAAGGAGAAAACGATCACCTCTTCACTGGGGTGAAGAATTGGGCCGCTACGGCGTGGAGGTACAAGAATCAATCAATTTACACATCATATTCATATGAGTACGGTCCTATTAACCTTCATGCTATACAGCAGCGGTCCCCAACCTTGTTGCGCCACAGACCGGTTTATGTTAGACACGGACCGGCCTTTAAGATAAATACAACCACATAAAATGATCCGACCAAGACAAAAACTGTGGTATTTTGTAAATATAATAATAAACGTGAATGTAACGTTATTAGCAGCGTTCTCCTGAAAATGTGCCAACACTTAGAGCAACATCCTCCTCTCTGCCGCTTAATGCTCTCTGGTCGCTATGGTAACGTAAATATTTCTTTCAAAATAAGACACACAACTACAACACGGGAAAGACCCAGGGAAACAGAGTTAACGATAAAAACCCCGAAAACCATAAATTTCACAGCGGCGCCTCAACTTTCATGGCCCGGTACCAAACGACTCACGAACCGCTGCTGTACAGAACCTGTGATGTCCAGACGGTGTTCCTCTGGTTTTCTGCTGTGAACACTTTTGGGTTTAGGGATTAACATAGTTGCCATGGTTTCCTTTCTTCTCTTATTTGTTGTGTATGATCAGGACAATTCTGGAGAAGATGGGCCTGCAGGTGAAAGTCACCCCCTTGCAGGCCAGAAGACATGAGATAACTTCAAAGAATACAAAGTATGTATGTGTGTTATCAAGAAGATATTTCTTAAGAACACAAGTTAATAAATGTGCAATTACTAAGAGTTGTTGTGGTGTTTTTATTTGCCTGCTGTCATTTTTGATTTCCTCTGCCTTTAGGATTGCAAGTATCCAGGCTCAGGAGAGGGGGTCAGTGGGAAGCCCACTGCTGCTACTTGGCCCTGGTTTGCCCTCATGGATGAGGTGATAGGACAGATGCTTTCCATTAAGCCTCCTGTCCTAATGTCCTCTCTCCCTGAGGAAACTCCAGGGCCAAGCGCAGCAGTGGGTGACCAAAACGACAGCAATGACGAAGCAAGTCAGCCACCTATGACAGGGAGAAGGAGGAAAAGAGACCGGGATGATGAGCTGCTAGACCTCATCAGAGAGGACATGAGGCAGCAAAGAGAGGCTGAGGAGAGGAGAGCAGGGAGAGGATGGACACACTGTGTTCACTTCTAGAAAGATTAGTTCCCAAATGAGTTGATTCAAGCAAACAGTAATTGTCACTGAACTCAATTTGATTTACAGGCATTTTTAACATGTATGAACATAACGCTAACTTTGAACAATATTACATGGATATTTATTTGATAGCAATAAAGTAAATAACAGTAACAATTAACCAGACAAGGGAAACAACAATCCTCATACCAGGTATGCAGGAACTTCACTGTGACATGTGTACATCCTAACACCTAAAAGAAATGGGATGAGGGCAGGCAAAAGGTGACTTGGAGAAATTCCGCTGTGGCTGCTCCTGCTGTGGTATGAAAATGACGACTGCTCCAGTCTGTACCACAGGAGAGAATGGAAGTGTGGTTGGATGATGATGGCGAGGGTTGCATTTCTTCTTTAAAGGTGGATCGAACGACTTGGAAATGAACCTTGGCAAAACATACTGCTGACGTCGAGAGCACCAAGTGGCGAGGGCCTCCAGGAGAGCAGCTGAATCCTCCTTCCCTGGGCCGCCCATGCCAAACAGTTCAAAACAAAAAGTGGCTCTCAGAGCTGTTACTATTGTTCTTAATCCGTTAATGTCCAGAAAGGTTATGGTGAAGGTAGGGGATGACAAGAAGTTGTCTAGAAACACTACCTCTGGAAGCCTCTTGTACAGGGAGTGCAGAATTATTAGGCAAGTTGTATTTTTGAGGAATAATTTTATTATTGAACAACAACCATGTTCCCAATGAACCCAAAAAACTCATTAATATCAAAGCTGAATGTTTTTGGAAGTAGTTTTTAGTTTGTTTTTAGTTTTAGCTATTTTAGGGGGATATCTGTGTGTGCAGGTGACTATTACTGTGCATAATTATTAGGCAACTTAACAAAAAACAAATATATACCCATTTCAATTATTTATTTTTACCAGTGAAACCAATATAACATCTCCACATTCACAAATATACATTTCTGACATTCAAAAACAAATCAGCGACCAATATAGCCACCTTTCTTTGCAAGGACACTCAAAAGCCTGCCATCCATGGATTCTGTCAGTGTTTTGATCTGTTCACCATCAACATTGCGTGCAGCAGCAACCACAGCCTCCCAGACACTGTTCAGAGAGGTGTACTGTTTTCCCTCCTTGTAAATCTCACATTTGATGATGGACCACAGGTTCTCAATGGGGTTCAGATCAGGTGAACAAGGTGGCCATGTCATTAGTTTTTCTTCTTTCATACCCTTTCTTGCCAGCCACGCTGTGGAGTACTTGGACGCGTGTGATGGAGCATTGTCCTGCATGAAAATCATGTTTTTCTTGAAGGATGCAGACTTCTTCCTGTACCACTGCTTGAAGAAGGTGTCTTCCAGAAACTGGCAGTAGGACTGGGAGTTGAGCTTGACTCCATCCTCAACCCGAAAAGGCCCCACAAGCTCATCTTTGATGATACCAGCCCAAACCAGTACTCCACCTCCACCTTGCTGGCGTCTGAGTCGGACTGGAGCTCTCTGCCCTTTACCAATCCAGCCACAGGCCCATCCATCTGGCCCATCAAGACTCACTCTCATTTCATCAGTCCATAAAACCTTAGAAAAATCCGTCTTAAGATATTTCTTGGCCCAGTCTTGACGTTTCAGCTTGTGTGTCTTGTTCAGTGGTGGTCGTCTTTCAGCCTTTCTTACCTTGGCCATGTCTCTGAGTATTGCACACCTTGTGCTTTTGGGCACTCCAGTGATGTTGCAGCTCTGAAATATGGCCAAACTGGTGGCAAGTGGCATCTTGGCAGCTGCACGCTTGACTTTTCTCAGTTCATGGGCAGTTATTTTGCGCCTTGGTTTTTCCACACGCTTCTGGCGACCCTGTTGACTATTTTGAATGAAACGCTTGATTGTTCGATGATCACGCTTCAGAAGCTTTGCAATTTTGAGACTGCTGCATCCCTCTGCAAGATATCTCACTATTTTTGACTTTTCTGAGCCTGTCAAGTCCTTCTTTTGACCCATTTTCCCAAAGGAAAGGAAGTTGCCTAATAATTATGCACACCTGATATAGGGTGTTGATGTCATTAGACCACACCCCTTCTCATTGCAGAGTTGCACATCACCTAATATGCTTAATTGGTAGTAGGCTTTCGAGCCTATACAGCTTGGAGTAAGACAACATGCATGAAGAGGATGATGTGGACAAAATACTCATTTGCCTAATAATTCTGCACTCCCTGTAGTTATCCACAGCGTGAATTATGCGCCAGCAATAATTCCACAGCTGTGCGAGGTACTTTCCCTCTGAGGCAAAAGGTGAGTCCGCTGGATCCATCTTGTGGTCGCGTCGTTCTGTCAGGGCTCTGTGTGCGGGCAGGCGGAGAGGAGGATCCAAACGCAGGACTCTGACACTAACTTGAAACTCAAAAACCTCAGCTTTATTGCTGGTACGAAAACAAAACATGAAGTGAACACGGAATATGGAGAACAGAAACACACAGGCATAATCTGATGGTACGACACAACACCAAGCATGGGAAAACACAGGGCTTAAATACACAGGGTAGTAATGAGGGAATGGGCAACAGAAGGGAGACACAGCTGGGGGAGATCAGGGCTAACGAGACGGGGGAGCTAAGCTGCACACTCTAACATAAGACAAAGACTTTCACAATAAGACAGGAAGTCAAAGGAGCTTGCAAAGAAAAGCGTCTGGACTTCTTTAAGTTACTTGAAGACGTTTCACCTCTCATCCGAGAAGTTTCTTCAGTTCTAAGGTCAAATGGTGCAGAGTCCCAGATATAAACCTAGTGGGAGTAACCCCCCACAGAGGGACAAAAGGACACCCTGATGATCCTCTAATCGCCTGAGCCAAGGTGTGAAACTGGGTGTGAGTCACAATCAGCCAGAGTTTCGGGTGAGTTCATTGTGAAACCTGGCCCCACCTTATCATGCGAATTCCTGAGATCAGATGGCCCAGGCTGTGAGTGGGCGTTAAGGCGTCTGGGAAGGGATCTCAAAACTGGATTATAGATGGCAGAGAGTTGGTGTCGTAAACCCCCGCCTCTGTTCAAAGATGGTCGCTCACAGTGGACATAGATGGCTTCTTTCACTCCTCTTTAAAACCATCTGTCCTCCCTGTCCAAAATGTGAACATTGGCATCCTCGAAAGAGTGTCCTTTATCCTTAAGATGCAGATGGACAGCTGAGTCATGTCCTGTGGAGGTGGCTCTTCTGTGTTGTGCCATGCACTTGTGAAGTGGCTGTTTGGTCTCTCCAATGTAGAGGTCTGAGCATTCTGCACTGCACTGTACAGCAAACACCACATTGTTAAGTCTGTGTTTTGGCGTTTTGTCTTTCGGGTGAACCAGTTTTTGTCTGAGCGTGTTGCTGGGTCTGAAATGCACCGGGATGTCATGCTTGGAGAAAACTCTCCTGAGTTTCTCTGATACACCGGCTACATAGGGGATGACAATGTTGTTGCGTCTGTCCTTCTTATCCTCCCTGGCTTGTGTCTGGTCTTCTTTTCTGTGCCTCTTTGCTGACTTTAATAAGAACGCCCATTTAGGATAGCTGCACGTTTTGAGTGCTTCTTTTACATGTATGTGTTCCTTCTTTTTTCCTTCAGGCTTAGAGGGAACATGTTCTGCCCGGTGGTGTAGGGTCCTAATTACTCCAAGTTTGTGTTCCAGAGGGTGATGGGAGTCAAAGAGGAGGTACTGGTCTGTGGGTGTGGGCTTCCGGTAAACTTTTCTTTGCAAGCTCCTTTGACTACGATGACCTGGATGACTGAGAACCTTCATAGACAATAAGACAGGAAACAAGAATTACTAAACTAGATGCAGACATGACACTGAGAGACAGACTAGACACTGAACAGAAACTGCAACACACATGAGAACCCAAAACCTAAGAACTGATCCCTAACCAAGAATAACAGAAACAGATCTATAATGATAATAATAAACAAAGCACCAGAACATCAGAAAACAATCCATAATGAAAAAAATAAACCAAAACATAAACTCAAAATACTGGGTCCAACGGACCCAGAAACGTGACAAGTTGGTTTTGCTCTTTAGTTTGATGTTGATGAATTATGGGTCCTGTAAACATCACATTATAAATCTTCAGTGTAAGAGCATTAGCCTAGTAGATTACAGCAGACATTTGAAATTGGCCTTATTCACTAACTGTGCACTATTTGACATGTCCATTCAGTCTTGCCAAAATCTAAGTGTGCTCTGGCTGTCCAAGATTAACTCTCAAAATGAATGCTTAGTGCTTTCTTTCATGATAAGTTCTGTAAGAATATATGATTGCAGTAGAAAGTAGGAATTACCGTAAAAATCATAATTAGAACAATGATTACTTGTTTTATTTTTTTCTTGTTCAATGCACTAATACATGAATATTCTTTAAAAAATAATACGTTTAGAAATGTCATGATCTTTTTTATTTCATTTCTTGACTTGAAAATTCAACTAACTCTTGTGTACTTATTTCCACAAATCTATAGTCCTATATTCATAATAAATTGAATTTAGGTTTATGCATTAAATGTGTTTTCATTACAGTTAACCCAAAATGTTTGTATTCCAACACTAACCTTAAAAAGAGACCAATAAGATGGTCATTTATTATTTGGTATAACTGAAGTAATTAAATGCTAAGGGATAAGATAAAATGGATAATAAGATAAAAGGAATAAAACTTTATTTTGGTAATCATCACCCTCACGTTGTTCTGAACCTGTTTCTTTGTTCTGTTGAACACAAAAGAAGATATTTTCAAGAATGTTGGTAACCAGTTTCTTGTCCCTACTGACTTCCATAGTATTGTTATTTTACACTATGTCCATACTATGTCAATGGGGACCAGCAACTGTTTGGTTATCAACATTATTTTATGTTAACCTTTCCAAAATGGACTTTCCTGTTGCATCATTTTTTGACAATTTTTAGGCTTTTCCCAAAAATCATTGGTTTTCTTCAAACTACGTGACATCCATAATTTCCTAACATTACGTAGTCCATATATATCCAATATGATTTTACACCCTCAATAAATACAAAGTATGACCTAGTAACAGAAAAAAAAAAAATCTGATATTTCAATAAGGAACAGTCAGCATTTCACAAACATTACACTTGTTTTGAGAGAGTGAAAGCTATCACAAAAGGACAGAAGCTGTAGCTGCCTAGTGAAACTTTTTTCTGCTCTCCATTATTTATGGAAGCATCACTTCATTCATTATTGCAGACAAAACAAAAAAAAGAGACAAATCAAATAAAACTTGAAAATGCTACAAACAAAAATAAGCATAAGAAAACTGTAAAAAAAAAAAGACCCTGTTGAATTTTAGTGGTATTTGATGAGGGTGTTGACTGAGCATCCACCCATCTCTAAAAAAACAACAGTTTCATGTGTGACTGATGGTGCCAACAGTGTTTTTTTAATGGGAGTTGGTACAGTAGCACATGAGGAAGTGAGGCTGATACAGTGACTTTGTAAACACTCTCACATTACAGCAAATATTATAATGATACTTCTCTCATGACAACTTGCCATCTAGAACTAACTATTTTCCCATAAGGGGGAAGATGGTCTCCAGAGCTGGCACATTCATGACCTTTCTCTTTATGGTGTAAACTGTAGTAGGATAAATGATACATTTTCTCACAATCAGCTTCTTGTATGGACTTACAAATATTTACAAATACAAACACGTTTTCAGTTTTTGCAGTTGATGTTAAAATCATTCAATCCAAGCTGTAACTTGCTTGGTGCATCACAATGACCAAGCCATGTTATGCTATGTGTAAATGATGCTTTTCTTTGAGTTGCTGCAATGAAACTTTGTCAAATCAAATCGTATCAAATCTGATTTGCTTTCAAAGTGTTCGTTTCCTTTTTTTAAACTGTCTATTTTATGGCTATTCTTTATTGATCTGTTACTCATTTTAGGTATTTTGTTTTTTATAGAAATACTCCGAAATCATCATGAAGCACTTGGGTGTGACACTGAGACCAGTGGAGAAACATACATGGGAACAAGACTGATGGGGAGATAGAAAGAGAACACCGAATGCAGAGACAAGACTAAATGGAAAGGATAAGGCTGACTAAACATGGGGCATGGAAACTCCCCTGTTCCGTGCTCCATGATAACAGAAACCTACAGACTAGAAAACAAAACTAAGAAGACATAAGAAAACAAATATAAACAGAGGGATCACAACTGTAAACCAAAACGAGGAACAGAACCTTAACCATAGAACAATAACAACCCAGAATCAAAAGTCCAGACACATTTACACTGGGCCAAAGACCCAGGAGCGTGACATCTTTGTTGACCAGCAGTCAATAAATGAAATTAAACATCCATGAAATTCAAGCTGGGTGGAGAGAATTGCGTAAGGTTGGTAAAGACAGGGGTAGTGAAGCATGGAATCAAAACATACTTAAGTATTTTTAGTGCATCTCTTCCTGGTATAGAAATGTAAATATAAGAAAGTGTATATAAGTGTTCATCACCAGATGAGGGGTGAAGCTACAGGCTGACACTTGAAAGAGGAGAAGACATTCTACAGACAGGTATGTTACAAATATGCTGAGGATCTTCTATCCTTTCTTTATCAAACTGCTAATCACTTTTGTTAATGTGTTTCTTACAGAGACACTAAATATCATCATGAAGCTGCTGACTGCATCTGCACTTCTCTGTGCAATGATGGCTCTGACCGCTGCTCAGGGTAAGTATAAAAGTATATAACTAGTATCATACTGAATGTTGTGCATGTCAATGGGCTATACAGCTGTCCAAATAATAAGATCTATTTTTAAATACATGTTTTTAAAAATAGAAATCTAAAGGAAGAAAATGACACATTTTCCAGTTGAAATTTGTTGAAAAGTAAAACTATTGTCAATAAAACACAAGTTAATGACCATGATTATAATTATTCCAGCAAAGGGGGAATTGAGTCAGCATTTTGTCACACAATATGTTTGCTTTGTCTTTAGATGAGTGCTATGTTCCCAAGAAGCCCTCATGTCCCGCTGGTTGGACTGAGTACAACAAGAAATGTTACTTCTATGTTTCTACACCCTTACCCTGGGGTGATGCTCAGGTAATAGCATCAGTACTCACCAGTTACTGTGACTGTGTTTCTTTGATTCTTTAATATTTGGATAAGACCTTATAATAATATTTTTTTAATATTATATTAAACATTTTTATATTGACAATTATTAAAATGTTATCAAAGCCAATGTACTGTTAAAATTTGTCTAAAATTATGATAGTATGTATTGATCATTGTTAATGTTATCATTTATTGAATTTTAATAATGCTATCATTTATTCTAATATGTATGTATGGCATATATGGCTTTACTTTTTAACAAGTAAACAGTAACAATATATTAGTAAACAAGAAATGCAAACAAAGAAGCAAACACACTAAAGGCTCCAGTTTCGCGTTCCTACAATTTATGCCATGGATAAATCACCTGTCAATTTATGCTTCGATTAACACCAGCTGTACTGTGAAATATGCATCCAAGCTTAAGCCACCAACATTAACTGCATGAAATAATTCTGAATGATAAATGATTGTAAATGTATTAATCATTAGTCCTTTCAATATAATAATTATTAAAAAACGTTACTTTTTATTACTTGTTGAATTGTAAGCTATTAATACAAGGTCAGATAATTAAAATCAATAATTTTGTCAGTCAATGTAAATATTTCTTAGTATGTTTTATTATTATTTGTATGTTTGTGGTGGTGTAATCATGAAGGTTGTTTTATAAATCTTCTGTAACTCTTCTGTCTTTTTGTTTACTGTAGAGAAACTGTCAGTCCATGAGTGCAAACCTTGCATCTGTACAGAGCCTTGGGGAATACCAGCTGATTCAGAGGGTGATATCTGATGGGAGTAGAGCTAATGGACGAACATGGATTGGTGGTTCTGATGGTCAACAGGTATGCCAGTCTGCCAGTTAAAACATAAATCTATCCATTGGATATTTTACTTATTTTTCACTGTTATCTTTTTTTCATTGCCATATAATTCCATATACCTTGTTTCATATATTTGATATCTTCAGTTTCCATCTACAATGTCGGTAGTAGTGAAAGTAAAGACAAACCAATAAATGAGAAGGTGTGTCCAAACTTGGTAGTCGATGTATAATGTTAAAGTGTAGTTTCGTTAAAAAACGATTTCTTATTTTTAACTTTTTTCTGTTCTGTAGGAGGGTTATTGGTTTTGGATCGATGGAACACGTTTCCAATACACAAACTGGTGTCGGGGGGAGCCTAACAACGCGGGGGGCAGCGAGCATTGCATGGAAATGAATTTTTCAGGTATAAAATTGTAAATAATATATACAAGTGCTATTGTCATTATACATAAAACCAAAAAAAACCAAAACATTTTTCTCATATATTCTATATTTTTGTGTTCATGCAACAAAAATTTCGGTTAAAGTTGATTTTTGGTGCTTACAGGAGACCTGTGTATGAATGATCAGTCTTGCCAGTCCCGAATCCCTTCTGTCTGCATTACGAATAAGTCATACTTCCTGGGCTGACATGAAGGCACGTCATCTGAAAAAGAAAGAAATCTTCTCATATATCACTCAAAATATCTGTTTTCACATCTTTACCTTTTTCTTTTGCTGTAACGATGCATAAGGAATGAAGCGACAAGTGACATAAAATAGTGTGATTGTGTCTTTTAAAAGAAGCAATTGAAATGTGTAATGGAAAGAATGCTTTTAGCAAAAACTTAAAAACAAAACTTTTTTTCTCTTCTGCATCATTAAACTATTAAGCATTGAATCAAACTGGTCTGTGAGTATCTGTGTTTTTGTGTAACATTATGTAAGCTTTCTCTGCTGACCTCAGGTGAATGTGTTACACCCTGAAAAGGGGCTGAAAAAAAAAAAAAATCTGTCTGGTTAGTATCTGAGGTTTTGTGTCCCGATGTACCGTTCTGAGCAGCCTGTTGCAACTCAAAAATTTTGTCTTTCAAAATCAGTAGCTCAGACATTCCCTCATCTTCAAGCTCATCCAGCTCCTCTCTTTCTAAGTGATGTATTATATAGGAAATGAGAGAGGAACGACTTTTACCCGATACCCTTTCAAGTTTTGAACCAGCAATATTTAGGAAATCACAAACTCCGATCAAAATGTCTCTTGTCACTGTATACAATGTACCAGCAACTTCTAACTTCAGGTCCTCTAGCCCTGAAGACTCCATTTCAGTCTGTGGCTTGTGGAAATGATTAGTGTGATGTAAGACCTCTTTGCAGAAGAGTCAGTGCAGCTTCCCTGGCACCAGTAGTTAACCTCAGGTTGCATGCAGGTCCCTCTGCGTAACTGTCGAAACCAGCACACTGTATCTCCCACCGTGGTATTTGATGTGAGGGGTTGAATGATGACTGGGGCGTCTATCTGGGACAGCGGGCCCTCATCACATTCATCCCAGCGGTGCCTCCAAAATGTTACACCCTGAAAAGGGGCTGAAAAGGGGATAAGTCAATGACGACGCTCAGACACGATGCTTCTCTTTCAGCAGCTTCATTTCGAATGATTCAGAAATATAAACATACATACAAAAGTATTAAACATCCTAACAACGATGTACAGTCTCTGTTAGTTGTAAGACAATATATCTCAAGACTGTTTTCTTTCCTTTCCTTTAAGTTACAGATTAAATTGAATGTAAAAATTTACAAAAACAGCTTATGAATCAATAAACAAACTTAGACCATTAAACTGAAATGTACAGAAAATAAACAAAATATTCATATAAAAATACTAATAGGCATTTGTCCCTTCACACAAAATAAACATGTTCTTTGTCCAGAGCAAATGCAAAATGCACACAATGTATGTTTCATACACAGTCTGACACGATAATGCTTCATGCTAGCCACCAACAGAGCGCTTAGCTTAGCTTGCTGCTTATAGCTTATCCTAACATCACAGTTAACACAGGTCATCTAAGTATTCCTAGTATCCTCTTGGTACATTTGGAAACACGGTCAGTACAACTCAACATACATATTTGTAAAGTCCAACAGCAGAATTGCACAATTATTACCTGAAAAGGGGATAAGTCAATGACGACGTTCAGATACAATGCTTCTCTTTCAGCAGCTTCATTGCGAATGAGGCATCGTGGCCAGAGCTCCCCCTTCCGGCAACGGCAGGCATAACTAATCAATCACGATCACTAAATCACATGGATTATTCCCCAGGCTCGACAAGTAGATCACAGATTGAATGTTACACAGGTTGTAGTCACATTAATACGGTGGCCCATAGAGACAAAGCATGTGCAAACTCCAAAACACTTACAAATTCCAAATAGCACGCACAAACTCCAAAACACGTACAAAATACAAAACACATGCAAAATACAAAACACGTACAAAATACAAAACACAAGCAAAATCCAAAACACGTGCAAAATCCAAAACACGTGCAAAATCCAAAACACGTGCAAAATCCAAAACACGTACAAAATCCAAAACACATGCAAAATACAAAACTCATACAAAATCCAAAACACGTGCAAAATCCAAAACACATGCAAAATACAAAACACATGCAAACTCCAAAACACATGCAAAATCCAAAACACATGCAAACTCCAAATCACGACGGAAGTCCTCCAGGACGCTAGGGGCAGAGTTGAGCTCGATTTGCAAAATAAACGGCAAGTTTGTTGCAAATACATGGGCTCAAGTCTCCGTCGCGCTTCCCAGGTTGCCTAGCAACCATGATACTAACAGCTGGAAACGTGTCATACAACTTTGTTTGACAGAAATGAAGGAGAACATATTTTTTTCATTTGTTTGTTTGTTTCTACAAGAGCTTTGTGTGATTTGATAAGTATCTGAGGCTGAGACCACAGGACAGTAAAACATGATTTTTGGGCTTCATTTCTGTACTGAACAGTCATTTAAGATTAGCTAGTAAATAACAATTAGCTAATGTTGTTCATGAGACTAAAGTCATATCACTTTGGTAATGTAAATATAATATGGCCAATATTATGGTTATTATATTAGTCATTATTAGCTATTACAGCAGTGAACATGAACTCTGTGTCAAATACTGAGCTTCAGTACAGATTCAAGTTGCAGTTATTTACATGTCTTACCACCTTAAATCTTCACTCAAAGACAAGTATATAGGAATGACTGCCAAATTTATTTGCCACTGAAGCAGAAGGATGGCATCTGAATAAAACCTCTCTTGACATGCCTAGATGACATTAAAGCTTGGTTGGCTCTAAACTTTTTAAATTTGAATGAAAAGAAAACAGATTTGTTGGTGTTTGGACCCAGTGGCTCCTGTGAGTCCTCTTCTTTTCATTTGGAACCCCTGGAAGTTTATTTTAAACCTGTTGTTACTGCCCTTGGTTTTAAGTTGAACCAGTCCATTTTTATCTTAAGGCGACTGGCAAGAGTGAAATCTTTTCTTCCTAGGCAGCACTTTGAAACCGTGATCCATGCTTTTATTTCTTCCCCTGTGGACTACTGTAACACACTTTATGTGGGGGTCAGTCAGTTGTTACTCTGACATCTGCAGCTGGTTCAAAATGTATATTGACAGTGCATATATAGGTGTATCACATATAAGAGACAAATGTTGTTCCTTCAGTATGTTGGCATTACTAAATTTGGCTCAGTGCTTACATACATGTGTAAAAAGAAAATGTACAAGCTGTGATAACTGTTTCTGATAGAATGAAGGGTAGACTGATATATTAAACATTCCTTTATTGGGTGAGAAAATCAGACCATGTCATAACTGCTTTAAGTCATACAGAATAGACATCAGAGCCTTAAACAGGCTGACTTCTGCTAAATGGGTCAAACTGGGCACGAAGTGTCCAAACACATAACATCCTTATAGAATATGATGTAACACTATAGATCAACTTAGCTTAGAATATATAAAGCATATAAACAATTACAGCAATATGATGCAACAAACACAGCAGTGCTACTGATCCAAAATACTCAAAGCTTCATAGAACCGAAACAAACATTTATTTTTAGTTCCATTCTGCTGCTGATACAAACTTTATTTTTCTGAACATTAAACTTGTTGCTTCCTTTCATAGTGTGTAACTTGAAGGCCCTGAGTACTTTCTCCCACCCTGAAAACACTGGAATGATCAAATTATTTGAACATTACCTAATAAGACTGATTCAGGACAGACAATTAGTTATTTTAAACTTTCCTAGCAGTCCTTTACAAACAGGGAACAGTCTGTCTATTCTCTCCATCTGTTATGTCATGACAAAAATGAATGACTAACAAAACATTTTTCTCCTTCATTTCTGTCAAACAATGCTGTATGTAACGTGTCTCGCGGTTAGTATCATGGTTGCTAGGCAACCTGTACAGCGAGACGAAGCGTATACCGTCCCATTTCACAAGCCTCTCACTTCCGCACTTCTCGTGCGTAGTACGCGTAGTGCGCGTAGTTCAAGCGTGCAGTCTCTTAATTAGGACACAGCCTTCGTCGTGTCGCTGTGACGTAATCGGCCTTATAATGCGGCCTTTAAGGCTGCAGACCCATAGATCTAAAACCAATACTATTCATAAATTGAATATAAATGGTACGGTCAGTGATGATGCAAAAATTATCTCTCAATTTTTTTGTAATTTCTACTCAAAGTTGTATGAATCCAATTATAACGCAAAGGTCGCTACCCAATTTATTGACTCTGTAAACAATGTTGAAATGATTAAAAGTGCTGATAGGCTTTTATGTGACAGTCCAATTACTGAAAAAGAGATATTGACATCTATTGAATTTCTTAAAAACAACAAATCTCCAGGCACAGATGGGCTGGTGGCTGAATTCTATAAATCATTTTCTTGTCAGCTTGCACCCTTTTTGTTGCAGGTTTATAATGAAAGTATTGAAAGGGGCACTCTTCCTCCCAGCCTTACTCAAGGACGTATTACTTTAATTCCCAAACCTAAGAAGGACCTACTTTTTATAAACAACTGGAGACCAATAAGCCTCCTAAATAATGATTATAAAATATTAGCTCTATTGCTAGCTAGAAGAATTAAATATATTTTGGACGATATTGTAGACGATATTGGTTTTATGACAAACAGGCACATCTCCAATAATATTAGACTCGTCTTGGATATTCTGGACTACTCAGCATTAATATCTGATGACTCATTTATCCTTCTCCTGGACTTCTATAAAGCCTTTGACTCAATTGAGCATGAATTTATATTTCTTACACTTCAGAAATTTGGTTTTGGTGATATCTTCTGCAGAGCTATCAAAACTCTGTATTCCAATGCTAATAGTTCTATTAGAATGAAAAATGGCACCACTTCTCATTTTAGTCTTAATTGAGGTGTACGCCAAGGTTGCCCGATTAGCCCTTATCTTTTTTTACTTTACTTTGCACCCAAATTCTTGCCTCTCATATTTCAAATAGCCCGGTGAAGGGCATAAACATAGCAGACAGAGAGATTGTCATCAGTCAATTGGCAGATGATACCACAATTTTTCTTAAAAATGCCAGCCAAGTGCCAATTGCTTTACGTGTAATAGAGGATTTCTCAAAAGGGTCTGGATTGGTTCTAAACTTAAATAAATGTCAATTATTACCTGTCAAAGAGTGTAATTTTCAGAGTATTTGTAATATAACAGTTAAAAATGAAGCAATATATTTAGGTCTGATTATCTGCAAACATCACAAAGTTCAAAAGGGACATAAATGTGAACTGTGGATTTTGTGGAAGCCATCCTGAGACTGTGCAACACCTCTTCTGGATCTCTTCATACGCTAGAACATTTTGGAAAGACTTCAGTAGATTCATTGCTGGACATCTCTATAAAGACTTTACTGTGAAATGGGAAAATGTTGTATTTTGTTTCTTTCGAAGGCAAAAAAAAGATGTTTACTTTATAATAAACTTGTTAGTTATCTTAGCTAAATTTTATTTTCACAAATGCAAATACAGTAACAAAAAACCTAATTTTAAACATTACTATAATGATGTTTTATGTTACATAAAATTGATTAGTGGATCACTTAACAAAAAGGCTATGAAAACTATTACTATTTGTAGTAATTACAAATTATTTGAATGTTTGTAATTCTTTGTATTACAACCCCTGGCATATGTTAATTTTGTTCTGATTGTATACATGTTCTGTATACTGTTTCTTAATAAAGTTTAATATTTGAAGAAAAAAAGGAGAAAAAAAAAAGGCTGCAGACCCCAAATCCGGTCATTGGTACTTCCTGGCTTGTGTAGTTACTAGGTAACAAAAGCTCAACACTGCCCCTAGCGTCCTGGAGCACTTCCGTTGTGTTTTGGAATTTGCATGTGTTTTGTATTTTGCAAGTGTTTTGTATTTTGCAAGTGTTTTGTATTTTGCATGTGTTTTGGAGTTTGCAAGTGTTTTGTATTTTGCATGTGTTTTGGATTTTGTACGTGTTTTGGAGTTTGCACGTGTTTTGGATTTTGTACGTGTTTTGGATTTTGCATGTGTTTTGGATTTTGTACGTGTTTTGTATTTTGTAAGTGTTTTGGAGTTTGCACGTGTTTTGGATTTTGTAAGTGTTTTGGAGTTTGTACGTGTTTTGGAGTTTGCATGTGTTTTGGAGTTTGCATGTGTTTTGTATTTTGCATGTGTTTTGTATTTTGTACGTGTTTTGGAGTTTATACGTGTTTTGGAGTTTGTACGTGTTTTGGAGTTTTCATGTGTTTTGGATTTTGTACGTGTTTTGGAGTTTGTGCGTGCTATTTGGAATTTGTAAGTGTTTTGGAGTTTGTACGTGCTTTGTCTCTAGGGGCCACCGTACATTAAGGATTATTATCCGGTTGAACATAGTCATGAACTCTTTTAACTATTTTAGCCTGTGTTACATTACGTCTCTTAATGGGACTTCTTTTACCCTTGTTTATACATTTACATATTTGAAATAAATTGAATAATATATTGGGTAACTTTTAACCACAACTTTTTACTCCATTATGAACTTCAACAAATAATCAATCTATCACAAATGTATGGCTATTCACCCTATGCAGCGAGCTTAACATAAGAGGAGATGGTTCCAGGAACGACAGGACAAGACCTTTTTAATCCTCTTTTAATTTGTAAGACTGTGAACATACAGTAAAATAATACGTAAGCATCAGTATCAACATATTTTGTAAACAAAGCAGAAGTTAGCAACATAGCTTTCCTTATGCTTTACATTCATCATTAACATCTTTCCTTATACGTTCAAATAACCTTTTAAGTAACATGAAAGTAGCAAATCTTACAGAAAATGAAGTTAGACATTGCTTACTTACAGATTATGGCTCAACAAACTCCCCACCGATGTACACTGGGCTTAAAGTTTTGCAGCTTGTTTTCTGCTCCATGCATTTTCTCCCACTGCCTGCGTGAACTTTGCCTGCTGCTTACAACACATCACCAAAGGGGGCAGTGTAGTGCACACCAAATAACCAAAGAAGAAGCCACAAACTGAAGGGGTAATACTGCCCACTATTGGGAAACCTGAGAAATGCGCCAGCCAAAGAAACCCAACAAAGCAACAACAGAGGGGCAGAATACTTTCAGTTCAGTTTTTAAACACTCACTGATTAGCTTAACTCACTGATAGATTAACCCATGTATTGCTTGAAATTATACTAATTTCTCTTGAAATTACTTTAATATTTTTAATCTGTTTGCTTCTGTGTCCTCCATCTAATTTCTGCTTTTGATGGAATCAGCACACACGAGCATACAATTAGACACACACACAAAAACACACACATGATGATGAGGTCTCTCTTTAAATAAGTCTCCCCTCCTTTGCTTCCCTCTCCCCAAAATTTTAATTTCATAAATAACCAAATATTTTGCTTTTGTACATTGTCATAACTGTTAAGATACAACTTTGCACCCTTTTCACAAACCTCTAAAAACAAACTGAACTTTTTTTCACAAAACCTCTGCAAATACATAATAAAACCATGCTAGGTTACTTTTATAACAACTTCTGGGTAAAAGCCGTAGGTTATTAGTTTAAATGTTGGTTTAAAAGTCGTGACTCAAGAGTTGGGTTGGCGATGTGCTGGGTTCTTTAATTAACTCCCTGGCTTGAATAATTCTATTGGGTCATAGGTTCGCTAGCTTTGATCAAATATTGGGCCAAGATTTTACCCAATTGTTTGTGTAGAAGATACGCTTCAGAAGAAGCCACACTATTCTTCTGAAACTGGCATTTTCAACTAGACTGTGACCTGATCAGATATCACTGATTTCTCCTCTACTATGAAATAAAACATGGTGAGCAAAAAGTGAATTCCAACACCCTAAAAATCACTGGGTTATTTTTGATAATTATATTTTACTGGTTTATTCCTGAAATTTACCTACTGATTAAAGGCCTTTTTACAGACAACACCAGCTAGCTTGTGATGAAGAAAGATAAAGTTATTTCTACTTAAAAATGCTTGATAATGTCTTTTAAACTTATTATTTGAAATGAGGCTGAGGTTGCTCTGTTTGACAGATTATTTAAAGATTACTACATCTGGAACATTTTTTGGTTTTGCATCTTTTGTTGAATAGACATGAATGAAATATGTCACCAGGGTGCAGGGGAGGCTACCCCCGCCCCCTCCTCCCTGTCCCCTTCTGGCTGCCTATCCCTCAATTTTATCCCACAACTTAGACATTCACATTACTCACACTCTCATTACACATATGTTACACATACATATACGATCTTGGGGGTGGGCACGCTACACGGTACCCAAAAGACCATCAGGGTGTACAACCTCACCCCTGGTGTTGTTGCCCGCTCAATTTTAAATACATGTAGACATTGAGGGCTATCAGGAAGGGCTATGCGTTTACCTGCTGCTCTCTGGCAGGTAGCTTCATCCCCTCCTGGGTTTTAAATGCACCTTAGAACACACATGCATCACCACTACATATGAGCGGGTGGAGGGAGGTTTGGAGTCTTCACACACCCCCGTTCTCTACGGCCTGTTGGAGCAGGGGGACTAGGAGGAGGAAATGGCCGCCCGATCGGGGTCTGGAAAGTGGGGCCTCACTGCTGCTGCCGAACTGGGGGGGTCTGCTTCTCTCCACCCCAGGGAAAAGGGTAACACTACCTGGGTCTGGGTAGCAAGGGTACCTAGACCCAGGGCTTAGAGTACGCTTGGTGAGTGTGATTGTGTGTACAGTGTCTCTTTATGTCTGTCTCCACGTTGGGTGAGTGTTGAGTTCAATTTAATTCAATTTTATTTATAAAGCGCCAAATCACAACAAAAGTCGCCTCAAGGCGCTTCATAGATACAGAGAAAAACCCAACAATCATATGACCCCCTATGAGCAAGCACTTTGGCGACAGTGGGAAGGAAAAACTCCTGAGTAATTGCATATGAGAGCATGAGGGTGGGAATGGATCTTTGTATCTGTGTGTGCCTATATGTCAGGTCAGGTATCAGACCCCACCCCTCCAGGGACATCTGAGGCCCTCCAAGGTATGGAGGCCTATCTCCAACAATCCAGGAACCAACCCCCAAATGACCAAATAGTCCATCTCAAAAGTTCCAGAGGCTCAACCGCGACTCCAGCGGAGGCACAAAACAGTTCAATAACCCCCCAAAACCGTGGCGGGAGAAAAACAGTTCAGGCAGCCAGTAACTATAACACAAGAGTTCAGGTGGCCTACCTCGGGTCCCGTGATAGCAACAGAATACTTCAGGCGGCCTGCCACGGGTCCGGTGGCGGCGGCGTCGCAACAGCTCCGGCGGGCGGCCACGGATCCGGTGGCAGCAATGTGACAGCTCCGGCGGCCGGCCACGGGCCCAATGGCAGCGGCGTTGCAGCTCTGGCGGCCGGCCATGGGTCCGGTGGCGGCGGCGTTGCAGCTTTGGCGGCCGGCCACGGGCCCGGTGGCAGTGGCGTCGCAACAGCTCCGGCAGGCGGCGGAGTAGAATGGCCCATAATCCCCGACGTGCTGGACGTTGACGGTGTGGGCGGTGTGGAGGGCGTGGACGCGCATCCTGCACAATGACCCCCTGCTAAGGCTGAGTGGGTCCCTCCGGCACGCCGATCTCCGGCTGTGGCTGAGCGGGTCCCGCCGGCACGCCAAGCCGCTCTCTTGATGGTGGGCGCTCCTCCCGCATGCCGAGCTCCCGCTCTGGCTCACAGAGCTCCTCCCGCACGCTGAGCTCCCGCTCCGGCTCACAGAGCTCCTCATCAGGCGGTGCGGGCTCCCGCTGCGGCTCGCCGCCTCCGGCTGTGGCGCGGGCTCCACCCGCTCGCTGAGCTCCTGCTCGGGCAGCGCGAGCCCCTCCTGCTCGCTGAGCTCCTGTTCGGGCAGCGCGAGCCCCTCCCGCTCACTGAGCTCCACAGTTGGGGCGCAGGCCCCTCCTTCAGCTCCGGCGCTCTCTCCCGCTGCGGCTCGCCGAGCTCCAGCGCTCTCTCCCGCTGCGGCTCGCCGAGCTCCTCTGCAGGCGGCGCGGGCTCCTCCCGCTCACCGAGCTCCTCTGCAGGCGGCGCGGGCTCCTCCCGCTCGCTGAGCTCCTGCTCGGGCAGCGCGAGCCCCTCCCGCTCGCTGAGCTCCTGCTTGGGCAGCGCGAGCCCCTCCCGCTCGCTGAGCTCCTCTGCAAGCGACGCGGGCTCCTCCCGCTCACTGAGCTCCTCCGGCTGTACTGCAGCTACGGATGGTTGAGCCGGTGGCGAAGATGGTGATACGGCAGGCGGTGGAGATGATGGTAAAGTAGGTGATGTGGATAGTGAAGGCGAGAGTGCTGCGCTCGTTGCACACTGATGTGACGCTGGTGGAGTGGGTCAAAGCCGGTGTATCGACCTCCGACACAATCGGCTGAGGAAAAGTCAGGGAACCTGGCGGTGGTGAGGCACGCCGGCGGCGCGAACGTCGCTTCCTAAACGATGCCGGGGCCGGCATGTCTGACTGAGGTTCCACCAGCTGGCTGGGCAGAACAGCAGCTGTGTGGTTTCGAGCTGCCGGTCCTTCGTCTGCTGACTAAGCAGAAGCCGCGGGGTGAGTAGAGATGTGGTGAGGTGCAGAGAGCGTGGGAACTGTTTCCCCCGCAATGGAGGGTCCAACAAGCGAAGATGGGGAAGCTATCTGCCTATGAAAAAAGAAACAGGCAGCAAGGGCTCCCAGGGAGGTCGCCACATCCGCCTCACCCGGACAGCCCAAACCAAAAAGCTCAAAGCTGGAATTTGCCCTCAGTATGGTTATTATCGAAATTAATCTCTTAATGTCCAAAAAGCTCACAGAAAACGTGGTTAAAGACAGGAAAGTATCAAAAAATATGACCTGTATTTGTCTCTGATGTGGATCTGCCGCCTGGATAATGCTCCGACGGTAATTCCAGAGCTGGGCGAGCAATTCCTCCTGTGAGACGGTCCTTGAGTCCACTGGGCCCATAATGGCTGGATTATTCTGTCACGGTCTGGCTGGCAGACCGTGGGGAGATGGGGAAATAGCACCCAAACGCCGGACTCTTCAGTGCAACAGTGTTTATTTACAAGGTGGTGAAGTAAACAACAATAAATCCCCAGTTTCCCAGACTCCCGTGTAGTGTCTTCTTCCCAAAAGTCCCTGTGTAGTGCTCTCTGCCCCAGTGTCCCTGCACTCCCCGTGCTCACTGCTCCTTCTCGTCCCACACTCCTCCTGAGGGGAAAACAATAGAGGCAGCCGTTACACACTTGTCCCAGCAGGCATACACTCACACTTGACTGTGCTAGAAGACTGACGTGTAGTCAAATGCAATAATCCAGCGTCGGTGGAAGCTCCATCGCTCATCTAAATAGCTCCCCCGACGAGCCCAGATGAGGAGCAGGTGTGCGGCCAGGACTTCGGGTGTGGCCAGCCCTCAAGTTAGGCCACGCCCCCAGGGCTGAAGGTGCCTTTAACTTGGCCACAGCAGAAAGGCAATACACACACACATACCTGCCTACCTACAGATGTGCACAGGGGCAGTGCAGACAACACACCAAATAGTAATAATAATAATAACAATAACAGTCATAGTCCCCACTGCCCACGGACCCCAAGTCCCCAGAGCCGTGTCCGTGACAGACAGTGTCAGTACGGTCAAAGTCAGTCTCAGCAGCGGTGTCGCTAGAGACAATGGGGGTTGTTTCAATAGCGTCACAGTCATTGTGGCCTGGGTCTGGAAGAGCAGGAGACAAGCTGCTGTCTGGGGGATTGAGATCCAAAGCTGCTGCAGCCTTTAGCTTTCATGTCTGCCAGATAAAGCTGTGGCCCAGGTGTAGAATGGTTGCAGGTTTGCAACATGAAAAACTCCAACTTTCTCTCCAGTTACAACTGTGGTGAGAGAGATTCACATCAGACATCCTCTTAGAGATATGGTAGGGATCATTGTAAAGGAGGGCCAACTTTGCAGAAAAGTTGGATGATGCATCCGATTTCGGGTGAGACTTCAACCATACAAGGCCTGGTTGAACGGCTGCTGCTTATCAAACATGACAGACAGTGTTCATACAACCCGTAACAATGCAAAGGGTTTCTGGAGGAGTAAAACATATAAAGCCGTCTCTCTCCATGCATTTGAGTGCAAGCATGTTGCTCCCATAAGTCACAGGCTGTGTCCGAATTCAGGGGAAGGATGCTTAAAATGCCATATTTGGATGAAATGACGTGACAAGGGCTGTCCGAATTCAAAGTGCACTGTATCCTTCGTGTCCTACTATATCCCAGGATTCATTGCGGGTCATAGAGGAGATTTGTTTCTGATAACGATGGTGGTCGAAGCAGGAGAGGAAAACACTTTCAAATGTAAGTATATGAAAATCTGGTTCTACAAAAGTTAAAACCATAAATTTCACAGCAGAGCCTCAACTTTCGTGGCCCAGTACCAAACGACTCACGGACCGCTGCTTTACAGAACCTGTGATGTCCAGACGGTGTTCCTCTGGTGGTTTCATGATGTCTTTTGTATCATCAAAAGCTTTGTAAAATGAATATTTGCTGAAACACTGCCAACAACAACATTAAGGATTTTCATGATATCTTCAAGACAGTCATTGGTCAAACTGTGTTTGAGCTTGAGTGCCAGAAATAGTAGTTGTGTCAGGGCTCTGTGTGCAGGCAAGCGGAGAGGAGGATCCAAACGCAGAACTCTGACACTAACTTGAAACTCAAAAACCTCAGCTTTATTGCTGGTACGAAAACAAAACATGAAGTGAACACGGAATATGGAGAACAGAAAAACACAGGCATAATCTGATGGTACGACATGACACCAGGCATGGGAAAACACAGGGCTTAAATACACAGGGTAGTAATGAGGGAATGGGCAACAGAAGGGAGACACAGCTGGGGGGAGATCAGGGCCAACGAGACGGGGGAGCTAAGCTGCACACTCTAACATAAGACAAAGACTTTCACAATAAGACAGGAAACAAGAATTACTAAACTAGATGCAGACATGACACTGAGAGACAGACTAGACACTGAACAGAAACTGCAACACACATGAGAACCCAAAACCTAAGAACTGATCCCTCACCAAGAATAACAGAAACAGATCTATAATGATAATAATAAACAAAGCACCAGAACATCAGAAAACAATCCATAATGCAAAAATAAACCAAAACATAAACTCAAAATACTGGGTCCAACGGACCCAGAACCGTGACAAGTTGGTTTTGCTCTTTAGTTTGACCTGAATCCACTGGGACCTCTATCTGAACAGAACCTGCAGTGCACTCTTCTTCATTAGTCATCAGCAGAGTTCTGTCTTCTGGAAGGGTGTCTGGGATTTCCTTGAAAGGAGAAGAAGGAGAGAATTATGGGTCCTGTAAACATCACATTATAAATCTTCAGTGTAAGAGCATTAGCCTAGTGGATTACAGCAGACATTTGAAATTGGCCTTATTCACTAACTGTGCACTATTTGACATGTCCATTCAGTCTTGCCAAAATCTAAGTGTGCTCTGGCTGTCCAAGATTAACTCTCAAAATGAATGCTTAGTGCTTTCTTTCATGATAAATTCTGTAAGAATATATGATTGCAGTAGAAAGTAGGAATTACTGTAAAAATCATAATTAGAACAATGATTACTTGTTTTATTTTTTTCTTGTTCAATGCACTAATACATGAATATTCTTTAAAAAATAATACGTTTAGAAATGTCATGATCTTTTTGATTTCATTTCTTGACTTGAAAATTCAACTAACTATTGTGTACTTATTTCGACAAATCTATAGTCCTATATTCATAATAAATTCAATTTAGGTTTATGCATTAAATGTGTTTTCATTACAGTTAACCCAAAATGTTTGTATTCCAACACTAACCTTAAAAAGAGACCAATAAGATGGTCATTTATTATTTGGTATAACTGAAGTAATTAAATGCTAAGGGATAAGATAAAATGGATAATAAGATAAAAGGAATAAAACTTTATTTTGGTAATCATCACCCCCACGTTTTTCTGAACCTGTTTCTTTGTTCTGTTGAACACAAAATAAGATATTTTCAAGAATGTTGGTAACCAGTTTCTTGTCCCTACTGACTTCCATAGGATTGTTATTTTATACTATGTCCATACTATGTCAATGGGGACCAGCAACTGTTTGGTTATCAACATTATTTTATGTTAACCTTTCCATATATATCCAATATGATTTTACACCCTCAATAAATACAAAGTATGACCTAGTAACAGAAAAAAAAATCTGATATTTCAACAAGGAACAGTCAGCATTTCACAAACAATACGCTTGTTTTGAGAGAGTGAAAGCTATCACAAAAGGACAGAAGCTGTAGCTACCTAGTGAAACTTTTTTCTGCTCTCCATTATTTATGGAAGCATCACTTCATTCATTATTGCAGACAAAACAAAAAAGAGACAAATCAAATAAAAACTTCAAAATGCTACAAACAAAAATAAGCATAAGAAAACTGTAAAAAAAAAAAACCTGTTGAATTTTAGTGGTATTTGATGAGGGTGTTGACTGAGCATCCACCCATCTCTAAAGAAACAACAGTTTCATGTGTGACTGATGGTGCCAACAGTGTTTTTTTAATGGGAGTTGGTACAGTAGCATATGAGGAAGTGAGTCTGTGGCTGATACAGTGACTTTGTAAACACTCTCACATTACAGCAAATATTATAATGATACTTCTCTCATGACAACTTGCCATCTACAGAAGATGGTCTCCAGAGCTGGCACATTCATGACCTTTCTCTTTAAGGTGTAAACTGTAGTAGGATAAATGATACATTTTCTCACAATCAGCTTCTTGTATGGACTTACAAATATTTACAAATACAAACACGTTTTCAGTTTTTGCAGTTGATGTTAAAATCATTCAATCCAAGCTGTAACTTGCTTGGTGCATCACAATGACCAAGCCATATTATGCTATGTGTAAATGATGCGTTTCTTTGAGTTGCTGCAATGAAACTTTGTCAAATCAAATCGTATCAAATCTGATTTGCTTTCAAAGTGTTCGTTTCCTTTTTTTTAAACTGTCTATTTTATGGCTATTCTTTATTGATCTGTTACCCATTTTAGGTACCGTATTTTCACGACCATAAGACGCACTGTACTAAAAGGCGCAGTCTCAGTTATGTGTGCCATTACTGCATTTAACACACACATAAGGCGCACTGGATCATAGGGCGCATACAAGTACCGTATGCGTATTTAAAAATAAAGCGGGAGCAAACCTGAATTCGGTACCTTACTCACATTTCTATTACCGGTAATCGTCATCATCAACAACACACAAGCATACAAGTGCGCATATTTAAAAATAAAGTGGGAGCAAAACTGAGTTTGGTACTCACATTTTTATCATCAATCAAACCCATCGAAGTCCTCATCCTCTGTGTCTGAATTGAACAGCTGCGCTAAATCTCCATCAAACATTCCAGGTTCACTTTCTTCACCGTCAGAGTCACTTTCCGTGCCGTGCGGCTCCTCGGAAATGATGCCGGCTTTTGCGAAAGCTCGAACAACAGTGCCAGCAGACATGTTAGCCCAAGCATCTACAATCCATTCGCAAATTGTGGCGTAACTCGCCCGGCGCTGCCTTCCACTCTTGGTGAAACTGTGGTCTCCATCGGTCATCCATCGCTCCCAGGCCGCTCGCAGCCTTACTTTGAATGGGCGGTTCACACCGATGTCCAGCGGTTGGAGTTCCTTTGTCAGGCCTCCCGGAATGACAGCAAGCTCACAGTTCATTTGTTTCACTAGTTTTTTCACATCGGCTGTGAGATGGGCACGCATAGAGTCACAGATTAAGAGCGATGGTGATGCGTGGAAAAAAACCACCTGGTCTCCTTACATACACCTCCCTCAGCCACTCTTTCATCATTTCCTCATCCATCCAGCCCTTTTCATTTGCCTTAATGATGATTTCTGCTGGAAACTTCTCTTTAGGCAAAGTCTTTCTCTTAAAAAGCACCATAGGCGGCAGTTTCTGTCCATTTGCATGGCAGCCAAGCACAACAGTAAAAGACGACTTTTCATACCCCGTTGTGCGTATTGCTACCGTGCTGGTCCCCTTCTTCTCCACAGTGTGACTCACCGGGATGCCAAAAGTGAGCAGGACCTCGTCCATGTTAGTGATGTGGCTGGGCTGGATGTTTTTGTCGCCGATGTGTTTGCTGCAGTAGGAGCGGAAGATGGCCAGCTTTTCCTTATAATCCGCTGGAAGTTGCTGCGCTACCGTAGTCCTGGTCCGGATGGAAAAATGGCACCGTTTCATAAAAAGTGAAAGTGAAACTGCTTTTAGCCGAATGGTGACCGTCGAAACGCTTCTCCCGCTCGTTCTTTGCTCGATGATCCACCGCTCGAGTCTTTCCTCCAACTCGGCCACACTTCACCCTTTAGCGTTCTCATCTTGTTCTCTACTACGTCCTCATTACAATACACAGGGCGCACTGCGCTATAGGGCGCGCCGTACTTTTTGAAGAAAATCTAAGACTTTTAAGTGCGCCTTATGGTCGTGAAAATACGGTATTTTGTTTTTTATAGAAATACTCCGAAATCATCTTGAAGCACTTGGGTGTGACACTGAGACCAGTGGAGAAACATACATGGGAACAAGACTGACGGGGAGATAGAAAGAGAACACCAAATGCAGAGACAAGACTAAATGGAAAGGATAAGGCTGACTAAACATGGGGCATGGAAATTCCCCTGTTCCGTGCTCCATGATAACAGAAACCTACAGACAAGAAAACAAAACTAAGAAGACCTAAGAAAACAAATATAAACAGAGGGATCACAACTGTAAACCAAAACGAGGAACAGAACCTTAACCATAGAACATTAAACTACCCAGAATCAACAGTCCAGACACATTTACACTGGGCCAAAGACCCAGGAGCGTGACATCCTTGTTGACCAGCAGTCAATAAATGAAATTAAACATCCATGACATTCAAGCTGGGTGGAGAGAATTGCATAAGGTTGGTAAAGACAGGGGTAGTGAAGCATGGAATCAAAACATACTTAAGTATTTTTAGTGCATCTCTTCCTGGTATTGAAATGTAAATATAAGAAAGTGTATATAAGTGCTCATCTCTACTTGAGGGGTGAAGCTACAGGCTGACACTTGAAAGAGAAGACATTCTACAGACAGGTATGTTACAAATATGCTGAGGATCTTCTATCCTTTCTTTATCAAACTGCTAATCACTTTTGTTAATGTGTTTCTTACAGAGACACTAAATATCATCATGAAGCTGCTGACTGCATCTGCACTTCTCTGTGCAATGATGGCTCTGATCGCTGCTCAGGGTAAGTATAAAAGTATGTTACTAGTATCATACTGAATGTTGTGCATGTCAATGGGCTATATACAGCTGTCCAAATAATAAGATCTATTTTTAAATACATGTTTTTAAAAATAGAAATCTAAAGGAAGAAAATGACACATTTTCCAGTTGAAATTTGTTGAAAAGTAAAACTATTGTCAATAAAACACAAGTTAATGACCATAATTATAATTATTCCAGTAAAGGGGGAATTGGGTCAGCATTTTGTCACACAATATGTTTGCTTTGTCTTCAGATGAGTGCTATGTTCTCAAGAAGTCCTCATCATGTCCCGCTGGTTGGACTGAGTCCAACAACAAATGTTACTTCTATGTTTCTACACCCTTACCCTGGGGTGATGCTCAGGTAATAGCATCAGGACTCACCAGTTACTGTGACTGTGTTTCTTTGATTCTTTAATATTTGGATAAGACCTTATAATAATATTTTTTTAATATTATATTAAACATTTGTATATTGACAATTATTAAAATGTTATCAAAGCCAATGTACTGTTAAAATTGTATTGTATTGATCATTGTTAATGTTATCATTTATTGAATTTTAATAATGCTATCATTTGTTCTAATATGTATGTATGTCATATATGGCTTTACTTTTTAACAAGTAAACAGTAACAATATATTAGTAAACAAGAAATACAAACAAAGAAGCAAACAAACTAAAGTCTCCAGTTTCACGTTCCTACAATTTATGCCATGGATAAATCACCTGTCAATTTTTGCTTCGATTAAAACCAGTTCTTATATGTACTGTGAAATATGCATCCAAGCTTATAATAGCAAATATTATTTTTTTTTAATTTATAAAAATAATGCTAATTATTGCAGTAAATGTTTTAAGCCACCAACATTAACTGCATGAAATAATTCTGAATGATAAATGATTGTAAATGTATTAATCATTAGTCCTTTCAATATAATAATTATTAAAAAACTTTACTTTTTATTACTTGTTAAATGGTAAGCTATTAATAAAATTTCAGATAATTAAAATCAATAATTTTGTCAGTCAATGTAAATATTTCTTAGTATGTTTTATTATTGTTTGTATGTTTGTGGTGGTGTAATCATGAAGGTTGTTTTATAAATCTTCTGTAACTCTTCTGTCTTTTTGTTTACTGTAGAGAAACTGTCAGACCATGAGTGCAAACCTTGCATCTGTACAGAGCCTTGGGGAATACCAGCTGATTCAGAGGGTGATATCTGATGGGAGTAGAGCTAATGGACGAACATGGATTGGTGGTTCTGATGGTCAACAGGTATGCCAGTCTGCCAGTTAAAACATAAATCTATCCATTGGATATTTTACTTATTTTTCACTGTTATATTTTTTTCATTGCCATATAATTCCATATATCTTGTTTCATATATTTGATATCTTCAGTTTCTATCTACAATGTCGGTAGTAGTGAAAGTAAAGACAAACCAATAAATGAGAAGGTGTGTCCAAACTTGGTAGTCAATGTATAATGTTAAAGTGTAGTTTCGTTAAAAAACGATTTCTTATTTTTAACTTTTTTCTGTTCTGTAGGAGGGTTATTGGTTTTGGATCGATGGAACACGTTTCCAATACACAAACTGGTGTCGGGGGGAGCCTAACAACGCGGGCAGCGAGCAATGCATGGAAATGAATTTTTCAGGTATAATATTGTACATAATATATACAAGTGCTATTGTCATTATACATAAAACCAAAAAAAAAACAAAACATTTTTCTCATATATTCTATATTTTTGTGTTCATGCAACAAAAATGTCGGTCAAAGTTGATTTTTGGTGCTTACAGGAGACCTGTGTATGAATGATCAGTCTTGCCAGTCCCGATTCCCTTCTGTCTGCATTAAGAGTAAGTGATGATTCCTGGGCTGACATGAAGACACGTCATCTGAAAAAGAAAGAAATCTTCTCATATCTCACTCAAAATATCTGTTTTCACATCTTTACCTTTTTCTTTTGCTGTAACGATGCATAAGGAATGAAGCGACAAGTGACATAAAATAGTGTGATTGTGTCTTTTAAAAGGAGCAATTGAAATGTGTAATGGAAAGAATACTTTTAGCAAAAACTTAAAAACAAAACTTTTTTTCTCTTCTGCATCATTAAACTATTAAGCATTGAATCAAACTGGTCTGTGAGTATCTGTGTTTTCGTGTAACATTATGTAAGCTTTCAGTTCAGTTTTTAAACACTCACTGATTAGATTAACTCACTGATAGATTAACCCACGTATAAATCTGCTTGAAACTACACCAATTTCTCTTGAAATTACTTTAATCTTCTTAATCTGATGCTGTTTGCTTCTGTGTCCTCCATCTAATTTCTGCTTTTGATGGCATCAGCACACACGAGCATACAATTAGACACAGACACACACACACACACACACACACACACACATGATGAGGTCTCACTTTAAATAAGTCTCCCCTCCTTTGTTTCACTCTTCCCAAAATTTTAGTTTCACCTAATAGTGCTAAATTTCAGAAATAACCAAATATCTTGCTAAAGCTTTTGTACATTGTCATAACTGTTAAGATACAACTTTGCACCCTTTTCACAAACCTCTAAACACAAACTGAACTTTTTTTCACAAAATCTCTGCAAATACATAATAAAACCATGCTAGGTTACTGTTAGAGTTTGTATTGTTGATTGTTATTTATGCTTAGAAATATTTAACCATAGATGCTTAGAGATGTATAATCAATTGTGTAGTGATAAGTTGTGTGATCTTTAACAGGCTACAGAGGCTTGGTGTGCATTCCACACTAGAATGCACACCTACATCCTGGGAGCACGGGAAGAGGTCGCATCTTGTTTTAATTGTTTTATGGTAGGATTAACGTAGCTACGTCTGTTCTAGTCTAAGTGCTTTTCTGTTTAGATGAACTGCTGGACTTCCTCACCGGGGGGGGGGGGGGTCTAGTCTACCCTCTTCCTGACCAAGGATGTTTGACCCTTTGATCAGCAACACACACACACACACACACACACACACACACACACACACACAGGCAAGGTACTCTTTGTTTGTATGTAGACGTCGTATGTTAATGAACCTATGCATATTCATGTAACCTCAATAAAAGGACAGTGTTACGGGAGGACGGACGAGAGCAACTGGGGTCAAGCGAAGGGACAGCGCTCTGTCCGGTCTCTCCCGTGCACGAGTAACATGAAGAACTTTGCCTATTTGTGTCTTGCTTAGCAGTGTAATTATATTGTCTTCAACGTTCCAGCGGATGGGTTCAAGCTACAAACCTATCAGTTACTTTTATAACAACTTATGGTTAAAAGCCGTAGGTTTGTAAGTTTAAATGTTGGTTTAAAAGTCGTGACTCAAGAGTTGGGTTGGCGATGTGCTGGGTTCTTTAATTAACTCCCTGGCTTGAATAATTCTATTGGGTCATAGGTTCGCTAGCTTTGATCAAATATTGGGCCAAAATTTTACCCAATTGTTTGTGTAGAAGATACGCTTCAGAAGAAGCCACATTATTCTTCTGAAACTGCCATTTTCAACTAGACTGTGACCTGATCAGATATCACTGATTTCTCCTCTGCTATGAAATAAAACATGGTAAGCAAAAAGTGAATTCAAACACTCTAAAAATCACTGGGTTATTTTTGATAATTACACTTTACTGGTTTATTCTAGAACTTTGATTAAAGGCCTTTTTACAGACAACAACAGCTAGCTTGTGATGAAGAAAGATAAAGTTATTTCTACTTAAAAATGCTGGATAATGTCTTTTAAACTTATTATTTGAAATGAGGCTGAGGTTGCCCTGTTTGACAAATTATTTAGAGATTACTACATCTAGAAAATTTTTTGGTTTTGCATCTTTTGTTGCCCCCCCCCCCCCCCCCACTTCCCCTGCCAGTGGCAGACGCCCTCAGACATCGGTGCGTTGGTGGTTCTCTATGTCCAGGGATGGGCATCCAGGTAGCCACCGGCTCACTCCTTGGTGGCTGCTTGTCGGGGCCTGGAGCCTGGGGCTCACTTGGGCCACTTTGGGGGTGGGGTCCCTTTCTTTTCCCCAGTCAAGTCCATCCCGTATTTAACAAGTGAAAATAAAATAAAATAAACAATAAAAGGTGAATCAAATAGGCCATTACGGCAAGGCTGGGATGGTCCATTTGGTAAAGTAAATCCGTTGGGCATCTTTCTTCGCCTTTAGACAATAATTCTGATGGCAAAAGAGCCAAACGGGACAGGGGGGAAAAAAACAAAACATACAAGGCCTGGTTGAACGGCTGCTGCTTATCAAACATGACAGACAGTGTTCATACAACCTGTAACGTTGCAAAGGGTTTCTGGAGGAGTAAAAAAATATAAAGCCGTCTCTCTCCATGTATTTGTGTGCAAGCATGTTGCTCCCATAAGTCACAGGCTGTGTCCGAATTCAGGGGAAGGATGCTTAAAATGCCGTATTTGGATGAAATGACGTCCCAGCGACGTGACAAGGGCTGTCCGAATTCAAAGAGCACTCAAAATGTGGCGACAAATGCGTCCTACTTTGCCCCAAATTTTAAGGATTGGTCTGATGTATCCTTCGTGTCCTACTGTATCCCAGGCTTCATTGCGGGTCATAGAGGAGATTTGTTTCGGATAACGATGGTGGTCGAAGCAGGAGAAGAAAACACTTTCAAATGTAAGTATATGAAAATCTGGTTCTACAAAAATTTAATTGTTATAGCAGTCATGTTGTTAAGCTTTGGGCATCTGCATAAACATGTTTCTTTTATTAAAATAACCGTAAACCAGCTTGTCCCATGGTTTTTCATGTATTGCCGCTTACATACAGATAATTTAGATTTTTTTTCGAATTGGTGATATGTTGTGGGGAACAAAGACCAAACGGCTTAATTTATTAAAACAAGGAGAAAACGATCACCTCTTCACTGGGGTGAAGAATTGGGCGGCGTGGAGGTACAAGAATCAATCAATTTACACATCATATTCATATGAGTACGGTCCTATTAACTTTCATGCTGTACAGCAGCGGTCCCCAACCTTTTTGCGCCACAGACCGGTTTATGTCAGACACGGACCGCTTAATGCTCTCTGGTCACTATGGTAATGTAAATATTTCTTTCAAAATAAGACACACAACTACAACACGGGAAAGACCCAGGGAAACCGAGCTAACGATAAAAACCCCGAAAACCATAAATTTCACAGCGGAGCCTCAACTTTCGTGGCCAAACGACTCACGAACCGCTGCTGTACAGAACCTGTGATGTCCAGACGGTGTTCCTCTGGTGTTCTGCTGTGAAAACTTTTGGGTTTAGGGATTAACATAGTTGTCATGGTTTCCTTTCTTCTCTTATTTGTTGTGTATGATCAGGACTATCCTGCTCTCCTTGTGTGTGTACGCTACACAATTCAGCAGTAGCCTAACTCCACTTGAAATAACGCACGAAGTCAGGATGTAGCGTCCAACTCCTTTTAATTAGTGAGTATTTCCTCATCGAGTAAAACTGAAATACAAATAACAAAGCTAAAATTAACCTAGCATCATTAGCACAACAAAATTAGATTCCAATACACATCCATTAGCGTTAGCACACAACTACTAAAGTATTCCTCTACAGCAAATATTTCCACAAAATATACATAAAATACAATCCTACAATTCAATACAAATGAAAACTTACAGACGGTGGTGTCGATGGTACAAACAAAAGGCAGATGTCGCTGGATCAAATTTCCCCACATGTTATCCGCTAGGAACTAAACAAACATGGCTGACATCCTGTCACTTCCTGAAACTGGTTTTCAAAATAAAACAAATTTCAAAATAAAATTAGCTCATTGCAAAGAGCGCCTATATTGGAATAAATTAAGAGCGGAACAAGGACAATTCTGGAGAAGATGGGCCTGCAGGGGAAAGTCACCCCCTTGCAGGCCAGAAGACATGAGATAACTTTAAAGAATACAAAGTACGTATGTGTGTTATCAAGAAGAAATTTCTTAAGAACACAAGTTAATAAATGTGCAATTACTAAGAGTTGTTGTGGTGTTTTTATTTGCCTACTGTCATTTGTGATTTCCTCTGCCTTTAGGATTGCAAGTATCCAGGCTCAGGAGAGGGGGTCAGTGGGAAGCCCACTGCTGCTACTTGGCCCTGGTTTGCCCTCATGGATGAGGTGACAGGACAGATGCCTTCCATTAAGCCTCCTGTCCTAATGTCCTCTCTCCCTGAGGACACTCCAGGGCCAAGCGCAGCAGTGGGTGACCAAAACAACAGCAATGACGAAGCAAGTCAGCCACCAACGACAGGGAGAACGAGGAAAAGAGACCGGGATGATGAGCTGCTAGACCTCATCAGAGAGGACATGAGGCAGCAAAGAGAGGCTGAGGAGAGGAGAGCAGGGAGAGGATGGACAGACTGTGTTCACTTCTAGAAAGATTAGTTCCCAAATGAGTTACGTATTGAGAAATTTATTTATTTGAATATATTTGTTACACCGTTAATATGTGTTGCATTAGTTTAAAGGTTTTATGTTATTAATAAATTGATTCAAACAAACAGTAATTGTCACTGAACTCAATTTGATTTACAGGCATTTTTAACATGTATGAACATAACGCTAACTTTGAACAATATTACATGGATATTTATTTGATAGCAATAAAGTAAATAACAATAACAATTAACCAGACAAGGGAAACAACAATCCTCATACCAGGTATGCAGGGACTTCACTGTGACATGTGTACATCCTAACACCTAAAATCATGTTTTATTTGCATTTTTCATCTATGTGAGGTTTATGTTTTAGAGTATTTTACATTTTCAAAATATCCCAAGTTATTTATAAAACCGCACAGTGTTATGTCATTTTAGCTGGCTGTATGAAATCTGATCTTCAAATGGTTGTCATCACCATTGGAGGAACAGCTGGGTTTCTCTTAGCTGCAGCTGGACTGATTGCTCTTTTGTTTAAGCCATGTGGCAAATTTGGTAAGCAAACTAAACTCAATTAAAAGACGAAAACAAAAACAGTGCTACAGCAAGGCAAGCCACGGAGCCATACACTTTTATATATACTGAGCAGCTTAGACATATTTTATAGTGAGGTATGTCCAGTGATCAGTAATCAGTGTTGGGAAGTGCACACACTGATTCTTAAACAAGAATATTTCAAATACACAGTATGTAAAGATGAAAAAACAGTATTTACAGTTGTTCATACAGGAATAATCTGAGTGACCTGTTCCTGGACCGTTTCTTAGTGGATGCTATATTATTAGTATAATAATTGTAACTCTGTAGCAGACAACAGTTTGACAAAGTGCTATGTAAAAAAACAAACAAAAGATTAGATGAAATGAATGAAATGACTGTTCAGCACAGAAATGAAGCCCAACAATCATGTATTACAGTCCTGTGGTCTCAGCCTCAGATACTGAACTAATCAAAGTGATGTCATGACAAAAATGAACAACCAACAAAACATTTTTTCTCCTTCATTTCTGTCACACAAAGCTGTATGAAACGTTTCTCGCGGTTAGTATCATGGTTGCTAGGCAACCTGAACAGCACGACGAAGGCTAGACTGTCCCATTTCACAAGCCTCTCACTTCTGCACTTCTCGTACTTATAGTATGCACCGTACATAGTACGCGTACTTCAAGCGTGCGGTCTCTTAATTGGGACACAGCCACAGAGAGGGCAGTGGCGCACACTAATGACATCATAAACCCTTGACTTATGTTACATTAACCCTTTAAGACCTACCATAGAACCAAGTCCGCCAGAGCTTATATTATATTTTTACATGCTGTAGTGCTATTTCTGGGAGCATTTCAAGTTGATATACATCAATACAACCATTATAGCCCAAATTTCAATAATATGTATGCATTACGTGTATAGTAATTACATACATTGCAAAAAAGTGCAATAAACTACCAAAAAAATTGAAAATCCTTTTTATTTTTTTAACATATATTTGTAGTTAGAGAACTTTAAGAGGCTTATCCCTCAAAACTGTAAATACAAAAAAGTTGCACAAAATAGTTTCCCACCACAGGAAATTTATTTTGAGTGTCTTCATATTTTTTTTATTTTTGAAATACACCAATTTTTATATTCTATAGGAAAAACGACAATAAATATTATAATGCAAATTTGCAAAAAAGCAGCATATGCATCAAAATAAACTATTTCCAGCAGTGCAATTTGAGTCCTAAGTAAAAGCTCTTAATCACTCTCTTAGAGAAAATGGAAATGAAGGCTCACAATATCTCTTTGTATTGTATTATATGTAGTATTACAGGAAAAATACTAAATGATTAAAGCAGACAAATCAATTTGAACACTCATAATGCTTAGTTTAAGTTAAAAAGGAAACACAGATATTAAACTTGCACAGACACAGACTTCAGGCAGAGACATGCCTGATTTGGAAACAGAGGAAACAGAGACAGGGTTGACTAGACCAACACTAGACAGGGACCAGGGCCCTATTTCAGGAAGCCGGTTTAGTGCAAACTCTGAGTAAGTATACCCCGAGTTAACGAAAACTCTGGGTTTTCGGTTTCACAAAGCGAGTTTAGATTAATTCTGAGTGAGTTACTATGACGACACACTCCGTGAAGCTAACCTGCCCCCTAGCAGGTTTACTTCAACTATCCCTGACTTTCTCCGCCTCTTTGTCAGAAACCTGACTGTAGGAAGTGTCAGACATGGCGTGTCCCTTCCTTGAAGAGCCAGTAGATGTTGAAGCCCAAATTCTCCGCAGAGCTCTCCGCCGGGAGAGAGTGATTAGAGCGCGTTTGGACATTTTATCATTTCCTGATGATTTTCTGTGTGAACGTTACCGTTTCTCAGCACAATCTATAATTTATTTGAATAACATCCTCAGGCCTAATATTGCTCATGTGACACATCGCGGACATTCTCTCAGTTCTGTACATATTATTTGTATTGCACTTCGGTTTTTTGCAAACAGGAGCTTTCTGTATAATATTGGTGACGCTGAGCTCGTTTCCAAGGCTACCGTCTGTCGGGCAGTCAGGAATGTTACAGTTGCACTGAAACGTCTCCTGTACTCGTTTGTGGTGTTCCCCGGTCATAGACCCACAAGATTTATCAAAGAGGGATGCCACAAAATTGCAGGTATCAGGATGAACAAAACTTAATTCATGATGTGGTGATACTTGAACTACTACTTAAATTTTACATTTATTCTCACGGTTCCCAGGCGTGATTGGCTGTACAGATGGCACTCACATTCCAATCATTGCTCCTTCAGTAAATGAAGGAGACTATGTGAACAGGAAGTCTTTCCACAGCATTAATGTACAGGTACATAGCTCCCTGTAGCATTTCAAACTAACAAATTATTTCATTATAGTAATGGCTGCTAATTTGTGTTCTCTGCACTGTGAAGATCATATGTGATGCTGCCAACATTATCACAAATGTGGAAGCCAACTGCTCAGCCTCTGTGAGTGGTGGTGGTGGAGGACCCCCACCTGTTTTTCGGGCCTCCGCTTTTTTTCTAGTGGCCATAACGGGTCACATTTGAGCATACAGAGTAAGCAAATATGTACTTGTAATGTGCTCAGATAATTTCAATACAGAGGGGAAATTAATGTAGCCTCTAACTGCAATTGATTTACATCGGACAAACAGACCAAGCACTATGGCTCATAATACAATTACACCTTACCTGTTTAGACTATATTTTTATATTTCATTTTTACTTGCTGCCAGGAACGTTTGGGGCCTGTTGAGTTGCACCTGCGCTCACATCACAAAATAAAATGTATGAAATAGAAAATAAAATGAAATATAATAAAATAACGTGTTAAATGGGTGGAAATCCCTAGATCAATGTTTAAATTAACACTCACGCATTGACTCTGTCGGCTATGTTTTGCCATGCATGCTCTCTTTCATTTGCAGCTCAGGCTGTGTTACTTTTTTCCGCGGAATTTGCATGTTATCGGCATATGCTGCCATCAGAATTTCGGCCTCAAGCGCTGTAAAATACATTGACCGCGCCTTCTTTCCCTCCGTCTCCATGGTGACTCGCTTAATCTGTGCTCCACTAATCAGGGCTTTATGTATCCTCGTGCGCGCGTTTAACTTGGGGTTAAAGCAACTCTGCGTTGACTGAACTAATTGTTATCAGCCTTTCTGAAACCGAATATTCCGAGTTCGACAGTTCGGGGTTACTCAACCCTGAGTATCGTTTTTCACTCTGAGTTTTCTAAACCGGCTTCCTGAAATAGGGCCCTGGTCTCCTTGTCTGTGATTTGGAGAGCCCAGGTCTCCCCTGCACCAATTCTGCAGGCCTACCTTGGCACTTGTGCAGGTGAACCCAAAGGGAAGATATGCTTCACCATATTTTCTTTGGCTTAGAATGAAGTTGGTTTGGAAACATATTCAGCGATGCTTCATCTCTTGCTTTGCGTTTCTGTGGGCACCCCGTGCTAGCAGTGTCCAAGCGTTTTGTCCTCCCCCCCCCTTTACATACCGCGCCCCCCCTGCAATGGCTCTGCGCCGATTTTCGGTCGCGCAACCGTTTTGGGGATTGTTTCTTAATTGTGTGTCGATCCTCGTGTTGTATACATGGAGTAACAAAAAGTGATTAACACCTCATGACCAGGGCCCTGTGCGTCGTACGTCGCTTACTACATCCAAGATCAAATGAAACATCCAAGACCAAACCATCGCGCTAACCGTGAGCGCGCTAATCCGGTTCTCCGAACACACCTGCTGTTGACGATTAGTACAGCTGGACGCAGTAATGTGACATCACTGGGTGTCGTAAAAGGGGCTACGCATCGATAGTGGAAACATTGATCGGCAACCCTCTGATTGGTCGGCGAAAATGTCGACGGAGCGCGCTCGGCTCGGTATTTTTCGGCAGCAGAGCAAGAACTCTTGAGTGAGGGATTTCAGGAGTTTCAGAGTTTAATCAGAATGCAAGGGAACACTGCAAAGGCTGCAAAAGCAAGGAGCGAGGGCTGGCAGAAAGTTGCTGACAAATTAAACTCGTAAGTAATTTAATAATAACAATAATAATGGAGTGGGTTTATATAGCGCTTTTCAAGGCACCCAAAGCGCTTTACAATGCCACTATTCAGTCACTCTCACATTCACACACTGGTGGAGGCAGCTACAGTTGTAGCCACAGCTGCCCTGGGGCAGACTGACAGAAGCCAGGCTGCCATATCGCGCCATCGGCCCCTCTGGCCAACACCAGTAGGCGGTAGGGTAGATTTATTATATTACACTATATTATCCAATATTATATTACATTATATTATATTATAATATGTTATATTATATCCCCTTTCACATTAGAGCCACAACAGGACCCACTAGAACATGGGAACAGGTAAAAGTGAAATATAAGAATATTCTACAGAATGGTAATATTTATCACTTATATTGCTTTTCGTCTCTTGGAAAGAGACCCTGAAATAATCTGTTTGTTTATAACAGCAACCAAGAAAAGGGCAGAGCAAAAAAAAGACAGGTGGTGGTCCTGCACCCCCTCGTCAACAAGTTGGTTAAGTAAATAATATCCTCACGGGAAAATCGATATCTCTCTATGAGCACACTGTCGCGCTGAGCTAAAGGATCCTGTCTGTCCCGCAATATACGCTGAATTCTGAAAACTCTCCTTATCAATCTTGCACCTTCCGCAATGGGTGGCTCGCGTATACGGACAGGACATGGCTGCGACAGGCTTCCCAAATCCACCTTCGCTTTTATAGCCGTGGTCTCTCATCTTGATTACACAAAGTAATTTGCAATTACTACTCTGAAATATGAATTACATCTGTAATAATCACATACATGTAATAGAATGTTAATAGTACATTTCCCTTTTTTAGGAAATGACCTGTATCTATCTGTGTGAAATCAATAAATGGATCAAGTGCTGCATTGTCTTTAGTTACATTGATGTTATTTATTTATGGTGAAACAGTGGTGGAATATCGCTGTTGCTTTCGTATGAATGACGCGGGCATACCTGCGTGGCCGCGATCTAATCCTGTTTACATAAAGTAAACCTGCTCCCCAGCAGGTTTACGCTTACGGCTCTGTTGCTATGACAGCAAGTCCCGGATGGGCTTCGGGGAACCGAACGATCCAGGATCACGCGAAATCGTCAACAATCTCATCCAGCTAACTCACTTAGCGCGGTACAAAGAACAGGCCCCAGCTCCCAAACATCAATCGTATGGTTGCAAGAAAATCAAACCTGTTTGAAATCCTTTCGCCCCTGGAGGCACAACTGGCAAGCTCATCCGAGTACGGAAGCGTAGAGCTGCCACCCAGGCAAAAGAAAAATAGAGCTATGTCACGTAATAACGTGAAATATTTCAAATCAAATCACTTTTATTGTCACATCACATGTACAGGTACATTGGTACAGCACATGTGAGTGAAATTCTTGTGTGCGAGCTTCACAAGCAACAGAGTTGTGCAAAATACAATAATGTAAACTTTATTGTTCTATTAATATACTTTTCACATTTTAACGTGATATAGCTCTGTTTTTCTTTTGCCTGGGTGGCAGCTCTACGCTTCCATATCTGAGGCTTTTCAATGTGGCCTCACAAAATTATCACGACTTACAACAATCATGAAAAGAGTTGGATGGACATTGCTGCTCAATCACAGCTGCCTGCTCAATGTTTTTCATTAGTAATTTTGCAAAGTTGATGGTGGTGGTGTGTGTATGAAAGACAGAGGTGGAGGACGAGAGACAGATTTTGTATGATAAGCTTCATAGTATGGACGCACAGTTTGAGCACTCAAATCGCATCAGAGCATCAGGCCGTACAGTGTGAGACCCTGCATCGTGACCTATGAACTTCTAACCCCTGAGATTCAATTGTACAGTTTGAGCAGGAGCTGAATAACGCGACTGAAAAATATCGCAGTGTTTACCCAACTTAATGCAGACTGTTTACAAGCTGCTGTTTCACATAATAAACCCTGCCTTCTGTTTCTGTTAAAGCAGTAGAGACGAGCTGTTTATATGTGCGTGGAAGTCCAGAAAATCGCAGTGTTTGCCCAGCTTAATGCAGACTGTTAAAACTAAACAAGCTGCTGTTTGACATAATAAACCCTGCAGTAGAGACGAGCTGTTTGCATGTTCGTGGAACTCTAGCGTCATTACCAGGCTAGCTGTGAGCTTCTAGCTCACGCTAGCTAACCAGCGAGCAGTTAAAAAGACAGCCGAAGCTGCACAAAACACCCACAAACTTGTCTCACTATGCTGTAACATAAGACTGACATCCAGCTAACCACAGCTAAAAAGATATTTAGAGAAAACTTACCATTTTGTCAGGTTACACGAGTTGAGTCGTTTCATGCTGAAAAGTTTGTTTGTTTTGGCTCTCAGTGAGAGCCTCTCACTGAAGACACCGACACTGAAGACATAGCTGTTCTTTTGTACTGCTTTTAAGCGAAACATTCTTTGTATATGAGGACAGGGGTGCTCATCCTCTTCAGCTCTAGCGTAGACAACTGGCTCTGCCATGTCTTCATGTATTTCTTCTTTCCATGTGTCCGCTACTTTGAAACGCTTGGGCAGTGTTGCCAACTCCTCAGTAAGGAAAATGCTATTGGTTGTCCTAAAAGTCGCTAGAAGTCGCTAAATGACGTCACCGCCTAATTTGCATAATTGATCATGCTAATCTAATTGTAACCTATGTTGTTGGAGAGAGAAATAACACCGTGGAAGAGACATAACGTGCGTAAAAAACGTCCTAAATGCATTTAGAGTTTATTTAGAACTACAAATTAAATTTATTTTAGCAATTATTGTTTTTTTTAATGTCACAATTCCAACCCTGTTCCTTTACCCGGGCTTGGACCGGCAAAAGTGACCCGAAATAGGCACTCTGGTGGAGTTACTTTGTGTGTGTGTGTTTATAAGTAGTTTTAAACCTTGTGATCCACAAAACAGCATAAGAGTAAAAGAGTAAAAGAAGAACTGACTGCGTTACAGCACCCGCTGCTTGTTGAGACTAAAAGCAATACGCGCTTTCACGTCTTTTATTAGGGGTCTGAAAACTAGCTAAATATAGCGACAAAGTCGCTAATTTGGCAACACTGCGCTTGGGCCGCTCTGGCATGACCAGTTTCAAACTGATTGGTAAAAAAGTTACTGGAAACTCCACTGGCGGCATGTTATCTAATGTGTGTTACGGCCCGGCTCTGCTAGGCGGCAGCGGACGTAACATAAACGAGCCCAGAGACCAAGGAGTTAGATAGGACGACAAACATAAGGTTTATTAACACAACTGAACTCCGTTAGTGAAACAACTCACTAGGCAGCAGAGAAACTTTAAACAAACACCACGATTAATAGCACCAGTAGAGCACTGCTCTACTAAACGTCTCGCAGGAGGCAACACAAAACACAGGCAGAAGGCAAAAGGGAGGGACTCTCTGTACAGTCTGTTCAAATCAACAAGTCCCTCGACGAATGAAGACTCCTCAGCCTTTTATACTATCCGTTAACTGCAGTCAGCTGTGTCACTTGTCATAACTGCAGACAGCTGTGTCACTTGTCCGTCGTACTCCAGGCTCCTGCGGCAGCCAATGGTGTGCGTAGTCTGACAGGCTCGGATCCGCATGAAGTTGGGGCGGGCATATGTCCGGGCCAGCCAATCCCCCGTGAGTCCTGGAGCACTGTAGCTTCCATGGAGGAAGGCGGGGCCACCAGAGGCCAGCGGCCGTAACACCCCTCCCCTTAAAATACCAACTATGTTGGGCTGAAGCCAACGTTACAGAGCATAAACAACAACAAAAGACAAAAGCAGTAAAACATGTTTACAAACGGGACAGACCGTCAGCTAAAACATTTTCAGTCCCCTTTTTGTGGTGGATACTTAAGTTGTATTCCTGCAACAACAGAGCCCAGCGCATAAGGCGCTGGTTGTGATTAAACATACGCGCCAGGAACACAAGTGGGTTGTGGTCTGTGTACACAACAAGAGGCAACATGCTGGACCCCAGGTACACGTGAAAGTGCTGAAGAGCCAACAACAAAGCCAGGGTCTCCTTTTCAATGGTGGAGTAGTTTAACTGATTTTTATTGAACTTGCGGGAAAAGTAACAAACGGGGTGGTTCAAACCCAACAAGTCTTCTTGCAACAGCACTGCCCCAGCCCCGACAGCACTGGCATCAACCTCGAGTTTGAATGGTCGCGTCAAATCAGGTGCAGCTAACACAGGAGAATGGCAGAGGAGGGCTTTTGCACTCTCAAAAGCATCCTGACACTCACTCGACCAGCTAAACTCAACCTTTGGGCTGAGCAGGTCAGTCAATGGCTTTACTACAGAGGAGAAATTCTTACAAAAGTTCCTGTAGTAGCCCACCATCCCTAGAAACCGACGTAACTCACGCCTGGTGGTAGGCGTGGGAAACTGTTTAATCACTTCCACTTTGGCATCTATGGGCCGGACCTGTCCACGTCCCACCTCCCTGCCTAAGTACGTCACAGTAGCTTTGGCAAACTCACACTTAGCTAAGTTGAGAGTTAGGGTAGCTTGTGCCAAACGGTGAAATACCTGTTGTAACGTTTCCAAATGATCTTGCCATGTTTCAGTGTAAACTACTAGATCATCTAGGTAGGCACTGCAGTTGGACAGACCACGGAGGACTTTATTTACTAGCCTCTGGAAGGTGGCAGGAGCGTTACACATGCCGAAAGCCATGACTGTGTACTGTAAAAAATCATCGGGTGTAACAAAGGCAGCGATGTTAGAGGCACGTTCAGTTAAAGGGACCTGCCAGTAACCCTTAAGAAGATCTAACTTGGAGACATACTGAGCAGTCCCAATACTGTCTACACAATCCTCAACCCTTGGGAGAGGATGTGAGTCAGCCACAGTCACAGAGTTCACCTTCCGGAAGTCTGTAATAAAACGGGGCGAGCCATCTGGCTTAGACTCCACTATACAAGGCGAGCTCCAGGGGCTTTGACTGGGCTTCGCTAAACCATGTTGCAGCAGATAGTCAGCCTCCTGTTTCATGAGCACGCGCTTATGGGGGCTGGCTCGATAAGGATGCTGCTTAATAGGTTTAGCGCCCTGGACATCAATGTCATGCTCTAGCACCGTAGTGGCAGTTGGCACATCCCCGAATAAACAGGTGTATTCCCTAATTAAGGCAATTATGTCCTCTTGCTGCTCTGAGATCAGATGCTCAAGCAAACCCGGCAATGCTTTTAGCATTTCAGAGTTAGACAAACGGGGTCTAGAACAGGTGGGATAACATAGTTTTAACCCATCACCCCCATCCGCCCCTCCTTCCTCCTGGTGGCTTGAGGCTACAATAGGAACACAGAGCCCTGCAGGCTTTGGTGTTGACCGCGGATGGTACAGTTTCAACATGTTTACGTGACAGACACGTGTTTTGCGTCTGCGGTCGGGAGTGCAAATTACATAATCTGTCTCCCCTCTCTTTTCACAAACTTTAAATGGGCCACTATACCTAGTAGACAAGGCTGAGCCAGGGACAGGCAAGAGCACGAGAACCTGGTCACCCACCTGAAAGGTTCTTTTAACAGAAGCCTTATCATAATGGCGTTTCATCTTTCCCTGTGACGCGGCAAGGTGTTGCTTAGCCAGAGCGTTGGCTTGATTCAAACGCTCACGGAAGTGTTTTACATAACTGCTGACGTTTGTTTTGAAAACCCCTTGTGAGCTCAAAAACGCCTCTTTCAGAGCTTTGAGGGGTCCCCGTGGCCTATGGCCAAATACTAGCTCAGAGGGACTAAACCCAAGTGACTCCTGAACGGCGTCACGGGCAGCAAATAACACAAATGGAACACCCTCGTCCCAGCTTTTATTACTCTCCAGGCAGTATTTGCGTAGCATCGTCTTCAAGGTCTGGTGCCACCGCTCTAATGCACCTTGCGATTCAGGATGGTAAGCAGAGGACACAATATGCTTAACACCCAGAGTGCTAACTGCTTGTTTGAATACCTTAGACTGAAAGTTCGAGCCCTGGTCGGTTTGTACGACCTTAGGCAAGCCAAACACTGAAAAGAAGGTTGTCAACGCCTTAACGACAGATCTCGCTGTAATTTTATGTAACGGGACAGCCTCGGGGAAGCGGGTAGCGGCACACATTATCGTGAGTAGGTATTGCTTTCCTGATTTTGTTCTAGGTAGTGGACCCACACAGTCTACTATGACATGGTCAAACGGCTGATCCACTACAGGAATGGGACACAACGGAGCCGGGGGTATGACCTGATTGGGTTTACCTGCAATCTGACATACATGGCAACTGTTGCAAAATTTAGAAACATCACGCTTCATACCAGGCCAAAAGAAATGTTTTAATAGTAGCTGGTATGTTTTTGTGAAGCCCAAGTGTCCTGACCACTGGCTTTCATGGGCAAGGGCCAGGATCTTCTGCCGGTACGCAGAGGGCACTACAATCTGCTTGACCTTACTCCAATCTGCACCTTCTGCACCTGGTGGAGACCACTGACGCATTAGAACATCATGTTCTATAAAATAGGCTTGTTGCTCCTTCTTGGCTTGCTCAGCACTTACCATACGTTTGAAACAGCTCTTTATTGTTTCATCAGCTAATTGAGCTGCTGACAGCTGGTCTCTAGTCAAAGGCAGTACAGAGTCCTTAGGAAATGGATCAGGCTCCTCGGGCGTCACAGAGTCTGGAGGTGACAGAACATTGTTTCTGTTAGTGGGTACATCATTCTCCCCGGAAAACGAGGACATCAACACAGAATCAGAGAGGGCAATATCAGTATCTTTCCGAGCTTGTGCTCGAGTAATTGCACAGGCTGGATACAGCCCAGGGTGCATAGACACATCAGAAGTTTTCTGATTCAGGGGGTTGTCTAAAACCTCCAGACGAGGGAGCACTACCCCTCCTGCGATGTCGTTGCCCAACAGCATGGCCACACCCTCTATTGGCAAGGCCGGGCAAACGGCAACAGGGAAAAATCCTGTAGCAAGGCTAGATTTAATAAAAATTCTGTGAACTGGTCTAGGAGCGTAACCCATCTCTATCCCCCGCAGAACAGAATTAAAACCACATTCACTTTTAGCAGAAAATGGTAATACACTTGAGAGGATGACAGTTTGAGAACCTCCAGTGTCCCTTAAAATACGCACAGGTTTTAACTCGGATGGATTGTCTGTTAGCGATACTAAGCCATCAAAAATGAATGGTTCGAAACAGGGGTCAGGCACCCTACCACCACACTCATGGTCCTCGTGACGGGCCTCAGCTTTTACAAAACCCACCCCTTTGGGTGGCTGAGCATGTGATGTTTTGCGTTTTAATGCTAAACAGTCAGCAATCACATGTCCGGTTTTATGACAGTAAAAACATTCACGGTGTTCCCTGGACCCAGACTCTTTAGCTGTGTGGCGCTGCTGCACAGGGCTAACCCGTGGCTTCTCACTGTCAGTAAATGAGGCTTTGTGAGTGAGTACAAACTCATCAGCAAGAACAGCAGCAGATGTTAGTGACGTCACTTTCTGTTCATTCAAATACAGCACAATACGCTCAGGAATGCATTTCTTAAAGTCCTCTAACAAAACTAGTTCGCGCAGAGCGTCATAGTCATTCGCTTTTGACGCAACACACCACTTATCAAAGAGAACCCCCTTTTCTCTTGCAAACTCCACATAAGTCTGCGACAGCAATCTCTTTTGCTGGCGAAACCTCTGCCTATAGGCCTCTGGAACTAGCTCATAGGCCTTCAAGACAGCTGCTTTAACACACGAGTAATCTAAACTGTCCTTTAAAGAAAGAGCAGCCACCACCTCTTGAGCTTTGCCGGACAGTTTGCACTGTAGCAAAAGAGGCCAAATCTCACTAGGCCACTGCAGCGCGCCAGCGATTCGTTCAAATGCTGCAAAGTATGTATCCACCTCAGTTTCTCTAAAAGTGGGCACTAAAGAAATGCACTTATCAATTTTAAAAGCAGAAGTGGAGGTGGGACCGGAATGGACAGCAGAGGCAGATGAGGCTTGAGACTGTGACTCCAGCTCAAGCTGTCGGAGCCTAACGGCCTTGTCCGCCTCTATTTCCAGCCTCCTTATTTCAAGCTGAACCCGCCGGTTCTGAGCCTTCTCCTCAGCCTCCATCTGGAGACGTGCCAGCCGCACCTTCAGCCGAGCTCCTTCTCTCCCTTCGGAACTCCCAGAAGAGAGTGGATCATAGCGAGGAAGCGTGCGCGGCGTTTTTCCCCGCTCATCCCCCTCACCATCCCCACTGGAACCATTTTGGCCCTCTTCAACTACGGCAGCTTGGCTTGGCACACCAGAGACCACAGGCAAAACAGGCGCTTGAAGCACACCAGCTCCCACCAACTTGTCCACCACTAAGGCTTTTATTTCACTCTTACGGAGAGTTTTTGAAACCTGCAGCTGAAAGTGATCCACAATTTGCAGCAAATCATTCTTGCGACAGCTATTAATAATCCCTAGAGACGGGGCAGCTATAAAGTGCTGCAAACAAAACGCAGCTGACATAGTGCTTAATCTTTAGCCAACTCAATTTCTCTTTTTCTTTTTTTTTTTTTTAACCCCCACTCCCAGGAACAAAGACCCCCTATAAGGGATCCCGGACGAGCCCCCACTTATGTTACGGCCCGGCTCTGCTAGGCGGCAGCGGACGTAACATAAACGAGCCCAGAGACCAAGGAGTTAGATAGGACGACAAACATAAGGTTTATTAACACAACTGAACTCCGTTAGTGAAACAACTCACTAGGCAGCAGAGAAACTTTAAACAAACACCACGATTAATAGCACCAGTAGAGCACTGCTCTACTAAACGTCTCGCAGGAGGCAACACAAAACACAGGCAAAAGGCAAAAGGGAGGGACTCTCTGTACAGTCTGTTCAAATCAACAAGTCCCTCGACGAATGAAGACTCCTCAGCCTTTTATACTATCCGTTAACTGCAGTCAGCTGTGTCACTTGTCATAACTGCAGACAGCTGTGTCACTTGTCCGTCGTACTCCAGGCTCCTGCGGCAGCCAATGGTGTGCGTAGTCTGACAGGCTCGGATCCGCATGAAGTTGGGGCGGGCATATGTCCGGGCCAGCCAATCCCCCGTGAGTCCTGGAGCACTGTAGCTTCCATGGAGGAAGGCGGGGCCACCAGAGGCCAGCGGCCGTAACATGTGTTAAACTAATTATTTTTTAAAAAGTAACGAGTCGAATTTTGCAAATGTAGCGGAGTAAAAGTACCGTTTCTTCTTCATAAATGTACTCAAGTAAAAGTAAAAAGTATCGTGCCAAAAAGGTACATTAAAAGTAATTTTTTTTCAAAAACTTACTCAAGTAAATGTAATGGAGTAAATGTAACTCCTTACTACCCACCTCTGGCTACTGAGTCATCAAAAGGTTTCTATCTGATATTAATTCTATTAATAATGCTTAGGACTCATATTGCACTGCTGGAAAAAGTTTATTTTGATGCATATGCTGCTTTTTTGCAAATTTGCAGTATAATATTTATTTTCGTTTTTCCTACAGTGTATAGAAATTGGTGTATTTCAAAAATAAAACTATGAAGACACTCAAAATAAATTTCCTGTGGTGGGAAACTATTTTGTGCAACTTTTTTGTATTTACAGTTTTGAGGGATAAGCCTTATAAATTTCTCTAACTAGAAATATATGTAAAAAAAAACAAAAACGATTTTAATTTTTTTTGTAGTTTATTGATCTTTTGTGCAATTTATGTAATTACTATGCACTTAATAAATACATATTATTAAAATTTAGGCTATAGTGGTTGTATTGATGTATAGCAACTTGAAATGCTCCCAAAAATGGCTCTACAACATGTAAAAATATAATATAAGCTCTGGTGGACTTGGTTCTATGGTAGGTCTTAAAGGGTTAAGCATGTGAATATCATTTTAGTTTCTCACCACATGAGGGTGGTGCTGTTGTTTGTGTTTTGTGTCTTGTATATGTAAGCTATATGTCGCAGCAGAGCATTGGATGAAGGCCACCTCCTCTGAACTGGGGTTTGACTCAGCTGGTTGAGCTCCACCTTCTTTCAGACTATCAAATAGACTGTTCTTTCACACACAGATGGCAGTGTAATGCTTTTTTTCTGCCTACAAGAGCCAGATTAGCAACTTTTCACATATTGCAAATAATTTTACACAGCAATCCTGATAACCATAGGGGTGGAAATACATTTCTCTTCATTTTAGTCAGGATGTTAAGCCACTTGAATTTATTTTATTGATTGATTTCTTTCTTTCTTTTTGGTGATAGGATAGGTAAGCCTGACCTGCCAAGAGGCCTTCACTTCTTTTGCTCTCTTTCTCACTCTGCTCTCTCTTTCCTTCTCTGTCTGTGTCACTGGTCACCACTCCCAAGTTCCCACACCTGATTATGCTACTCTGAGTTCTGCTCAGAGAAACAGCAAAAACTCAAAAGGTACATCTACAAGCCTAGTTTAACATATAAAATGGCGAAGCACATGAAAGAACACCTATAAAAAGACTGAACAAGTATGGCTTGTTTGGAAGAGTTGCCATTACAAATCCTCTTCTCTAAAAAAACACGGAAGCAGCAACTAGGTAGTAAACCACAAGGCTTCCAGAAAAATGTCTGTCTTTTACTAATATGCCATGCAAAGTGTGTTTAGTATTAGTGTTAGTCTGCACCCTCCAATTACCACAGTCCCTTGTACTATTTACTAAACAATAATGATGTAATGGACAAAGGTAATTCAGGAAGCCAATTGTCAATCCCTGCTATAGAAACAGTTCAGTGATTCTTCTTTCAGAAGAAAACATCCCCATTTTCCCTAACCCTATCTTGAGTAATTTTTAAATTTGTATGCTTTTACATTGTATCAAGACCCTAGTGTTTTTTTCAGTTCTTTCTTTTTTTAATGTAAGGGATTTTTAAATGTAATTAAAAAAAAATGTTTTTGCGGTATGGATTCAAAATAGCTGCCATCATGCTTTATGCTTAACAAAACTGCTTAAATATTTATCTTTCAAAGAATGTTTGTGCACATTATTTCATCAGATAGAACTACTGCTGTGAAGCGGGTTTGGAGGAGATCAAAACTCCAGACATCCAGAGGCCCCCAGAACACAAGAGACCATGGAAGACCAACAGAGGGGCAGCCGCGCCACTGTTCCAGTAAGAGCTGAGGAGAGTCCCAGATGAGGGCTCGCCCAGCAGCCGCGGAGCAGAAGTCAGGGGGAGTTGCAGTGACGCGCCCGTGAGCTCCGCCGGCCCCCAGCTGTGCCTGAGTGACCGAGCCCCAGGCCGAGAGGCCGGGGGCACCCCACCTCCAAAGGGGCCCGAGCGAGCCCCAGGCCCCGATAAGCGGCCGCCAAGGAGTGAGCCGGTGTGTACCCGGACGCCCACCCCCAGACACAAAGAACCACCAACGCACCGACACCTGAGGGAGTCCGCCACCGGCAGGGGAAGTGGTGGTGGGTGGAGATAGGCCTCCAAACCTTGGAGGGCCTGAGGTGTCCCCAGAGAGGTGGCGTCTGATACCCAACCTGACATATAGACACAGACATACAGGCACACACAGACACAAACATCCATTCCCACCCTCATGCTCTCATATGCACTCACTCCACACTCAACCAACGTGGAGACAGACATAAAGAGACGCTGTACACACAATCACACTCCCCAAGCGTACTCTACAAACCGGGTCTAGGTACCCTTGCCCCTGGAGGGGGGAATTGCACCCAGACCCAGGTGGTGTTACCCTTTTCCCTGCGGTGGGGAGAGGCAGACCACCCCGACTCCGCAGCAGCAGGGAGGCCCCACACCCCAGACCGCAGTCGGACGGCCAACTCCTCCTACTAGCCCTCCCGCTCCAGCAGGCCGCAGAGAATGGGGGTGGGAGAAGACTCCAAACCTCCCTCCACCCGCTCATTGTAGTGTTGATGCATATGTGTTCTAAGGTGCAATTAAAACCCAGGAGGGCATGGAGCTACCTGCCAAGGAGCAGCAGGTAAGCGCATAGTCCCTCCTGCTAGCCCTCAATGACTAAGTGTATTTAAAATTGAGAGGCCTGTTCTGTTCTGCATGGATTTCCTTTTCCCCCATCTGTGACTTTCCAAATATGCACATGGAAGCACAGGTATGTCTCTGATCGATTCATACCACCAAATATAAGTTACTGCAGTTAATGCAGGACCACTGCAGTCCTGCAATAATTTTATATTTAACTCAAACATTTTTGACCGCACCTCATGTGCATCAGTTCCTCCAATCCCGGTTGCATTGCATTGTATAAATGTGTAGCAGTCATTATCAGATTCTAAATATTATGATACTCTTTGATGTTGTGCACAAATGCAAGGTTTCCCCTGGCAGATACATAGTTTTACTTCAATGTATATAAAAAAACCTAACCAAATTTTGAGTTTTTCATTTTATATGTAGACACAAGTGACTTTACGCACACACACACACACACACACACACACACACACACACACACACACACACACACACACACCACTAAAACACAAGTGAGGCAACACACAGCCATGCTTGAGAGTTTTATTATTGCATAGGAAGAAGAGTTTACAGATAAAAGGCAAAGATGAGGAATACTTTTTACGGAAAAACTACTTTTCCACAGTTTAGGCTAGGGTTAAGAACTAGGGTTGGGATTGCCACTATTCATGACATAGACTTTTTATTTTGTTGCAAAATTTTTATGCTAGAGACAAAAGATGAAACAGAAATTGTAAAGCCAAATGAAGAATGTAAAACAAAAGCCACTGCACACCAAACAGTGTGTATTTTGACAGAAATTTCACATTTTCTTGACACAAACAGAAGGTCGACTTTTGCTGCATGCTATATCATCCCAGCACTTGGAACCTGTAAGATCCAAAAGCAAAAATCAGCAAAGTACAACACAAATCAAAACCTGAGACAATCCTTTTGACTTTTACTTGTTATCACTTAAAATAATTTACACATTTATTAACCATGTGAAATGTTGTGTTCTGGTTTACCGTTATGATTGATTTGCAGACAGTGCTGGTTGCGCCAGAAATTATTGGGCTCTCCTGGGCACCAGTTTGAATAGTCGAAAGGCTTTCCATCAGTCCATAACCAGGCCTTGTTCTAGATGAGAGAAATCGTGCATAGCACCGATTTTATTCACACCAATAGTCGAGCCCCCGGCCTCTCGGCCTGGGGCTCGGTCACTCAGGCGCAGCTGGCTGCCGGCGGAGCTCACGGGCACGTCACTGCAACTCCCCCTGACTTCTGCTCCGCGGCTGCTGGGCGAGCCCTCATCTGGGACTCTCCTCAGCTCTTACTGGAACAGTGGCGCGGCTGCCCCTCTGTTGGTCTTCCATGGTCTCTTGTGTTCTGGGGGCCTCTGGATGTCTGGAGTTTTGATCTCCTCCATACCCGCTTCACACCCTGGAGGACGGGGCTGTGGCCCCCCCACACTCCCTAGCAGATCATTACATGGAGAAACCTTTGGAATGCAAGCATGCTGATCCACACAGGTATGCACACATGGGTATTCACAGACGCGGACTAAAGCTTTCTTGGCTGCTGCCTCAAAGCACACTGTGCGCTGTCTATCTTGCGTGCTGCACAATATCGTTTATTATTTAGTAAATATTGATATCTATGACTAGCTAGTTTATTGTGATGGTGCTTTGTTTTCTCTATTATTATGTTGCTCTTTGTTGTTTGCTGTCTCCTCTGTTTGTTTTTTTTGTTTGTTTTTTTTTTTTTTTCTCCATACAGGTGACCCAGGAGTTCTTTTTTTTTTTTCTCTCTCTCTCTTCCCCCCCCCTTCTCACCGTCTCTTCTCCCCTTTGGTTTTCTTTCTTTCTCTCCCCCTCTTTCTCTCATTCATTCCCCCTGTCCTATTTATTAAAAAAAAAAAAAAAATGACAAAGGATGAACTGAAGCTCTGCCATCACGTAATGTCGCATACTGCTGTTTCTGATGTCATTTAACAAAAAAAAAAACAAACAAAAAAAACAAACAAACAAATAGTCAAGCTTAGCCACTGTCCCAGCAGATGAGCTAACATTGATGCAAGCCCAGATCATATCTACTTCATTTGTTAAAACTCACAGATACACTATTAAAGCTGCTTTAGCAACTCTACTGTTTCTGCATTCTCTACCTACCTCCAGCTCAGGCGTCTTTCATGCTGTTTCTGATTTAATCTATTATCATTGTTTGCTTCATTGTAAATACTCTCCCCATTGTCGGCTTTACGTATATTCTATTAGCACAGCAGGAAGGATCTATTTCTGATTCATTCAGACATAGATAAATAGAAACAGGCTAAACAAAGTACCTCCTGTGCATCACTTCCTCCAATCCAAGTTTCTTGGTAGTCATGACTGGCAGTCACTATCAGGTGCTGAATCCCATGATACTCTGTGCTGCTGTGCACAGATGCAAGGTTGGCCCCCATGACCAAGCAGTTTTTCTTCAATGGAGATGAAAGCAGGGAGCAACATCTGGATTCAGTTACAGTAAAAGAATATGGATTAATCCATTTTGGATGACAATACAAATGGAATAAACCTACCTCTGCTTTAGCCCATGTCGTGCGTCTTGGAATGTAGAGGAAACAGCGACCACTCAACAGAGTCCAACCACCAGGACAATCAGAGGACCTCTTGACCAGGTGACTTTTGGCTGGGGGAAATTATGACTTGTACACTTTTGTACACTTTTCCGAGAGAGATCAACATTTACACTCTGTAGCTTTAATTCACACCCAGATGTGGGTTTAAAGTGACCATTACAATAATAAAAGAGAGTATGAAAAATGAACAAAACTGCAGAGCCCTTTAGGTTTGTGAAGAAGTCTAGGTGAACTGAAGAAGCCTCTTGGATGAGAGATGAAATGTCTTCACAGACTTAAAGAAGTCCAGTTGCATTCTTTTTTCAAATTCTCTAAACTACCATGACCTGAACTGTTTTCAACTCAGCTCAGTATCTTTTAAATACAAACTGTATGTTTGGATTTTTGTCCATATCTCTATCAGCAATGCTGCACTCTGCCTTTACAAACATTTGTAAAAGGATGGCTCAATCTAAAGACCTCACTGATGTCAGGTATGATACAGTAATACGATGCCACCTTTGCAAGAAGCCAGTTCATTAAATCTCTTCCCTTATAGTTGCTCCCAAACAAATCAGCTGCAAGTGTTTACTCAACCAGAAAGTGGCAGAGCACATAATTACAGTGCTGAGGTGTATAAAAAATAACATTTCACAAAACACTGCTGATTAAATAACATTAAGCTAATGTTTTGTTTTGGTTTTTTTCTCGAGAAAACAAATACCAAGTTACATGAAACAATGAAAAGTTAACAAGAAAAAACAAATATGTGAAAAATGTATTGTCATCAGAATCTAGGATCTAAAATGCGTGTAGCAGGGGAATGATTTCCTTGTGCCAATTTAAGACAGACATTAGTTGCCTTTATTTTATTTGTAGTCCATCATTGTAAATTTAAATGTTCCAGAATGGTAAGTGCCATTCACATTGATTTCAAAGCCAAGCCAGAGAGCCAAGGCAACTACACTAAATTATTTATCTTGTAGTCTGCGATCACAAGTGTTCAAACTTCTTTTCAGCTTGAAAGGTGAACTGCAGTAATTTACACTATTTAGTTTACACAGTTTTTTCATTTTTCTCATGAATTTGCCCTTCTTATGTTTGTTTTTCTCATTAATTTATGACACTAATCTACATCTTATAATCTAAATATTATTTATTTATTCATGTATAACTTTCTTTCTTATTAACCCAATAAAGTGACTTAGAAATAACATGTTTTGATGTTAAATCATTAAGCCATTTGGCCACATGTAAATAGAAAACAAACAGGAAATTAATTTCAAATCATGTTATGCAACTGCAGATGATAATATAATTAGACAAAAACTTAAGGGGCACATTTTTGGAAAAATGTTGCAGTATGCTTACTGACCTGTTTGATTGGTTCCACTCCCTCCTTTGGGGAGAACTGAAAAAAGGACACTTAATGAACTTTTTGCCACCATTTACAAATAAAACTGTACTCACAATACTCACCAGCAGCATGGGTCAGAATCATCACAGCACAAACAAACACACACACAGGAAACATCTTCACGGTTATACAGATGATACAGCAAAGTTATAAAACTTCAGAAAGAGTGTGGCAGAGGGGATGCAGAATGACCGCTTCTTCTTTCTTAGTATCAGCCTGTAGCTACAAACTTTGAAGGGAAATCACATATATTATATACAGGTTTTTATCTCATCATCTATCATAAAATGAGGAAGTGACACAGCCAAACACACAAAGAAAAAGCATTTTAAATGAAGCAAAATTGTAGCTTTGAATGTTTGATCGAGCTAGTTATTAATCAACACCAATTTTTTTTTCTTTTTTTGTTGTTTGTTTGTTTTTATGGGACTTGTGGCATTCCCCTGCATTGTGGTGAATTTTTATGTATCACTTTACCCTTTTTATGAATGCATTTATGGTGGAAATGGCCTCTAGTAAGGCAGCACGGTGGCATGGTGGTTAGCACTGTTGCCACACAGCAAGAAGATCCTGAGTTCAATTCCACCATCAAGCCGGGGGCTTTCTGTTCTCCCTGTGTTTGTGTGGGTTCTCTCCGGGTACTCCGGCTTCCCGCCGCTGTCCAAAGACATGCTGTTTATGGGGATAGGTTGATTAGTTATTTTGGATTAACCAAATCCAAATTGCCCGTAGGAGTGAATGTGAGTGCGAATGGTTGTCTGTCCCTGTGTGTTAGCCCTGTGACAGACTGGCGACCTGTCCAGGCTGTACCCTGCCTCTCGCTCTATGACAGCTGGGATAGGCTCCTGCGCCCCCTGCGACCCTGAAACGGATAAGCGAATGGAAGGATGGCCTCTAGTAATATAAAAGAAAAAAAATAATCATGATGTAATAACAGAGTACTCTTTGGTCTTTTCATGTTATTGGCAAACTTATGCACTTGATATTTATAGTAGATACTATTATATTAATTGATGTGGGTATAAATTGGATATTGTTGTTCTGAAATAACAAAGATACAGTGCTAAACAATGGGTGCTTTAGGCCATTGATAGTTGTTTGCTAGGAAACATGATGGGATCATAATATTTGGTCAATATAAGAATGCTTAATAGCCGAGCATGCTGATGTAGGTGAAGATCTAAAAGACAATGTCCTAAAATTGCAACCAAAAGGGACCCAAAATAAAAATAAAAACAACAACTTTATTAAGGCTGATGAGACAGCCCTGGAATGCAAAACCAATTAAAGGAAAAGGAAACTCAGTCCACAATGGTAATATATGTGGACAGCGTGACGCTTTTGTACTGCATTCAAATAATTATGAGGAGCGTGAGGAGATCCCTCAGCAGGATCAATGCACATAAAGCTCCGGGTCCTGACAACATTCCTGGTCGTGCACTGAGAGACTGTGCAGTGGAACTCACTGATGTCCTCACAGACATCTTCAACATATCACTCATCCAGGCTGTCGTCCCCACATGTTTTAAAGCCACCACAATCATTCCGGTTCCAAAAAAGTCATCTCCCTCCTGCTTTAATGACTACCGTCCTGTTGCACTTACTCCCATCCTGATGAAGTGCTTCGAACGACTAGTCATGCAACACATCAAGACTGTCCTGCCCCCCTCCCTGGATCCCTTCCAGTTTGCCTATCGGCCCAACCGCTCAACCGATGATGCCATCTCCACTGCACTCCACTCGGCACTCACACACCTGGACAAAAATGACTCATATGTTCGAATGCTGTTCATAGATTTCAGTTCAGCATTCAACACCATAATCCCCCAACAGCTCATTCAAAAACTGGTCCAGCTGGGGCTCAACACCTCACTGTGCAACTGGCTGTTGGATTTCCTCACCGGAAGACCTCAAGCAGTACGGGTTGGCAGTAATACATCCAGCACCATCATTTTAAACACGGGGGCCCCGCAGGGATGTGTGCTGAGCCCCCTCCTCTTCACTCTGCTGACCCATGACTGCACCCCATCATACAGCTCCAACCTCTTCATCAAGTTTGCGGACGACACAACGGTGGTGGGTCTCATTAGCAACAGGGATGAGACCGACTACAGAAGTGAGGTGAGACGCCTGGCCACGTGGTGTGCTGACAACAATCTCTCTCTGAATGTGGAGAAGACGAAGGAGATTGTTGTGGACTTCAGGAGAATGCACACCCAACATGCTCCTCTGACCATTGACGGAGCGTCTGTGGAGAGAGTGAGCAGCACCAAGTTCTTGGGTGTGCACATCACAGAGGATCTCTCCTGGACGTACAACACCACAGCACTGGCCAAGAAATCACAGCAGCGTCTCTTCTTTCTCCGCAAACTAAGAAGAGCAGGAGCACCAGCCCCCATCATGTACACTTTCTACAGAGGCACCATCGAGAGCATCCTGTCGAGCTGCATCACTGTGTGGTTTGGAGCCTGCAATGCGTCCTGTCATAGAACCCTCCAACGCATAGTGAGAGCTGCAGAGAGGATCATTGGTGTCTCTCTCCCCTCCCTCCAGGACATTTACAGCACCCGTCTCACTAAAAAAGCCCTTTGCATAGCGGCTGATCCCACACACCCAATGCAAAGCTTCTTCAAGCTGCTGCCGTCGGGGAGGAGACTGCGGAGTCTCCAGGCCAGGACCAGCAGGCTGAAGGACAGCTTCATCCATCAGGCTGTCAGGAAGCTTAACTCCCTCCCGATTCTGCCCCCTCTCCCCTCTCTCCTCCACGGTCTCACTGAACTCTGTCACACACACACAAACACACACACTCTCTGACTCACTCACTGGCCTGCACCAGTTACCAGTCACTTTGTGGAGCATTGGACTGCCATTACCTCATAAGACTTTGTTGTTACACTTTCTCTTACCGTACATTACCAAATCTCCATTTGCATTATTTGCCTATTTGCACTACTCTGCCTGGTTTACACTCAATGTCACTTACCCATTATATTGTATATTATATAGCTTTCTTGTTATATGTAAAATTGTATTTATTTAAATTTTTACTTTTTAATTATTTTACTTGCATTTTTTAATCACTTTTATATTTAAATATATTTAAATGTTCATTTGCTATTTATCTAGGGAGTGAAGAGTAACGCAATTTCTATTCTCCGTATGTCCTGTACATGTGGCAGAATCGACAAATAAAGTTGACTTTGACTTGACTTTGACTTTGACTTTGACTTATCTACATCCGATTGCCTCGAGGCCTTATGACATCCTCCACACTATGCAGATGAACATATAAAAGTGATGAACACCTCTTTCGTCGAATTTTGAGTGTTTCAATCAACTTTGTTACATCTGTGGTGTTCCCGCCGTCAAAAGTGACTGCCATAGATAATGAATAGAACCCCCCAGCCCCTCTTTGGCCTCTGACCCACTGAATGTCCCACTCAATGACCACTGAACGACCCATTGACCCACCCACTGAACTGAATTCGGTAATGAAAAATGTTTCTTATGTTAATTTAAGAGCACTAAAGTAACCCCTTACTTTAGTGCTCTGGGGGTGAAAACAACCGTAGGGTTAAAAAGAAGCACCTAGCCGTGTAGTCCGCCTTTACAAATATTTTTAAGTAAGCGAATGAATCATTTTAAAGAGCCCACTGAATTTGAGCAAGGTACTGTAATAGTATGCCACCAAATATTTAAAATTAACATTAGTATTTTAACAGTTAAGATGTCTTTTAGCTGAATTCCTGCTTGTGTGAAGCCCTCACATAGAGTGTGAGCATGCTGTGGGCCTCCTGCACATGCACAACGGGCACCGTAAAGGTCCTTCTGTGCTTAGGTATCTTAAGTAAGGTTTACTTAGATTTTTTTTTTTAATTCTGGGAACTAATTCGATTTTACAGTGTATACTTCATGCTGGTGCTGGGATGTGGGTCTATCTGCAGTGTCCTCATACAGTCTGCTTCCTTGGAGCCTGTTTGAAAGTGTGAATAAAAGAAAGCTAATGTTAAAGTCTACACTGTGAGTGGACATTGTGTTTTAAGTTTAACATATTTTGCATTTTGTTAATGTTTTGTGACTTGTACAGCTCTGTATACAGATACGTCTTTTTTTTCCTGTGTCCATATAATATTTTATGGGAATGATGCCATATGATGCCATAGCCCTGACACTACACACTGCCCTGTCACACCTGGAGAAGAGAGACACGTACAGTGGGGCAAAAAAGTATTTAGTCAGCCACCGATTGTGCAAGTTCCCCCACTTAAAATGATGACAGAGGTCAGTAATTTGCACCAGAGGTACACTTCAACTGTGAGAGACAGAATGTGAAAAAAAAATCCATGAATTCACATGGTAGGATTTGTAAAGAATTTATTCGTAAATCAGGGTGGAAAATAAGTATTTAGTCATAACAAAAATACAACTCAATACTTTGTAACATAACCTTTGTTGGCAATAACAGAGGTCAAACGTTTACTATAGGTCTTTACCAGGTTTGCACACACAGTAGCTGGTATTTTGGCCCATTCCTCCATGCAGGTCTTCTCGAGAGCAGTGATGTTTTGGGGCTGTCGCCGAGCAACACGGACTTTCAACTCCCGCCACAGATTTTCTATGGGGTTGAGGTCTGGAGACTGGCTAGGCCACTCCAGGACTTTCAAATGCTTCTTACGGAGCCACTCCTTTGTTGCCCGGGCGGTGTGTTTTGGATCATTGTCATGTTGGAAGACCCAGCCTCGTTTCATCTTCAAAGTTCTCACTGATGGAAGGAGATTTTGGCTCAAAATCTCACGATACATGGCCCCATTCATTCTGTCCTTAACACGGATCAGTCGTCCTGTCCCCTTGGCAGAAAAACAGCCCCATAGCATGATGTTTCCACCCCCATGCTTCACAGTAGGTATGGTGTTCTTGGGATGCAACTCAGTATTCTTCTTCCTCCAAACACGACGAGTTGAGTTTATACCAAAAAGTTCTACTTTGGTTTCATCTGACCACATGACATTCTCCCAATCCTCTGCTGTATCATCCATGTGCTCTCTGGCAAACTTCAGACGGGCCTGGACATGCACTGGCTTCGGCAGCGGAACACGTCTGGCACTGCGGGATTTGATTCCCTGCCGTTGTAGTGTGTTACTGATGGTGACCTTTGTTACTTTGGTCCCAGCTCTCTGCAGGTCATTCACCAGGTCCCCCCGTGTGGTTCTGGGATCTTTGCTCACCGTTCTCATGATCATTTTGACCCCACGGGATGAGATCTTGCGTGGAGCCCCAGATCGAGGGAAATTATCAGTGGTCTTGTATGTCTTCCATTTTCTGATGATTGCTCCCACAGTTGATTTTTTCACACCAAGCTGCTTGCCTATTGTAGATTCACTCTTCCCAGTCTGGTGCAGGTCTACAATACTTTTCCTGGTGTCCTTCGAAAGCTCTTTGGTCTTGGCCATGGCGGAGTTTGGAGTCTGACTGTTTGAGGCTGTGGACAGGTGTCTTTTATACAGATGATGAGTTCAAACAGGTGCCATTCATACAGGTAACGAGTGGGGGACAGAAAAGCGTCTTACAGAAGACGTTACAGGTCTGTGAGAGCCAGAGATTTTCCTTGTTTGAGGTGACCAAATACTTATTTTCCACCCTAATTTACGAATAAATTCTTTACAAATCCTACCATCGTTCCCTCGAAGCTGGACAGGAAACTGCAGGATCTAGGACTGAGCAGCTCCCTCTGCAGCTGGATCCTTAGCTTCCTGTCTGACAGACGCCAAGTGGTCAGACTGGGCAGCATCACCTCATCCCCCGTCACACTGAACACTGGTGCTCCACAGGGGTGTGTACTGAGCCCTCTCCTGTACTCACTCTACACCTACGACTGCACGGCCACTAACAACTCCAACATCATTGTGAAGTTTGCGGACGACACTACAGTGGTGGGTCTTATCACCAACAGTGATGAGACAGCTTACAGGGAGGAGGTCAGCGCCCTGACCCACTGGTGTCAAGACAACCATCTCACCCTCAACGTCGCAAAGACAAAGGAGTTGATAGTGGACTTCCGGAGGTGCAGAGAAGTACACACCCCCATCACCATCAACGGCGCTGCTGTGGAGAGAGTGAGCAGCTTCCGGTTCCTTGGTGTACATCTGGCTGAGGATCTTACGTGGTCAGTACACACAAACAAAACAGTGAAGAAGGTGCAGCAGCGCCTCTTCTTTCTCAGGAGACTGAAAAGATTCGGCATGAGCCCCCGCATCCTCAGGACCTTCTATCACTGTGCCATTGAGAGCATCCTCACTGGATGCATCACCACCTGGTATGGCAACAGCACCGCCTACAACTGCAAAGCTCTCCAGCGAGTAGTGCGGTGCTCTGAACGGATAATTGGAGGTGAGCTTCCCTCCCTCCAAGACATCTACAGGAAGCGGTGCCTGAGGAAAGCGGGGAGGATCATCAAGGACTCCAGTCACCCCAGCCATAAACTGTTCAGACTACTTCCATCAGGAAGGAGGTTCTGCAGCATCCGGTCCCGTACCAGCAGACTGAGAGACAGCTTTTTCCATCAGGCCATCAGACTGCTGAACACTTCATAGACACCTCAGCTTCACTACTAGAACTTTAACATTATGCACTCCATACTGTACAGTAACGCCACTGTTTTGCACATGTCTCACTCTGTATATTTTATTTTATATATTTTATTTATTGTTTACTCTATTTAATTTGTAAAATATGTGTATACACACACACGTAGAAAAATATTTAGTATACACATCCAGAAATGCATATACTATTATATATTGTACATATATTTATTAGTTTCAGATGTAGCCATTCTTGTATTTTGCTTGTTTACATTATTGTATTTTGCACAACTCTGTTGCTTGTGAAGTACCAATGTACCTGCACATGTGATGTGACAATAAAAGTGATTTGATTTGATTTGAATGGGAAAACCACAACCTTTAAAAGACATTTTAAAATATAAACTAAGCATTATGAGTGTTCAGATTGATTTGTCTGCTTTAATGAGTTAGTTTTTTTTCTGTAATGCTACATACATTACAATACAAACAGTCTTCATTTCCACTTCCTCTAAAAGAATGATTAAAGAGCTTTTTAGAGCTGCCATGTGGTTTTATACCAGATGTAAAAATGTTAAAAATAGTCATTATAACTTAGGGGTTTCTGAATAAAAAAACAAACAAAAAAACCCCAAACAAAACCAAAACAAAACTACAGTTATATAACATAATTGCTTTAGGTGAAGCACCTAGTGTTTTTAAGAAAGCCAAAGATCATCATGGCTGTTTATGCAGTATGTAAACATTTTGAAACTGACGTTAATCAACAGAGATAATAAATGCAACTATTTCCCCAGTGATATTCAGTATGCGTTAGATGCAGTATGATCACAAGTGCTTCATATTAAATTATCAGGGATTTTAAAACATATTAAAACAAAATTCACAAACATTTATGTACCCATTGTCAGCACAGTTCAAAATGATGTGGTAAAGATAAAACCAAAACTCTTGTAACATGTCGCAACTTCAGTTTTGAAGGGTGGTTTTAAAAGCTCAAACTTCTTCAAAATGTTACCAAAGCTGCTGGCTAACTGATGAAATCAAGATAGTTTATCTTCAAGTCACAGACGAGTTCCTTTCCTATCTTCCATTTTTTCATATTAAAGAAAAAAATAACTTCAGTTACATCTTTTGGGTTTTTTAAGGCACAAAGCCCACTGGAACAAAGACAACCAACTGCACGGCAAGCCACAAGACAGACAAAACACAAGACAGAGCTCTTTGTCCTTTGACTCATGAGGGAAGCTGGCCAAGGCCAAGAACTGCTCCCCTCACTTGAACCCAGCCAACCTCGACTGACTTCCTCATCACTGCCTCTTTTATTGACAACAAACAATCATACATGAATATACAATTACAAATACACGTGACAGTCTTAGGCAGGCATATCTGATCAAAATCAGCGTCTGTATTCTGTGTGTGTGTTTTCAGCCATACCATACATAGACATACTTCCTTATCAACCTTTCCAGTTGCAACAAACAGGGTGCAACTTTTCAATGAACTTAACATGTATATGAGGTATGCTGAAAAGCAGAAGTGAGCGTATCGCTAAACTATAAAACCAGGAACTTGAAAAAAGTCATATCTCAAGTGAACCTTTAAAGGTGTGAAGTCGTGCACCTTAGAAGAGCAGAACCTTGTGTTTTCTAAATGTGCAATGTAGCTCATATCTGCACAAGGCTGCATTTTAATTGGTGAAAAAACATTTTATTAGCACACATGCAACAGGAACTTTGTCGCATGGAGTCACACAAACCACCTGCAACTCAACACCTCAAAGACTAAGGAACTGGTTGTGGACTTCGGGAGGTCCAGAGAAGGTCCACTGCCGGTTCAGATAGAGGGGGAGGAGGTGGAGGTGGTCAACAAGTACAAGTACCTCGGGCTGTGGGTGGACAATAAACTGGACTGGTCATGCAACACAGAGCACCTGTATAAAAAAGCCCAAAGCCGACTGTACTTCCTCAGGAGGCTGAGGTCTTTTAACATCTGCAGGAAGCTCCTGAGGATGTTTTACCAGTCGGTGGTTGCTGGAGTACTTTTCTATGCTGTGGTGTGCTGGGGGAGCAACACAGCAAAGAAGGACTCATCCAAGCTGGAGAAACTGATCAGGAGGGCTAGCTCTGTGGTCGGCATGAAGCTGGACACTCTGGTGACAGTGGCAGAGAAAAGGACATTAAAGAAACTGATGGACATTATGAACAATGCTGGGCATCCTCTGCACACGGCCATAAACAACCAGAAGAGTCTGTTCAGTGACAGGTTGCTTCTCCCCAAGACAAGAACTAACAGACTTAAAAACTCCTTTGTCCCACACGCCATCAAACTGTTTAACTCCTCTCTGGAGGGGAGAGGGAGGGAAAACAGGAGGACAAAGGAGGGGGGAACAACTAAGCTGTAGTGCCTCTTCACCTCACTGTACAATACCTTGTGCAATACTTTTTGTAAATAGTCAACAGTGCAATAGACTCAATACTTGAAATGTGCAATTCACTTGTATTTTTATTTTTTATTCCTATTTATTCTATTTATCCCCTTTGTATATTTTATTTATATTTGTCTCTGTATTTATATATGTGTGTGTGTGTGTGTGTGTGTGTGTGTGTGTGTGTGTGTGTGTGTGTGTGTGTGTGTGTGTGTATATATATATATATATATATAACAATTCTGTAACTGTAACTTCGGTCGTTGCTGTGCTTTTTGGAAGTCGAATTTTCCAGAGGAACCCACCCGAGGGATTAATAAAGTTCTATCTTATCTTATCTTATCTTATCTTATCTTATCACATTGACAACCGTTTTAGGACTTTATAGCAATGATTATATATATATATATATATATATTAGCACAAATGACAGTCTTACAAACATCAACCTTGACAACATCCTAATGGTTTTATCTAAATTCAGTGTTGCGTTATACAGTGGCAAAAATATAAAAAAAATTAAAAATTAAAAATTTAATTGAGTAAAATTTAATTTGTCTTAACAATTTTTGAGATGCACTCCTTATAACACCTTAAAGCTGTGATGGCTGAGTAGTTACGGCATTGTACTTGGAATCCAAAGGGGATTCCCTGTGCAGGTTCAAATCCTGCTCACAGCAGTAGTGGCTTTCTCTGAACAGATTAAGTATTAGTGAGTTTCCCAAAGGAACCCACTTGAGGGATTCATGAAGCTTTATCTGATTTTTTTTAATCTAATCTCTATGTTATATCGAAATGTTAATTCTGAATTACATTTCTCAGCCTATTTTAGCTCCCTGTCTCATAGACATGGAGGAAGCACAAAAACTATTGAAAGAATTGTGCACACAAACATACTGAATGAGGAAATGCATTTGCACTGTGAAATAAATGAGAAGTTGCACAAATTTCCACAAGACTTCTAGGTAGATTTCTTTTTTTTTCAACTAATGACTAAGAATAGAATTTGAGTAAAAGAAGAATTGTATTATGCATTGTTATATTATCTTAAACCTCTGAGACTGTCCTTGTTACACCCCGGCCTAGGCAACCGGAGTGCAACATGAAAAGTAAAGATAAGGAAAATAAAACTACGAAGAAAAACACTAAGGCTCTCCACCAAAATCCCAAAAAGTGTCTCAAAACGAATTTATTTACATCAAAACACAAAACGTCAAACTATTTACAACGGGGGGGGAAGATCGCGACCATGACATACAGAAACACAGGGCTTAAATACATAGAAGGAGCAATCAGGGAATGGACCACAGGAGGGAAACACAGCCGGGGCAAATTAGAACTGACGAGACAAGGAAACGTAAACTGAACACACTAAGATAACACAGACTTTCAAAGTAAAGTAGGAAACACATAACAGTCACGCAAAAACAACACATTACCAACGCCAAATCGTAACATACCCGGAGGAGCACCTAGACACTCAAATCCCCACACAATTACGGCCACAGTCGTAACACCCCCTTACCCAAGAATTAACATTAACCCCAAAATGTTTAATTCAAGGAGACAGTGCTCTAGACAGGGTGTCAGCCAATACGTTAACCTTCCCTTTCTTGTAGCTGATCTCCAAGTTAAAATCTTGCAACAACAAGGACCAGCGCATAAGTCTTTGATTGGAGTTGCACATTCGGGAAAGGAACACCAGTGGGTTGTGACCGGTAAACACCTGCACAGGCAGCACACTTGACCCAGCATAGACCTAACATACCCCCCACCCAAAAAAAACAAACATTTAAAACATACAACCCCAACGAAAAAATGAAAAGTTCCATGTCCAGCCCATACGGCACCGGCCACCGTCCCGCAGGCGACGCTGATGACTGGACGGGTCCTCCAGTGGAAACGGAAAACCGGAGCGGGCCCTCGGACACTCCAGCGAAGACGGATGAAGGCTGGAGCGGTCCCTCGGATCCTCCAGCGAAGGTGGATGAAGGCTGGAGCGGTCCCACGGACCCTCCAGCAGACGACGAAGGCTGAGGCGGCCCCTCGGACCCCCCAGCGAAGGCAAATGAAAACTGAAGCGGTCCCACGGACCCTCCAGCGGAGGCAGATGAAACTGATGGAGGCTGGAGCGGTCCCCCTGACCCTCCAGCAGACGACGAAGGCTGAGGCGGTCCCTCGGACCCCCCAGCGAAGGCAGATGAAACTGATGGAGGCTGGAGCGGTCCCCCTGACCCTCCAGCAGACGACGAAGGCTGAGGCGGTCCCTCGGACCCCCCAGCGAAGGCAAATGAAAACTGAAGCGGTCCCACGGACCCTCCAGCGGAGGCAGATGAAACTGATGGAGGCTGGAGCGGTCCCCCTGACCCTCCAGCAGACGACGAAGGCTGAGGCGGTCCCTCGGACCCCCCAGCGAAGGCAAATGAAGGCTGGAGCGGTCCCACGGACCCTCCAGCGAAGGCGGATGAAGTGTGGAGCGGTCCCACGGACCCTCCAACGAAGACAGACGGAGGCTGGAGCGGTCCTCGGACCCCACAGTGATTGGACGAGCCCCCATATGTTACACCCCGGCCTAGGCAACCGGGGTGCAACGTAGAAAAGCAAAGATAAGGAAAATAAAACTACGAAGAAAAACACTAAGGCTCTCCACCAAAATCCCAAAAAGTGTCTCAAAACGAATTTATTTACATCAAAACACAAAACGTCAAACTATTTACAACGGGGGGGAAGATCGCGACCATGACATACAGAAACACAGGGCTTAAATACATAGAAGGAGCAATCAGGGAATGGACCACAGGAGGGAAACACAGCCGGGGCAAATTAGAACTGACGAGACAAGGAAACGTAAACTGAACACACTAAGATAACACAGACTTTCAAAGTAAAGTAGGAAACACATAACAGTCACGCAAAAACAACACATTACCAACGCCAAATCGTAACATACCCGGAGGAGCACCTAGACACTCAAATCCCCACACAATTACGGCCACAGTCGTAACAGTCCTAAAGAAAGAAAGTTGTTTTTTTAAGGGATCCTTTCTGCCCTTTTCAAAAATACAACATTAGGGTAGGGTTGTCATTGGTTTTATACAATGACTGTAGAAAACCTGGATGGTGCGACAGCTCCCCAAAGATGAAGCCAAAACGTCTCTGTCGCCCCCTGATGTCTGGCTGCAGTATAGGTCATAAACCCCACCTCCTCCGTGCCAGGAGGATTGCCAGGATATATACATCGGGGAAACCAAACAACCTCTGGCGAAGCGGATGGCACAACACAGAAGAGCTACCTCGTCAGGCCAGGACTCTGCAGTCTATTTACACCTACAGGCCAGTGGCGCTGGTTTGAGCGTGGAGTCAAAGAGGTCATTTAAAGGGAAAGACCATCTCTGAATCGAGGAGGCGGCCTAAGATCTGTGAAGGTTCTCAGTCATCCAGGTCATCGTAAGGAGCTTGGAAAGAAAAGCGTCTGGACTTCTTTAAGTTGCTTGAAGACGTTTCACCTCTCATCCGGGAAGCTTCTTCAGTTCTAAGGGTCAAATGGTGGGGAGTCCCAGATATAAACCCAGTGGGAGTTTCCCCCCAAAGAGGGACGAAGGACCCCCTGATGATCCTCTACCTAATCACATGAGCCAAGGTGTGAAAGCGGGTGTGGGTCCCAATCAGCCATGGTTTTGGGTGAGCTCATTTTGAAACCTGGCCCCACCTTATCATGCGAATTCCTGAGGGCAGAAGGCCCAGGATGTGAGTGGGCGTTAAGGCGTCTGGGAAGGGATCTCAAAACTGGATTATAGATGGCAGAGAGTTGGTGTCGTAAACCACCGCCTCTGTTCAAAGATGGTCTCTCACAGTGGACATAGATGGCTTCTTTCACTCCTCTTTAAAACCATCTGTCATCTCTGTCCAAAATGTGAACGTTGGCATCCTCGGCCTAAGGGTACATCTGTCATCATCTTACAATGCTGTGATTGCAGCCATTCCCCAACTCTCTGTGAATTGTACTCAAGGCCATTGATCAGTGGTCTTTGATCAGTGGGTTTTGGTCAGTGGTTGTTGATCAATGGTCATGAGAATTTGTTTAATTATGATTAAGGAACTCACCTCCCTGTCCATTGTTCCTTCAGTGGGCTGGTTTCAGTCATTATGCAAATGTACTGTTTATAAGATTGGGGAAACCTGCAGTTAGTTGAGACTGAAGAAGTCACTTGGATGAGTGACAAAACGTTTACAAAACGCTACGTCCAGATGAACAGAATCAACTTTTGGAAATGTGTTAAATAAGTTCTCAGAAAAAAAAGCACAAATAGATGATGTTCAAGCTGAAAATATATTAGATTTGATGTAAATGACATGGATATTCACAAAATGTGTATGACATATCCTGCTAAACTTCCCCCACTGCAATTTTCACAGAAATTCACAAATGAAAAATGACAAAATTAGCTTTTCAAGCATGTTTATTTGTAATACTCATCCAGATCTTTAGAAGTTTGTCATTTTGTCATTTGTCATTTTGTCATTTTTGTCCATTTTGATCAAACCATTTTTTACATAAAGTATTGTATTTGTATTCCATTATGCAAAATGGAATACAAAGGACTATGTCGGCTGCAGTTTTTATGAACAACTTAAGATTACACAAAAGGTAACAATTTATAGAGAGTATTAACAATTGAGCTCAATTGAGCTCAAATGCATTGTTCTCCACTGATTGTCTGTCAAAGGTTTCTACAACATGTTTGGTAAATTCAGTTGATTGGAGATTATTTGGAAAGGCATACACACTTGTCTATACAAGATCCCATCATTGGCAGTGCAGAGGACACATCAAGTCCAAGGACATAACTGTAGACCGGAGTGTATCAAGGCACAGGTCTGGGGACGGGTACAGAAAATTTCAGCGCATTTAAAGTTTCACAGTGCACAGTGGTCTCCATCATTCATAAGTGGAAAACATTTTGAACCACCTGGACTCTTGTCATGGCTACCAGACAGACTTATGCACAGACAGAGTTCTTTGACAATAAAAGAACACAGCTTATTAACAACGGGGAAGAGCTCAATGCTATATACAGTGGGACAAAAAAGTATTTAGTCAGCCACCGATTGTGCAAGTTCCCCCACTTAAAATGATGACAGAGGTCAGTAATTTGCACCAGAGGTACACTTCAACTGTGAGAGACAGAATGTGAAAAAAAAATCCATGAATCCACATGGTAGGATTTGTAAAGAATTTATTCGTAAATCAGGGTGGAAAATAAGTATTTGGTCACCTCAAACAAGGAAAATCTCTGGCTCTCACAGACCTGTAACGTCTTCTGTAAGAAGCTTTTCTGTCCCCCACTCGTTACCTGTATGAATGGCACCTGTTTGAACTCATCATCTGTATAAAAGACACCTGTCCACAGCCTCAAACAGTCAGACTCCAAACTCCGCCATGGCCACGACCAAAGAGCTTTCGAAGGACACCAGGAAAAGTATTGTAGACCTGCACCAGACTGGGAAGAGTGAATCTACAATAGGCAAGCAGCTTGGTGTGAAAAAATCAACTGTGGGAGCAATCATCAGAAAATGGAAGACATACAAGACCACTGATAATCTCCCTCGATCTGGGGCTCCACGCAAGATCTCATCCCGTGGGGTCAAAATGATCATGAGAACGGTGAGCAAAGATCTCAGAACCACACGGGGGGACCTGGTGAATGACCTGCAGAGAGCTGGGACCAAAGTAACAAAGGTCACCATCAGTAACACACTACAACGGCAGGGAATCAAATCCCGCAGTGCCAGACGTGTTCCGCTGCTGAAGCCAGTGCATGTCCAGGCCCGTCTGAAGTTTGCCAGAGAGCACATGGATGATACAGCAGAGGATTGGGAGAATGTCATGTGGTCAGATGAAACCAAAGTAGAACTTTTTGGTATAAACTCAACTTGTCGTGTTTGGAGGAAGAAGAATACTGAGTTGCATCCCAAGAACACCATACCTACTGTGAAGCATGGGGGTGGAAACATCATGCTATGGGGCTGTTTTTCTGCCAAGGGGACAGGACGACTGATCCGTGTTAAGGACAGAATGAATGGGGCCATGTATCGTGAGATTTTGAGCCAAAACCTCCTTCCATCAGTGAGAACTTTGAAGATGAAACGAGGCTGGGTCTTCCAACATGACAATGATCCAAAACACACCGCCCGGGCAACAAAGGAGTGGCTCCGTAAGAAGCATTTGAAAGTCCTGGAGTGGCCTAGCCAGTCTCCAGACCTCAACCCCATAGAAAATCTGTGGCGGGAGTTGAAAGTCCGTGTTGCTCGGCGACAGCCCCAAAACATCACTGCTCTCGAGAAGATCTGCATGGAGGAATACCAAAATACCAGCTACTGTGTGTGCAAACCTGGTAAAGACCTATAGTAAACGTTTGACCTCTGTTATTGCCAACAAAGGTTATGTTACAAAGTATTGAGTTGTATTTTTGTTATTGACCAAATAGTTATTTTCCACCCTGATTTACGAATAAATTCTTTACAAATCCTACCATGTGGATTCATGGATTTTCTTTTCACATTCTGTCTCTCACAGTTGAAGTGTACCTCTGGTGCAAATTACTGACCTCTGTCATCATTTTAAGTGGGGGAACTTGCACAATCGGTGGCTGACTAAATACTTTTTTGCCCCACTGTACATGTATAGTGATTTGGGAGGTGGGTCCAGGGCTCCAGGGAGAGGGGTAATCCACACACTTCAGCCGCATTTGGTACATAACTCTACTCACGCTGCCGCACACATTAAGGGTCCGTAATCCAGTCCATGAGGGGGATATCTACACACAGAATACAATAGTTAGGCGAATATACAGAGGGAGATCTCAGATGAAGCTCAGAGCTCGAACTCAGGAGATTCAACGTTCCAGTGGTGAACTGCTCTGTGCCACTGCCTTGAATAACAGCTGGGGAAAGATCAGCAGCAGGTGGTGACACTCACACAGGTGTGTGGGCCAAGAGCGAGAACCTGTAACGAGCTCCGCCCAGACAGAGAGGAGTGAAGGAGAGGCATAGAGGAAGAGAAAAACAAAAACAAAAATGGTAGCCAGTGTGAGACAGCCAGAAATACATGGGGACCATCACACTCTTCCCAGAGCTTGCCACCCAGCAAATTAGAGCAATTGCTGTAGACTAAGAACCCAAAGGTGACTATGACAGACATCCAACATTGATCTGTTGAGCACAATCCAGAAGAACAACCATTTCTGCAGCACTCAACCAACGTGTGTAAATGGTGTGTGACTGACCATATGGAAGCCAGTCCTCAGTAAAAGGCAGCTCTACATATTTGTTGTAATAAATACACTCTACAAATAACATGTTGACTAGATTTGCTTTGGGTGTGAAACTTGATAATTAAATCAATTTTTAACGTTGTAGGTTGTGGTGCATCAATTTTTGCATGCATATTCATTGTGTAATATTAATAAACTTGATAATAAACCTCAAAGTAAATCTTTGTAAACATGTGTTCCTTTTTCATGTTTCATATTTAAACTTGATCATGGTGACAGGCACTTGATAAGTCTAAAAACTCAAGAGAAAGAGCAACGCAGAACACCTCTGCTGAAAAGTTGATTATTACTGTTCCTTATTTTACATAAAATCATTCACTTTTGCTTATTAAAAATAATAATTAATATTTATAATTTTTTTTTTCTTATAGGTCATGTTTTATACTCTCACTATACAGTGTGTATTGTTTTGTTAAATACTAAATATTTCTTCTTTGGATTGAAATATTCATGGGGTACATTTGGAGTGTGTTTAAAAATATAATCTAATTTTAGTAGTAGCACTAAATGATGTAGCACTAAATGATGTGTTTGTATACCATCAAGCCAAATTCCAAGCAGTCCTGCTCCTCTTTGGCACATCAACAAAGTGTAGCAGTTGGCAATTAGTCTGGTGACATCCTATTAACTTTAGGAAGACACAACACCACTAGTAAGATGAGATTTCTCTCTTAACATTCAGATATTATTCTTACAAGTTCACCTTTTCTTGCCCTTCCTCTTCTGCCTGTTCTTTTTAGGAATGGATTACCTGCTGACATTCATAAATCTTCTTTATATATATATATATATAAATATATATACAGGGAGTGCAGAATTATTAGGCAAGTTGTATTTTTGAGGAATAATTTTATTATTGAACAACAACCATGTTCTCAATGAACCCAAAAAACTCATTAATATCAAAGCTGAATGTTTTTGGAAGTAGTTTTTAGTTTGTTTTTAGTTTTAGCTATTTTAGGGGGATATCTGTGTGTGCAGGTGACTATTATTGTGCATAATTATTAGGCAACTTAACAAAAAACAAATATATACCCATTTCAATTATTTATTTCTACCAGTGAAACCAATATAACATCTCCACATTCACAAATATACATTTCTGACATTCAAAAACAAAACAAAAACAAATCAGCGACCAATATAGCCACCTTTCTTTGCAAGGACACTCAAAAGCCTGCCATCCATGGATTCTGTCAGTGTTTTGATCTGTTCACCATCAACATTGCGTGCAGCAGCAACCACAGCCTCCCAGACACTGTTCAGAGAGGTGTACTGTTTTCCCTCCTTGTAAATCTCATATTTGATGATGGACCACAGGTTCTCAATGGGGTTCAGATCAGGTGAACAAGGAGGCCATGTCATTAGTTTTTCTTCTTTTATACTCTTTCTTGCCAGCCACGCTGTGGAGTACTTGGACGCGTGTGATGGAGCATTGTCCTGCATGAAAATCATGTTTTTCTTGAAGGATGCAGACTTCTTCCTGTACCACTGCTTGAAGAAGGTGTCTTCCAGAAACTGGCAGTAGGACTGTGAGTTGAGCTTGACTCCATCCTCAACCTGAAAAGGCCCCACAAGCTCATCTTTGATGATACCAGCCCAAACCAGTACTCCACCTCCACCTTGCTGGCGTCTGAGTCGGACTGGAGCTCTCTGCCCTTTACCAATCCAGCCACGGGTCCATCCATCTGGCCCATCAAGACTCACTCTTATTTCATCAGTCCATAAAACCTTAGAAAAACCAGTCTTGAGATATTTCTTGGCCCAGTCTTGACATTTCAGTTTGTGTGTCTTGTTCAGTGGTGGTCGTCTTTCAGCCTTTCTTACTTTGGCCATGTCTCTGAGTATTGCACACCTTGTGCTTTTGGGCACTCCAGTGATGTTGCAGCTCTGAGATATGGCCAAACTGGTGGCAAGTGGCATCTTGGCAGCTGCACGCTTGACTTTTCTCAGTTCATGGGCAGTTATTTGGCGCCTTGGTTTTTCCACACGCTTCTGGCGACCCTGTTGACTATTTTGAATGAAACGCTTGATTGTTCGATGATCACGCTTCAGAAGCTTTGCAATTTTGAGACTGCTGCATCCCTCTGCAAGATATCTCACTATTTTTGACTTTTCTGAGCCTGTCAAGTCCTTCTTTTGACCCATTTTGCCAAAGGAAAGGAAGTTGCCTAATAATTATGCACACCTGATATAGGGTGTTGATGTCATTAGACCACACCCCTTCTCATTACAGAGATGCACATCACCTAATATGTTTAACTGGTAGTAGGCTTTCGAGCCTATACAGCTTGGAGTAAGACAACATGCATGAAGAGGATGATGTGGACAAAATACTCATTTGCCTAATAATTCTGCACTCCCTGTATGTGTGTGTGGTGTGTGTGTGTGTGTATATACAAAAGATCTGCTGTCTTCTGTATGCCTATATCTTATACACACACACACACACACACACACACACACACACACACACACACACACACACACACACACACACACACACAAACCTTATTTTTTTACTTCTTATATTATATAATTAGGAATATATATCTGTTAGAAGGGTTTCTCGGAAAGGAAGACCTGTTGCTCTCTCAATCACCACAAGAAACACAGGAAGAGGAAGTTCCTATGAAGAAAAGACTTTCTTTCACTCTGACACTCACACAGTCAGCAACAAGACAACATGGAGGTCAGAACTCAAGGCATCAGACTGTGTGAGTACTGAGTTTCTCTGTCTACAATAAGTTATTTAGTCAGTCATTCCGAAAACATGTGCATGGGAGTAATGAGAAAAATATGTATATATTTAAAACAAATTAAAAGAAAATATTAAAAATATAACATCTATGCAAATCATTATGTTTCTTCATTTTTGCAGTGATGAATATGCTGTTGCTGCTGGTGACAACAGTTGACTTTGGAGATTTTCAAAGACATGGTACGTAGTTAAATGCTTGCGGAGATGTATTCACAGCAAAAATATAGTACAGCCTTATTTCTAAGGAAAAAATAATAAATTCTCATACTAACATATTATACGCATAGCCTTTCAAATGATTAAACCAAAGGAAAACATTAACTCATTGTAAATTTGACATCAACAATCCATTTCAAAATAGATGTTCCCGACTGTGTAGCATCCCCTTTCTTATTAACAATAGTCTAATAATGTCTTAATGTCTGGGAACTGAGGAGATCCGTTACTGGACTTTTGACAGAAGAATATTTCTTATTCTTATCTGATATGTATCTGTATATTTTCCATTTCATGATGTACCAAATGTTTTCAGATGATGAAAGATCTTAATTGAAGGCAGGTCTATTCACAACCTAAAATCTTCTATTTTGAAGCCATGCTGTTGCAAAAGATGCAGGATGCAGTTTTATTATTATCTTACCCAAATATGCAACACCTTCCCTGTAAAAGACATTTTTTGGATGGGAGCATATAGTCATGTAAAAGCAGTATATACATTTCAGCACTGATGGTGCCTTTTCAGATGTGCAAGGTGGCAGTTTGTAGGCACTAATGCAGCCCCATACCATCAAAGGTGCAGGCTTTTAAACTGAATGCTGATAGCAAGCTGGCTGGTTCCTCTTTTCTTTAGCTTAAAGGATGTGCCATCCAGGTTTTCCAAAAATGATGTCTAATTTAAATTTGTCAGACCACAGACTGGTTTTATACTCTGAGGTGATTTTAAATCAGCCTTTGTTGAAAAAAGATGGATATGTTTGTCAATCATGTTCACATATGTCTTATTCTTTGAACGGTGATTTTAGGAACAGGTCATGCTTAAAGATGACAGGGATCCAGTATTCATTTTTCACCTTGTACTTTGGACACAGAAATTTCTCCACATTCTTTGACTCTTTTGATTATATTATGTACAGTAGATGGTAACATATTCAAAGTCTTCATAATTTTACACTGAGTAACATTATTAATTTGTTCCACAATTTGTGTAGGAACATTTTTTTTCATAGATTGGTGAACGCCTACCCATCTGTACTTCTGAGAAACGTTGTCTCTCCAAAATTTTCTTTTCTAAATACCCAAACATGTCACTGACCTTTTGCCAGTTAACCTAACAAACTTTTCCCAAATTTTCCTCCAGCTATATTTTCTCAAATTCAAAAATGTTTGTCATGGTAATTTTTTTCATCATCTTCAATTTATCCTTTGATTTCTGTCTTAGATTCAGCTTTTCCTCAGGTTGTTCCAAATAGACAGCAATTCTTTGAACTAGAGTCAATTTCAATTAGCTGTGAAGGACTGAATGGACTGACTGGATGGAGAGTGATGAAAAAGACAAAGGGACATGTTAGACCATGTGCGTCTACCTGGGAAACATCTACTGGACCTTGCAATATTAGTAATGCATATCCATCAAGTGACAGTGGAGAATACTGGTGTGAAATAGCAGGAATACAAACAACCAACACAGTCAACATCACTGTAACTGGTATGTAAAGAGGGAATTACACCTTCTCATTTAAACTTCGCAGACTTTGTAAGTCAATATGTTTTGAAATTGCACATTTAGCCAAGCACGTAATATGATATTTTTTCCTGATAGAAAAAACAAACAAAAACGTCCTCATTATAAACACAGCATAACGACACAAATTTCTGTGCACTCTGATTCGGGTACATGTGATATGTTTTACACAACAATTTAATCAAAATGATAAATAATCTACTGTCTGTAGTAGGTGAAACTTTTATATGTTAACAAATCATGTGCCATTTAGGTGGTCCTGTGATCCTGGACAGCCCTGTGAATCCTGTAACGGAGGGAGATAACATGGCCTTACACTGTAGAAAAAAGGACAAAAAATCTAACTTCACTGCTGATTTCTATAAAAGTGGCATCTCCATTGGTCATAGTCCAACAGGAAGCATGATGAACCCCACTGTTTCCAAATCTGATGAAGGAGTCTACAAATGTAGCATCTCTGATACTGGAGAATCAGCAGAGAGCTGGCTAATTGTTAGAAGCCTGGAAACTCGTGCTCAAACTGAAGACAGTTATTTTCACCTATACCTTGGTGTCAGTGTTTCTATGATGGTTCTACTGCTGCTACTGGCAGGCCTCCTTTATTGGCTGAAATATCAACAAAAAATCCTAGGTCACACTGAAGAAATGCCACTGACGCAAAGTAAGCTTAAGTAGTTTTGACTAAATATTCATACCAGTAATAACCAGTTAGTCTGGTATATATATATATATATATATATATATATATATATATATATATAAAACTGTTAACCTCCAGTCTTCCTCGTCCCCACACACAGGTAAGGACAAATACTGAGTATATGTAGGTATGAACTGTTCTCATCTGTTGGTTTTTGTATTTTGTAATATTTGAAATCTGACCTTGTCCTGTAATGACCAGTAAATGCAATAGTTAGCCTTATAAAAACTCATCAAAATAATTAATATTGTGACAAGCACATTTTCCATAACAATTTTCTGTCTATGTTTTTCGGCTCTATGTTTTAATGTCTGCAGAGGCCAGTGAGGTGGAGTCAACCCAGGCGACATATGCTGTCATCACAAAACCAAGAATGATGAAAGGTAATTTACCCATCATTGACAAACACAAAAGATCTAACACCCTTAACTGCTTAAAAAGCTATAGTAAGAAAAAGCTTTGACAACTTGCTAGTGCCAAAACTTTGAAGAATAATAAACCTGAGCTAAACATCTTCTATTATTATTGAAGAGGGCTAAGGTTAGGAGTTCAGTTAAGGACTACTCAAAGAGTTAACTAGGTTAGAAAAAAAAGAAACCACTGACTTTTGCATTTTGATATTTATGGAACCTTGAAAGTTACTCTTTAAACAGTGCATTGGTGTGATGCTGATCACACATTGAGCTTTCTCGACATCTTAGATAAAAACCACATGAGAAACCCACAGACAGAAACAAATATGTGAGTCGCCGCAGTGACGTTTCTAAAGGTGGTTTGCAGGTCACAAATAAATATAAAAAGACTAAATGTGCACACTTGATTTATTTGTAATAAGAGAAGTGTTGACATATGAGTAGTGAATTTTAAAAGTAACCAAGGTGGGCCAGCCACATTGGTTACTATTTTGTACATACTATAATTTTAAATCTATTTTAAATCTAGCAGCTTATTTTTTCCCACAACTTGTTCTTCTAGATGCACCAAAATATGTTAGATCAGAACAGTTTTTAAATTATTATTTTCTTCAAATATATGCTAAATAAAAATTAAGTATTGTCTCAAGTATCAAGTGAATTACATTAATGATGAAGTGTAATGAAAGTGTAGTGTAAAATGCAGACAGACAATCAGTGTTTAAAAAAATAATTTTGAGACATGTATTCATTTATATCATAATCTGTCAAAAATTAGCTTGGCCAGTAAAGAATAAAACAAACAAACAAACAAAAAGTGTTTTCTGTGTGTGAATTTGATTGGAAAATAATAATTATTTTTTCTTTTCTTTCTTTTTTCAGCATGACAGTAGTCTCAAACACACAAACACACTGTCATTGCAGTAAACACAAGCTGGATTTGAAAAGACAATATAAATTTAAACAAATACACAAAACAACAACAACTAAAAAACAACTGTCACAACGAGCTGGCCTCTATGACCACATCACTGTGACCACTGATAAAGTAGTGTTGGATCATCAGCCAGGAACAGCTTTGAAATCTCTTTGAATTTGAAAAAGTGGATTTCAAACTTATTAGAATTGTACTTTTCCCCCCTTACATACAGTTTCTATATAGGCTTCCATATTTCAATGAGTCACTCGACCTGCTTTGGTTTGCTTCACAAAGCTGCATGAGTTCGTTAATTTTTTTTTTCTTTAGAGATTTTCAGTTGTAATTAGGTTAAACGAAAACATACATATAATCAACAAATGAACAATGTTTGTGCTTGATTATAAGAAAAAGGTGACCTTCTATTTGCAATTTTAATATACTGCTGCAGCATACTTAATTTAGAATTTAAATTTAAATTGTCTCCATAATAGAATCAAGAGCAGCCAGCTGGTCAGTGTGTTCTCCGGAGCGACCAGCCCATTTATAGGAGAAGAGGAAGTGGATTGCTTTGATTCTACAGTCTACAGACACAAATGAGGAAAATACTTGTATGACATCTGCATTCCGCTATGAAAATTGTTGTGTTCTCCCTTATAGCTGTGCTCCTCCCAGTTTTGTGGTAGAAAATTTGCAGTTTAGTTTCCTTATTTTTGATCTGCATATTTTGTCCGGCCTGCCACACAGCCTAATAACAACAGAATCAGTAACATTTTCCTCTAAAAATTATAGCATATTATTACAGCATAATAATAGTTAGTAAAAGTTAGTTAGTTAGTAGTTGGCAAATTAAGTAAACTAGTGGACATAGAAGGAATGGCAAACAAAGCTCTACAAATCAATGGAACTAGAACAATTAGACAGTAACGTGTTATGGTATCCTATAACACAATATTAAAATATCATTTTAAAATATTACATTAATACACAGTTGTTGTTCCAATGAGAAAATAACTAATTAAAAATAAAATCAACTGGATACATTTTATTCTACACAATGTGCTCTTAAATTAAGAAATATGGCTTTCAGAAATGTCACACTTAAAATGTCTTGTAATCTACTCTCTGTAGTAGGTAAAATGAAATCAGTTAAGATTTTGTACAATATGCACTTTTTGTTTTGTGTCTATTGTGACTTTTTTTTCTTTTTAATTATCATCTTGACCAACTTCAAGTAAAGCTTTCAGTATTTCTGTGACCTGCTTTTTCTTGTTCTTCAGTTACATCATAATATAACATAAGTATTCAAGCTGTCTAATATGTTGACTGTCGGCCATCATTCACTCGCCTCACTCAGGTGTACAACTAACTACCAGATTAAAACGTTTGGAGAGGTGATGCAGAGTAGTTAGTGTAAATATTCATTTTCATATCATTAATTTTATAATAAAATAAAAAGTGTTGTTTCAGCTTACCTGTTTCATACAGTCACCTCATTTTAAACATTTATATACTTTGAAATGATGGTGTCAAAGTAAGTTATAAAGAGTCAATTTCCTTTTATTTTGTTCCTGGATCACTTGTTTTGCAGATAGAACACATTAAATGAAATAAATAAACACAATACGTTAGAATCACAATTAACCCTTAGATGCACACGTGGGGTCAAAAATGACCCCAGGGGTTGTTTTTCTTCAAAATCTTTAAAATGCAAAGTTGTAATATATTCATATTCCAGGTATTCCTCATAAAATATGTTTGTAACATGAGGCCATTTGCATTTTTGTTAATTTTTTCATTAATTAAAAAAAATGCAGTTTTTGTATCACTACCCCACTCTTCCACAAGTGGGGTCAAAAATGAACCCAAGCAGTTCCTATGGAATTTTTTTTTTGGAACTTTCATTCTTAGCAACTCTGACTGTCCCACTTACACTTATGATGGATTTAGAATTAATTTTTACACAGTAACATACATGATTTATAGTCAGGGCTGCACATAATTGGTTCGCAAGTGTGCATTCGCTGTCAAAATAAAAGTATTCCCGGAAATTCAGAGAATAGGCGCTTCTTTTGCGGTGGAGGAACACCAAAGTAATTGCTTACGGAGCTTGCTTCTTCAACATCTTTAAGAGTTCTGAACAAATGTCTGTCCTCCTCCAGAACATCTAATGTACGCATACGAGCGTCCCAACTTCTTATCTGGTGCGCGTCTTTTATTTTGACAGCAAATGCGCACCTGTGGACCATTTATGTGCATTTATGTTTTTTGGGAGTCCTCTGCATAACCCATGGTACAAGGCCACTATGTCAATTCAAAGATTTAAAGATATTCACAGTTTCTTGCACTTTGATGACAAGAGGACCAGAGCCTATGGACTGAAAACAAACCACATGGCAGCTTTCAGCTACATATGGGGCCTGTTGCTGGTCAACTGCAGGCAGAAATTCATCCTCAGTGATTATGTTACAGTGGATGAACAACTTGTGCCTTTCAGAAGGAAGGCCCAGCTTCTGCAGTATATACCGAGCAAGCATACAAACGTGATACAAGTGATACAAAAACTGCAATTTCTTAAAATTAATGAAAAAATAAATAAAAATGCAAAGGGCCTCATGTCACAAACATGTTTTATGAGGAATACCTCAAATATGAAAATATAACAACTCTTTGTTTTAAAGATTTTGAAGAATAACAACAGAGTGTATAGAAAAATGCATTGTTTCTATTTGGGGTCATTTTTGTGGGTGTGTGTATGTTCAGTCCATGTGTTAACGTGGGTCAGATGTCAGGAGGCAGAGTTCAGGAGTCTGACAGCTGTGGGGAAGAAGCTGTTCCGGTACCTGGTGGTCTTAGTCCGGAGGCTCCTGTAGCGCCTCCCAGAGGGCAGGAGGGTGAAGAGTCCATGTGATGGGTGACTGGGGTCTTTGATGATTTTCCCAGCCCTTTTCAGACACCGCTTCCTGTAGATGTCTTTTATGGCAGGAAGTGGTGCTCCGGCGATGCGCTGGGCAGTTTTCACGACCCTCTGCAACGCCTTCCGGTCCGAGGCAGAGCAGTTCCCGTACCAGACTGTTATACAGTTGGTCAGGATGCTCTCGATGGTGCAACGATAGAAGTTCACCAGGATGTCTGAGGACAGGTGGTTCTTCCTCAGAGTCCTCAAGAAGAAGAGGCGCTGGTGAGCCTTCTTGACCAGCTTGGAGCAGTTGGTCGTCCAGGTGAGATCCTCGGAGATGTGGACTCCCAGGAACTTGAAGCTGCTCACAGCCGTCCCCTTAATGTGGATGGGTGGATGTGGGTCAGCATTCCTCCTGTAGTCCACGATGAGAACCAGACACGGAGAAGCTGCATTCAGCTTTTATGCTCCATATATCTGGAACAAACTCCCAGAAAGCCTCAGATCAGCTGAAACACTCAGTTTATTTAAATCCAGGTTGAAGACTCACCTGTTCTCAGCTGCATTTGAATAAAACACCAAATCCACACTTTTAAGCTTAAATTTCAAAACTTACATTTTAACTACTGTATCTACTGTTTTTTTTAATCAATTTTAAATCATGCTTTTTTATTTGTTTTTGTTTTTAATGTCTCTGTAAAGCACTTTGAATCACCTTGTTGTTGAATTGTGCTATATAAATAAACTTGGCTTGCCTTCTATATCCAAACTAAAAAAGAAAAATCAATAAACAGCTGGCTTCCAAAAAAATAGTAACTGGAATCATAGTTCTAGATTTCAATATGAAGATACAATCTCAAAATACAAAATAAGAAAGCAAACAACAGAGAAGAATTTATTTTCTTTATTTTTATGTTTATGTCTAATGCTTATTATTAACATTGTTGTTGACAGTTTACTCAGACATGGATCATTGCACTTTTTAAATATAACATTATATAATTATAATGTTTTGACAAGACTAACATCATCTATTGTATAAAAGAATTCCTCTTTCTCTTTTAACTGACATCCAGCCTGCAGCGTATATGTAGTGACAGGAATCAATATTACCCCACTCTCTTCACCTCCATAACACTTAGTCTTCCTTCAAGACTATCTCTGCTCTGTTTCTCTTCCTATATAGATCATTGTTGGATCCACCTCCAAAGTACCTTGAGGTAACTGTGGTTACGACTAGTACTATATATTATCGCGGCAGGGTATCTGATGACCAGTAGGTGTTAATTGCCTGGATTTTGTTCTTCCCATTCAGCAGACTCTTCAGGACTGGTTGCATATTTCGTATCGACTTCTTCATGCTTCCCATTTACCTTTGGGATTACCAGGTACTTGTAACTGTCCTCAATGGCTGCAATGTTACCTTCTTGTTGTGCAGTCCCCTCAGTTCTGAATACTTTCCCTCTCTTTGTTACAGTCTAACTACACTTCTCCACTGTAAATAACATTCCAATTTCATTGCTGTAGAATGATAGGTGTCCTGCTTGTGTTATATTTTTAGTTCTAGGATCATCTATTCACGCTTACCTCCATATTCCCAGTGTCTTTCCAGTCGGTCGTGTCTCAGTCTTTATGGGCGACCGGGGTTCATGGGGTTACGAAGCTCATCTTGTAACCAGAAGGTTACCGATTAGATCCCCAGCTCTGTCTGTCTTGGTCATTGTGTCCTTGGGCAACACACTTCACCTACTGTCTACTGGTGTTGGCCAGAGGGCAGCCTCGCTTCTGTCAGTCTGCCCCAGGGCAGCTGTGGCTACAACTGTAGCTGCCTCCACCAGTGTGTGAATGTGAGAGTGAATGAATAGTGGAATTGTAAAGCGCTTTGAGGGTCTCGAAAAGGGCTATATTATCATTATTATTATTATTCCGTGTCAAGTCTGTGTCTCTGTGTTATACTTACTGTTTTACTTTGATAGTCTGTGTCCTTTGTCAATGTATTCTGCTTTACTTCCTTTGTCTAATTAGGTCTGATTTGTCCCTGCTGTGTCACCACCTGTTCGCCGTCATCTTTTTGTCCTGCCTGTGTATTTAAGTCCTGTGTTTCTCTCTGTCAGTTGTTTTGTTGTAACCTCAGTGTGTTTTTATGTGACTTGAAGATTCCGTCTTCTAGTTTTCTCAGTTTAGTGCCATGTTTCTAGTTTTCTGAGATTTGGTTAGCGCTCTTATGTTTGGATTGATTTGCTACCGCAATAAAGCCACCTCCCTTAGTAAATTATTCTGTCTCTGAGTCAAGCGTTTGGGTTCTTCATCCTGCCTGCCACAGCATAACATGACATACAGATTTGAGGTAAATGATGATCATGAGGTGGCTCCATTCTCTAGTCAGTATCTGTAGCCAGTCTTATTATTAATCTGTCTCAGGGTTTTGTTCACCACATCCATATTGAATTTCTGGTGAAGGCTCTTAGGGTTCTGCTAGTCTTGTACAGTTCTAGTTCTATTCCAGGATCCATGTATAAGGCACTGAGTTGTAGACTTTCTTGTAGGTCAATTCAGACAGCGCATTGGTTAGGCAGTCTGGTCTTACAAAGTGACTGCGTTGTTCACTTTGGTAGTGAATAGGACTGCTGTTTGGCAAGATTAAAATGACAAGTAAACAAAGACTGGTGTCTATTCAGATTACTCAAACATCCAGAGAATTTGAATGTTTCCAAAACATGTTCAATGAAAAAAAACATGAGAAATATAAGTTCTCCATAAATTAAGCAAATCATATTTTAATAAGTATCTTTCAGTCAGGTGTGACATTTTTGTCTTCATTTCCCCACTACAAGAAATTTTGCACTTATTTTATTTGCACTTTTCGTCTGTGAAGGTTCTCAGTCATCCAGGTCATCGTAGTCAAAGGAGCTTGCAAAGAAAAGCGTCTGGACTTCTTTAAGTTACTTGAAGACGTTTCACCTCTCATCCGAGAAGCTTCTTCAGTTCTAAGGTGAAATGGTGGAGAGTCCCAGATATAAACCCAGTGGGAGTATCCCCCCAAAGAGGGACAAAGGACCCCCTGATGATCCTCTAATCGCCTGAGCCAAGGTGTGAAACTGGGCGTGGGTCCCAATCAGCCAGAGTTTCGGGTGAGTTCATTGTGAAACCTGGCCCCACCTTATCATGCGATTTCCTGAGGCCAAGGATGTGAGTGGGCATTAAGGCGTCTGGGAAGGGATCTCAAAACTGGGTTATAGATGGCAGACAGTTGGTGTCGTAAACCACCGCCTCTGTTCAAAGATGGACATAGATGGCTTCTTTCACTCCTTCAAGATTATTTTTTACAGTAAAGAGAGACATGAAGAATGTTAGGAGAGAGAGAGGGAAGGCATGCAGCAAATGGCTAGGGGTCAGACTCTAATCTGAAAGCTGCTGCTTTCTGGCCACCTGGTCACCCCCTGAGCTAAACTGGGCCTATAATCTTTCTGATTTAACTGACTTAATCACTTCTTCCATCCCTGTGTCTATTGTACCCCATCCCTACAGAACTGCTGAATGAAGTTTTGCCATTAATGGTTTCTTAAATATGATAATGTAATGCGGTAAAGGACAGAGCACCTGACTGCAGCGTCATAGATAATGAGCTAATCAGAAGTGTTTCGACTACGGAGCCTGAGTGTGTGAATAAAACACAGGAAACAGAAATAGAGCTCAAAAATATATATAGTATGTATGTTATGGCAATGCGAAATGTATAGACTGATGTACAAAAATATATATATAAATATATGCATATATAGCACAAACAAAAATAATGGTAATAATACGAAACAGCTTATTGGGTCCCAAACGGAGGTGGGACGAGGTTTAGTCCAGTATCAGATCAGTTTTGTTCCATTGACCATGTAGCAACAGTTCAATTTAGTCCATAGATTCACAGGTCCTACCACAATGCAGCGGTGGTTGGGTGGCTTGCTTTGATCGCAGGGGGGGAAAAAAAACAAACAAAAACCTGACCAAAACAAAGTCAAACATAAATTAGCATTCACAGAAGAAAATGAAACAGCGTTCTACTGCCATGACAAAATAAATAAAGCCATAAATAACAAAGTCAAATAATTAATGCCATATTTCATACAACAATCAAACCAATAACCAGACAAACCATAACATCTCATAGTCATCATCTCTTATGATAAATCTCATTCAAAATACTACTGAAAAACATTTACATGGGTCCCATCAAAGTAAAGTAAATTAGCAACAAGGCTAAAAAACATTATCCAAGGTTAATCAAATATTTACAAAAGAGACTTAATTTTAGGTGTTGCGCAACAAATTCAATAATATTTCTCATGTTTTTTCATTAATCTAAAAGGAGTTTTAACTCAATTCAAAAGTCCCATAGGCATTCTGGCATTTTATCAAAATGTAACAAAAAACATCCAAAACGGACAAAACTACAAAAACCAAATCACTCACTCAACTCTTGAAACGTTAATTTAACATTCGGCCATAGTGAAAAAAAACAAAAACAATTTTCAATAATTAAGACCAGTAATTGCACTTAATTGTCACTAGCCTGGCGTTAGCTTACCGGTGTTTAGAATGCGCGACCGCGGCTCTGCATTTTCATTAATTGTAACAAAACAAACCAACCAAATAACTCACCGTTGAGTGAATCGAGAGAGGGTAGAAAGTTGAATGAATCGCCTGGGTTATTGCACGCTGTCAATTGATATGTAGTCCGTAATTTGTCGATATCTGACAAGCACGTCAACCACAGGGACAGCAGCAGCCATGGGAGCAGGGGACATAGGACATGAATAATAATAATAATAATAATAATAATAATAATAATAATAATAATAATAATAATAATAATAATCTTCAACGGCAGCTTGCATCCCAAGATGTTGCACTACTGCCATCTCCTGGCTTTTCAAGGGACATGCAGCTAATTGACCCGGAACTTATAGAATAGAATTCATTCCCGCCACAATAAAGGGATAAACCTATCTCTAGTAATGGGCTGTGCACCACAGCCGTTTAAATTGGCAGTAATTAAACCAGGGGTGGGCAACTCCAGCCCTCGAGGGCCAGTGTCCCTGCAGGTTTTAGATGTGTCCTTGAACCAACACAGCTGATTTTAATGGCTAAATTAGCTCCTCAAAATGTCCTGAAGTTCCCCTGAGGCCTGGTAACGAACTAATCATGTGATTCAGGTGTGTTGACCCAAGGTGAGATCTAAAATCTGCAGGACACCGGCCCTTGAGGCCTGGAATTGCCCATCCCTGAATTAAACCATTACTTAAAAATCAATCACCTGACCCAGCTGGTTTAACTATCTTCAAACTTCTTTTGCCTCAAAGATTCTTGAAAGTGTAATTGTAAAACAGGTAATTTATGATTTGTTGAAGAATGGTTTATTTGAAAGGTTTCACACAGTATTCAGAAATCAACATAGTGCAGAGCACGAGTGAAGCACTTCTTATGTTTTTTCCTCCTAGAAGAGCACTTCTTGGCTATGCTTTTTTAGGTTTGTGCATTTTGAATAAGTCATCCTTCAATTGAAGTTGCATTACAAGTGTTCATATTTCTAATTTTTGACAATAAATAAAAATCCTTTTTTCGTTCAGAGAGTAAATCAGTCCTTCAAGCCCCATTCTTTCCACAGCATCATGTGCTCTCTTAAACCTAGGTGTTATTTTTATTTAAAACCAAATGGTTAGATGTAAACACAATCTTTATTCATCACCTGCCCTACTCTACAGATTTAGCTCCCGTAAATTTATTTCGAAGAGAAGTGTCAACACAAATATTTTAATGTTGCAGAAAATAAGAAAGAAGCAGTTTATTCTGGGAAAATAAAGTTTTGCAAGAAAAAAATTCTTTTTTATTACATATTCAGTTTGTTTCTATTAAAAGAAGCAACCCAACTCCAAGTTATAGCAGTAGTCATTTCATTCCTTATGTAGCATTACAGCAAAATAAAATAGGTACGGTTGCAATATCAGAAACTTTGTTGCCAGGTGTATCATGCTTTGCTGCGACCCAGGAATCATCCGATGTTCTTGACACAGACAGATGGGAGGAGGTTTGTACAGCTCTTATTATCCCAACACTTCTTTTCTGTAAACACCAAAAGTCAAGATTATCTGAAATCATGATCACATTGGACACAAACTTACTAAGATGAATATTGTGAGGTGAAACTATCCCCTGGGACTTGTTGGGGACTTGGGAAAAGAGTTTAACATAATGACTAATCATTAAATGCACACATAAACACATGGGAAGTGGTGCAGGAGAACAGGGCCGTGCAGAGAGATTTAAAGGGGCGGGTGCTCAAAGTTAAAAAGGGGCACATTGAACCAGGCTGAATAACAACAACACACATTCATCACGAATCTAATATGGGCAACAAGGCAAAGCAAACGTAGCCGATGTTTTACCTGATGGGTACAATGTTGCTGTTGAGGGGTTGCTGTGGATAGTGCTGGAGGGCAGGGCTGTGTTGATCTGAGACTGTTGACATTAAAAAGTCCATAGGAGAGATGGTAGCTGATTAAACAAGTATCATGAGATAATAACAAAATGCAAAGATTGGTGACAGCGCTTGGAACCATAAGGCAACAAAAAACTGTGAGAAATAATTTCGGCTCTGCCTGTGAATCACTCTTTGCTTCTCTTCTTCCTTCCATCCCATCATTTCATATATCACTCTCCACTTGCTATGTGAGAACAAGGCACAACTTGCTATTGCAATAAACTATAATCTAATTATCCACACCTAACAACTCTTGCACTTAATCTATAATAAAATGATGACAGAAAAATGTTATAGCCCTGCCTTTAGTAGCCTCACACAGCTCCTACTGTTTCCTCCTCATGTCCTTACCAGCCATGTCTGGACAATGTTATATCCTGAGTAATATTTTTTTTAAAAATCCATCTAAATAAAACACACACATGCACGCACACACAGTGACATTTTAGACCTTCTTCAGAATACTGTATATACTATGGGCATCACGGTGCTGATTCAGAATCCTTACATTATTATTTATTACTAGAGCTACAATAATAAAGCAATGAGGGGGAAGTAATGAATATGAAATAATGTATTTATGATGATTCCATTTGTTTCACTATCCACTCTGTGCAGGGCAAAGCTTATTACATTTTTAAACTGTAGATACAATAATTTTACTGCTGTAAAATCCAAATTTTGTCTTATTTAAAATATAAATCTGATATAATCTGCTTCTTAATGTATGTTCTTTAAAATACAGCGTGTGTTTTTTAATATATTATAATTATAATAATGCATAATTATGTGGACATGCATATTACATCGTTTTTTAGTGAAATATAATCCCTCCAGAAAGGCAGGAAAAGCCCGGAAACTTACTTTAAAACTAAATATGTTCTAAATACTTTAAAACTAAATATGTTCTAAATACTTTAAAACTAAATATGTTCTAAATACTTTAAAACTAAATATGTTCCCTAAAACGGTGACAGAGCTACAGACCCATGACAGCCTTACACAGGTAGCCAGCAGCTGTGACCAGCACTACTTGTGCAGTTAATAAAAGGACAGGTAATGTTTGTCGCGCTGTTGCACACACAGCATGCTCGTTTGTTTTAGTTCGTCAGTTGCAACAAGACAGCTTACCAACGTGTACGTAATAAGCTAATACTCCTGTGTGCTACACACTACAGTGTGAGCTGTACACCTACTTACTGGTTTTGTTGCATCAGTCTGTGTCTCTGAGTTAACTTGTGTTTCTTCTACAGCTCCGGACCGCTAAAAATGCGCGTGCTCTTTGTGAGCTCGTTCCCGGCTCGTAACCAGCGCGTTCTGCTGTCAAGGGCAATCATTGGTTAAATGTGATCATGTGACTGATGCAAGCCAGATCCTTTTATTTAGCGAAACTGTGATTAATAGTTAAATATTATTGTTGAGGGGCACAGACGGGACTCCGCACGCACACACACATAAAAAAATAAATAAAGAATTTTTTTTAAAAGTTGCCTCAACAAAAGGGCACTTTGGGCACCCATCAGGAAAGGGGCGGGTGCTCAAGCCCCTCTAGCCCCCCCCCCCCTCTGCACGTGCCTGCAGGAGAAGGACTCACTGTGCAATGGCAGTCTCAGACTATTAAACATAACAACGGGATGGTTCTGTTAGCGTTTGTGATTATCTGAGGTAATTTACTCAAATGATGCACAAAGGCTCACTCCTGCATTCTGTCATGCGCACATTTTTCAGAAGGAATTTGGGAGAAATATATTAAATATTTAATCTGCTTTGGCAGTTGAAATTACAAGTTACAGCACTGTACTTTTGTGTGAAGCAGTGAACTGCTTCACAAAAAAGATGACCCTCATTGGACTGTACAGCTTATATACTGTGACAATAACAAAAGATTATTATGGTCATTTTCTCCCAGCACCCATCCTGATGTCTCCCTTCAAATCCACTCCGTTCAGTCCGACCTCGCCTCACATCTGCTCCTCCTGGAATCAGAAAGACAGAGAAAAAAAAATAACCGCGGCTAAGCCTTGGCTTTCTGCGGATTTCTAAGGCCCAGGTCAGGACATCTTGTTCGGACTTCCTGACCTAGAGACAATATTCTTACACAGTGTATGTGTAAGCATGCTGCAAAATATCCCTCTGCACTCAACGTCCACAATATAACGCCAGACAAAGCTTAAAACCCTCAAAACACGAAGCGCCAACTCGGTTATGAGCAGAACTGCATTGTGTATATAAAAAAAATAATGAAAAAAGCTCTAACTAATCATTTAAATAAAAAAAATCTAAAGTTTTCGACCCTAACAGTTCCATGACATTTTCTTTACAGCATGATATATACAGCATGTACAAAAAATTCTGTCATAGTCCCTGTTCCTGAATCCAGTCATCTTAAATCCCTATTTGACTTCAGACCTTTTGCTCTAATGTTAGTTGTCTTGAGGGTCCTAGAAAATCTTTTCAGGCCAGAAATCATGAAGAAAGCCTGTATATCTTCTTGATCTCATTACATTTGACAGCCAAATATGAATATTTTATAGACGTGTCGATGAGTTTTTATTTCTGTACTTTTTCTGTTTTTGTCATTTTTATTGGTTTGTTTGTTTGTTTTACACTCATTTTTATAATGTGATGATAAAATCTAAAATGAAATTAGATAAACAGGTTAGTTTGCTGTACTGTGATTGATTTAAAGTAAAGAACAGTCACACACTGGTGGCTATGGTTTCTTGGTCAGAGTTAGGTTACATCAAGTGTAGGGGAGATTTGTATGAATTTGAGCTGATAATGGTGAGATCCTGTTTACAGGCAAAGTCACCCTCTACAATGTAGACAACAGAAAATATAATTTATTTAATATTTCTTCTTTTTCTTCTGATTCACAGAGAGTATAATTATAAAAAAGGGTTACAGTAAAGTTTGTTTTCCCATCTACTTATATTATTTTATTATTATGTTATTATAGCACAAGGTTCAGTTAGCTTTGCACACAAACAGAAACATACTCCAAAAACGGCTTTTTACTTTCTTACTTTGAGTACATTTCAGTGCCAATACTTTTACTTAAGTACAGAATGTCTGTACTTCTGCCAAATCTCATTACAGAAGCCAGGCTCCTCTACAGCAATTTCAGGCTTTTCCATCCCCAATGCACAGCAACTGATGGAGAAACTGAGGTCATTGAGGTCAGTGTGCATTAAATGTACCATTGTATTTTGGACATTGACCTCAGTAAAATTCTTTGTCATGTTAAGATGTGATTGGTGCAGAAAATGTTAACTTATTTACCAAGAATCTTACAGGTCAGAGATTGAAAAATAGCTCTTATGAAATTGTTCATCAATTTTTGAAATTGAAATTGAACTTCACTTGAACTACACTTTTAAAGCATATTTTTAAAAGCTGTTTTTCCTTCACAGTTTCACCAAGGCTGTTGCCTAATGGTGGATCTGATATGTAAGTATTTATATCTGTAAGTATTTATACTTACAGTAAGTATTTATACTGTAAGTATTTATACTTATATATATATATATATATATATATATATATATATATATATATATATATATATATATATATATATGTGTGTATATATATATATATATATATATATATATATATATATATATATATATATATATATATATATATATATATATGTGTATATATATATATATATATATATATATATATATATATATATATATATATATACATATATATATATATGTGTATATATATATATATATATATATATATATATATAAAAAACACCCAGCACGCCCCTGCAGGCGGTTTATCCTTCAAGCTCGGGTCCTCTACCAGAGGCCTGGGAGCTTGAGGGTCCTGCGCAGTATCTTAGCTGTTCCCAGGACTGCGCTCTTCTGGACAGAGATCTCCGATGTTGTTCCCGGGATCTGCTGGAGCCACTCGCCTAGCTTGGGAGTCACCGCACCTAGTGCTCCGATTACCACGGGGACCACCGTTACCTTCACCCTCCACATCCTCTCGAGCTCTTCTCTGAGCCCTTGGTATTTCTCCAGCTTCTCGTGTTCCTTCTTCCTGATATTGCTGTCATTCGGAACCGCTACATCGATCACTACGGCCGTCTTCTTCTGTTTGTCTACCACCACTATGTCCGGTTGGTTAGCCACCACCATTTTGTCCGTCTGTATCTGGAAGTCCCACAGGATCTTAGCTCGGTCATTCTCCACCACCCTTGGGGGCATCTCCCATTTTGACCTCGGGACTTCCAGGTTATACTCGGCACAGATGTTCCTGTACACTATGCCGGCCACTTGGTCATGGCGTTCCATGTATGCCTTGCCTGCTAGCATCTTGCACCCTGCTGTTATGTGCTGGATTGTCTCTGGGGCATCTTTACACAGCCTGCACCTGGGGTCTTGCCTGGTGTGATAGACCCCAGCCTCTATGGATCTTGTACTCAGAGCTTGTTCTTGTGCTGCCATGATTAGTGCCTCTGTGCTGTCTTTCAGTCCAGCTTTGTCCAGCCACTGGTAGGATTTCTGGATATCAGCCACCTCCTCTATCTGCCGGTGGTACATACCGTGCAGGGGCCTGTCACATATATATGTGTATATATATATATATATATATATATATATATATATATATGACATTTTTTGCCAATTACCTGCTATTTAGAGGGTTTGAATGCATTCTGAGTCTAAAACTAGATTTGTACCTACTTTGATTATATCATGGTGTGTGAATTTATATTGATTGTTTGAGAAAACAATAATAGCTTGAACTATATGAGTTAACCCATGAACATGTGACCAGTTTGATTCAGTGCTTAAGATTTTAATGATACAGACAAGCCAGAAAGAACAGTTCATTTTTGTACTTGAACCTTTGCTAAAAGCAGCATTTCCATTACACATTCCTGAAAGTGAAAAACTACATTTTCTGTCATTTTATTTGCATTTTTTTTTCAGCATCACTGCAAAAGAACTGAAGCAAAGATGTAAAATGAGAAGCGGACTCTTTGGGGGATATATGAGACAGTTTGCTTCTTTGCCAGGTACGCCATGCCTTTGTATGAGGTCAGGAATCACCAGATTTTCTTGACGCAGACAGATGGGCGGAGGCAGGAACAGAACACACCATTCCAACACTTTTTTGCTGTAAGCAACAAAAATCACATTAACTGAAACTGATTAATAGCAGTGAGTATTTACTACTACTATCAAATCACAATGCAAAAATTATTGTATATTTTATTCCTATAAAATTTAATGTTTTTATTCACTTGTTAAACAAAAACAATTACATTTGGTATTCACTTATTGTTATTTAACAAGATGCAGCATTTGTATTAACTATTTACTATTAATAAATAATATTATTTAGGAAAAGAGAGTATTGTGGCTTTTTTCCTGAACATTAATAGGGCTTACACTATTGTTTAAGGGATTTCTTTAAATATTTACCTGAAAAATTCATCTCCAGGCAGTGGCCATAATTATTGCTCGGTTTTCCATGACACCAGTTTGTATATCTGAAATTTGTTCCATCGATCCAAGTCCAAATATAATTCTAGAAACAGAACAGAAAAGAAAATAATACATTTACAAACAAGCTAAACTCTCAAATAACAGAGGGTACAAACAAGGTACTTGCTAAGCAGAACAATACTTTATCTGTCAGAATTTGCATAATGATGAGATGTATACCGCTTTTGCATCCGAGCCTCCGAGCCATGTAGGTTTACACTGGCGAGTGGCACGAAATATCAGCTTCCGAATGAACTTGTGCTCTCTGTAGCTGTGTACAGATGCAAGGTTTGCCTTCATTTGCTCACAGTTTTTCTACAGTGGAGTTCAAGAGACGGGAAAATTCCCAAAGTAAACAAAAAAGGATTAAGGATTTCACAAAGCTATACTTACAAAGTATTAAAGCATTAAAGTCAATCCATGAAGAATAAAGGTTAAATGCACATTTTTACCTGAGCCTGAGCCCAAGACAGGGCTTGGGAAACATAGAGGAAGCATCGTTTGCAGTACATCTTCCAGCCAACTGGACAGCGTCTGGGTGTCTTCACAACATGATCTTCTCCTGAAGACAAGCATACAAAGCAACACTAAAGTACTTTTTGGAACAGTCATTTTGGTTTTTAGCTTTCTGGACCACTTGGTTTGGGTTTTTTTGTTTGTTTGTTTTGGGGTTTTTTGTTCTTCTTATGTGTTACACTTCAAATCAAATATCAAATGTTAATTTCTATCAATTAAAAAGGATGATATAAGTGTATTAGACTATCACTCATCTAGTTTTTATGACATGTGGTCTAATAAATCTGTGAAGCACTGTATGTTAAATGTTCGAACATTTTTATCTCAAAATGACTATAAGAAATCGATCCATGTGTTTACTCTTAGCAGTTTACTACTGCAGAACTATTTAAATGATCAGTAAGTACAGCAACCAGTCCTCACACATACACAGTAATTTGACCATGTAGTCCCATACTGAAGTCAACCTAGGGTAACATGGCAAAGGTTCCCTGTTAAGAACAGAACTTTCTTGTTATGTTAGTTCAAGCTCAAGCTTTGCCCCCCAGTGCACCTCTGGCTTGTTCAGTGTCGACCCAATTAGACCTTTTAGATCCACAGATGTATTTTTAACTGTTTGCACAATTAAAGCTAAATGTGGTGTTACTTGTTCCAAAGAACATGTACGGTTGGCCCGTTCTTTGGAATAAGCTTCCTGCAGAATTGAGGCCAATTACATCTGTGCTTACATTCAAAACAGACTGTAAAACATTTGCTTTTCACAGGCCTACACTCAATAACTGTGTTTGTTTACTCTTTTCATACTTTCCTATATTATAGTTATATGCTCCTTCATAAAATCAGGTGCTCTCCTGCCTGTACATTTATTCATACTGTGACTGGTCAGATAGTGCCAACATTTAAACATTTCTTTTTCAATTTATTTTCTCTCATAACCCATAACAATTCTTTTGTACCACAAACTTAGCTGTGTGTCCTGCTGGACAGAAATATATTCTGGAAATTTTCCACAGACCTGTAAGCAATAGTTCCTCTGTACCACTGCTGCCCTCTTCATCTTCAAGATCTGGATATATTCAAACAGATGTTGACTCTCATCATCAGTTTTCCATTCTATTCCATAAGCACATTATACTCCAGTACTCACCAATAGCAGATGTCAAAGCCATCACTGCACACAGAAGTGCGGACACAATCAGCAGCTTCATGCTTATGTTTAGTATCTCTGTGGAAAACAAGATCTGAAGTGACAGGTGGTTAAAAGAGAAAGGAGATTCAGAGAGTTTGTAGCAGGTGATCTATTTCTGTAAGAGTAGTAGCTGTCAGCTTCAGCCTTCCAGTGGGAATGAAGTGGGAAACAGATCTAAGAGCAGCACTTATAAACTGTTATGTTTACATAGTTGCAAAATCAGGAAGTAATATTTCATTAGAAAAAAAACTGATGGAAAAAAAAGTCATGTCACCCAGATCATTGCGGCATTTTTCTCGGAGTCAAAACATCATGTTGTCTTAATTTCATTTACTGACTGATGATCAAAGAGGAGGATCCACAGAGCACAACCACTCAACAATCGATAAAACTGTCCTCCGTTTCTTTTCTCTTTTTATTTAGAGAGCATCCTGCATTCACCGTTATGAATACAATAATATTAAATTTCACTATTACCAACAAAAATATCTTTTAAGTAATATGTTATTTAATTTTAACATTATTTACATAATTTATTGTGTGTGATGTAAAGCAGCTCACACACCCTATTTGTAACTGATTTGCAGGTATGAGTTTTAATGATGGACAGACAATTTCAGTATTGAAATACATGGTGCAAGGTTCAGTGCTAGCACTAGCAGGGATCTGTCCCAACACATCTGTTGTAACTATTCTGTACTGCTGTGTAATTTCAGTAGAAAAAGATTAGATCACATTCTCCTTTTGACCTGTAGCATTGGCATTTTTTTTATTTTACTTGTTCATGCATGTATCCTTTGTGGTCACACTTCGTCTACATATTTGACATGATATTAATATGATTATAATAATTGTTAGATCAGCCGGGGGAGGTAGAGCATCGGCCCCAGCCACTGGCAGGTACAGAGTGCTGTTTAAAATCCAGAATAGCATTAAGCCATTTTCATCACATGTTAACATGAGGTGGAACGAAATTATGTACACACGGTCCCGGAGTGAAAAGAGACAGAATAATGAAAAAAACTTATTTTTACAAAAAATTGATAAATAAATAGTTTAAAAAAGCAGAATAAATAATAAATTGATATGACAAATAATATGATAAGTAGAGTGTAACAACCTGAGTACCAGTATGGAGTATGGATATAGAATGTAGGTATAAATATAGGTATAAATACTTTAGCAGCAAAGGGCATGACGACCAGCACTGATAAAGTGGCAGTGTTAGTAAGTATACCTGCTACCCTCCACCTGATACTGTCTTATTTAGCAACTTGTTGTTCAGCCTCTGATTTGTAATAGATAGACAACTCTTGTGACATTAATAGCTGAAGGTTTCTGGACTGAACCTGATTTTATTTTCTTTAGTTGAAAATGCAAGGCATAAGCTGTCACATTGGAAAGATGTAAAAACAATGTACGTTAAGAAGGGAAGTTTTTGTTTACAAAGGTGTTGAAAACACCTTAAAAAACCTTTTGAACTAGCTCAAACGCAACTGCTGGCCAAAGTTTATCTGCTCTTAGTGGATTTGCACAGCTGAATTCAACAATATGTACTTATGACCAGGAACACCACAGTCACTGTGCACCAGTGCAACGTAGTGCATTATTGTAAAATCTAAACTGTAAAGCAAGCTGGCCTGTTTAACCCTCACTGAACTTTCTCCTAGTAATTTCATACAACCTTAAAATAACACAAAGTTAGTACACCATAGCTTTTTTTGCAGGATATCTTCCTGCACTGGCATGCCTTTTCTGACTCTCTCTCTCTCCCTCTTGTTCTCTTTTTCTCCCTGCCTGTGTATGTGTCTTTATGTTCGTGGGTGTGTTTTTATTTAGCTCTTACAGCATTGGTTTGTCCAGGCTTCCCCACCCAGCTGTCAAGCCTTGCTAAAGATCTGTTGGTTAACCAATCTGGTGCTCATGGGGTCATCACAGTGACTATTTTAGCCTGAACCAATCCCTTACTCATTGCCTGATTGTTGCACTGGCAAGAGGTTTTGTGTTGTGGCTTATCCTTAATCCTACTTCCGGGCCTAAAGTAGTCTGCGTTTAATATAGCTTTTGTGTTGTTAACATGTTTAATGTTTCGTATTTTCTTCTATTTAATCTCAAAAAGCTCCTAAAACAGTCAGTGATCACTATGACCTCCCTCGGCTTTTATTACCGCTAATCATTTATTTAAGCTCAGTTTTTAAAACCTTAGGATGTAACTACAGCCCAGCCCATGCAGCAGTATATGAATGACTAACCTCGTATTGTGGATGGATTATCTCAGTTGTTCTCCTGGTTGAAGTTTGGTCCTTTTACAGCATCCTGCCATGCGATTAAATTTGTTCCTGACCACCGAGAACACTCACGTTAACTTTTATCGAGTGGAAAAAAAGTAAGCTTGTTTATATTATGCTAACATAGCTGTGTCGCTAGCGGTCACGTAGCACATCATTATATACCAGCTAGCCAAACTTCAGTAACCCTACAAACGTCACTGCTGTTTAGTTTTCTGTCTTCATTTATGTTGGAAGTGATAACAGAGCTGTACGTTTTAATTTGTTTCCAAAACCCCACATTCAGGACATGCTATATTGTATTTAGATAGAAGCTAGCGAGCTAACTTCCTGCTAACTTCTAACTCCGTTAAATGTCATAAATTCCGTTTTCATGGATGCCTGGATGTTAAACTCAATTGTTACACCTGGTAGAGCAGAACGCTGATCATTTTATTAAAGATGAAAGACTTTAGACAGTTTTTCAACTCTCAGTAATGCCATAGTGATCGTTTGATATATGGACCTGCAGCGGAGTTTAGGCCCAGACACGGCTAGTGACGTCAGACTTAACGACCGGATAGCTAAAGAACCATCTACAAAATAAAAAGGTTCTTTGACATATGATGGTTCTTTAAAGAACCATGAAGACATCTGAAGAACCATTTAAGAACCATAATTTTTCTGAGAGTATGTGAAAGCACAGTGTTGGACACCCTGACTATTCAACTGCTCAGGGTACCTTTATCTCTTAACCCTTTAAGACCTACCATAGAACCAAGTCCGCCAGAGCTTATATTATATTTTTACATGCTGTGGAGCCATTTTTTGGGATCATTTCAAGTTGCTATACATCAATACAACCGTTATAGCCCAGATTTTAATAATATATATGCATTAAGTGCATAGGAACTACATAAATTGCAAAAAAGTGCAATAAACTAAAAAGAAAAATTGAAAATCGTTTTTGTTTTTTTAACATATATTTCTAGTTAGAGAAATTTAAGAGGCTTATCCCTCAAAACTGTAAATACAAAAAAGTTGCACAAAATAGTTTCCCACCACAGGAAATTTATTTTGAGTGTCTTCATAGTTTTATTTTTGAAATACACCAATTTTTTCATACTGCAGGAAAAACGAAAATAAACATTATAGTGCAAATTTACAAAAAAGCAGCATATGCATCAAAATAAACTATTTCCAGCAGTGCAATATGAGTCCTAAGCATCCCAGAAACGACACAGAACGTCATAAAGTCAAAGATAACTTTTAAAAACACCAGTATAAGCTCATGAGGCCCTGATGGTAAAAAAAACTACATTTCCGCAAAAATGACGTCACTTCCGGTTTCGGGCAGGTCATGGCGGACATGCAAAAGTTCGCGCTGACGTCTATTCCAACGTAGGAAGTGTTATGAACAGCTGATTGGATCGGCAAAGCGAGTTTCTGGAATATTATGTTTTTGTTGCTGCAAGTGCTTTTTATGCAGTTTTTGCAAAGCTATATGTGGAAGGAAACTGTGACCTAGGACAAGCTGATGGCATAAGATGTAAGTACAACTCCGGTTTCATATGCAAAAAAATTATTGCGCTAGCTTATGTGTTTGCAGAGCTACCGGGATTTAAAAATAGTTACGCAAAACAGAGCGTGCCCGCTCCGACCGGCTTTAAAGGGTTAAAGCCCTCATACACTTGGAATTGGCAATAAGTAATTGTATGTTCTGCAAATCTTTATTTTTGTTCAAGACATTAGCAGTACATATTAAAACAAAAACAAATGATCAGTGTTTATGTGTATTGTGGAATTGTCTTATTACGTCACTCTGTGAATATAACACTGTATGTTATATTATAAAGACCCCACAGACATAAGACATGTGCAATGTATTTCTCTAAAATTCAGAAAAGATTAACTTTCAGGTATTTCTTGTCACCAGGCAAATACTTTCATATGATGAAAGCCAACCCTGCCAGAGGACAGCAGGGCCACTAGTGGTGTGCGGATCGATACTGAAATATCGATTCCTCCGATACCAGCAATTTATGTTCTAGAATCGATTCTCATATTATAATATCGATATTTTAGTACTCTGGGGTAAATTTGTAGTTTTTCCATTAAAATGAACGCAGTGGAAAGAAACTATACAATTCAGATCGTCTAATTTGGAAGGAACTACTTCCTCTTACGCCTTTCATAGTCATATGCGGAATACGGCTGTATAAATGTGTCCCAGCCCCTGGCGTGCACACTCACAACAATGGCTGAGCGCAAACAGTGTATGGACACGTTGTTGTGGCAACACCACTGACCTCATCAAACACCTCGGAGTAAATCACATCACAGAATATGATAAGCTTATGTTGAGGCGAACTAAAGAGGAGGACAGGGACAGGTGCTGCTAGGGTGAGACAGACGTCTCTCGCAGAGTCCTTTAGTGCTGCAGGCAGGCAACATGCTCAAATAGCGCACAACGACAGTTTCTTTTATTTCTATATGATTATTCTGCATTATTAAGCAATAAAAACAAGTTGTCTGATGTCCTCTAATCATTATGAAGCAATATGGTTATAATAATAATGGATTGGGTTTATATAGCGCTTTTCAAGGCACCCAAAGCGCTTTACAATACCACTATTCATTCACTCTCGCATTCACACACTGGTGGAGGTAAGCTACAGTTGTAGCTATATCGCGCCATCGGCCCCTCTGGCCAACACCAGTAGGCGGTAGTGTAAAGTGTCTTGCCCAAGGACACAACGACCAGGACAGAGAGCCCGGGGATCGAACCGGCGACCTTCCGGTTACAGATACGCTTCCCAACCCCCTGAGCCACGGTCGTTATGTTATTATTACAATTACATAATACAATTATATATTGTATTATGAAATGCAATGAAACATTAAGTTTTTGTACAGAGTATCGGTATCGGATCAGTATCGCCGATACCACCCTGAATTTTACTTGGTATCGGATCGGAAAGGAAATCAGTGGTATCGCACATCACTAAGGGCCACAGGGCCAGATCTCTGAAATATGGCCAAGCAGATCCGCCCTCCTGAAATTGCCCTGGAGTGGGTGTGGTCTCTCTGTCTCTCCTGTCTGGGTGCCCTCTGTTTAGTACAGCTGACTCCCATCAGCATTTAGAGGTACTTCAGGCTAGGGGTAGGTGAGCTCTAGGCCAAAGAGCCTTGTGGTGTTGCAGCTGGTGAGATGAGTGTGTGCATGCTGCTTAATTACTCATGCTCTATGGAGAGGAGTGTGCTTGGTGATTAACCTTTAGTTGAGTTCCTGTTTCTCTTTATTCTTTATTATTCTGGTTGCTTCTGTACGTTTTTCGCTGCTTAACTACTCCCTCAGTTTTTGTGCTATTTACACCGTTCAAATCTTAAACAATTCTGCTCTTTCTGCTATGACTTTTGGTGCTCCGCACTTCTATACTTTTTGAGATATTGAATTTCTTATGCAATATTTTTTGCCCATTATCCATGTTGTGACTGATTTTGCTTGCCGGAATGAGCTGTGTTTTAGCTCAGTGAGATGAGCAGCCGTCCTCAGACTGGGAGGCCAGGGTTCAAATCCCGCTTAAGGCAAAAATTTTTTCAGTTATCAATTCAACACCCCAACACTTTTTCCTTCACCCCTTTTCAGCAGAATTGTGAGTTTTTTCACCCCTTTTCAGCACAAATCCCATCTTTTTCAGGTGTTTTCAGCAGAAACCTCTTTTAAGCAGAATTTTCTGCTTCTATACCTCTGTCCAGCAGAAATTCTGCTGATTCACCTGTTTTCTGCAGAATTTTTAGCCTTTTCTCCTCTTATCAGCACAACTTTCAACAACTTCTGCTAATTTCTGAAGAATTGTCAGTCTCTCCACCTCTTTTTTTTGTGAGAATGAGTTTGGCTCAGTAAGATGAATAGCGGCCTTGAGATCAGAAGGGCCAGGTTCGAATCCTGCTCCTGGCAACATTTCTTTTCACCTCTTTTTAGTACAAATTTCAGCTTCTTTACCCATTTTCAGTAGAATTTTTTGCTTTTCACCACTTTTCAGCAAATATTTCTGCTTCAGCACCTTTTTTATAGCAGAATTTTCAGTTTCTTCACCACCATACAACTTTTTGCAACTTCTTTTTCAGCTTTTTTAAGCAGACAGCTTCAGTGTCTAGGCATCCACACAGCAAATTTTTCTAGTTTTGCTTACTTTCCAGGGCTTTTGACCAACTATTGAGTTTTGTTCTGTTTTCTTTTTAAAAGTTGATACTGGCTTGACAGTCTTTTTGAGTTAGTATTGTTGAAACTTTAATAAAACCTTTTTAATTTAACCGTTTTGCCTTTCTCTTCTTTTTAAACCCGGACACTTTTTGAGGGAATGTAACACTAGCAGTGAACCGAGATGCAGCCAGACCATCCCCCGAACCCCCAGGCAGGGTGTATGAAGTATCAAATGGGGTGTAGGAAGGACAAGCATATCTAAGTCTTAATTGTTATTATGTATATTAAAAAAGTTCTACACCATATTGAAAATATTGGAGGCTCAACCAAAGGCTAGGCTACCCTAGTTTACACCCTAAAAGGAAAGATCAAGGCATCATTCCCTGTATGGACAACTAGTTTGGACCTTTTGATCAAAGTTATCATGATTATTTGCTATAACCTCACATTGTTTTCAAAATCACGGTATCAGATATAGACTTCATGTGCTACTAACGCGCAATAAAAATAAATGTAAAAAATTTCAGTGTTTGGGACATCTTGAGCTGGATGCTTTAAATGTTAAAGCACTAAAACTCACACATTACAGATTTATGTAAAACCTTTATATGTACATAGTGTAAACAGATTCTGAGCAAAGTCAAAAATTTGCATTCTACACTGGTTTACACCCTAAACTTATTATCTTAGTATGAAAAGTAATGACTGCATTTACTGTAATTTAACAATCTTTTCAAAACCACTGTATCAGATACATAATTAATTTACAACTGACTTCCCTTAAAAATCAAATAACAAACTAAAATAATAAACTGCGCCAGTCAATGCACAAAACTGAATCAGGATGTTGCTTAACCCTCCTGCCATCCTTTAAAAAACTCACACCCATCACCCTAGGGACCATTCTCAGCCACGCCATAAAAAGACCATATATCCATATTTTATTCCACTTTAAATTAGCCAACCTTGTAAAACTACTTCTCCCTGAAATATTCATGTAAAGTTTTAATTATATTTTCGTTGTTTTAACCCTTCAAATCCCAGTGTTATTACATGAGCGCCCTGTGTTATAAGCCCCAAAAACCAAAAAACGAAACTAAATATTTCCACAAAAAACCAGTTGAAGTAATATGTGATTGTCATTATAAGTAGGCCTTTAGATGGACCAAAGATTGGCACCAAGATACATTTTGACCTGCCATTATTTTTTTTGCATTTTTTTTGCAATTTAAAAATTAAAACTTCAAGGCCCTGAGTCTTCATTGACATCCAAGAAAAGAAGAAAAAATAAAATCATATGATGATAATTTGGGGTTGAAAAATAGCGTTTATAATGGAAGTCAATGGGCAGAAAATGGTCCCCAGGGTGATGGGTGTGGGGATTTCTGCTGCTCAGCCATTTTAGGCTGATTTAAGGAATTCACACTGGAATATTAACATTGACAGGTAAAAACTATCCTGTGGCAAGTTTGGTTATATTCCACTGAACACAGTGGAAATGGCAGCCATTTAACACATAGCAGTGGCACAAAAAGGTCCCAAGAAGGCAGGAAGGTTAAGAGAGGTTGCCTCCCTAAGTCAGTGATTAGAGGGTGTTACCTTAAAACAGTTTTACCCGGTTCGTAGATTCCTCAGGCCTCCAGAAAGAACACCGGGGACTCAGTAGTCAATTCACAACACTTTTATTAATCCACACTCATTGATTACACTTATTGATTACACCTTCTAGAAGGGAGATGTACAGGACCCTGGAACTCCTCTGCAGATCTCAACTCCTTTGTCCGTTTCACTCAGTTTTGTAGAAGTGACCCCATCATAAATCCCCCCATGGTGTGCTGCAAACTCTGTGTCTGTGTGTATGCACGAGCCTGTGAATGCCTGTGTGTGTGCGTACCTGTATGTCTATGTGAGTGCATGTGAGTGAGTGTATGCGCGTACCTGTGTGTATGTGTGAGTGCACGTGAGTGAGTGTGCGTGTGGATGTGTGTGCGTGACAGTTAAAACACTATGTGCGTATATCTCTATGTTCGTCCCTTCCTGAGGGTCATAAACGTCCATCTCCCTTCCAAACCAAAGTTATTTAGTTACAAACTTTGAGACTCCCACCCAGGCATGCCCTGAGAAATTTCCACTCAACATTAACTCCTTTTTGTCTTAATCTCACAGTTCAAGTGGGGCAGGGTCTCCTAGAAATCTACTTCTAAGTTCATGACACAATCAGGCCTTTATTACATTGAGGGCAGTGTCAGTGTCTCTACAATAATTCTAGATTCTATGTTAACACATCTCTAAACTCTAAAATAAGCTAAACATTCCTACAAGGGGCAACTGGTTTCCTTTGCCATTTGGTAAAGATTAGAAAAGGCACACGCGTTGAGCTGGCGTTAGGGTCAGATCAGGACGGTTTATTCTACATGATAGTATCTCTGAACAACTTCAGGTATCTCCAAAAATTGATTCTTAGAGTTTTCAGTGGGCGAAATAATAATAATAATGTATACTTTATTGATCCCCATGGGAAAATTTGTCTCTCTGAATTTTACCTATTCACTCAGTGAAGCAGTGGTCAGCCACTAAGCAGGCACAGTACAGTGCTCAAGGGTACCTCAGGGTAGGCGTTCCGTGTATTTGAACCCCTGGCCTTTCAATTATGGGGCGACCACTCTACCTACTGAGCTATCCCTGCCCCTAATGCTTTGTCACTCATCCTGGTGACTTCTTCAGTCTCAGCTGACAGCAGGTTTCCTCAATCTTATAAACAGTACCTTTGCACAATATCTGAAACTAGCACCACTGAATGAACAATGGGCTGTGAGGTCAGTGTCTTGATCATTAATATGCAAGTTGTCATGACCACTGATAAACAACCACTGATCAGCAGTGTTGGGCAAGTTACTTTGAAAAAGTAATTAATTATAGTTACTAGTTACTTCTTCAAAAAAAGTAACTGAGTTACAAGATTTTAAAAGTAATTAATTACTTGAAAAGTAACTATTGCGTTACTTAAAAAAAAAAAATTAACCCTCCGGGGTCCAGGGTATAATTGGCCATTTTTGACTACTTTTTATTTTCCCTCCACATTTTACCTTTAACCCTTTAAAGCTGGTCGGAGCGGGCACGCTCCATTTTGCGAAACTCTTTTAAAATCCCCGTAGAACCCGAACCATGTAAGCTAGCGCAATATTTTTTTTGCATATGAAACTGGGGGAAGTTGTACTTACATCTCATTGTCTTGTCCTAGGTCACGGTTTCCTTCCACATATAGCTTTGCAAAAATTGCATAAAAAGCGCTTGCAGGAACAAAAACAAAATATTCCAGAAACACGCTTTGCCGATCCGATCAGCTGTTCGGTACATTGAAATAGACGTCAGCGCGAACTATCGCATGTCCGCCATTACCTGCCCGAAACCGGAAGTGACGTAATTTTCGTGGATAATGTAGTTTTTTACTTGTAGGCCTTATAAGCCTATACTGGTGTTTTTAAAAGTCACGTTTGACTTTTATGCTTTTCCGAATAGTTTCTAGGATGCTTACAACTCAAATTGCACAGCTTTAAATAGTTTATTTTGATGCACATGCTGTTTTCTTTGCAAATTTGCATTATAGGATTGTTTTTTGTTTTTTCTGCAGCATTTGAGAAATTGGAGTATCTGAAAAATAAAACTACGAAAACACTCAAAATAAATTTCCTGTGGTTGGAAACAATTTTTTGCAACTTTTTTGTATTTAAAGTTTTGAGGGATAAGCCTCTCTAAGTAGAAATATGTCGCAGCAGATGGCCGCCCCTCCTTGAGCCTGGTTCTGCTGGAGGTTTCTTCCTGTTAAAAGGGAGTTTTTCCTTCCCACTGTCGCAAAAGTGCTTGCTCATAGGGGGTCATATGATTGTTTGGTTCTACTGTAAAATATAATTTGATTTGGCACTATATAAATAAAATTGAATTGAACTGAATATTTAATAATAAAAAAGTGATCTATTGCAAAATTACCTTCTGTTCATCCTTCTCAAAGTCAGTCTGGAGTTCAGTCTGCTTGTGTGGACAAACTGTATTCAGCTTTAAATAAGAAAAAAAAATGACTCATTCAAACATGACTCAGCGATTCTATTGGCCCCAACATCCTGATCCTTTTACAGGGAATACCTTGAAACTCACCTGACCTGTCATCAGAAAAAGCAAAGTAAACTTTATAATGTTTATTCAAGGCTTCAGCAGTGCTTTAGTATTTGTTTCAATACTTCACATAGTGTTTCTGGCAGACGTAACAATAAGAGACTGCACTGACACAACACATGTGCAAGGTCTTTCTCTGAAATTTTGATAAGATGAAATTGCAGGTCACGAGTCAAATACTAATATATTTTGAAAGTATGAGCTATCATGAGCTTAGACAGAGTCCCAAAGATCCGCCTGATAACCGGCAGAATCCTCTCTCCACGTTGAAGAGGCCGAGCCACCCGGACCACAACTCCTCCATGGTCACCTTCCATGACCATGTATCAAAGGGATCAAAGCTCACTAAGCCCCAGATAAGCCCCAGATTCCAGGTCCAGTCATACATATACACACCCAGGCCATTCATTTACACATACCCACCAACTAACAACCTAAAGACAAAAATACACACCTCAACAACTACCTCTGAACTGCAGCAGAGCAGATGCTTCCCCAGAACCAGCAGGAAACCACCAGCTAGAACATCCCCGAAAGATCAGTGAATCCCGACTTAGGCGAGGTGTGTGAAATAGAGGTGTAGGAAGACCAACATAGCTAAGCCAATCTCAGCTGAGCATAGGGTAAATAATAGTACTAAGATTCTATATAATGGTAAAATGATAAATTGATCATTATTAATTTAGTTTTCTAGACAAATTACTACACCAAGCTGAAGATATCAGAGGCCCAGCCAATAAAAGGTGTGAAGAGCTGTAATAATTGCACATTTATTATAATCAATTCGTTAAATTTTAATAGAGTAAACTGACTGAAAGCAACATTTAAATCTGCATCCAACTCTAGTTTACACCCTAAATGGGAAAATCTAGCCAATAATGGTTGAAAGTTAGTGATAGCTATAAACCTATGTGCATTACATTAGCTTCATGTTTTCCACTTGGTATATGTCAAACTGCACTGTCCATTTTAAATAAATTAATAAATAAAATAAAATTAAATTAGTGTGTTGCCAGACCTGAATGCCTTCATCCTCTGTATGGATGGTCGTTTGGACCTTTCAAATTGTATTGTCATGAGAGAAACATAGTTGATGCATTTATTGTAATTTGACAATTTTTTCAAAGCCACTGTATCAGACATAGACTTACCTTGTTGTGCTACTAACTTCCACGTAAAACAAATTGTATCATTTATTCCTAAAACTAAATCAGGATGTTGCTTTAGAAAATGTCACTTGCAAGTGAGTTACACCCTCAGTAAATAAATACAGTACCAGTGAACTTCAACAGTGGTCTAAAGGCTGCAGTGTTTTTATATTAACTGTTTGAATTCACAAGTTTTATTTCTGTAAATTAAACCCTTGCTTGACACTATAGCTGGACTGGCCACTGGGCACGGTGGGCTGATGGTTATTTTTTGTGTTAGGTCTGCACTCGCAGGCCTTGCTAGCTCAGAGACTTATCACCACGAACAAAGCAAGACAATCAGAGCTAGGGTTGCAAAATTCCCGGAATTTTCAAAGATGGAATCTTTCCATGGGAATAAACGGGAATTAACGGGAATTTATGGGAATAAATGGGAATTAACGGGAATTTATGGGAATAAAGTGGGAATTTTCAAAATTGAAGGTTGGCTCTTCTTAGGGAACTTAAATATAGTTGAGCAAAGTATATTTTAGCATAATATTGACAAAAACAAACAAATGCAATTCAAATACACTTGAATATCCATGCCATTCCTTAATCACATGTACAGAGCACAAGCTTGCTGCATGGCTATTGAGACCACCTACTGGCACTGTGCATGCCTCCATCACATGTACACATGGACCACACTTTTGAGCCTGAAGGACAAAGAGTATTAAAGGCACACATTTGAGCCTGTGGACTTAACAAGTGAGGTAAGTTTTGGTGATATTATGGGAAAATATATTCATTAAATGTTTAAATTGTGAATATCACAAAAAATGTATTAATCTGGTAGATAGCAATCTGATAAGATGCTAAATAAAATGCTAGCATCTGTTAGATGCTAAATAAGCCATAGCTAGTATAACATAAAGAAGATGCTAGCTTCCTCATTTGGCTGTTTTGTTTTGAAGATCATTCCAGTTGTTTAGCTAGCCTTACTATTTATATCTGTTTATTATCATATTGCAATTGTATTATTACGATCTCTTGCATTGCATTCGCATTTTTACAAGCTCTTGTTTTATTTTACAGAAAAATGCCACGTACGCTATCTGATGTGTGGAGACATTTTACACCAGCTAATGTACAAGGGAAATCTGTATATATGTGTAAGTATTGTGATAAGACGTACGTGAAGAATGCCACAAAAATGCAGCAGCACATTGCAAAGTGCAAAAAAATTCCTCAAGGCCCAACACATGCAGCAGCCAGGAGTTCCACTCAAGGGGAAAATTAATCTGTTTCAGCTGTATCAGAGTCAGATACCCACTCATCAGCTCCTGGTCCCTCTGGCATCGGAGGATTTTATGGATGACACTAGCCAGAAAAACGCAGATGAGTGTTTCGCTCGTGCAATCTATGCAACTGGCTCACCCCTGATGCTGACATCCAATGTGTACTGGAAGAGATTTTTGAATGTTCTCCGACCAGCATACATTCCCCCAACCAGACATGCATTGTCTCCTAATCTACTGGATGAAGAGTTCAGTCGAGTTCAAGCAAAGGTGAAACAGACCATTGACCAAGCTGACTGTATTTCAGTCATCTCTGATGGATGGTCCAATATCAGGGGACAAGGAATTATTAACTACATATTCACCACTCCTCAGCCTGTGTTCTACAAGAGTGTAGACACAAAGGAAAACAGACACACAGGCCAATACATTGCAGATGAGCTAAAAGTGATCATCAATGACCTTGGACCAGATAAGGTTTTTGCACTGGTCACTGACAACGCAGCAAACATGAAGGTTGCCTGGGCACATGTGGAGGAGACCTACCCTCATATAACTACTATTGGCTGTGTAGCCCATACACTAAATCTTCTCCTAAAAGACATAATGGCACTAAAAACAATGGACACTGAATAAGAGAGTGAAGCAAGTTCTGAAATATGTTAAAGGCAAACAAGTAACTTCCGCTACATTTCTGTCAAAGCAAAAGGAAAAGCACAAGAGTACTATACTGAAGCTTCCCAGCATAACGTGATGGGGTGGTGTTGTTATCATGTTTGACAGCCTTCTGGAGGGAAAGGAGTCTCTGCAAGAGATGGCCATATCCCAGTCTGTAGGCATCGACAGTGACATCAAGAAGGTCATCTTGGATGATGTGTTCTGGGAAAGAGTATCTAGCAGTCAGAAAATCCTCAAACCTATTGCAGCAGCAATAGCGAAGATAGAGGGGGATGGTGCCATCTTGTCAGATGTCCAGTGCCTTTTTGCAGAACTCAAAGAAGAAATCCAGACAATTCTGCCCACTTCCCTACTACTGAAAGCAGAGGAAACGGCTGTGGTCAAGTCATTGGAACAGCAGAGGGAGCATGCACTGGCTTCATGCAGCCAGTGCATGCAGCAGCATACATGCTGGACCCCAAATATGACAAGGGCATACTTTCTGGGGAAGAGATCAACGGTGCCTATGCGGTCATTACAGCCATGTCTGACCACCTGGGTCTCGATAAAGGCAAAGTTCTAGGCAGTTTGGCAAAGTATCGAACAAAGCAAGGCCTTTGGAAAGGGGATGGAATATGGCAGTCATGCCGGCACATATCTGCAGCCACCTGGTGGAAGGGACTATGTGAATCTGAGGCCCTTGCACCTGTAGCCTCCATCCTCCTCCAAATCCCACCATCATCAGCCGCCTCCGAGCGCAACTGGTCACTGTTTGCGAACACCCACACAAAGGTTCGCAACAGGCTCACAAATGTGAGAGTGGAAAAGCTGGTCGGCATTCGGGCAAACCTACGGCTCTTTGAGCCTGACACAGAGCCATCCTCAACAAGGCTGGAAAGTGACACTGAAGAGGAAGACTCAGAGTTGGATCCTGAGGAAGTGGACATGTTGTTGGATGATGATGAGGTCCAGGAAGAGTCTATTGACTGAGCAAAAATGAGAAAAGAGGATTGCTTGAAGGAAGATTTGCATGTTTAATGGGACGTTTTGGAGGATAAGTGACATTTTTCATTTAACCTTTTGAGTGGGACTTTGTGGGGATTTTTGGACAGGGGGCATTTTTGAATGAGCGGGGTTACGGGATGGTAATATTGAACTCAACATTTCTGTTTTTATTCATCCATGAAACAAGTTATTGAAACATGTTCTATTCTACTGTACTTACAAATAAATCTGTTGAAAACATTTTGCATGGAGGTTTTCTTATGATTTCTGTTTATATTTATGCTTGGAAATAATATATTCCCAGTTAGTTCTCCTAAATTCCCATTAATTTCCATAATTCCCATTATTTCCATGGACAGTTTCCAATATGGAATATTTCAAAAATTCCCAAGCTTAATTTACCATGGAAATTTACCGGAAACTTTTCGGAAATTTACCGGAAATTTTCCGCCCCTTTGCAACCCTAATCAGAGCTCGATTGGTTTTTGCTTGTGCAAGGGAAGCTGGTCTATTCAGGATCTTGGAGGGCTCACCTGATCCCAGACAACTCAAAAAAAACAGCATCCCCTCACAGCCTTTTATTGAGTGACAACAGTTACACAAACACCCCATTATAAAACCCAAATGATGTGTTGTAAAAGCTAAGGCACTGTGTGTGCATGCATGTAAGATAAGATAAGATAAGATAAGATAGAACTTTATTAATCCCTCGGGTGGGTTCCTCTGGGAAATTCGACTTCCAAAAAGCACAGCAACGACCGAAGTTACAGTTACAGAATTGTTATATATATATATATATATACACACACACACACACACACACACATATATAAATACAGAGACAAATATAAATAAAATATACAAAGGGGATAAATAGAATAAATAGGAATAAAAAATAAAAATACAAGTGAATTGCACATTTCAAGTATTGAGTCTATTGCACTGTTGACTATTTACAAAAAGTATTGCACAAGGTATTGTACAGTGAGGTGAAGAGGCACTACAGCTTAGTTGTTCCCCCCTCCTTTGTCCGTGCGAGTAAGGAAGTAAGGAAATCAGAACCTTGCATGGAATTGTGACTTGGTTAAAGACTATAGCTCATAGCATCCCCCACCATCCTAGATGTAGGGGAGGGACAGAAAAATATCTTTTTTTTTTTTTTCGTAACGGTATAAACAATGAAAGGTGGTGGATTGACCAGATGCTGGAAGATGTGTAAAAATAACTCAACTGTTTGGTGGTGGCTATGGCAGAGCTTCCACAGATTCAGTAACATTAGCAAGTGGTGGAGGCCACCGATCAATCCAAATATCAATGGTAATAACAGGAATGCCACTCAAAACATGTACCACCAAAAATCTATTTCTGATGATTGTGACAGCTGTTTAACATTTTAAAAACAGAAGTGTAAGTGCTTAGAGACAGGCACATTTACATTCCATATTTTTACACCTTGCACAAATTTGACCATTATAAATTTTTTAAACTCTCTCTCACTCTTTCTCATAGTATACCTTTTGAGGCAGATGCTAGTCTACGTACTACATACTACTACATACTAGAAACTCATCATAAGGAGCTTGTAAGACTTTTTTGTTTGTTTTTTTCATTGTTACTTTATTCATTTTGTACAAAATGTATTTGTTTGATTGATTTTGATATATATTATATATATACTAGTTTTATTTTCTATGGATAGGGTATAACCAGCTGTTTGATTATGTTTAGTTTAACTGTACCATGGATTAAACTGGTCCCCAGAAAGACAAACACAAAGATAACACAGAGGATAGTTGGTTATATTTACATAGTTGCAAAATCAGGAACTAATATTTCATTAGAAAGAAAAAACTGATGAAAAAAAAGATGTAACTAAGATCTTTATTGCACTTTTCTGTTTCTGAATCAAAACATAAAATTACTTAATTATTACTTAAATAATTAATTTCATCTACTGACTGATGTTCAATGACAGAGCACAACCAGTCAACAATGAAAAATAAACTTTTCTGTGGTAATGGGAAATGACACAATTTTAAAGTCCATCTATCCATCTTCTGTGACTTATCCACATTAGAATCGATGGCTGGATGGATGGTCAAGGTTCATATATTCACCCATAGCCATGAACTGTGTATGTATGTGTCTACAGATACTTTATCTTTATCTTATATATTGGAGAGATATGACTCCTGCATTTACCCTTAATTGTACATCTCACATACCCCATTTTTAACTTATTTGCAGGTATGAGTATGCGTTTTAATAAGGGAGAGAGAATTTCAGTATTGAAATACATGCTAAAAAGTCCAGTGCTAGCACTAGCACTCATCTGTCCCAATGCATGTGTTGTAACTATTCTGTACTGCTGTGTAATATTGCATATAATGCAAGACACAAAGAAGGGCTGAGCCTTCATTTCCACTTTCAGTAGAAAAAAAAAAGATCAGATTCTCCTTTTGACCTGTAGCATGTGGCCTCGTTTTTTCTTTTACTTGTTCATGCGTGTATCCATTGTGGGCACACTTTGTCTGCATATTGAAAAAATAATATTATTATGTTACATTCACATTTATGTTGCAATGACATATTGCATATGACCATATTTTGATTTCCAAAAAAGGGGACACTTGGCTCAGTCATGAAGAACTTGCTTAAAGAAACATATTTAACATATTTAAACGATGCCTTCTCTGTGCGGTTAATGAATTGTGAAATAAAATATGTCACATAGGCTTTTACAAGTCAACAAGTACAAAATAAAATAACATAAAAGCCTCTGGAATTAAATAATGGTACAGAAATAATGCCTCATCTGCATAAGAAAAATTACCAGTACTGGGTTGGTACGAGGAAAATGTATCTTTTAAACCAACTCTTCCTCCTATGATGTTTAGAAAAGAGTGGGTTTACTAGCCATAATTCTTGCACTTTATCTACAGTCCTTTTCATCTAGGAGAAACAGAATTTCACTGATTGTTGAAAGTGCTCTTGTGAAATGAAATTTCATGATTTCTGTCTGATTGGGATTGCGCTCTAATTTTGTTGGGCCTTGTAATACAAGTTGACTTGAGACCTTAAGGTGACTGTTGTTTCTGAGACTGCTCTATAAAAAATAAAATATATCTTAAATGAACTTAATATGATTCTGATATTAGATCAGCCGGGGGAGGTGGAGCACCAGCCCTAGTCACTGGGAGATACAGGTTTCTGTTTTTGTACTAAAACTGCAGTTAGTCATGATGAGTGAACCAATTAACCAAGACTGTTGCCCAGTTGAGGAGATAATACTGAGTTTATGTACAATCGCTGTTGGTTTGCTTTCTAATAAAACTCACCAGACATTGCATTTTCAACTACAGGCAATAAAGTCTCTTAAGGTTCAGTCCAGAAACCTTCAACTATCTAAACAAGAGGCTGTTGTATTGGAAAGCTGTAAAAACAAAGTAGGTTTATAAGGGAAGGTTTTGTTTGCAAACATGTTAAGAACACTTTTAAAAAACCTTTTGAACGAGCTCAAACACAACTGTTGACCTAAGGTTTACTTCTCTTGGTGGATATGCACAACGGAATTCAGCAAGCTGTACTTGTGACCAGGAACACTACAGTAAGTGTGCACCAGTGCAACATAGTGCATTATTGTTAAAGCAAGCTGACCTGTTAAACCTAACTAAACTTCTTAGTAATTTCATTCAACCTTCAAATAACACAAAGTTAGTAGACCATAGCTCGTTTTGCAGGATATTTCACAATATGATAAGGTCATGATCCCGGAGTCTTCCTGAGCTAACCTGCCTTCTCTGACTCCCTCTCTCTCGCTCTCTTTTTCTCCCTGCCTGTGTATGTTTGTTTATGTTTGTGGGTGTGTTTTTATTTAGCTCTTACAGCATTGGTTCCTCCAGGCTCTCCCCCCCCCCCCCCCCAGCTGTTAAACCTTGCCAAAGATCTGCTGTTATCCAGTCTGGTCCTCATGGGGTCATCAGAATGACTATTTTAGCCTGAACCACTCCCTCATGCTTTAAATCAGTTGGTTCTCTGTAGTGAATTACCAAATTTTCTCGAGGTTTAAATGTTAAAGTGCTAAACTCACACATTGCAGATTTAAATGTGCATAGAGGAAAAACAGATTCAGAGCAAAGTTAAAAAATTGGTTATAAGGTTTCAAAACTCAGCTCACAACTACACATTGTGATTTACAAGTACAAAATATTTATGACCACAATTTGAGCCCATTGCTTTTCTACTAGTTCGGGTGACTATGCAGAAATATGCTGACAGTCTGAGGAAGTTTTCCGAGATTTGCTCACAAAGTCAAAGACATTTTTCAAATTGAAAAGGAAAAAAAAAGAACTTGTGAATTCCACGAGAGCTCTGAGTGTGAGGATTGTTTTATATTGTGGCATGCAGAGGAATCTTTACAAAGAAGCTCACAGAGAGAGATTGTTATTCAACCCCAAGCTGGTAGGGGGAGCTCTTTATTACAACACACACTGATGCTACACTGTGCTTCGAGGGTCATCAACAGCATAACAGAACTCACCCATGGTTGCATTCATTCTATAAAACAACACTGTAAGTGCCTTTGAACTGCAGTACAAACACAACATTCAAGATAACAGTTAAAAGTAGTGTAACCATAAACAACAAAACAAGAACATCCAAACAGCAGTCCCAAGGCATGATGGGAGAGAACTAGCCGCTCCCCCAACACGCCACACAGCCCCCACCTGAGTGGTTAGCTGTCCCCAGCAACCGGCATGTCCATAGCAAAGTCTCTGAGGTGTCGGGGAAGGCGACGGCTTCGTTGAGGACGTTCCGTGGGTCCCCCAGCTGCCTCCGAGGCCAGGTTGGGGGCCTGCAGTTGAAGCTGGGACCCTGACGTCTCCCTGGATGGACTCAAGGGCTGATAGGGTGCCAGGCGATCGCGATGGAGTACGACCACCCTGTTCCGTTTGACCAGCCGCACCCTGTAGACCACGTCAGACGGCCTCTCAAGAACAGTGCAGGGTCCAACCCACTGGCTCATCAGTTTGGGAGAAAGCCCTTTCTTCCTCTCCGGGCTGTAGACCCACACATGCTGACCGGGCGAAAGTCCTTCCCCCTTGCAGCGGGTATCATAAGCCCGCTTTTGCCGGGAGCCTGCATCTCGGAGAGCCTGCCTGGTCAACTGATGCACCTCTCGGAGCCGAGCGAGGAGGTTGTGGAGGTAGTCCAACCCGGGGTCCCCGCATACTTCCTGCCCGGGGGGAGATCCAAACACCAAGTCCACTGGGGTACGAAGCTCATGACCGAACATCAAGGCCGCTGGAGTGCACTTAGTAGACTCCTGGACTGCAGAACGGTAGGCCATTAGGACCAGGGGAAGGTGTTGATCCCAGTCACGCTGCTGGTGGCAGGTCAGGATAGCAAGCTGGGTGGCCAGGGTGCGGTTGAAGCGTTCCACCAACCCATCGCTTTGGGGGTGCAGTGGCGTCGTCCGGGTCTTCCTGATACCCAGCCGCTGACAGACCTCCTTGAACACCGCAGCCTCAAAATTCCGGCCCTGGTCGCTGTGCAGCTCCTCTGGTACCCCGAACCGGCAGAACATCTCGTTGACCAGACGCTCAGCAGTGGTAACAGCACTCTGGTCAGGGACTGCATAGGCCTCAGGCCACTTAGTGAAGTAGTCCATGGCAACCAGGACGTAGCGGTTCCCCTGGTCAGTGGTGGGGAAGGGTCCCAGGATGTCCACACCAACCCGCTCCATGGGAGCCCCCACCTGATACTGCTGCAAGGGGGCATGAGAGCGTTGGGAAGGCCCTTTCTGAGCCGTGCAGGCATCACACCGATGGACATAGAGCTCTACGTCCTGGCGACACCCGGGCCAGTAGAACCGAGACCGGAGTCGCCGCAGAGTCTTGGTAACTCCAAAGTGTCCTGCCCCCGCTGCACCATGAACCAGCTGGAGCACCCTGGACCGCAACTGTTGAGGTACCACAAGCTGGAAGACCTCACGGTGACCCCCGGGAGCCTGCCAGCGGCGATAGAGGAGGCCGTTTCGGTTTGTGAGGTTGGCCCATTGGGAGTAGAGAGCCTTGGTCTCGAGGTCCAGTGCAGATACCTCTGGCCATGATGGTCTCTGACCGGCTCCAATCCAACACTGAACCTGGGAAAGGGCAGGGTCCTGGTTCTGGTCGTGTTGCAGCTGTTGGGGATCCATGGCCTCCAGACCCTCAGTATCCCCTGCGGCGGACTGGACCTGAAGACTGCTACAATGCCCACCTGGAACAGAGTCATTCTCAGGGTCGCCCTGTGGTGACGCGATCACTGAAGTCATGCCCATCTACTGACTGATGTTCAATGACAGAGCACAACCAGTCAACAATGAAAAATAAACTTTTCTGTGGTAATGGGAAATGACACAATTTTAAAGTCCATCTATCCATCTTCTGTGACTTATCCACATTAGAATCGATGGCTGGATGGATGGTCAAGGTTCATATATTCACCCATAGCCATGAACTGTGTATGTATGTGTCTACAGATACTTTATCTTTATCTTATATATTGGAGAGATATGACTCCTGCATTTACCCTTAATTGTACATCTCACATACCCCATTTTTAACTTATTTGCAGGTATGAGTATGCGTTTTAATAAGGGAGAGAGAATTTCAGTATTGAAATACATGCTAAAAAGTCCAGTGCTAGCACTAGCACTCATCTGTCCCAATGCATGTGTTGTAACTATTCTGTACTGCTGTGTAATATTGCATATAATGCAAGACACAAAGAAGGGCTGAGCCTTCATTTCCACTTTCAGTAGAAAAAAAAAAGATCAGATTCTCCTTTTGACCTGTAGCATGTGGCCTCGTTTTTTCTTTTACTTGTTCATGCGTGTATCCATTGTGGGCACACTTTGTCTGCATATTGAAAAAATAATATTATTATGTTACATTCACATTTATGTTGCAATGACATATTGCATATGACCATATTTTGATTTCCAAAAAAGGGGACACTTGGCTCAGTCATGAAGAACTTGCTTAAAGAAACATATTTAACATATTTAAACGATGCCTTCTCTGTGCGGTTAATGAATTGTGAAATAAAATATGTCACATAGGCTTTTACAAGTCAACAAGTACAAAATAAAATAACATAAAAGCCTCTGGAATTAAATAATGGTACAGAAATAATGCCTCATCTGCATAAGAAAAATTACCAGTACTGGGTTGGTACGAGGAAAATGTATCTTTTAAACCAACTCTTCCTCCTATGATGTTTAGAAAAGAGTGGGTTTACTAGCCATAATTCTTGCACTTTATCTACAGTCCTTTTCATCTAGGAGAAACAGAATTTCACTGATTGTTGAAAGTGCTCTTGTGAAATGAAATTTCATGATTTCTGTCTGATTGGGATTGCGCTCTAATTTTGTTGGGCCTTGTAATACAAGTTGACTTGAGACCTTAAGGTGACTGTTGTTTCTGAGACTGCTCTATAAAAAATAAAATATATCTTAAATGAACTTAATATGATTCTGATATTAGATCAGCCGGGGGAGGTGGAGCACCAGCCCTAGTCACTGGGAGATACAGGTTTCTGTTTTTGTACTAAAACTGCAGTTAGTCATGATGAGTGAACCAATTAACCAAGACTGTTGCCCAGTTGAGGAGATAATACTGAGTTTATGTACAATCGCTGTTGGTTTGCTTTCTAATAAAACTCACCAGACATTGCATTTTCAACTACAGGCAATAAAGTCTCTTAAGGTTCAGTCCAGAAACCTTCAACTATCTAAACAAGAGGCTGTTGTATTGGAAAGCTGTAAAAACAAAGTAGGTTTATAAGGGAAGGTTTTGTTTGCAAACATGTTAAGAACACTTTTAAAAAACCTTTTGAACGAGCTCAAACACAACTGTTGACCTAAGGTTTACTTCTCTTGGTGGATATGCACAACGGAATTCAGCAAGCTGTACTTGTGACCAGGAACACTACAGTAAGTGTGCACCAGTGCAACATAGTGCATTATTGTTAAAGCAAGCTGACCTGTTAAACCTAACTAAACTTCTTAGTAATTTCATTCAACCTTCAAATAACACAAAGTTAGTAGACCATAGCTCGTTTTGCAGGATATTTCACAATATGATAAGGTCATGATCCCGGAGTCTTCCTGAGCTAACCTGCCTTCTCTGACTCCCTCTCTCTCGCTCTCTTTTTCTCCCTGCCTGTGTATGTTTGTTTATGTTTGTGGGTGTGTTTTTATTTAGCTCTTACAGCATTGGTTCCTCCAGGCTCTCCCCCCCAGCTGTTAAACCTTGCCAAAGATCTGCTGTTATCCAGTCTGGTCCTCATGGGGTCATCAGAATGACTATTTTAGCCTGAACCACTCCCTCATGCTTTAAATCAGTTGGTTCTCTGTAGTGAATTACCAAATTTTCTCGAGGTTTAAATGTTAAAGTGCTAAACTCACACATTGCAGATTTAAATGTGCATAGAGGAAAAACAGATTCAGAGCAAAGTTAAAAAATTGGTTATAAGGTTTCAAAACTCAGCTCACAACTACACATTGTGATTTACAAGTACAAAATATTTATGACCACAATTTGAGCCCATTGCTTTTCTACTAGTTCGGGTGACTATGCAGAAATATGCTGACAGTCTGAGGAAGTTTTCCGAGATTTGCTCACAAAGTCAAAGACATTTTTCAAATTGAAAAGGAAAAAAAAAGAACTTGTGAATTCCACGAGAGCTCTGAGTGTGAGGATTGTTTTATATTGTGGCATGCAGAGGAATCTTTACAAAGAAGCTCACAGAGAGAGATTGTTATTCAACCCCAAGCTGGTAGGGGGAGCTCTTTATTACAACACACACTGATGCTACACTGTGCTTCGAGGGTCATCAACAGCATAACAGAACTCACCCATGGTTGCATTCATTCTATAAAACAACACTGTAAGTGCCTTTGAACTGCAGTACAAACACAACATTCAAGATAACAGTTAAAAGTAGTGTAACCATAAACAACAAAACAAGAACATCCAAACAGCAGTCCCAAGGCATGATGGGAGAGAACTAGCCGCTCCCCCAACACGCCACACAGCCCCCACCTGAGTGGTTAGCTGTCCCCAGCAACCGGCATGTCCATAGCAAAGTCTCTGAGGTGTTGGGGAAGGCGACGGCTTCGTTGAGGACGTTCCGTGGGTCCCCCAGCTGCCTCCGAGGCCAGGTTGGGGGCCTGCAGTTGAAGCTGGGACCCTGACGTCTCCCTGGATGGACTCAAGGGCTGATAGGGTGCCAGGCGATCGCGATGGAGTACGACCACCCTGTTCCGTTTGACCAGCCGCACCCTGTAGACCACGTCAGACGGCCTCTCAAGAACAGTGCAGGGTCCAACCCACTGGCTCATCAGTTTGGGAGAAAGCCCTTTCTTCCTCTCCGGGCTGTAGACCCACACATGCTGACCGGGCGAAAGTCCTTCCCCCTTGCAGCGGGTATCATAAGCCCGCTTTTGCCGGGAGCCTGCATCTCGGAGAGCCTGCCTGGTCAACTGATGCACCTCTCGGAGCCGAGCGAGGAGGTTGTGGAGGTAGTCCAACCCGGGGTCCCCGCATACTTCCTGCCCGGGGGGAGATCCAAACACCAAGTCCACTGGGGTACGAAGCTCATGACCGAACATCAAGGCCGCTGGAGTGCACTTAGTAGACTCCTGGACTGCAGAACGGTAGGCCATTAGGACCAGGGGAAGGTGTTGATCCCAGTCACGCTGCTGGTGGCAGGTCAGGATAGCAAGCTGGGTGGCCAGGGTGCGGTTGAAGCGTTCCACCAACCCATCGCTTTGGGGGTGCAGTGGCGTCGTCCGGGTCTTCCTGATACCCAGCCGCTGACAGACCTCCTTGAACACCGCAGCCTCAAAATTCCGGCCCTGGTCGCTGTACAGTTCCTCTGGTACCCCGAACCGGCAGAACATCTCGTTGACCAGACGCTCAGCAGTGGTAACAGCACTCTGGTCAGGGACTGCATAGGCCTCAGGCCACTTAGTGAAGTAGTCCATGGCAACCAGGACGTAGCGGTTCCCCTGGTCAGTGGTGGGGAAGGGTCCCAGGATGTCCACACCAACCCGCTCCATGGGAGCCCCCACCTGATACTGCTGCAAGGGGGCATGAGAGCGTTGGGAAGGCCCTTTCTGAGCCGTGCAGGCATCACACCGATGGACATAGAGCTCTACGTCCTGGCGACACCCGGGCCAGTAGAACCGAGACCGGAGTCGCCGCAGAGTCTTGGTAACTCCAAAGTGTCCTGCCCCCGCTGCACCATGAACCAGCTGGAGCACCCTGGACCGCAACTGTTGAGGTACCACAAGCTGGAAGACCTCACGGTGACCCCCGGGAGCCTGCCAGCAGCGATAGAGGAGGCCGTTTCGGTTTGTGAGGTTGGCCCATTGGGAGTAGAGAGCCTTGGTCTCGAGGTCCAGTGCAGATACCTCTGGCCATGATGGTCTCTGACCGGCTCCAATCCAACACTGAACCTGGGAAAGGGCAGGGTCCTGGTTCTGGTCGTGTTGCAGCTGTTGGGGATCCATGGCCTCCAGACCCTCAGTATCCCCTGCGGCGGACTGGACCTGAAGACTGCTACAATGCCCACCTGGAACAGAGTCATTCTCAGGGTCGCCCTGTGGTGACGCGATCACTGAAGTCATGCCCTCCCGGTCCTCCAAGCGTTGGCAGTACCTGCACTGTTTTTCCTCACAAGGGCGTCGGGAGAGGGCATCTGCATTGGTGTGGAGACGTCCCGCCCTGTGACGGACCTCAAAGTGGTAATCTTGCAACGTCTCCAACCACCGGGCTAGCTGTCCCTCCGGTTCTTTAAAGCTGAGCAGCCAAGTGAGGGACGCATGGTCTGTGCGCAGGAGGAACTTCTTCCCGTAGAGGTAGGGTCTGAAATGGCGGAGACCCAGGATGATGGCCAGCAGCTCTCGACGGGTGACACAATAGTTCCTCTCCGGTCTGCTGAGGGAATGGCTGTAGTAGGAGATGACCCGCTCCCCCTCAGGGCCTTCCTGCGACAGTACAGCCCCCACCCCTGTGTTGCTGGCATCGGTGTCCACGACAAAAGGGAGCTGCAGGTCTGGGTAGGCTAGCACCGGTGCCTCAACCAGTGCAGATCGGAGCCGATCAAATGCCACGGCACTGTCCTCACTCCAATGGAACTCCCGGCCCTTCTGTGTGAGCCAGTGCAGGGGGCTTGCAATGGTAGCAAAGTCCTTGACGAAATGCCGGTAGTATGATGCCAGGCCAAGGAAACTCCGCAACTCAGCAGTGTTGCCCGGAATGGGCCAGTCTTTCACAGCGGCCACCTTCGCAGGGTCAGTGGAAACCCCTGCTCCGCTCACAACGTGACCCAAGAAGGTCGTCTCCTTTCGGAAGAGATGGCACTTTTTGGGGTGGAGGCGAAGGCCAGCCTGGCGGATAGCGTGGAAAACAGCAGTCAGGTTAGCCAAGGCTTTCTCGAAGTCTGTCGCGTGGACGAGGAGGTCATCCAGGTAGACCACACAGCAGTCGCGGGGGATGTCAGCCAGAACCCTCTCCATTAGGCGCTCGAATGTGGCTGGGGCATTGCAGAGGCCAAAGGGCATCACCTTAAACTGCCACAGTCCCTGGCCAATGGAGAAAGCAGTCTTTGGGCGGGCCTCTGGCGTCAGCTCCACCTGCCAGTAGCCACTGCGCAAGTCGAGGGAACTGAACCAGCAGGACCCAGCAATGTCGTCGAGGGCATCGTCAATCCGGGGCAATGGGTAGGAGTCCTTGCGTGTGATGCTGTTGAGTAGACGATAGTCGACACAAAACCGCCAGGTACCATCCTTTTTCCGAACCAGTACAGCCGGGGCTGCCCAGGGGCTGTTTGAGGGTTCGATGATGCCCGCCTCTGCCATTTCCCTGATCTTCTGCTCTGCTGCGGCACGCTTGGCAAGGGGAAGGCGACGAGGGCGGAGGCGGATGGGCCGTGCATCCCCAGTGTCAATGTCGTGTTGTACCAGGCTGGTTTGCATGCAGTCCTCATCCTTGGCTGCAAAGATGTCGGCAAACAAGTCTAGTATCTCTCGCAGCTGCCGTCGCTGATCAGCCTGGAGACCCTCGCAGCTCCTCTGGTATAGGTCCTCGACAGCTTGCTTGGTCTCTGCAGACAGTTGCGGTACTGCTGGTGAAGGGGAGGCCCCTTCCCCCGCCAGCAGTGACAGGTCCTCAGGCTTCCTGACGCTGGCTGAAAAAGTGGAGGCAGGCAGCGGGACTTCCGTTGTGGTGTGGAGCTTCACAGCCTCCGTGCCCAGGTAAAGGATTGCTCGGGACACGTCCACTGTGGCCTCCCATTTGGCTAGCAGGTCCAGGCCAATGATGCATTGGTCCTGGATGCTGGCTAGCCAGAACTGGTGGTCCACGCTGCAGTTAGCAACAGTCACCGGGAGGGATCTTTCCCCCTTAACTTTGGCATGCTCCCCCGTGACTGTGGTGATGTGGAGCTGAGTAGGCTGCCAACCCTGCGGTATTGGGCCATCAGAACCAGGGAGGACTCCAGCCTGTACTAAGGAGAGCGTGGACCCAGTGTCTATCAGGGCTCTACAGGTGGTGCCGGCAAGGTCACAGTCCAGATACAGTCCCCGTGTCTGGCCAAGCCGGCCAACCCGCAATTGTGATTCGGAGGACAGAGTGGTGGCAGGGGGCAGTCCCTCCGTTGTGCCACCCCGCCTCAGTTTAACGGCAGCTGGGGTGCCAAGCTTTGTGGGCTTGGTGCTAGACAGTAGCGTGCGATGTGGCCTGGTTCTCCGCACCGATGGCAGTTACCCCTGGATTGGCCTCCTGCTCGCCTATTCCCTCGCCAAGATCGCCAGGGTGGTGTGTTGGTGGTTTGGCGGGCCTCCTCCTCCTGGTCGCTCCTTTCGTAGTCTGTTTGGCGCACTTGGTGACTTATGCCAGGGCTGCGTGCACCTGGGCTGAGCACATGCTCCACTCTTTCGGCCTCAGTTAGAGCTGCCACCAGGGTTTCTGGTGCATGCAGACGGATGTGCTCTTGTAGTCTTTTTGGCTGGAGACCCCGGACAAAAGCCTGGAGAGCAAGCTCTTCTTGTGCTGCAGCATCAAAAGCAGGGTACCCTCTACGTGCATAAAGACGTAGGTCAGCAGCATAGGCACCCAGACTCTCCTCTTGTCTCCGTGGGCGGCTAGCAAGTTTATCTCGGGCATCATCTGCATGTGTACGGAGGCCAAACCTGCTCTGCATTGCTCTGGCAACAGCAGGCCAACTTAAACCCTCTTCTGGCTGAAGATCTATGAGGATCTGCAGGGCCCTGCCTCCCCATTATAGCGTGGCAGCTTCATGCTCCCCCGAACAGGAGCCTCTGATGGCAGTGGCGGCTGCACTTGGTCCTGGAGACAGTTGGCGTTGTCCCCCTCGGCTGCCAACGATGAGGGTGTGCTGCTCCCAGGCATCACCATGAGTGGAGGCTGACCGGTCGCTCGTGGTCTTGGAGCCTGCAGCATGCCTTGGCGGCTCCGACAGCTCCCCAGTGGGCGGGGGTGTGAGGCTCCATCTGGTAAGCCCCACAGATCTTCCCCTGGCTGGCTTGCTGCTGCCCGGGGCTCTCCCCGCTTCTTCAATTGTGCTCCATTCACTGCTTCCAGGTGAGTGATAAGCTCCTCAATCTTCCTCAGCTCCTCTTCCTCTTTCAGAATAGTGGCCATGCTCTTGGAATCCCACTTCTGACACCAATGTGGCATGCAGAGGAATCTTTACAAAGAAGCTCACAGAGAGAGATTGTTATTCAACCCCAAGCTGGTAGGGGGAGCTCTTTATTACAACACACACTGATGCTACACTGTGCTTCGAGGGTCATCAACAGCATAACAGAACTCACCCATGGTTGCATTCATTCTATAAAACAACACTGTAAGTGCCTTTGAACTGCAGTACAAACACAACATTCAAGATAACAGTTAAAAGTAGTGTAACCATAAACAACAAAACAAGAACATCCAAACAGCAGTCCCAAGGCATGATGGGAGAGAACTAGCCGCTCCCCCAACACGCCACAATATGGTAATGTATTGTTAAAACTTATTTTTTTAAGGGTTATGGAATTGTTTCATGTTCTTCTTTTTTAACTACAGTTTAATGAAAATAACTCTCCTTGTCTCCATTATTATATGGTCAGATTATGCTTATGGTCTACAAAGTTTGATTGTTCGTATCAATGTATATTTTCCAATAAGAAGAAGAAAGTGATTATTACTGTATTAATTTTTAAAGGTAATATATAGAGAGAGTTGAATAGGCAGACTTTCATTATGCAGAATATTACTTAAGCATTACTTAATTACTTAGTAATTACTTAGGCTGCTACGATACTTAAAGTTATTTACAGAAGAATTTGTGTCTCCTTAAGTAAGTACAGGGTACTTGTGCTTTATTTGCGTGTCAAGTTATAAAGTGTTACCCTCTCTGTTCTCTGACTTGACAATCATCTCCGCTTTATAAATCTGTGGAGCAAACGGAAGGGCAAGGCTGCAACCTAACCAAATATGTTTTAAATGGATAATTCAGATAATTAAGAGCAATGAGTTTTCAGTGAGTTTATTTAGCAAAGGGCCAACGTTGTAATTTCTTTTTGAGGTTGTTGATAACTAAACTCACAGTCAACTGAAATTCCTGTGTGTTATGGTTATTTGCACTCATATTCAACTCCTCCCTGAGTGGTTGGGGCGTGGGTTACAATACTTTAGTCAGACTGCAGCCTATTCTGGTGTCTACCATTGACTTTCCTTATCTTAACCCAGACATGCTGCAGTTTGGAGGAACATCTCTGTAACCAGCAGGGTCGGTAGCCATACCTCCACCCTGCTGGCTGTCAGAAGAACATGATTGACAGTTTCTATGTCACCATGAATAAACATCTCATCCATGGAAGGCACAGCTCCTTTGGGGCATTTGGACATAAACTTTAAAAAACCCCATTTTGTATTCAATTTGCTAATGTTAGTGGTGAATAACTCACAGACAAATTTCAATGCTAACAGTTGTTTTTTTTGTTTTTTTTTTGTTTTTTTTTGTTTTTTTTGTTTTTTTTGCTAACAGTTTTAATTTAAGAATGAGATACAGTTCACTCTACAAAGTAAAGGTCTACAGAAAGCTTTCTTTTAATCGTACAGAAAATTCAGCTCCAGTTCATTGCACATGATGCCTGATTGCTTGCATCATAGCGATGGTGTGGAAATACAGAGAAAGAAACAGCACTGAGAAAGAAAAACACAGATCTTTGTGCTTTTTACTGATGCATTATAGAGTTGATTCACAATTACATAATAATGTTTCCACAGATAGACGGGAGCTCAGTTTCACAGTCCATGCTCTCTAAGCATCCACTCTTTTCCTCTGCAAGAAAACCAAAATAAAACACAAAAATCACACTCAGTCAGTGCTACTCAGACTAAAAAGGTTTCCAACATGGGGTGACAATGTTTAGCAAATAAGTGTAATTTTAGTTTGTTCAGTACTAACTGTGAAATTACAGTATTTGTAAATGGTAATGGTATTTACATTAAAGGGTATTTGTCAAGAAGACTGACACAAACAGTGATTAGCTGTTTTACTTCCTGATTCACAGCCATTTATGTTACTCAATTCAGTGTTCTGTGCCTATATATAAATGTCCCTGTCTTTTTAATCTGTTTCACCCACCATGTTTGTACACAATACTTACAGTTATTTTTTGTACCGCACAATTAACATCTTAGTGAGTGGACAACATTAATCCACATATTAATAACCCAGTACATAGAAGTTTTGAACATAACATGATAGCTTTGTGTAACTTCAGAACACTGTATTTTTTTTTTTTATTTCTAAAATCTCAATTATTTAATGATGCATCACTGGGAACACAAACTGTAAATATTCTAGGATAAGAAACAATGCTCAGTGCAATAATAAGAAAAGAAAAATATACTTTAATACATACTTTTAAAACACTTGATAGAGTAGTAATGAGTTTGAAGTGATAATCAAAATAAATGAATCCAAATAAGATTGTTTTGTTTTTTTAAACACTTGACAGACTTACCAGTAAAAGTTATTTGCAAACAGTGGTGCTCATCTTCGGCTGTGTCTCCATTACAAAAGTCAGCAAAAGCAGACATTCCCAAATAATCACTCCAGGACCAAGAAGGATTCTGTTAAAGCAAAATAAAATATTATATAAATTCATATTCATAAAAAAAAACAATTGTTTCTCAAAATCTTAGACATCGTGCTATTTACCCCTGGACTATTATGGCCTCCAACCCAAAATTCTCCATGATCATGTCCAGCACGCTTCAGCTCCGCTTGAATCTCATAAGCTTGAAAGTCATCATACACAGATGCAAGCTGTCCTCCATGAGAGTGACAGTTATTCTACGATGGAGATAAACAGCATGGAGTGACCAAGAAAATGTAAGATTTATTAATAGGAAAAAAGTCATCCTTGTTACCTGAGCATCGTCCCAGGTCATGTTTTCTGGAACAAAGATGAGGCACTGTTGACTGTGCATACTCCATCCATCTGGGCAAGATGGATGCCAGCCCCCAAATGAGTCATCTGCAAACAAATAACAAATAAAGAAGAAAGCATGAAACTGAGTCTGAAGTGTAGATTTTCCTTATGTTCAAATTGAATTTTAAAGAAGGAAAAAAAATAAAATAAATCCATATACTCCAATAAGTATACCCACCTTCTGTAGATGGTGGAGATGGTGGTGTTCCCCAGTTGTCTCCATCTGCATGAGTTAAAATGTTCTTTTGTTGCAATTAACTTCATGGGGTAAAAACTTTCAATATTTACTAGTGGATAAAAAATTATTCTCATTAAAAGACAACTTTTAGATTCACCTGGCACAGTTGTTTCCTCTGGAAGAGCTGCAAAGACAGTTTGAACCACAGATATTTTTTTCAGTGTATCATTGCTGTGGTGTCATTGATTACCTTCTACGTTTTACAACATTAAAAATAAATACAAAATGCAGGTAAATTACAGAAGTGAAGAGATATTAGCAAAATGTAAACTAAGAATTATGTCACTTAGCATGTCTTTATGTACAGTATAATAAATGTATGATTACACAAGCTTATAATGTGTATTATATTACATTATTGTACAATATTTTTAAAAACAAATCGTAGATAAAGAAGAACACATGAAAATGAGTCTGCTGTGTAGACTTTCTGTATGCCTGACTTTTGGAGGAGAAAAGAAGTAATGTACTCCAAGTGAAGGTTATGGCAGTACTCCCAAACAGTCTCCATCTGCATTAGTTGATGGTTTTGGTTGCAGTTAGTATTGTAGATTAATCGCTTTAATTATTTACTAGTGGATCAAAATAGAGTATATTCCCACTAAAAGACAACCTTTATATTCACCTGGTACAGTTGTTTCCTCTGGAACAGCTGCAAAGACAGTTTAAAATACATTTTATTTGACACACAAATATTGTTTGTGATTAGTAACAAAAGTGATTAAAAAGAAGTAGAAAATTTGTGATGCAAGTTACTCACAGAAGTGAAGCGATATTGGCAAAATGCAAACAAATCAAACTCAAATTGATCAGCATGTCCTTATATACAGTATAGTCATGGTATATCTATACATAGGCTTAGATATTATATGAAATTACTGTACAATGATTCTCATTCATGTTTAGACAAAGAAAAAGTTCCGATTGTTTAATTCAGTTTTGCAAAGCCTTGACACTTTTTTTCTTACAAACATGGGTTTAAAACAAAATTTAAGATATTCCATTCTCTGGTTATGTTTTGCATGTATATTCTATATATACAGTGTGCATGTATAGATAATGTAGAAAAAGTGAGAGAGGAACTTCTGTGTTTTAAATACTCACATCGACTGTGTGTGAAAGTCATCATGACACACACATGCAGAAACACAGTCAGCATCTTCATGGTGCAGAAATTAAATCTGATGATAACATATGAAAAATATATTAGGAAATGTTACATTTGCAGTCAGCTCATAATGTACTGTACTGATATTTCATAGATACTTATTAATTATTAATTAATAATAAAATAAAGAAATCTTCTGTGAAAATACCTTTTGTTTGTCCTTCTCAGTGTCAGTTTGCCTGCGTTCAGGAACTTTATGCAGCTTCAAATCAGTATAAATGACTAATTCAAACATGATCCAAAGCTTTTATTTGCCTGACAACACCCTCATCCTTATCCAATGAATTTGTTTGTTCCAGAGACAGCTCACCTGACCTTTCTCCAGAATAAGCAAAGCAAACTTTATAACATTCATGTGTACTCAAGGCAGTGGATATATAAACAAAAGCAAATAATCATTGTCTATTGTGGATTTCTCTCTACATGTCACTTGACGTGTACAACACATTATGTTTGTGGCTAGTCCTAACAATAATAGACCACAGAGACACCACACCTGTGCCGCATCCTTTCACAAATACTTTCACATGATGAAGCTGACCCTGCTTGAGGCCAGCTGAGAACAAGCCCATGGAAGTCAATTTAAGCCGAGCATACACTGAACACTAATTCTTTATAATGGTAGAATGACAAATTGATTATTATTTATTTTCTGGAAAAATGACTATATTATATTGTAAATGTTGGAGGCTCAACCAATGAAACTGGGGCTAGACTACCCTAGTTTACACACTGAATGGGAAGATATAGGCAAAAAAATGTATTTCCACCCTGCCATCATCACTTGTACAGTGTGAGTAAAAGAAAACATAATTAAAATATGATGTGTTAAATTTGTTAGATGAGAGGGTTCTGCTGTAGATCAGAGGAAAAGGGAAGGATGTGTGAATGTCTGTGTGTTTCAGTTTGGTGTAGCTATAGGCCCGAGTGTGTGTAATTGTGTAGAGGGAGAGGAATTTATGGATACTGGGGGTCATCCTGTCATAAAAGGAGACAGGAAGCTACAGTTGGGGGATACTTGTACCTGAATGTAATAAAGCTCATAACTGTCATTACTTAGAAGTAGGTTTGCAGGAGACTCTCCACATGCTTAAGCTGTAAAAGTAAGACAACAAGAGGCCAATGACCCAGTGGATGCAGAGTGGGGGTCTCAGTGTTTGTAATATGTTAACTCGGTTTTGTATGTTTTCTAAAGTAATTTGGTGTAGCTTGGGTGAGGGGAAATGGACTTTTATGCCCAACAGAAAGTGACATATACAAAGACACACACAGTGCTTTAACTGTTATGATGCACACACACCCACACACACACTCACTCACGTACACACACAGGCACTCACGTGTTCGCGCATACATACACAAACACAGAGTGCACAACACACCATGTGGGTTTTATGATGGAGTCGCTTCTATAAAACTGGTTAAAACAGACAAAGCAGTGAAGATCTGCAGAGGGCCTTGCACATCTCCCCTTCTAGAAGATGCATGCATAACTGAAGATGAATAAAGGTTTTGTGAAATGACTACTGAGTCCGGTGTAGTGGGCGATCGTGGCTCAAGAGTTGGGAGTTCGCCTTGTAATCGGAAGGTTGCTGGTTCGAGACCCGGCTTGGACAGTCTCGGTCGTTGTGTCCTTGGGCAAGACACTTCACCCGTTGCCTACTGGTGGTGGTCAGAGGGCCCGGTGGTGCCAGTGTCCGGCAGCCTCGCCTCTGTCAGTGCACCCCAGGGTGGCTGTGGCTACAATGTAGTTTGCCATCACCAGTGTGTGAATGGGTGGATGACTGGATATGTAAAGCGCTTTGGGGTCCTTAGGGACTAGTAAAGCGCTATATAAATACAGACCATAGTCTCTGAAGGCCTGAGTACTAAAAAAGAACAGGGGTGAAACTGCTTTTCAGAACAACAGATTGGATCTTTTGATGAGCGTTTTCATGAGAGAAATATAGTTATAGTATTTACTGTAATTCACCATGCTTTCAAAGCCACTGTTACAGATACAGACTTGTGCTACTAACGCCCATTAAAAGAAAACAAACAAAAAACAACATGCATGAATCTGAATCAGGATGTTGCTTTAGAGAAGGACTAGTGAGCAACACCCTTAATAAATAAATATAGTTCCAGTTAAATTCAAGAATGATCTAAAGCCTGCAGTCTTTTGCATTTTGTGGTCTTTTTTGTTTGTTTGTTTGTTTTTTAAAGCACTCTATCATAATTTACACTATGAAATTAGCATGGGAGAAATATAGTTACTATATTTACTGTTGTATGAGGATGTTTTTAAAGCCCTGCTCCCAGCTAAAGACTCACTCTCTCTTCCATAACCACTCTGGTTGGCACCATCAGTCATGCATTAAACTAAATCACCTCACCTTATCTTTCCTGCTTGGCTTCTATGTCCTTGTCTAGTGTGGTCTAATGTTGACCCTCAGAGAGTCTTGTTCTCTAAAACCTAAAGAGTAATGGGTTTGATCAACTGGTCCCTCAATGCAATTGACACCCTTTTCTCAACGAGAAGCCAGGGTGCAGGAGAGCCCGATAGTCCTGGAGGGATGTTTCCTGCTGGATACATGATGGATGGGTGGGAGCAGTGGCATGTTGTCTGCCTTGTACGACTGTCGCTTGAGGACATAAAAGATTTATACCTATTTGGAACCACGATAACAGGGTTCCTGCTGATTTGAGTTGGCTCAGTCCTTGCTTATTGAAGATTGAAGAAAGTGGTTACAGCTGTTCAAAACCCCACAAAGCTAGCTGCTCGAAGTGATGGGACAGGCTGTGAGTACCCACAGCATGCTGCTGTCCACACCGGAAAACCCATACCCTACCCTGTTGCTTGTGATGATTTTTCATGGTGTTACTAGGAACTCAGTCTGAGAAGAGTTCTCTTTTTCTCTCCTCCATTCTCCTGTTTTGTTGTAGATTTCATTTTTTTCTCTTGACGCTACCTGTTCTGAACTGTCTGCCTAATGTGATGTTTGCATATTGTACGTATGGTTGGAAGTGTTCCAATATCGCTGCAGGCAACTGCCAGTGACAAGTAAATGGCTTCATCATCAATTAGGATGTTGTTTTAGAAAGTGCTTAGTGAACACCCTGAAATACCAATTGAATTAAAAAATCTTCCAAACACATTTTTATCCTGTCTCTCTTATCACCACCTCGTGGGTACAGATCGTCACCCTCCCTGAGTCTCTTCTGTTGGAAGTTTCTGTCTTCTGCAAAGACCTTTTTTCCTTTCCACTGTCACAAAGTGCTGCTTAAAGAATGGGATACACCAAAACTCAGAAATCGCTTGAATTCAATGCTAAAACACTTAGTGATGCAGAGGATGAGGAAAACAAATGAACAAAAACTGTTAACTTGGGGGCAAAAAGTATGCTTTCCATTAATTTCCCCTTACATTACATCACTTTACAGAATGTTGCACATTTCACATAATAGCATATTTTTAGCCACTGTTTTTGGTGACTGGTTTGCTCTTACATTGGACTGCAGCATCTGACAAAGTGGATCATGTAATGTTACTCTGTTGCTTGGAGCATCAAGCACATAGGAGTGGTGCAGATCCTATTTGGTGAATGGAGCTTTCTGTGTTAGTCTTGGTGACTTTGATTCCTCCCGCACTCCCTTTTTCTGCAGGGTCCCATATGGCCTAGTTTTAGACTCCCTTTTCTAAAACTGAGCCATATGGTATTTCATTCACTGTTATGCAGATGATAACCAGATTTTTCTCTCTTTTCTCTCTCTCGCATATTCTGCCAGACTGATGCTCAAGTGTGTGTGAAGATATAAAGGCCCAGAGGCTCTCAACTTTTTAAATTATAATACAAAGAAGACAAAAGTGATGATGTTTGTCAATTCCACTTAGACCCCCTTTGTATATTTGTGTTGCTTGGCTCAGTGCATAAAGCCAACTATCACAAACCTCAGGATTAAAGTGGATGCTGAACTCAAATTTGACAGTCAAATCAAAACAGTGGTAAAACTGACCATTTTCCAGTTTAGGCAGCTCGCCAAAATAAAGCCAATACCTTCTGGGCAGCACTTTGAGACAGTTATCTTTGCTACCACTCGATTTCTGTAATGTACATTATATGGAGATTAGTGATTCCTATATCACTCATCTACAGTTGGTACAAATTGCTGCCAAACACCTCTTAACTGGCAAATGTAAATATGAGCATGTTTCTTTCATTTTAGCCTTGCTCAACATACTGCCAAAAATCTTAATTTCTTCTTAATTTAAACATTTTTTTTCAAATACCTTAATTGTCTTGCCCCACACTACCTCGCTAAACTGCTACAGCCTTATATACCCTTCTGTTCCCTCCATTCAAGCATAAAACAGGAAAACCATTGTTGTGTCTACACATAACAGACAACTTAGCAAAGAACCTATTTTAATTTGACTCTTCAAAATCAATCAATCAATCAATCAATCTATCTATCTATCTATCTATCTATCTATCTATCTATCTATCTATCTATCTATCTATCTATCTATCTATCTATCTATCTATCTATCTATCTTTCTATCTATCTATCTATCTGAAAAAAATAAATAAATACATGTGTGACAGACCCAACCCATTTTACATTCAAGTTTTCCACATACACCTGTACAGATTTTAAGCAGTGGAGGAGACTTCACACTTTCGGTAATAAACACTCACCCTCAGCTTAAGTAAGAGCCATCTTTGCAATAAGAAGCACATAAATGCTTCACATTGAAAGTTAACGTGTCTTTCCTGCCACAACAATCAGTTTTCTCCCCCTATATAAACTCCTTGATGCAAATGACGGAGTGTGTGGTGTGCTAACCTAGTAAAATGAGAAGTGTACTTCAAAAGTACAGGTTTGGTGTTTGATGTTGTTCACAAAGAGGTAGATGTCAGCACACTATTATCATTGGTTTGGGTACATAATTTCTAAGTTCATAAGTTATTTTGGTCTAACTTGTGCAAACACAATAAAATCCCTGAGTGGATGATTGCTTAAAAAGATGCATTGCATTTCAGTGTTTGTGAATGAATGAATGACACTTTCAGTGTGATACCACCTTGACTATGTACTTCATAGCATCTTTAAATAACTAAAAACATGGTTCATATGTAGAATAGAATAGAATAGAATTCAACTTTATTGTCATTGCACATGCACAGGTACAGGGCAACGAAATGCAGTTTGCATCCATCCAGAAGTGCTTTAGTGATATAGATATATTACAATATATATTAGCAATAGTATAGATATGTAAGTATATTACAGAAATGGGTCTATTATGGTATGTTATATGTACACGGTATGAAGTATGTTGTGAATATTCTATAACTATAAGTATGTACAGGCTGTAGTGAGTACAAGCTATGTACAGGCTATGAACAGGATATAAATATGAAAAACTTTACAGAATATGAAATAAATAACTTTACAGAAATCTGAGATATACAGCTATACAGAAATGGGAACTATGCAAGTTGTAAACAGTTGTAGGATTAAAGATTATTGAATGTACAGAATGATTATTTACACAGAGCTATACAGTAGTGCAGTTAAGATAAGTGAGGGTGTAGATAGTTTCTACAGAGGCTATATAAAGTGCTAGTGGTTGTGAGTGGTGGTTCAGTCCATGTTATTATTGTGTGTTTGAGGGTACAGTTGTCCATTGTGGGTGTGTGTATGTTCATATGTAGACATATGGAGTCATTTTGAAATTAATTTCATAGAAAATAAGAGTTTGTGAACCATGTAGAGCAACTCTCAGTGGGAAAAAAACACGAAAAACTTTTACACTTTTTATTTTAGTCTAATGAAACAACTTTAGATTTAGTCTGATATAATTAATTAAAACTAGACTAAAATAATTTAGATATTTGAATTATGACTAAAACTAATTCAAAATTTGATTTCAAAATTAAGACTGGAAATAACCAAAGAACCAGCTCCTGTCTGAAAGGGGAGTATACCAGGACTTGAAGACCAGGCTGACCAACCTGAGCAATAGTGATGTGTCGGTCGCGAACGAAATGGCTCTTAGAGCCGGATCTTTGACGTGAACGACGCGAGCTGGCTCCAGAAGTTAAGACACACTGGCCACAGGAGGAGATGCCATTAATATCACACCACAAAAAGTTGTCATAATGCATGGAGGTCTCCAATCAAAGTCAGTACCCTGAGGCTCTATGAGGAACTGAAAGAGGGAGGATGAGGATTAGTAAGTGTCACGATCCAGGATGAAACACAGAAATTCTGAAAATAAATCAAGAAGACATGATGGTGAATGGGAAGAAGAACTGTCATGGACGACCAAGCACCTGCATGTGATCTACAATGGACAGATAGAGCGAATGGTTAACATCATGAAATCCTACCAGTGGCTTCAAAAAGACAGCCTAGTCCCGATGGGAGATACAACCAAATGTATCTGAGAACAACAGGGCTAAGGTGCTGTGGGACTTCCACTTTAAGATAAGTCAAGCAGCTATTGCCTAACCAACCAGACACAGTTGTGGCTGACAAAAAGCAGAAGACCACAGTTGTGATACAGTGGGGCAAAAAAGTATTTAGTCAGCCACCGATTGTGCAAGTTCCCCCACTTAAAATGATGACAGAGGTCAGTAATTTGCACCAGAGGTACACTTCAACTGTGAGAGACAGAATGTGAAAAAAAAAATCCATGAATCCACATGGTAGGATTTGTAAAGAATTTATACGTAAATCAGGGTGGAAAATAAGTATTTGGTCACCTCAAACAAGGAAAATCTCTGGCTCTCACAGACCTGTAACGTCTTCTGTAAGAAGCTTTTCTGTCCCCCACTCGTTACCTGTATGAATGGCACCTGTTTGAACTCATCATCTGTATAAAAGACACCTGTCCACAGCCTCAAACAGTCAGACTCCAAACTCCGCCATGGCCAAGACCAAAGAGCTTTCGAAGGACACCAGGAAAAGTATTGTAGACCTGCACCAGACTGGGAAGAGTGAATCTACAATAGGCAAGCAGCTTGGTGTGAAAAAATCAACTGTGGGAGCAATCATCAGAAAATGGAAGACATACAAGACCACTGATAATCTCCCTCGATCTGGGGCTCCACGCAAGATCTCATCCCGTGGGGTCAAAATGATCATGAGAACGGTGAGCAAAGATCCCAGAACCACACGGGGGGACCTGGTGAATGACCTGCAGAGAGCTGGGACCAAAGTAACAAAGGTCACCATCAGTAACACACTACAACGGCAGGGAATCAAATCCCGCAGTGCCAGACGTGTTCCGCTGCTGAAGCCAGTGCATGTCCAGGCCCGTCTGAAGTTTGCCAGAGAGCACATGGATGATACAGCAGAGGATTGGGAGAATGTCATGTGGTCAGATGAAACCAAAGTAGAACTTTTTGGTATAAACTCAACTCGTCGTGTTTGGAGGAAGAAGAATACTGAGTTGCATCCCAAGAACACCATACCTACTGTGAAGCATGGGGGTGGAAACATCATGCTATGGGGCTGTTTTTCTGCCAAGGGGACAGGACGACTGATCCGTGTTAAGGACAGAATGAATGGGGCCATGTATCGTGAGATTTTGAGCCAAAACCTCCTTCCATCAGTGAGAACTTTGAAGATGAAATGAGGCTGGGTCTTCCAACATGACAATGATCCAAAACACACCGCCCGGGCAACAAAGGAGTGGCTCCGTAAGAAGCATTTGAAAGTCCTGGAGTGGCCTAGCCAGTCTCCAGACCTCAACCCCATAGAAAATCTGTGGCGGGAGTTGAAAGTCCGTGTTGCTCGGCGACAGCCCCAAAACATCACTGCTCTCGAGAAGATCTGCATGGAGGAATGGGCCAAAATACCAGCTACTGTGTGTGCAAACCTGGTAAAGACCTATAGTAAACGTTTGACCTCTGTTATTGCCAACAAAGGTTATGTTACAAAGTATTGAGTTGTATTTTTGTTTCCACCCTGATTTACGAATAAATTCTTTACAAATCCTACCATGTGAATTCATGGATTTTTTTTTTCACATTCTGTCTCTCACAGTTGAAGTGTACCTCTGGTGCAAATTACTGACCTCTGTCATCATTTTAAGTGGGGGAACTTGCACAATCGGTGGCTGACTAAATACTTTTTTGCCCCACTGTAGATGTGGCAATCCCAGTGGAAGAAGAGCCACAAGAAAATTAATAAAGAGAAAGTACAGAGAGCTGAAGTAATGACTGGAGCAGATCTTAAAGGTCAATCCCAAAGTAATCCCAGGGATAACAGGAACATTTGCTTCAGTTTAGCTAAGTTTTATTTATATACCATCGAATCTCAGCAAAAGGCATATCAGTGTGGTAGAACTTTATAATGTCACACTATGAAGCATTATTGAGTTATTAGTGATTCTGAAAGATTGACATTGAATAATTTTTTAAATGAAATTACTGAATTTATTTTTTAAAATTTGCAGATTCCAAGTGTTGTGATGTCTGCAATGTAACTCACATCAGCCATCTCTCTATGCTAAGGAAAATCAAGACATCTGGGCTGACATTGAAACATAAAATTCCCATGAAAACACAAACCAATGTATAATAGTGTTTGTGTTATGCTGTCTCCTACTTCTTTCATTTTCCAGTTACATTTTTCCTTTCTTGGTAGCACCCAATCTAAACATCACAATTACAAATCAACAAAAGCTACATTGTCTTTTAGGCATTGTGTCTTTAACAAGTGCAGACTGGTTGTTTTATTATAGCACTGATCTTACAAAACTGTTCTTTCTTCTGTTTTTCTTGTTTTGTTTTCTCTTTTCTTTTGGTCTTTTGTGCAATTGAAGCTTTCAGTCAAGTATCTGTCTGTGTTACATCTCATTGGGGAATTTTATATTTATCTGCAAGTGCTGGTTCTGTTATCAGTCTTAATTATATGTCCGTCTAGTCCAAACTCTGGACAATTAAAAAAATGTTGTCATAGGCATGACAGTTTGATCACCTTTTAAAATACTTTGTGGATTCTATAACCAGTATTCCTAACTTTTTGGCTGTCTCTGTACAGTTGAATTAAGGTGAAACATTAAAAAGTTAAAAATAACTCACAGAAGCTTTATGCATACCTTTTTTGTATCATGTTGACCACGGCCCCATCATGTGGTCAGATACTGCAACTACAATGGACAAGGCAAAGTAACAAAGTAAATCCAGTTATAAATGATATGTCCTAATACTTGAATAGAAAATTGGGATGACCTCTGTATTACTATAAAAAATTAGGGACTCTTTAGGTCACCAAGACTTCTTCAGTGTATTCAAGTGCAATACACATTGACCTAAAAACGTGTGTCAACACCAAATGGGAACTGAAAAAATAAGCCATATCACAAGTACTCAAAACCTGAAGATCATGTAATAGCCAAGTCCAAATTTATAAACACACACACACACACACACACACACACACACACACACACACACACACATATATCTAAATGCATTTCTGCATTTAGATATATGCATTTCTGGCTGATTACCTTTAACTCTTTAGTTAGAGTGAATCCTATTGAGTTTAAAACTAAATATGTACCTACTTTGACTACACAGTGGTGGATGAACATATATTGGTTGTTTGAGAAAAGAATAATAGCTGGATGCCTTTGAATGAAACTGGTCACATGTTCATGGGTCTACTCACACATTTCAATGTTTAACATTTTAATGATACAGACAAGACAGAAAGAAAAGTTCGTTTTTGGACAAAGGTTTTGCTAAAAGCAGAATTTCAATACATAAAATTACTTCATTTTGTCATAATTTCATCTATTGACTGATGTTCAAAGAGGAGGATCCACAGAGCATAACCGCTCAACAATTAAAAAAAAACAAAAAAAACCCAAACTTTTTCTGTGGCAATGGGGAAATACATGGTATTAAAGTCCATCTATCCATCTTCTTTGACTTTTCCACATTAGACCGATTGCTGGACTGATTGATTGATGTATGGATGGATGTATGGATGGTCAAGGATCATATATTCGCCTTTAGCCACAAACTGTGTATGTATGGGTCTACCGATACACCATCAGAAATTAGCCTCCTCCACAAGGTGCCTGGGCTGGGGTGACGAGTCTAGCCTTGGCTGGAGGTTAGATGTTTCAGGCATTAGGAGATCGAGGCGCAGACTCACAACACACTGAAGATATTATTTCCCTTGACTGGCTTGGTGCCTTGGTGTCCTCATCAAATCACTGAAGAAGTTGACGGGGAGTGTGTGGAGAGGGTCCACACTTTCCGGTTCTTTGGTGTCCTCATCTCTGCTGACATCTCCTGGACAGGAAACATCTCAGCGGTCGTCAAGAAGGCCCAACAGCAGCTGCACTTCCTGAGAGTCCTCAGGAAGTACAAGCTGAACTCCAACCTGCTGCTGACCTTCTACCGCTCGTCCATTGAGAGCCTGCTAACCTACTGCATCACGGTATGGTACGGCAGCTGCACCAAAGCAGATAGAGTGGAATTTATACCAATTCCACGTGCAATAACTCAACTGTATATACATAACACAATTTATTACATATTACTTACGGCTTGTATATTGTACATTCTATATATATATATATATATATATATATATATATATATATATGTTTTTCCCTATGTTAATACTGTCCATATGTACATAGCGCTGCAGAACTGTACCCCCCCCCAGCATGTTTACACTGAGTAGGAGATGCTCTGTATCTCACTGTACAACTGTATAGTGACAATAAAGGCATTCTATTCTATTCTATTCTATTCTATTCTAAGTTGGCTGGAGAGAGGTACATCTTGGCATCACTGTTTACACCACTGTCCCTACAACCTGGACTTGGATAAATGGCAACAATAGACTGAGAATGGACAGATGTCTTTTGCATCTTGATTACATACATACATACAAAAATACATACAAATGGGTTTACTAGCCATAATAACTGCACTTTATCTACATTCCTTTTAGTCCAGGAGTGTCAATTTTAGCTGGCAGTCATGGGTCACCTACAATAAAATGGCACGAGACTGGAATAAAATGCATCCATCAACTGGAGGACTTTATTAAAGAGAATACATGTTTACACATCAACACACAGTAACAAATCCAACCTATCTGCAAGCAATTGGCTTCCTTTTATAATCGTCCTGTCTCAGGTGAGCATCTGGAATAGCCCAAGTCTGGGGGTCAGCCTAAGAAATGAAAACATAAACCTCCACATGAGCAAACATCAACCACAATATAACATATGATCGACATATTCAGATTTGTAACAACTCCTATACATTACTCAATAACATTATAACTTCAACCACTTCTATATACATGAAAACACCTTAACCCCACTCCCCTAGCCTGGCACATTGGTTTGCTCCAGGAGCTCATAAGCAGGTGATTGAGCTGCTTGTATTCTTTTGTTCCAGAAAAGAAGCAACCAGGAAAGGTCAGTACTGTTACCTACTGATGGGTAGATGAGGCCTCGTGAAGCGTTTCAGCACATTCCCCAAACTGCATCGACACTGTGTCGACACAGTTTTGCTGTTTTGCTCCATACTGACACCTGCTGGACCTTAAATATCATTGCAGGCAACTTATTTGAGACTCACAACAGACACTGATTCAATGACCTAGTCATACTTATATACACTGTATACACTGTAAGGTATTGTACTTTCCATGGAATCATTTTATATCTTCTATATTACAAATATTGTAGACATGTTTAAAATATATTATGAATGACATTAAGTGAAAATTAAAATGAAAGTATTGTGAATGTAATATTACCCATTTGACTCAGAGTTTATTATAAATTTCTATTCAGAAAAATAGGTTTATCCAATGTTTTTGCATTCAGTCTATTGCATTTTTTGTTTTTGTTTTTACACCATTTCCCCAGCTTTGGAAAACTCACAGGAACAGATGAAGCTGGGGTACACAAAAGCTGTAAAGCCAGGTGGATAAGGTTCTGATAAGATGTCTTCCTATTCCCTCAGTACGTTACACTCTCTCTCCACAATACTAAGGGGTTGGCAGTCCTTTATAATAAAATTCAGGACTGCCTGGTCCAGAGCAGTCTTCCTAGATGAAAATAATAAAACACATATTAATTAAAAAAAAAAATGATGATAAAGATGTTCAGTGTTGTTATGGATTCAAATATTGGAGATGGATACAAGAGGAAAAACCACAATAACAACACTGGTCCGGCCGGGTTGAGTCAAACGATGATTTTAATGTACACGCGTGGGAGATGGACACCGTACGCAGACAGCATCAGATCTCAAAATGGTGGAGCATTGATCAAACTCTTATAGCCTCTAGTGGCCCCACCTAATCATAAAAGCCTAAACATTCACATTCTTTCTCTCACACGGCGCCTAAGCTACGACCTTGGCTCCCTGTTTATCTGCTCCTGCTGAGATGGGGCAGAAAACTCCAGCATGTTCTGTTCTCTTCTAATCAGACAAATAAGGCGATGACTTTCTGTGAACAGTATTTCTTATAACTCAGCAGTATAATGCATCATAAAACAATATCATTCATTCACAATAAATCAGCAGTCTAATGTAATGCAAATGTAATAGTTATCACCTTCTTCTAATTCAGGAGAATAATGCAAACTAAAACTACATAATAATTCACAACCTTTAATTAGGGGTCTAACATGGCATAAGGTAATATTATAATCCCACAGTGTCTATATAGGCCTACCAGTGTTCATTCTTGGTGTGTTTGTCTCCTCATTTTCATGTTTGGCTCTGTAATGCCTAAACACTGGGGAGGTGCTTTTGTTTGTGTAAGAAATGCAGAACAGATGTGACATTTAACCTGCATAAAATGAAATAAATAATTTACACTTCAAGTCACATTGCTGTTTTTTTCTATTCTGATAGATTACACTGAAACAAAGGCAGACAAACTATTACCTTATTTGCAGTTAAAAGATCAAAATGATCCCAGACAGCAGAAACATAAATTTTTCTTTCGGGCTCCATTTTGTTATGGAGAGATGTGTATTATTATTATTTTTTTATCTTTGCCAGAGTAATTTTGTGTTTTTTTTTGTTTGGTTTTTTTTTGGTGGCGACTCATTCTGTTGGCAGATATGGATGCGGTACCTTTTAAACACAGTTTGGCACGTTGGCAATTAGCGATACAGCAGCTGTATCGATCACGTGACTTTTTCTTAAAGCGACGCACGCACCGATACAGGCATCGCTAGGTGAGCTTGATACATGCGTCGATGCGTCAGTGTTGCTGGACCCATCACTACTGTTACCACTTCTCTTTTTACATATACGAATAATTTAGGTTATACACAAATGATTAAATGTGACCAGCTGTAACTCAAGTTCTTTTCCTTACACAGGTAGGGTGGCCGGTCCCCCTGTCTGTTCACCTTTCACAAGCAGTCACTTAAATACTAACTCAAAAAACCTAATAAAAAATGTGTTTTTCTTTATTATATAGTTTATAAATGCCAATCAGTCAAATTAATAAAAATACAAGTAAGGGTAATGGAACCCCTAGACGAAAGCTCGTTTTGCAGTATATTTCACAATATGAAAAGGTCATCATCCCGGAGTCTTCCTGCGCTGGCCTGCCTTGTCTGACTCTCTTTCTTACTCTTTTTCTCCCTGCTTTTGTATGTGTGTTTATGTTTTGGGGCGTGTTTTTTTTATTTAGCTCTTACAGCATCGGTTTCCCTCCAGGCTTCCCCACCCAGATGTTAAACCTTGCCAAAGATCTGCAATATTAACCAGTCTGGTCCTCATGGGGTCATCAGAGTGACTATTTTAGCCTGAACCACTCCCTTAGTCATTGTAAGATTGTTGCACTGGCTTGAGGTTTTGTGTTGTGGATTCTGTCCTGGTTATGTTTTACATCAGTTTGTTGTCTTTAGTGCTGGCTAGATGCTGAAGTACCATGACCAAAGCTTGACATCTGAACCACAAAAACCTTTTCAGATCGTTCTAGCCTTACTGATTACAGAATTTCTTGGAGGTTTAAATGTTAAAGTGCTAAAGTCACACATTATAGATTTAAATAAAAGTGAAAAAAAATGGTTTGAAGGTTACAAAACTCAGTTCACAACTAGACTTTCTGATTTACAAGTACAAAATATTTATGACCACAATTTGAGCCCATAGCTTTTCTACTAGTAGGGGCGACTATGCAGAAATATGCTGACAGTCTGAGGAATTTTTCGGACATTTTCTCACAAAGTCAAAGACATTTTTCAAATTGAAAAGGAAAAAAAAGAACTTGTGAATTCCATCAGAGCTCTGAGTGTAAGGATTGTTTCATATGGCAATTTATTGTGAAAGCTTATTTTTTTTAAATGCCCTGTATTTGTATAGTGGAAGTGTCTTGCCCAAGGACACAACGACTTACCTAGTAATTGCTTAGGCTGCTACGATACTTAAAGTTATTTACAGAAGAATTTGCATCTGTTTCCCAGGAAAACACTTCAAAATTAAATGAGATTAAGTGAATCCATAATATGGCTCACACCCCAGAAAGTACAGGGTACTTACAGTGCACTTGTTTCATTGTTTCCTGCAGAAACCTGACTTGTTGCCTGCAAATTGCCTGTAAGTACAGGGTACTTGTGCTTTATTTGAGCGTCAAGTTATAAAGTGTTACCCTGATATGTTCTCTGTCAACCATCGACTCTTTATAAATTTAAGGAACAAACTTAAAGATAAGACTGCAACCTAACCAAATATATTTTAAATGGATAATTCAGATAATTAAGAGCAATGAGTTTTCAGTGAGTTTACAATACTTTAGTCAGACTGCAGCCTATTCTGGTGTCTACCATTGACTTTCCTTATCTTAACCCAGACATGCTGCAGTTTGGAGGAACATCTCTGTAACCAGCAGGGTCGGTAGCCATGCCTCCACCCTGCTGGCTGTCAGAAGAACATGATTGACAGTTTCTATGTCACCATGAATAAAAATCTCATCCCATGGAAGGCACAGCTCCTTCGGGGCATTTGGACATGAATTAAAAAAAAAAAGAAGTATTCAATTGCTTATGGTAGGGTGATTAACACATCACAGAGGAAATTTCTTTCAATGCTAATAGTTTTAATTTAAGAATGAAATACAGTTCACTCTGCAAAGTAAAGGTCTACAGAAAGCTTTCTTTTAATCGTACAGAAAATTCAGCTCCAGTTCATTGCACATGATGCCTGATTGCTTGCATCATAGCGATGGTGTGGAAATACAGAGAAAGAAACAGCACTGAGAAAGAAAAACACAGATCTTTGTGCTTTTTACTGATGCATTATAGAGTTGATTCACAATTACATAATAATGTTTCCACAGATAGACGGGAGCTCAGTTTCACAGTCCATGCTCTCTAAGCATCCACTCTTTTCCTCTGCAAGAAAACCAAAATAAAACACAAAAATCACACTCAGTCAGTGCTACTCAGACTAAAAAGGTTTCCAACATGGGGTGACAATGTTTAGCAAATAAGTGTAATTTTAGTTTGTTCAGTACTAACTGTGAAATTACAGTATTTGTAAATGGTAATGGTATTTACATTAAAGGGTATTTGTCAAGAAGACTGACACAAACAGTGATTAGCTGTTTTACTTCCTGATTCACAGCCATTTATGTTACTCAATTCAGTGTTCTGTGCCTATATATAAATGTCCCTGTCTTTTTAATCTGTTTCACCCACCATGTTTGTACACAATACTTACAGTTATTTTTTGTACCGCACAATTAACATCTTAGTGAGTGGACAACATTAATCCACATATTAATAACCCAGTACATAGAAGTTTTGAACATAACATGATAGCTTTGTGTAACTTCAGAACACTGTATTTTTTTTTTTTATTTCTAAAATCTCAATTATTTAATGATGCATCACTGGGAACACAAACTGTAAATATTCTAGGATAAAAAACAATGCTCAGTGCAATAATAAGAAAAGAAAAATATACTTTAATACATACTTTTAAAACACTTGATAGAGTAGTAATGAGTTTGAAGTGATAATCAAAATAAATGAATCCAAATAAGATTGTTTTGTTTTTTTAAACACTTGACAGACTTACCAGTAAAAGTTATTTGCAAACAGTGGTGCTCATCTTCGACTGTGTCTCCATTACAAAAGTCAGCAAAAGCAGACATTCCCAAATAATCACTCCAGGACCAAGAAGGATTCTGTTAAAGCAAAATAAAATATTATATAAATTCATATTCATAAAAAAAAACAATTGTTTCTCAAAATCTTAGACATCATGCTATTTACCCCTGGACTATTATGGCCTCCAACCCAAAATTCTCCATGATCATGTCCAGCACGCTTCAGCTCCGCTTGAATCTCATAAGCTTGAAAGTCATCATACACAGATGCAAGCTGTCCTCCATGAGAGTGACAGTTATTCTACGATGGAGATAAACAGCATGGAGTGACCAAGAAAATGTAAGATTTATTAATAGGAAAAAAGTCATCCTTGTTACCTGAGCATCGTCCCAGGTCATGTTTTCTGGAACAAAGATGAGGCACTGTTGACTGTGCATACTCCATCCATCTGGGCAAGATGGATGCCAGCCCCCAAATGAGTCATCTGCAAACAAATAACAAATAAAGAAGAAAGCATGAAACTGAGTCTGCAGTGCAGATTTTCCTTATGTTCAAATTTAATTTTAAAGAAGGAAAAAATAAAATAAATTCATATACTCCAATAACTATACCCACCTTCTGTAGATGGGGGTGCTGGTGGTGTTACCCAAAAGTCTGCATCTACAAGAGTTAAAATGTTTTTTAGTCGCAATTAATTTTTTAGGGTAATAAATGTATTTATTAGTGGATCAAAAAAAATATTCTCATTAAAAGACAACTTTTAGATTCACCTGGCACAATTGTTTCCTCTGGAAGAGCTGCAAAGACAGTTTGAACCACAGATATTTTTTAGTGTATCATTGCTGTGGTGTCATTGATTACCTTCTACGTTCTACAACATTAAAAAGAAATACAAAATACAGGTAAATTACAGAAGTGAAGAGATACTAGCAAAATGTAAACTAAGAAATAAAAATGTTACCTAGCATGTCCTTATATACAGTATAATCACTGTATGATTACATAAGCTTATGATGTGTATTATATGACCTTATTGTACAATATTTTTTTAAACAACTAAATAAAGAAGAAAGTATGAAACTGAGTGTACAGTTGTGGCCAAAAGTTTTGAGAATGACACAAATATTAGTTTTCAAAAAGTTTGCTGCTTCAGTGTTTTTAGATCTTTGTTTCAGTTGTTTCTGTGATGTATAGAAGTATAATTACAAGCACTTCATGAGTTTCAAATGTTTTTTATTGAGAATTACATCATGTTTATGCAAAGAGTCAGTATTTGCAGTGTTGGCCCTTCTTTTTGAAGACCTCTGCAGTTGTCAATTAACTTCTGTGCCAAATCCTGACTGATGGCAACCCATCCTGTCATAATCACTTCTTGGAGTTTGTCAGAATTAGTGGGTTTTTGTTTGTCCACCTTGAGGTTTGGCCACAGGTTCTCAATTGGACTGAGGTCTGGGGAATTTCCAGGCCATGGACCCAAAATTATTTGTTCCCTGAGCTACTTACGTATCACTTTGGCCTTATGGCACGGTGCTCCATCATGCTGGAAAAGGCATTGTTCTTCATCAAACTGTTCTTGGATGGTTGGAAGAAGTTGCTGTTGGAGGGTGTTTTGGTACTATTCTTTATTCATTCCTGTTTTTTGGCATAATTGTGAGTGAGCCCACTCCCTTGGATGAGAAGCAACCCCACACATGAATGGTCGCAGGATGCTTTACTGTTGGCATGACACAGGACTGATGGTAGCACTCACCTTTTCTTCTCTGGACAGGCCTTTTTCCAGATGTCCCAAACATCAGAGAAAATGACTTTGCCCCAGTCCTCAGCAGTCCACTCGCTGTACATTTGCAGACTATCAGTTTGTCCGTGGTGGGTTTTTTTGGGAGAGAAGTGGCTTCTTTGCTGCCCTTCTTGACACCAGTCCATCTTCCAAAAATCTTTGCCTCACTGTGCGTGCAGATGGACTCACACCTGCCTGCTACCATTCCTGAGCAAGCTCTGCACTGGTGGCACTCTGATACCGCAGCTGAATCATCTTTAGGAGACGATCCTGGTGTTTGCTGGACTTTCTTGAGCGCCCTGAATCCGTCTTCACAAGAATTGATCCGCTTTCCTTCAAGTTCTTGATGATGTGATAAATGGTTGATTTAGGTGCAGTCTTAGTAGCAAAAACATCCTTGCCTGTGAAGCCCTTTTTATGCAACGCAATGATGGCTACGTGTGTTTCCTTGCAGGTCACCATGTTTAATAGGAAGAACAACGATTTCAAGCATCACCCTCCTTTTAATACATGCAGTCTGTTATTCTAACTCAGTCAGCATAACATAATGATCTCCAGCCTTGTGCTTGTCAACATTCTCACCTGAGTTGATGAGAACATTATTAAAATGATCTCAGCAGGTCCCTTTATGGCATGAAATGCTGAATGATGAAATGCAGTGGAAATTGAATTTTTGAGATTAAGTTCATTTTCATGGCAAATAAGGATTTTGCAATTCATCTGATCACTCTCCAAAACATTCTACTGTAGAGTATATGGATATAAAAACTGAAGCAGCAAACTTTGTGAAAACAAGTATTTCTGTCATTCTCAAAACTTTTGGCCACGACTGTACAGTATAGATTTTTCTTATGCTCAACTTCAATTTTAAAGAATGAAAAAAATAAAATAGAATAAAAGAAAATCACATACTCCAATAAGTACTCACCTTCTGTAGATGGTGGCGGTGTCCCCCAATTGTCTACATCTGCATGAGTTAAAATGTTCTTTGGTTCCAATTAATTTTGTAGTGCAATAACTTCCATTATTTATTAATGTATTGAAAAAATATATTCTCATTAAAAGACAACTTTTAGATTCACCTGGCATGATTGTTTCCTCTGGAAGAGCTGCAAAGACAGTTTGAAAGACGTTTTATTTGAAACACAATTCTTTTTTGTGAAAAATCTAAGATATTCCATTCTCTGGTCATGTGTTGCATGTATATTCTGTATCTGCAGAGTATATATGTATATTATAAAGTAGATAAAGTGAGAGGAAAAAAATACTTGTTTTAAATACTCACATAGACTGTGTGTGAAAGTCATCATGACACACACATGAAGAAACACAGTCAGCATCTTCATGGTGCAGAAATGAAATCTGATGATAACGTTTGAAAAACATATTAGGAAATGTTACTTTTGCAGTCAGCTCATAATGCTGTACTGATATTTAATAGATAACTACTAATTATTCATTAATAATGAAGAAATAAATCGACTGTAAAATTACCTTTTGTTTGTCCTTATCAGTGTCAGTTTGCCTGTGTTGAGCAACTGTATGCAGCTTCAAGTCAGAAAGAAATGACTAATTCAAACACGATCAAGAGCTTTTATTGGCCTGATAACACCCTCATCCTTGTCCAATGAATTATTTTTGTTCTGGAGGCAGCTCACCTGACCTGCCACCAGAACAAATAAGGTAAACTTTATAACGTTCATGTGTATTCAAGGCAGTGGATATATAAACTAAAGCAAATAATCATTGTAACGTGGTACTTTAACCTCCAAACACCCGAAATCTTTCATGGCATGCATTTTTAACTTCCAGTGTTGGGTGTAATGCGTTACTAAGTAACGCGTTACTGTAATTAAATTACTTTTCCACTGAAAAAGTAGAGTAACTAATTACTGTTCATTTTTAGGTATTTTAATTAGTTACTTACAATGCACTTGCGTTACATTGTAAAATAATTAAACTCGCTGAATATCATTATTTAGTTTCAATGATTTATCTTCTAAATGTAGAAGTAAACTCTGCCGCTTTAACATCGCTGTAGTGCAGCTGTACGTCATTTCGCGCCAGTTTGCTGCATAGTCGTATTCTAAAGCGGAAGATGTCGGACTCGGCTGAAGCGAGTGTCTGTGTTTTGAAATGGACATATTCCCGTCTCTTCACTTTTCTGAAACAAGCAGACACGAACATTACAGTAATATGTAAGCTATGTCCTGGGGACAAAAAACTATCGTCTGCTGTTAATAGCACGAGTAATCTACTGAAGCGCCTGACACGACAGCATAGACGAACACTTCTGAGTGATCCTTGTTCATCATCCGTGGATAACACCGCGGCAACTCCTGCTAAGCAGGCAAAACGTGATTTTTACTTCAGCAGCACAGAAAGCGTCTGAAGGTGATCTTAAAAAAATAATTGCAGGCTACATTGTGGAAGAGATGCTACCGCTGCGTACTGTAGAGTCTACGTCTTTAAAAATATTATTTATTATTTAAAGAGTTTAATTTCTATTGTTTGCCCACTCAAGGTTTATAGGGATTTTAAGAAGTATTTAGTTAAATTACTTTTTTAGTAATTAACCCTCTGAGTTCGCCGGACGCACCGGCGCGTCAAAATCACATGACCAATTTAAGACGACACAACATGCAGCATGTCAGAGTCTCCATTTCAACTTGGGTTGAAAGTGCGGACTTCAAACTAAATACCAGTTTTTGAATTGTGTTGATGGGCCACGTAAAACCAGAGTTATAAAATAAAAAATACACGCAATGTTTTTTTTCTGAACAAAACAGTGGTGTTTACAGCGGGAAGAACGGTAAAAACTGCGTTTTCTACAGACAGCGCTAGCAAACACTCTCCGCTTGCGAGTGAAAAAAGCAAAAACACCCCTTCCCTATTGGTGTGAGTTTACCATGTAAGCCAATCAAAGAAATGATAAGGCAACATGTGACATTTGGTTGTTTAGGGAGAAGGGGAAGTTTTTAGGAGTGACACTCGCAACGGAAAGCGGGCGAGCGAAAGACAGAGAGAGAGAGTGAGTTTTCATATGTGAGACATTAGTGACGTTTAGCATGTTTGGAGGCTGTAGCTAGTGTGTTGTGTAGTTATTGTCTTGTATTGTGTGTCAGTTATACTGCTGAATTTCATATTTGCTCTAAAAAAGCCATCAAAGGCAGATTCCAGTGTAAACGCTGTTCTGTCAGACCTGCAGGTTTTAGGCCTGTGGTGTTCTCCTCTGTCTTATACTGAGCACAAACTACATTTTTGGACTGGCACAAATAATTTGTGTGCCTTCTTATTTGATGCAGCACACCTGATTGTTCTGTAAATAGATTTAAATGGTTATATAAAAAACGCCTGAGGCCTTGGCTGCATTTTTAGGTAAATAGTACCATATAACTTTGTTGTTTGCAAAACTTGTGCATAATTTTTAGAAATGTACAATTTCTATTTGTATTTCAAGTTATGAAAATGATTCGTTAAATATGTTTGTGGGTTATACAGTAAAAAATATAACTTTTTTCTACTCGGATTTTGAATTTTTTGTCTTAATTTAGATCAACTGTGCTAATATAGTATACCAAAATGAAAGAATAACTCAAATTTCAGATATTTGAGGTTGTGCTGAAAATAATGATACCAAACAAGGCAAGAAAAACACATTTTAAAGGTGAAACATAGAGGTCAAATCAAAAGTAGTCAAAAACGGCCAATTATACCCTGGACCCAGGAGGGTTGAGTTACTTTTCTGACACAGTAATTAGATAAGTATTTTAAATACAATATTGACTAAGTAATTAGTAATTAATTACTTTTTTAAAGTAACTTACCCAACACTGTTAATTTATCTTTGATATTTGAGCATATTGGGACCCAGTGAATGTAAAAACAAAGAATTACCAGATTTCTTTCTTTTTTTACCTGATTTTTGTTCCTAAGAAAAAATGACAGCCACATATGAGGATATTTGTTTAAAATTTCAATAGAACAGTAGCAGTATAATGTCCTCGTAAGCAGTGTTGGTCAAGTTACTTTAAAAAAGTAATCAGTAACTAATTACTGATTACTTCCCCCAAAAAGTAATCTTGTTACTTTACTGATCACTTATTTTCAAAAGTAATTAATTACTTAGTTACTTAGTTACTTTTTAAAAACACGATTTATAACCTGAATAGGTAATAAAGCGAAAGATCTTTCAGCCCAATTCTACTTTTTCTGCATAATCTCTTTTTAACTTGTTTTATTAGTTTTAATCTTTTAACTTTATGCATCAAGCAAAAATGTAATTATATGCAACATTCTCTGACTGGAAGAAATTTGTTTAAAATTTAAACCTATTTTCTGCACATTCCAGCACATAAAATAAAATATTTTTTGTGTTTACACTCACTCTTTCAAATAGATGCAAGTAAAACACAGCAGAAAATAAATAAAATCAAAGACTCAGCTGTCCCGTTGCTCTATTTTCACCTGTAAAGCAGGAGTGGGGAAGGCGGAGGTTTGCGCTGGTGCAGGTGTGCCACAGCGATCAGTGGAAGAATCCACGAGTTTCTCTGTGAACTTCCCATTACGTCGTAGTGCACTTGGTGCTTGCTCTGAAGTTTAGGGGGTTTTTTTGCGTTATAAAAAGAAGTTTTCTTCCCACGCACAACGGACACTAATGTTTTTGTCACTTTTTATGAAATCAAACTCAAAATAAGGTCAGTACTTCCACTGTTGATCTGCACACAGCTGTTGTCACGAACGTCGCACTCGCTTACGTCATTGTCATGAGACATTCTCGCAAAAAACTCACGGTTTTAGTAACGCAGTAACTCAGCGTTCCTACGGGAAAGTAACAGTAATCTAATTACCTTTTTTGCAATAGTAATCCCTTACTTTACTTGTTACTTGAAAAAAGTAAAAAGTAATCGGATTACAGTAACGCGCATCTCTGCTTGTAAGTGGATATCAGACCCTTGTAGAGCAAAATTGATTATTTTGGTCTAAATAACACAGAATGTGATGTCCACATAGGTGGACGCCAGGTCCTAGAGAGTTAATACTCCTCTGTTTTATTATGGAGGAGGAGCTAACCCAACTGCAAGCAGAAAATCGGCAGATGCTACAAGAGCGAGAACCTGATCAACCTGGGACCAGCACTGCTTCCACCAATCTGTCTACTCATAGGTATTCCTCTGCTTCAGTTCCAATAACAGAGAGTGATCTACCTGCCTCATGAAAGGAAGTGCTCATTGTTCAGAGGTAAGACTGTATAAGTATCGTTGAGTGGGTTGAAGAAGTTTAGGCTTAAGGGCATGACCAGTCGAACAAGCCCTTTTCATTTATCATCATCTAGGAGACACTTAAGAGATTAAGTATTGACTTTAAAAGGAAAAAGAAAATCCAGAAAAGATTCCGACTATTTTACAGGAATTGTATGGGTGTACTAAGTCATATGTATCTTTCTTTTCAAGACAAAAACGGGAAGTAGAACCATTGCAGGAATTTTCACATGCTCTTATCTTTCTAATGGATGGAGCTGTAAAACAGTCCCCTCATACTCTGCTGAAAAAAAAGCCTGTTTATCACAGAATTGATTTCTGTGATAAACAGGAAGCCAATGAAGAGAGGACAGGATAGTTGAGATATGTTCATGCCTGTGTGTACCAGGCCAGCAACATTGAACAAGCTGAAGACATGAGATGGATGCTTGGCTGTCTGCAGTATAAGGTGCATTGCAATATTCAAGCCAAGTTGAGATAAAGGCGTGTATTATTTCCTTCAAATCATGCCTTGACAAAACTGGTTTAATCTTTGCTATTTGCCTAAACTGGAAAAGGATTTTCTTCAACACAGAACTGATTTGTTTATTCAGTTTAAAATCCAAGTCCATAATGACTCCCAGATTTGTGACATGCTGTTTGACCTAAGCCAACCATAATTAATAACTGGGTTGCATGAGATATTATTAGGCCAAAGTATAATTACCTCTGTTTTGCTTTCATTCAAGCTCAAAAGGTTCAGAGCCATCTAAGCCATGACATCTTCAAAACAGTTTAAAAGGAATTGGATGGAGCCTGGACTATTAGGTGCTAAAGGCAAGTAAATATGGCATAGATCTGTGTAGCAGTGACAGGATATTTTGTGTTTTCTAAGAATAGAGTCCAAAGGGAACAAGTACAATGAAAAAAGAAGAGGACCAAAGATTGAGCCCTCAGGCACCCCACAAGAACACTGGGCGGACGTTGACAAACATCTTTCAACATAAACACTAAACATTCTGTCACTCAGATAGTAATGAAGCTAATCAGGTGCTGCACCTTTAATGCCAACCCAGTGTTCCAAATGGGAGATGAGAATAATGTGGTCACAGTATCAAATGCTGCAGTAAGATCTAAAAGCACAAGAATCACAGAGCTTCCAGGATCATTTGCTAGAAGGATGTCATTAAAAACCTTTAAAAATGCTGTTTCCGTGGAATGTAGATGCAACCAGACTGAAAAACCTCATTAATACCATTAGTATTCAAAATCGCATTCAGTTGGATAAAAACTATTTTTTCCAATAGCTTTGAAAGGAATGGGAGTTTTGAGATTGAGATTGTTGATTGAGATTTGAGAAAATTGAGCAACCTGGGGCCCGTTCTTCGTACCTCGCTAAGTAAGTTAGCTGGATTAGATTGTTGACGATTTCGCGTGATCTTGGATCGTTCGGTTCCCCGAAGCTCATCCGGGACTTGCTGTCATAGCAACAGAGCCGTAAGCGTAAACCTGCTCGGGACCAGGTTTACTTTATGTAAACAGGATTAGATCGCGGCCACGCAGGTATGTCCGCTTCATTTATACGAAAGCAACAGCGATATTCCACCACTGTTTCACCATAAATAAATAACATCAATGTAACTAAAGATAATGCAGCACTTGATCCTTGTATTGATGTCACACAGATACATACAGGTCATTTCCTAAAAAAGGGAAATGTACTATTAACATTCTATTACATGTACATGTACATTACTTCTTGAGCTCTCAGCGAAGGCGGTCGCACTTTCTCCTCTCCTCCTCACCCTTATCTTCCCTGCTTCGCCTCTATGTCCTTGTCTTGTCTTGTGTGAATTTACTTTCCCTGGAACAGTCTCTCACTGTCGTTCTCTAAACCTAAAAGAGAATTATGGATTTGATCAACTGGTCTCTGAGTGCTATTGACACCCTTTTCTCAACGAGAAGTCGGGGCTCGGGAGAGCCTGAGTGCCCTGGAGGGACTTTCCCTGCCGGTTACACGATGGACGGGTGGCAGAACTGGAGGACCGTGTGCCTGGCGGGACTGTCGATCGAGGACGCTGAAGATATCTACCTATTCGGAACCATGATAACAGGGTTCATGCTGATCGGCGTTGGCTTAGCCCTGGTTTATCAGAGAAATAAGAAAGCGGAACCGGCTGTTCAAACCCCCACAAGGCTGCCCGCTGGATTCGAAGCGACGGGACGAGGTGCGACCTCTCACAACGAACGTAATATGGTCAACACCTTGGAGACGCTTACAGCTGCTGTGAAGGCTCAAAACAACACCATTGAGCGTATGAGGGGAAACATCAGAGAGAGGCCTGCTCAAAATGAGACCCTTGAGCGACAGTTGGAAAACATCGCGGAACGGATCACTGCAGTTGTGAGGTCTCAGAATCAAAAGACTGACAACACCACGGAACAGAAGTTTGATACCATCATGGGGAGGCTCGCAGTTCTTCAACGGGAGATCGAGAGACCAGCCTCGGAGTGCTAGAATTCGAGCTGCTCACAAAGGAGAAATCAACAATATTCAACATTTGGACACCACGGCCCCAGCTGCAGGCCCAAGACTGGAGCCCACCAAAACAACTCCCTGATAACGACTGTGTGATGACTATTCTTCCCGCCCCATGAAGGACACCTGGATTGGCTGGAGGACTGTTTACTTAGCCTGATAGGCCGAAGGACACTGTCTCAGCTAAACTATGGACACGCACACACACACACTTACACTGATAAGCACTCACTCATCCCCCTCCCTTTCCAACGCCTTCGATGCTTGTGCCCTACCGGGGATGATAGCAGTCAACTGGACCAGCACAGATGCTGCAGGACCGGATGCGCTGTCTACGCCGGCTCTCTCTTACCCTTTACCCGCCCCTGTTGCTTGTCTCGTGTTTCTATGGTGTATTGATAGTCATGTGCTTTTGTGCTGAGGTGTTTTTTCTTTTATCAAACTGTTCTCCCACTAGGAGCTCAGTCTGAGTGGAGTTTTTTTTTCTCCTCCTCTTACCTCATGTAGTGTATTTTCGTTGTTTTTTTCCTATCAGCCTACCTTCTGACATGTCTGCCCAATGTGATGTTTGTGTAAAGTTGGTCAGAAGGTTCCTTTGTGAGTGCGCATGCGCCATTAGCGTGCTGCCTGCTGTAACCCCTAATTTCCCTCGGGATGAATAAAGTATTCTGATTCTGATTCTGATGTGATTATTACAGATGTAATTCATATTTCAGAGTAGTAATTGTAAATTACTTCGTGTAATCAAGATGAGAGACCACGGCTATAAAAGCGAAGGTGGATTTGGGAAGTCTGTCGCAGCCATGTCCTGTCCGTTTACGCGAGCAACCCATTGCGGAAGGTGCGAGATTGATAAGGAGAGTCCTCAGAATTCAGCGTATATTGCGGGATAGACAGGATCCTTTAGCTCAGCGCGACAGTGTGCTCATTGAGAGATATCGATATTCCCGTGAGGGTATTATTTACTTAACCAACTTGTTGACGAGGGGGTGCAGGACCACCACCTGTCTTTTTTGCTCTGCCCTCTTCTTGGTTGCTGTTATGAACAAACTAACAGAGTATTACAGGGTCCCTTGCCAAGAGACGAAAAGCAATATAAGAGATAAATATTACCATTCTGTAGAATACTCCTGTATTTCACTTTTACTTGTTCCCATGTTCTTGTGGGTCCTGTTGTGGCTCTAATGTGAAAGGGGATATAATATAACATATTATAATATAATATAATGCCATATAATATTGGACAATATAGTGTCATATGATAGATCTACACTACCGCCTACTGGTGTTGGCCAGAGGGGCCGATGGCGCGATATGGCAGCCTGGCTTCTGTCAGTCTGTCCCAGGGCAGCTGTGGCTGCTTCCACCAGTGTGTGAATGTGGGAGTGAATGAATAGTGGTATCGTAAAGCGCTTTGGGTGCCTTGGAAAGCGCTATATAAACCCAATCCATTATTATTATTATTATTAAATTACCTACGAGTTTGATTTGTCAGCAACTTTCTGCCAGCCCTCTCTCCTTGCTTTTGCAGCCTTTGCAGTGTTCCCTTGCATTTTAATTAAACTCTGAAACTCCTGAAATCCCTCACTCATGAGTTCTTGCTCTGCTGCCAGAAAATACCGAGCCGAGCGTGCTCCTTCGACATTTTCACCGACCAATCAGCGGGTTGCCGATCAATGTTTCTACTATCGATGCGTAGCCCCTTTTACGACACCCAGTGATGTCACATTACTGCGTCCAGCTATACTAATCGTCAACGGTAGGTGTGTTCGGGGAACCGGATTAGCGAGCTCACGGTTAGCGCGATGATTTGGTCTTGGATGTGTCATTTGATCTTGGATATAGTAAGCGACGTACGAAGAACGGGCCCCAGAGCGGTCATTGAAAGTTTGTTTGTTTTGTTTTGTAATAAACATATTTAAAACCATCAGTACCACACTGGAAATAATACTGCTATCTATAATAACGTCTGCGGGAGAGCCAGAGAGTTCAATTTGCAAAATGAAGACTGCATTCTGTCTCTGCTTGGGTTTTTTGAGTGGAAAATAATGCCTTTTGGGTTGTGTTATGCCCCAAGTACATTCCAGAGGATAATGTAGTGTTTGGAGGCCAACACTGTCAGTATTCACTGCCAAACACATCATTTGCTAAGAGCTTCCTGACCTGCAGTCTATTTAGACCAAGTGGTTCAGTACCAAAGCCAGGAAAAGACCTCTCCCACCCTGACAATGGGCTCTTCTCACTGTTGAAGTCAGGGAAGCAATTCCACCCCTTGAGCCCAACACAGAGAAAATGAGGAGGAGCTTTTCCTCCCAGGCTATTAAGGCCCTGAACCAGGTGTAGGACTGGACTCTCCACATATCTCTAATCACCATTGCGCATGCACTTAATAACAACAACAATGATGTACTTCTGATGTGGTCTGTCTCACATCACTGTACATGTATTTAATAACAAAATAATGTATCTCAATGACACACCTCATAACTGTTTTTGACTGTTCACTGTGAATCTAAAAACACTGCTGATTTGCACACCTTGTTAATTTAGATTTTTTAACATTCATTTTATACTTGATTTTTAAAAGATAAAATGGTCTCGCACACTTAACACTTAAAAAATAACACGAAACTGACTGAAACATTTAAGATGTACTATTCCCCAATCACATATTTTGTATGTAAAATCTAAAAAACAAACAAACAAACAAAACAAAAAACACACACACACATGAAATTTGGGCAAAAGCCATCATGGTGCACACATGCAGAGGGACAGTAAGCATCTTCATCATGGAACCTTAACATTTAACCTTGATAATAACCTAAAGCGGGGTAACATTTGAGTGAGTTTACAAACCAATACTGAGAGCATTCATTTCATTGAAAAGAAAGTAAACCTTTGCAAAATGACCTTCAGATCTTCCATCTTGGTCTCAATCTGCAGATACAGTCTGTCTGTGTGGGGACCTAAAGACAGCTGGGCTTAAGAATCTGAATACTTTATTAATCCCTAAGGAAATTTTGTGCATTACAGTTTCTCCAAGACAGTATCAGACTAAAATATTTAAACGATACAATACAATTCTGAATATGCCTGTTCACAGGGGTGAAAACGAGAAAAGAGCTCATATGCACTCATAACACACAAAACAGAAAAGGTAATATGAATTTAACTTGAAAAATGACCCAGCGATTTTACTGGCACATCAACGCCCTCATCCTGTTTCAATGAACTGCTGGAAGATCACCTGATTTTTCTCCAACACAAACAAAGTACAGTTTATAAAGTTCATGTTTATTCAAGGCTTTGCCAGTAAAGAAATGCAATCCATTTATGTTTGAATATGGGAGAGGATCTAACATCAGCCCTGCCATGAACAAAGAAACTTTATTGTTTAATCCTGAGGTGTCTAAGACATCATTGGTGATGCCCCTAATCCTGACCTCTAAGAAAATGCAAAATCTATTTTCAGTTGTTCCCCAGAATCAGCTTGCATGGGGAGCTGTCATTCTAAATGATTATTTAAAAGTGTTTACATAAAAAAAAAAAACATAGAGTTAGGGTTTTAGACTAGGTTGAAGTCTTCATGACATCAGAGCAAAAACTAAAGTAGTTCAGAAAAGACGGATTAGCTATAACTTTCCAACATCATGACTGTGTGACTACCTAACAGAAAATGACAATTACTTCACACGTCCACATCTATATCTTTACAACTGCTCAGCCACAGTAATTAGCTACATACATCCCTGAACATGGACAAATGTCAGCAGGCATTTTTTTTAAGTAAGGGAGAATTTAAATTAAAAAGAGATGAAAAGAAAAAAACTTAAAGTTAGTTAAAAAAATGTACACACCAGTTATGTTTTTTGTGTTTATCATGTCTTTAATTGCTGAATCAATGTTATCCCACTAGATTTCACGTTCTACCTTTAGATGGAGCATAACACTCAGGAGGAACGCAAAGCCCTTTGAGAATGAGGGTTTCTACAAAAAACGTTTTTTCATGGGCTTCCCGGTGTCACCTATTGTAGTCCGTCTTTACATACAGGAAGTGGGAAGTCAGGCTGATTTGAAAGTCCACTATTATGTCCACTATGAACGACTACCCTTGAACAGAGCAGGTGGTTTATGACACCAACTGTCTGCCATCTATAATCCAGTTTTGAGATCCCTTCCCAAACACTTTAATGCCCACTCACATCTTGTATAAGATGATCTCAATAAGTCGAGTCTTCAAGAAGTCCAGTCACTTTTCTTTCCAAACTCCTTAATTACGATGACCTGAATGACTGAAAACTACACAGTCACAGTAATCGAGACCACTATGGTTACATTTTAAAATGCTCAAAAAGGAGGTGCCGCAGAGTACAACCACAGGACAATTAAACTTCTGATTAGCTAACCCACATTGCACCCTTGACATGTCACAAGACGGTGACAGGATTTGCCTGTTGTTAGCATTAGAGATTATCTGTACTCAAATCTAATGATTATTCAGCTTGAACATCACCTATTTGCTCTTGTTATTTATTTTACTGACTTTCTGAGAACTTGTTTAACCATCAAGAAGAGTATATATCAAAATAGAAAACCATTTGCAATGAGCTGTTTCATGCTGAATTCGAAATACTTTCAAGCAAATATTTCTGTGAAATGAAAATTTGAATAGTTTGTCCTTACAAAAGCTCCTTTTTTCTTCAATTTCATTTTATACTATGCAGAGTACATCCATGTCTGAGACATAAATTATTTGCTGTTTTAAAGGAGTGGTGTTGCTGCCACCATCGTTGACATCGTTGGCAGGCAAAGGACAAAGGTGGACAATAGAAAGAGAAAGAGGACTTTAAGTGCAGCAAAGGAAATGTTTACATATCAGCTAACTGTAGGACCATAGTAGACCAAGCAAATAAGTGGATGAGTCTTAGCTATATACTTTATGAAAAAGGAAAGTTTTAAGCCTAATCTTAAAATTAGAGAAGGCCTTTGTCTCTAAAATCAAAAGTGAAAGTTTGTCCCATATAACAGGGGCCTGAAAGCTGAAGGCTCTGCTTCACAATCTACTTTTAAATACTCTAGATATCACAAGTATACCACAAGGTCTATTAGAATGATATGGTATTATGAGATCTTTAAGATAAGATGGGGCCTGATTATTCAAGACCTTCTATGTGATTAGAAGGATTTTAAACTAGATTTTGAACTTAAAATTAAATTTAACAGTCAAAAAAGAGAAGCCAATATAGGATATAAGATTCTCTCTCTTTCTAGTCCCTATCAGCACTCTTGGATAAACCAAATATATTTAAGTTAATGCCTTTTTAGGAAAGACTGATAATACAAATTAGTCAAGATGAAATTAAAACAAGTTGTTCTGTCCTCACTAAGCGTTGTCCTCGTGAATGTAGACTCAGCTATACAGACAGCTAAACACTCTCCTAATCAAAATCCAGGGAACAGGCCAATGTGTTGAGTTGGATGATTTAATAAGGAAAAAGTGTGAAACTGTTGACAAAACCAGAAATAAACCAATAAAAATGTTGCATCAATATACAGTATAACAAACACATATTCAAAAATATGAGCACAATATTTATCTGCTTAGTGAGTGCCCGAATAAAACATCAAATGAAATCACACTCATGATCAAAACGTTAAAGAAACCACATGACATATGAGCTAGCTTAACCTTACTAGTGTCATGGTCCTGGGTCATTTTGACCCAGTGTTCTTAGTTTTTCTGTAGTTTTGTATTTTTTTTTTTTATGTCCATTGGATTGTTTGGTTTGGTATTTGGATTCCCCCTGTGTCCATGTTTTTATTGTGGTGTTTGCTCTGGTACCGTGTTCCCATCCTATGTGTTCTGTGTTCTCCTCATCCCCTCGTATTCATCCTTCTTCTCTGCCTCTCTCTCTGCCTCTCTCTCTCCGTGCTCATCTCTGTGTACTGTGTTGTGTTTAAGGTCCACATCTTGGTGTCAGTATCGTCAGTTTCGTGTCCTCCCTGCTCGGCCATGAGTAATTGTCTTCAGCTGTGTTCCCCGTGTGTTCCCACTTCCCTCGTTACCTTCTGTGTATTTATGTCAGAGTGTCCCTTTGTTCTGTGTTGCGTCGTCCCTCTAGGTTGTGTGCATTTTCCGTGTCTTCCCAGCGCCTCAGCTTTTAGTTGCTCCCAGTATAGTTTTGTATGACTTCTTATGTTCCTGTTAATAAAGACCGGCCTTTGAGTTCATCCCCGTGTGTCTAGAGCCGTGCATTTGGGTCCTCTCTTTCCTTCACACAGCCGCCGCATGACAGAACGACGCAACCACGTAATGGACCCAGCAGGCTCCGCCCGTGAGGGAGATATTCTCCGTGTACAGAGTCTGGTGCAACGAATAACCCACGCCTCGGACTCACGGACAATTTCCGTCGGACTTAACGCCATAAAGGCAATAATCGAGGGAAACCCTTTCCTTCAGCAGCTCACCTGCTATGAAGGCTTTATCGACGAATTGAGCCGAGCTAAGGAGGCATTACAAGCCCGTGAGCTGGCAGACAGTGTCCGTTCCCGGGATTCCACGCCACAGCGACTGCAGACGGAGATCTCCGCCCATCAGCCGCCGCAGCAGCAGCAAACTAAGCTCGCCGCGACGGTACCGCAGCAGCAGACGGGGCTCTCGGTGTCGCAACAGCAGCTGCTAAAACGAGAGGGTTTTTTGGCGCCGCTGCCGCAGAGCCCTTCTCCATCCCCTCTCAGCTCTGACCGTCGCTCTCCCGCTGCTCTCCTAGCAGCGATGTGGTCGGATGATGAAGAGGAGACCGTCACCCCCGCATCATCACCGGTTTCCCCCGTCACCTCCGTTCCCTCATTAAGGAGGAGACGCCGTCGCCGGTCCTCTCCTCAGTCGGATTCCGGGACTACTGGGCAGCCGGCTGGGGTGAGTGACAAATACACTTTCTCTGTTCACTCTGAGGCTAGTTCTCACTACTCTGAATGCAGGAATGCAAACTCTGTGACTCTTGCCGTAGACGCTAAAGGCTCACGGTCTGTAAACGTTGAATCTGAACCCGAACTTCTTATGAACCATTGTACTGCCCGGAGGGTCAACTCAGAGACAGTTTCTCCTACGTTTGGACTCATATTCGAGAAAGATCATCCTCCGCTAGTGTTTCCTAGGTCTAAAAACTCGAAGTCAGCATTTCCTGAGTTAGAGACACCTGTTTCTGTGCCCTTTACCTGTGTGTCTGCTGAGGATGATTGTTTTGCAGTTAAGCTCACCCCTGGGGCTTTACTACCTGCCCCCTTAGATGGTAAAACAGTAAAATCCAAGACTGTAAATGTTCCTGTGAGAGCTCGACTCCAGCTCGTTGCTTCTGAGCCATCACCCCCGGGGATTGTCCATTCTGACGTATGTACTGATTCAAATGTTCTTGAGTCAGGGGGCTCTACACCCACCACTGTTTACCCTAGGTTTACTGCTTCCGGCGATCCGGTGGTAAAAGACTTTGTTTCATCTGCCTCTCCGGTGCACAGACCTATGTTTACATCGGCTATTAACCCCTCCTCTGTCAGTATAAGTACGGTTAGCTCCGAAGAAAGAAGCTCTAAGACTGTTGGTGCATCAGCTGATCACATTTCTCTAGAGTCTGTACACACTGACGGTGATGCATTAGTGCCTGTAAGCTACAGCTTTAGTACACTTAACGCTACGAAGTCAGAGCGCTGTTCCTCATCCGCTCACTCAGGGCAGGGAATCGATCTCTTGCAGACTGTTCTTTCTAGGCCCGCCTCCCAGGCCCCTTGTGTTCTAGGGATAGCTGCGGCCCAGCACTCACCTGCACCTGTCTCAATTCCCCAGGTGAGGGGGGCTGGCGCCCAGCTGGTCCCTGTTCCGGTTTCCGGGTCAACTGAGGCTCTGCTGGTCCCTGCACCCGTATCGGCTCCTCGGGTGGGGACAGCAGCCGCCCAGTCCCTGCCGCTTACTGTTGGCTAGCCCTCCACGTGTCCTCCTTGAGGTGACACACCATGGTCCGAACACATCCAATCCAACAAAGGTGAACGGAGGATCTGTACTCAAGCGATCAGCAGGCAGGTCTGCCATTATCTGCTCCTCCTCTCTCCCACGCAATCTTCGACATGTCACACAGTTGTAGACCAAACTGCTGACAGACCGTCTTCCTCCAACAATCCAGAAACCAGCACTCCTCAAAGTGCCTTCCGTCAAGTGTCGTCCTTGATGGCAGACTTGTTCATGGCAGTGTCTGATAAGCAAGGAGGTAACATGATGTTTACCAGGCATGATAACTGGCTGACCCTCTTCTGCTGTGAGCTGTGACTTTTTCAGTCGTCCTCCGACGCGGAGAAGACCTTCAGAATCAATGAAAGGACAAAGCTTGCTGAGAGAGCACTGTTTAGGGACCTGACCTCCCTTTTGTAAGCAGTGTATTTCTTCTGAATAGACCTGCCTTTGGACAGCAAGAAGAATTCTGATCCTTGCATGATGCAGCTGGTCTGGACTGAAAAGCAGCTTGCAGTTGTGCCAACCGTGGCAAGGACCTTCTTTTGCTGCCCTTGTAAAGGAGTAAGCAATGTGGCAGAGCCTGGCAATAGCTCTGGTGAGTGACCTCCAACTTGAAAATCGCTCAAAGCGTTTACTGCCCAGCTGAAATGACAAATTTGTGGCACAAGTCACTACTTCTGGACGTAGTTCCACATCTGTTGCGGGTTCAACTAGGCTGAAAGCTTCCTGTTTTAAGTGACAATGTTGCTTGTCTACAAGAAAGGCTGGTCCAGACAACCAGGAGGAAGCTGCAAGCTGGTTAGCTGGAATCGCTCTAGTTGCCTGGTCAGCTGGGTTGACATCAGAAGGAACATAGTTCCATTGGCTTTTGTTGGTTGAACGTCTGATCCTTTGTACCCTGTTATGAACATCGACGTAGAACCGTCTAGAGTCATTAAATATATACCCAAGCACTACTTTACTGTCTGAGAAAAGCTTGATGTCGTCTACCTGAATGTCCAATTCTGCAGACATAACCTCTGCCAGTTCCACTGCAAGAACGGCTGCACAGAGCTCAAGCCTTGGGATGGTGATGTCAGGCTTAGGTGCCAACTTTGTTTTCCCAAACAGGAATCCAACTTCGCTATGTCCTGCAGCATCTGTGACTCTCAGATAAGCAACAGCAGCAATAGCTTTGGTAGATGCATCACAAAAGATACAGATCTCCTTGCTCTGAGCTGTGGAGAGTGGGACCATTGTGTAGGCCCTTGGGATCTTCAACTCTCTTAGGTCTTGAAGAGATGTGCACCACCTCTGCCACTGTTCAAGCTTTTCTCGGGGCAGTGGTGCATCCCAGTCACAAGTCTCAGTAGTGAGTTCTCTCAAAATGAGGCGGCCCTGAACACTGAAGGGAGCAGCGAACCCCAACGGGTCAAATAAGCTGTTGATAGTAGACAACACACCCCGACGTGTAAAGGGTTTTTCTGCGCAGTCCACATGGAAAGTTAGAGTATCTGTAGCAAGATCCCAACCAAGACCCAGGCTGCGCTGCATGGGAGGGGAGTCCTGACCCACGTCCAGGTCTTGCAGGTTGCTAGCAAGATCTTCAGCTGGAAATGCCCTCATGACCTCAACACTGTTAGACACAATCTTGTGTAGTCTGAGGTTGGATTGCGCTAGCATGTCTTGTGCACCTTTCAGCACTTTGATGGCATCTTCTGCACCGAGGAAAGATTTCAGGCCATCATCAACATAGAAATGTCTGTGCACAAAGCTCCGCACTTCGGGTCCATAGTCCTCTTCACCCTCCATAGCCGTCCTCTTCAGGCCATAAATGGCCACAGCTGGCGAGGGACAGTTACCAAACACATGAACCCTCATGCGGTACTCCAGCACTTTGTCATCAAGTTGGTGGTTACGAAACCACAAGAATCGGAGGTGGTCCCGATGATCCTCCCTCACTAGGAAACTGTGGAACATCTGTTGAATGTCTGTCATCACAGCCACTGGGTCCATTCTGAAACGCATGAGAACCCCAATTAGGGTGTTGTTGAGGTCCGGGCCTTGTAAGAGCACATCATTCAATGAGATGCCTTTGAACTGTGCACTTGAATCAAAGACGATCCTTATTTTTCCCGGTTTCTGGGGGTGATAGACACCAAAGGAAGGTAAATACCAATACTCTTTGTCAGGCTCTGGTGGAGGAGCTGGCTCGGCGTGTCCATTTTTGAAAATATCCTCCATGAAATCTATGAAATGATGTTTCATCTCCGGTTTCCTATTCAAGGTACGGCGAAGTGACATCAGTCGGCTGAGGGCTTGCTTTCGATTATTTGGTAAACGTGGTCTTGGACTACGAAATGGCAGGGGAGCCACCCAGCTGTTGGAATCATCTTTCTTGAACTCCTTGTTCATGATCTGGAGGAAGATTTCATCTTCGATGGAGGGTGCCAGCTTATCATCCTCTTTTGAATGGCTGAAGACCAGCTCACCTAAGCTTGGCTGACTGGAAGTCAGTGTGTCAGGGGATATTAGCTGTTCCTCTATGAACTTTTCTTTGCAGATGATCCTGTTCTCACAAGGCTTGAAGTAGCTTGGTCGTCCATTCTCAAGGACATTGGTCTTGAATGTGTTGACAGTCGGCCGGTGAGCCCCACCGAGACAGACGTCACCGACTATTACCCAACCCAGGTCCACTTGTTGGGCATAAGGTTCGTTGTGACGGCCGTTACGCTGACTGCGCACTTTGTGAACTCTGATGATGTCCCTCCCAAGTAACAAAAGTATCTCAGCTGACGCATCAAGAGGAGGGATCCTGTCAGCAATACACCTGAGATGCTTGTGGCTTTGGGCGGCTTCTGGAGTAGGGATTTCGTCCCTATTATTGGGAATCAGGTTGCACTCAATAAGAGTCGGCAATGATAAGTGCAGCTGTCCATCAGCTGACTCCACCATAAATCCAGAGGCCCTTCTTCCAGCAGTCTCGGTGATTCCTGAGCATGTTTTGAGGGTATAGGGGGAAGCCTCACCCTGGATGTCAAACATGTCAAAGAATGCTGATCTGGCTAGCGACACATTGCTTTGGTCATCCAGCATCACGTATGTCCTCACCTTTTGGTCTGGGCGACCCTTGGGATACACACTGACCAGACAGATTTTGGAACATGATTTACCTTTAAGACCCTCACCACACACGGCTGTGCATGAAGAGGCTGCTATGTCAGTGACACACTCGGTAGGCTCCCCACCATGCTCTGCAGAAGGTGGTCTGGAACTTGGAGCCCAAGGTGCCGGTCCAGGATGGAGTGCTGCGATGTGCCGGTCGCTGTCACACTCAGAGCAGTGGGTGTCAGCTTTACACTCTTTAGCTTGGTGAGTTGCTGAAGCACAACATTTAAAACATATGGAGTGCTCCACCAGGAAGCGTCTTCGCTCTGCAAGTGATCTTTCTCGAAAGCCTCGGCATTTCCTGAGGGAGTGAGGTTTCTTGTGGAGAGGACACTCTCTGTCTAGATCAACGGTGAGTCCTTTGGAGGACTGAGAGGTGGGGGGGTTTCCTACCTCAGTTTTACTTACGGATAAAGGAGGTTTGGATTTCCATTGTTTGGAGAAGGATCCGTCACCTTTGAACACAGCTGAACTGAAGTTAGCAAAAGCAAAGCTAGGATCATTTCTCATCTCTGCATGGTGTTAAGGTTCAAAATTGAGGAAGGAGAGTACACACCACCCATGGTCCAGAAGGTCTTTGGTCAAACAATGATTTTAATGAACACACGTGTGGGAAGACACTCTGTACGCAGACAGCCAGTAGTCCTCGACTTAATCAAAGCATGAACAGATATTTTATAGCATCAGGGTTTGTTTACTGACGCCCCTTCATGCGTCACCGGTACATTTTATACATAGATCAGATCAACATCATCATGACTTTTCACCTAGAAAATCATCTTCTATTTTCATGGCGTGGTACTTTCCGTTCTTATCTTAAAGTGAATTGTTCCTCTTTCTTGTCTAGACAACAAGGACGGTTCCTCTAAATAAATTTAACTAATGTGTGTGTATGTGTTGACCTCACTCAGCCTCGATGTCACCTCTCGCACTTCTGACCTTTTACCAGACCAGAGGCTCACTGAGACTATGTGTATGTCTTCTACTAAATAAATGTTTTAACCAAGAACCTCTACTTAAACCTTAATATAAAATGACCTGATATAAATGTTTTGTAAGCATGTATTGCGATTCCTTCTATGGCTCCAAGTCACTTGCACAATAGATTGTCCGAACATCGCGCCGAACAAAGCTTCCGACCCCCAATTAATTGACCGAGCTCCAACTCTTTAATAAGCACAGATATGCATTGTGTATGAAATAGTCATAACTGCTTAAGGCCTTCTTAAAGCTATCTGTTACATTGTTAAAGCCTCGTCTTAGCCTGCGGCTCAAAATAACTATCTGCTTTCACTTCTGCATACAACTTCCTGTCATCCTGTAACTCAGTCTTTCTGAAAGAGACACTGTTTAACCCCTGAATGCAATATAAACTCCAGATTATATTATTAATGCAATGGTAATGATGACAATTATTTAACAATAGCAGTAAAATAATTTCCCTTCTCCACAATGGTTATACACGAAGTCCACAAAAAATGAGAAAGGGGGATATGGAACTTGGTGCTCCCTCTTATAGCGAGACCCCTGAGTTATCCACTGTTCTTGGACATTGTGGGGCAGTTTCTCCGCTATAGGGTTTATTCCCCTTGCAGTGTCTAGAAAGCTGAGCCCTGGGAAATATCCCTCTTGCTTAGCAGCCTCGATCTCTAGGAGCAGGTCTCCGAGTTCTTGAAGCTTCTGGTGATCTCTATTTGAAAGCTTTGGGAAGTGGTTCAATCTATCGAAGAGAGAAGCTTCAATGGCCTCTGGAGAGCCATAACACTTGTCCAGCCTTCGCCAAAGCATGTTCAAACCCATGAATGGATTGTTGACATAAACTGCCCTTATCCTCTTGGCGTGGTGTAGCGACTCCCCACCAAGCCACTTAATGAGCAGGTCCAGCTCTTCACTAGGTTTGAGGCTAAGTCCCTCCACAGCGTTAACAAAGCTAGATTTCCATGACAGATAACTAGCAGGCTGGTTATCAAACACTTTTAATCCAGCTGTGACAAGGTCTCGACGCGCCAGATATACAGCTACCTCAGATACACCTTGAGCCTCCAGTGGTGAGCGGGGTGGAAGTTGGTTTGTCGAGTCTGTGCAGCGATGTGTGTGCATGAAGGGGACATCTCTATCTGTGTTAAAAGACAGAGGGTCAGGGCGATTCTTTCTCTGGTTGCCTGGGTGCAGGCCTTCAGCCGAGCAAGCAGAAGCATACGACTGTTGTGGGTCACGACTGACGCGATGAACTTCGATATCTGGGAGGTGTCTGTGTTGTGGTACAGAAGCAGCAGCCTGTGTTTCTTTCTCATTTTGAGCTAAAGCATAACTCTGCCCTGAAGAGAAATGTGCTTGGATGAACTCACCAGTTCGCTGTAATGACTGCTTCGTTGCTTGAGCATGACTGGCTTTACTCCCAAGGTCCCAGTTGTCTAAATCCGCAGCAGCCTCAAACACTTGAGCCTCTGCTGAGGCAGCGTCAGCTTCACACTCTTCTTTTAGTGCATTCAATGTAGCCTCTATGCGTGCTTTCTCCACTTGCATATCTATTTGACATTTTGCATAGGCTGCTTGCGTGCGTGCAGCTTCCGCCTTGGCACGAGCTTTAGCAGCAGCGGCACTAGCTGAAGATTTATTTGAGCTTTGCTTGGAAAATGCAGCTGAGGCAGCACACTCTGACCTAACCTCCAGGCTCTGAATATCGGCGTCAATAGGGTTTGAGCTGGACATCGTTTAATACAGGCAGGTGAATGGGTCTTCAAATCCCGTAAAAAGATACAGAAGAAGTGAACGTAGCCTCTTTGATGTTTTTCTTCTACTTACTGGTTACTGGTGGCGAAGAAATAGGCTGCTGAGATTCCTTCAAAGCTTGATGTGATGGTCCATCTTTTCACTGTTCTGTCCTCACTAAGCGTTGTCCTCGTGAACGTAGACTCAGCTATACAGACAGCTAAACACTCTCCTAATCAAAATCCAGGGAACAGGCCAATGTGTTGAGTTGGATGATTTAATAAGGAAAAAGTGTGAAACTGTTGACAAAACCAGAAATAAACCAATAAAAATGTTGCATCAATATACAGTATAACAAACACATATTCAAAAATATGAGCACAATATTTATCTGCTTAGTGAGTGCCTGAATAAAACATCAAATGAAATCACACTCATGATCAAAACGTTAAAGAAACCACATGACATATGAGCTAGCTTAACCTTACTAGCTTAGGTTATACATGCATTCAAATTAAATTCTAACTACAAACTATATCACGCCTTCACAACAAATAATAATGCACACAAGTTGTCTCAGTGATAACAAACAATATTACTCACAGATGATGCCGTTTATCAACTTGTGAAGGCATGGATGGCAACAGATTAACGGAGGTGAAACTGCCTCTGGCTAGATCTTACAAAGTAAAAAAAATACACAAAAACAACCACTAGAGGGCAAACTGCTGCAGAACAGAAAATACCTAATGCCAGCACACAAGTCCATCACTGAAGTAATAACTAAGACGTAAAAAGCTATTTTTTCAGCATCACCCTAAAGTGAAGATGCTTTTTTTATAGACATTGCATAAATGGAAGAAAGCAGTCCTACATATTCGTTTAATATATGCGTTAAGGGACATATCCTGGTCACAATAAAATAAAATAAAGTGTAGTATGAAGTTTTTATTCCTGTTTAGATCATGTTACAGTATGGCACACAGCCATTTAAAAATATGTTTCATTTCCAGCAGGTGGCAACAGTGTGAAAAAAAAGGTGCATAGAAACTCTGCAACCATTTTTTATGGATTGTTCTCCTGCTGCTGTTCATTTGATAACACATTAAAATTTACTTAAATTAAATCAAAACCTGCTGAGCAAAAATGCAAAAATGAATAAATCTTCTCAGGCTGTTGGCTTAGCATGCGTGTTTTGGATGGCACAGTTAAGCAGCATCTGGGGTAAGTTCTTTTTTTGATTTTACTTACTGTCACTTATGAAAAATGCACTTACTGCACTAGATTTGTTGGCAAACTCAAAATCTCAATTTTAGAAGACAAATACTGATAACTGTGGCAAATAATTGATTATTAATAAAAGTTTTTCCTTCAGACGCCAAAAAAATAAGCAGACCCCCTGTCTGAGAAGATTTACCACAGTAGCTAATCAGTTTAAACTCTAGTTTGCTGTGTTCCTCCATGCTTTGTTTATGTGTTTGCTCACACAGCACTGAGCAGAGATCCCCCACCCCCAGCTAAACATCCAAACACTGTTAGTATGCAAATGACCCAGTGTCAGGTTTCATCAAAGTCAGCAACTGGTGAGATTACTAACAGGATAAAGGAGAGTGGAGCTGTTCAGTTGCAAACAAGTTTAGTTCCCTGCAAAACAAACAAGCTTAAAACATGACAAAAAAGAAATAACTTAAAATGTTTTGTTCTCAATCCGTTGTGGTTGGTTATGTTGAGAGGTCTTATTTTAGTCTTACCTTATTTTGCAAATTTATTTGAGAGTTAGTCAATCCAATGAAAATACATTTCGTCATTATTATTATTATTATTATTATTATTATTATTATTATTATTATTATTATTATTATTTTGTTGTTATTATGATCCTTTGTTCTAGTTTATGCTGACTGTGTGTTTGGGTTTACACCCTTTGGTTCTGCACACCCTCTGTTTTGTGTCTGCCCATGTGTTCCCTCTGTTCTGTCTGTACCGCATCTCTGAGTCCAGTCTGTGCATTTCCTGTTTTATTTTGAAGGTCTATGTCTTACGTCAGTGTATTCAATTTTACTTCTCCCTGTCTCGTTAGCCCTTATTTCTCCCAGCTTCATCTCACTCCTGTTTACCATTCCCTAATTAGGTCTCTGTGTATATAAGCCCTGTGTGTTCCTTTGCTCGCTGTCGCACTGTTAACGTCTGCTCACCTGCAAACGACTCTGTGGGTTCTGTTTACCTGTTTTGCTTGCCTCTTAGTTTATTTTCCCCCAGTATAGTTAATCTCCTCAATCTGCAACCTGCAATAAAGCTGTTTATTTCGTTCACCTTTGCCTCAGTGAGTCCTGCATTTTTTGGTCCTGCACACAGCCATGACAAATTTTATGTTGATGGTTGTAAAGATCTGGGCCCTGTTTCAGAAAGCCGGTTTAGTGCAAACTCTGAGTAAGTATACCCTGAGTTAACGAAAACTCTGGGTTTTCGGTTTCACAAAGCGAGTTCAGCTGAAGCCTGAGTGAGTCACTATGACGACACACTCCGTGAAGCTAACCTGCCCCCTAGCAGGTTTACTACAACTAACCCTGACTGTCCCCGCCTCTTTGTCGGAAACCTGACAGTAGGAAGTGTCAGACATGGCGTGTCCCTTCCTTGAAGAGCCAGTAGATCTTGAAGCCCAAATACTCCGCAGAGCTCTCCGCCGGGAGAGAGTGATCAGAGCGCGTATGGACATTTTATCATTACCTGATGATTTCCTGTGCGAACGTTACCGTTTCTCAGCACAATCAATAAGTTATTTGGATAACATCCTCAGGCCATATATTGCGCATGTGACACATCGCGGACATTCTCTCAGTTCTGTACATATTATTTGTATTGCACTTTGGTTTTTTGCAAACGGGAGCTTTCTGTATAATATTGGTGATGCTGAGCTCGTTTCCAAGGCTACCGTCTATCGGGCAGTCAGGAATGTTAGTTGCACTGAAACGTCTCCTGTACTCGTCTGTGGTGTTCCCCGGTCATAGACCCACAAGATTTATCAAAGAGGGATGCCACAAAATTGCGGGTAGCAGGATGAACAAAACTTAATACATGATGTGGTGATACTTGAACTACTACTTAAATTTTACATTTATTTTCACGGTTCCCAGGCGTGATTGGCTGTATAGATGGCACTCACATTCCAATCATTGCTCCTTCAGTAAATGAAGGAGACTATGTGAACAGGAAGTCTTTCCACAGCATTAATGTACAGGTACATAGTTCCCTGTAGCATTTCAAACTAACAAATTATTTCATTATAGTAATGGCTGCTAATTTGTGTTCTCTGCACTGTGAAGATCATATGTGATGCTGCCAACATTATCACAAATGTGGAAGCCAAGTGGCCAGGCTCTGTGAGTGGTGGTGGTGGAGGACCCCCACCTGTTTTTCGGGCCTCCGCTTTTTTTCTAGTGGCCATAATGGGTCACATTTGAGCATACAGAGTAAGCAAATATGTACTTATAATGTGCTCAGATAATTTCAATAAGTGCTTACAGAGGGGAAATTAATGTAGCCTCTAACTGCAATTGATTTACATAGGACAAACAGACCAAGCACTATGGCTCATAATACAATTACACCTTACCTGTTTGGACTATATTTTTATATTTCATTTTTTCTTGCTGCCAGGAACGTTGGGGGCCTGTTGGGTTGCACCTGCGCTCAAATCACATCACAAAATAAAAGGTATAAAATACAAAATAAAATATAATTAAATAACGTGTTAAATGGGTGGAAATCCCTAGATCAATGTTTAAATTAACACTCACGCATTGACTCTGTCGGCTATGTTTTGCCATGCATGCTCCCTTTCTTTTGCAGCTGAGGCTGTGTTACTTTTTTTCTGCAAAATTTGCATGTTATCAGCATATGCTGCCATCAGAATTTCGGCCTCAAGCGCTGTAAAATACATTGACCGCGCCTTCTTTCCCTCCTTCTCCATGGTAATTCGCTTAATCTGTGCTCCACTAATCAGGGCTTTATGTATCCTCGTGCGCGCGCTTAACTTGGGGTTAAAGCAACTCCGCGTTGATTGAACTAATTGTTATCAGCCTTTCTGAAACCGAATATTCCGAGTTGGACAGTTCGGGGTTACTCAACCCTGAGTATCGTTTTTCACTCTGAGTTTTCTGAACCGGCTTCCTGAAATAGGGCCCTGGATGGATATTTTGGGGGGTTTTTCATTCAATTTTTTTCAGTTTTATTTTTCAAGACTTGGTGAATTTACTTTTTTTTTCATAACTTGGCCTACCCTTCTTAGTTTCGTTAATATTGGCAACAGTGGGAAGTGTATTGTTGGGTTTGAATATATTTTATATAGGCCAGCCAATCAAGGTACATGTCATGTTTTTAGTTGTTATAATTTGTCGAGAGATTGTTTTATTTTTCAGTTTTCCCCTGAGGAATTGCCACCTTAGCGTGGTCAGGGGGGTTGTGTGGCTCAGTGTCCCTAAGAGCTAGATCGGCAGAAGCTTAGGGCCAAGCTGGTCAGGTCTTAGAGTAGAGGCCTGACAAAGTGCAATCTGATTACACAACAAAAGCAGTTTTCCAGAGCACCCCACCATCACCTCTTTCCTGCCTCTGTTACCACCATGTGTCCCCATTACATTTCTGTCTGCCTCCTCATACATGCCTGTCTAGAACGGACCCAGATCTACATACATCCACTTCTCAAACTAAAATAAAAATTACCTATTAATCTTTAAATAACAATGTTATTGTCAGAGGCTGAGTCTGAGACCCAGCATTTTGTGTTTATTTTTGTATTTGTGACCTCTGATATTATATTGAAAATTTGTTAAGTTCTTGTGTTGGTATCTTCAGTTAGGATTTAGTTGAGTTTTATTCTAGTTTAGGTTTACATCTATATCCCCTTGTGTGAATCTGCCCTTGCCTTCTCTGTCAGTATGTCATGTATTTCTGGTTTATATGTTTCATGTTGTCAAGCCAGTGTTGTCATGTGTACTGTTATTTTGAAAGTCTCGTTTCTATGTTCAGTGTGCTTAGTGTTACTTTTCTCTGTGGTGTCATGGTGCTCTGGAATCCTATAACTCATACGTCTCACAGACGCTCCATCCTTTAATATAATGTCATGTTCAATAACATCAGTCCTCCCACCCCAGAGCTGCATAACTCTTTCACCTGAAGCTGTTTTTCTTCTAAAAGGTGATTAAGGTCCAAATGCTGGAGCACACCTGAAGGAAGATACTGCTCCTCTACCTCTTCCTCCTCATGAATCTCCCTTATCAAAAAAACTTCTGCTCTCTTCGGCCTCTCCACCCACCCCTTCAGGAGATTTACATGCAAAACTCTACTGGAGCGAGAGTGACCTGGAGTTGCCACCCGATAGGTGGTAGCTCCCAGTTTCTGCTGAATCTTGCCATTTAGCTAACAGCTGTGGAGCAGGGAAATTATTTTACTGCTATTGTTAAATAATTGTCATCATTACCATTGCATTAATAATATAATCTGGAGTTTATATTGCGTTTAGAGGTTTAAACAGTGTGTCTTTCAGAAAGGCTAAAAGTAACAGGACAGGAAACAGGCTTGGAGAGTTTTGCAGAAGTGAAAGTTATTTTGAGCAGCAGGCTAAGACGAGGCTTTAACAATGTAACAGATAGCTTTAAGAAGGCCTTAAGATGTTATGCATACAGTTATTATGTTGACCTTGTATTTCAGGTGCAGTTATGACTATTTTATACACAATGCATATCTGTGCTTATTAAAGAGTTGGAGCTCGGTCAATTAATTGGGGGTTGGAAGCTTTGTTCGGCGCGATGTCCGGACAATCTATTGTGCAAGTGACTTGGAGCCATAGAAGGAATTGCAGTACATGCTTACAAAACACTTATATATCAGGTCATTTCATATTAAGGTTTTAGTAGAAGTTCTTGGTTAAAACATTTATTTAGTAGAAGACATACATATAGTCTCAGTGAGCCTCTGGTCTGGTGAAAGGTCAGAAGTGCAACAGGTGAATTGAGAAAGAGCATTTGAGGACGAGACACAGACAGTTAGTAGGTGAAGAGGTGACACAAAGAGCATGTGAGGTCAACATACACACACACATGAGTTAGATTTATTTAGAGGAGAGATTAGTCATGTCTCGGCAAGAAAGAGGAACAATTCACTTTAAGACAAGAACGGAAAGTACCAGCCATGAAAATAGAAGATGATCTTCTGGGTTAAAAGTCATTGTGGTGTTGATCTGATCTATGTATAAAATGTATCTGTGACGCATGAAGGGGCGTCAGTAAATCAAACCCTGATGCTATAAAATATCTGTCATCACTTGGAAGTACCTTTTGTCCAGGTTCAAATGACCTCTCCCGAGCTGACCGATCATACCAGACCTTCTGATGTTGCTGGGCAGCTACCATATGAGCTTGGGCAAGCTCAGTCATCTTCTCAAGTCGCTCCCTCATCTGTATAACATATGAGATGACATTAGTAGCCCCTGCCCCTCTCCGGTCACCCTCCCACATTTCTTTTAGCAAAGAGAGGGGCCCCCTTACTTCATGACCATATAACAGTTCAAAAGATGAGAAGCCAGTAGAAGCTTGGGGTACTTCTCTATACGCAAAGAGGAGGTAAGGCAGCCACTGATCCCAGTCAGTACCAGTGTCATTCACAAACTTGCGCAACATCTGCTTCAGGGTCTGGTTAAAGCACTCAGTCAGGCCATCTGTTTGAGGATGGTATGGAGTAGTCCTTAGCCCTTTGATGCCAAGAAGCTGGTAGACCTGCTTTAATAAAGTTGACATAAAATTAGTCCCACGGTCTGTCAGGATCTCACGAGGGAATCTCACCCTTGAGAAAAATTTCACCACACAAAAAGCCACAGACTTGGCCTTTATAGATTTCAGAGGAAAAACTTCAGGGTACTTTGTGGCATAATCAGTTATTACCAGCATGTAACAGTTTCCTGCCCTGCTTTTCTCAACAGGTCCAACAACATCCATCGTCAACCGTTCAAATGGGGTGCTAATAACTGGCAAAGGCTGAAGTGGAGCTCTGGAGGGGGTTTTGATGGAAGTCTTTTGGCACTGAAGGTAGCTTTTACAAAATTGGGCCACGTCAGCACGCAGGCCCGGTCAGTGGAAATGCTTCCTAATGCGAGCCATGGTTTTATGCTTCCCTAAATGTCCTGCCCACGGCACAGAGTGCCCCAAATTCAGTACCACCTCCCCGACTCCACTAGGAACCATCAGCTGTACCTGTGATCTTTGCCGGCGATAAAGAATGCCATCTTTCAGAAAAAAATCCTCACTGCTGTTAATATCTGGTTCCATCTCATGTCCTTGCTTTTTGGCTTTCTGAAAAAAGGGTGCTAATACCGGATCATTGTGTTGCATTTCAGGGATATTAGCTGGGACTTTAAAGTCCAAAGATATTTCAGGCTCACAGACGGGAGATGCTTTCACAATAGTATGATGAAATTTCTCTCGCCTTCTCTCCATGCGGGACTTGCGCAACTTCCCGGGTGCTGTCTCTAATTCTGCTTCATAAAATGGCAGAGCACTAAGGGTCTGAGTGGCATCTTCTGGCTTCATAGCTTGAGCCCTAGTTACTGCAACATTGCATGTGTGGCTATAATCCAAAAGGTCAAACAGCACAGGTAGATCTTGGCCTAATATAACAGGGAATGGAAAATTATCAGCAACCCCAATATTCAGGAGATAAACCTGTCCTTGCACCTTGATGTATAGGTCCGCTGTTGGATAACGCTTTTCATCTCCATGAACACAACAAACAGGAATCGTCTCAGTCATATTAATACTATTTAAGGGGACAAACTATCTGTGTACAAGAGTCTGTGTGCTATCTGTATCAATTAGTGCCTTTAATGTATCACCATTAATCTCAACTGATGTCATCTTTAACCCTCTGTCTAATTTTACCTCAGAGTTATCATTGTTTCGAGGCACAAAGCACATTTGGGTTAATTTAGCTGAGTTTTCAGGGCACATGGGCTTTGAATGACCTTCCATTCCACAAAGATAGCATACCAAGGTTTTGGCCGGGGACTTCAAAGACCCATTGGGTGGGTGGCTATATGAAGCCTTACTCACATTGGCAGCTGGTCTTTGCAGGAGTGATTTCCGGCTGTCCTTTATTTTCCAAGCTATGAAGCTCCAAGGCTGTCCCTTTTTCCCTGTCGCACAAAAACATCAGCCAGCTTTGCAGCCTCTGCAGCAGAGGGTGGATTATGCTCTTTTATCCACACCTGCAACTCAGGAGATAGCATTCGTAAATATTGCTCAAGGATGATGATTTCCCCAATGTCCTGAACGGTTTTATCTTCAGGATGGACCCATTTTACATAAAGCTCCTTCAGCCGTGAATACAACTCTTTAGGGCTTTCTGCAGGGTTTACATCAAGAGATCGAAATTTCTGCCTATAGGTCTCAGGATTGATATCATATTTATAAAGAATAGCTGCCTTAACCTTGTCATAATCCAAAGAATCATCAACATCCATATGTACATATGCACCTCGTGCTTTGCCCGTAAGCAGCGGTACAAGGTGAAAAACCCAATCATGTCTCTGCCACCGACAGGCCATTACAATGCGTTCGAAGGTAATCAAAAAATGTTCAATATCATCCTCGTCGGTGAGTTTTTGTAACTTAGGCTCCAGAAAATGGGACTGGCCTGATGAACCAGTAACTGATATACTGGGACCAGCTTGAGGAAGAATGCCATCATCTGGAGATTCTGGATCAGGTGATTCAGCTGCCTGACCTTCAGGCACTGGAGAAGTGCGGGCTTGTACTTCTACCTGTAACAACTGAAACTGGTGTTGAAGTGCTTTAAAACGTTGTTCTTGCTTTGCACTTTCCTCCTTCTGTTTAGCCTCTCTGGCCTCCTGCTGGCCCATATGTGAACGGAGAAGAGAGATCAGATCCAATATCGTTGGCTCCTTACCTTGGCCCTCAGTGCTGTCTACCCCTCCAGAAGCTCCATTCTCCTCTTGTTCTCCATCGACTTGTCCTTCTGAGCCCATTTGCTGGCTTGGTACATCTCCTCGGACTACTCTCACACTCCTTGTTCCTCTCTGCATGGTTTGATAAGGAGTGAAGAAAAAAGAGGGAAAAAAGAGGGAAAAAACAAAAAGAACTGTGCCTTTTTTGTGTGTGTGTAGTTTTTTAAACTGGCTGTATCCCACTGCTGCCACCAATTGTCATGATCCAAGCAGCCAGGAATACACAGGCACAAATGTAATCTTCAAAAAAATGGGTTTTATTATACCCCAAAAAGGACAAGATGATTACAAAAATTCAAAATAACAAAAATAAACTTTTTAAGAACCAAGTGGGCCCATAAAAGAGGTTAACTTAACAGAACGCTACTCAAAAGCCACTTAACAAAAACATAACTCAACAAACTGACCTGCCCAAATGAGAAACAGCTCCAGTTATATAGCAAATGAATAAACCATTATATACACCAAAGGTGAAAACTAAAGAGATAACAGCTAACCATCATTCAAGAAGAACCCCATTCCCCCTGCATGATCACAATAGATGGTCCAGTCCACTTTATTGGCTTCTGCATTTAAACCAGCTCCACCCTCAGCCCCCTCTTTCAGCCAAACCAGGAAGGACTGGAGCGGAGGTCAGGTAACTCAGAAAGAGCAAAAATATAATCAATATAACATATACCTATATAAAATAACAAACAATGCAAAGCAAAGTCCATGCCAGTAGTGATGGGCAGATGAAGCCTCATGAAGCACTGAAGCTTTTCATCCAATTGGTTCACCCCAACGCAAAGCTTCTTGAAGCTTCATTTGCTCTAGTAGGACACCTACTGGACGTAAAAATATTCGTTGGCATGAATTTGAAGAGTGTGGCATTTTGCACACAGCCTGTAAATGTCAACAACAAAAGGAGTGTGTAAAACATCTATATTGTAGTGATGGCAGTATACTGTGTATATTTATGCTGGCAGTATGGAAAATGATTATTTGGAAATGCCTAAAATGGAAATGATCATATACTGTGAGGTGAGGTGTGGACAGTGGTTGTGCTTTTGTTTTGTTTTTGTTGTTTTTGTTGTTTTTTGTTTTTTTTTTCTTTTGCCAAACCTTCAGAGGTAAGATATTTTTTAATCTTCTCATCATTATAGTTTTGGCCTTTTTTTTTTTTTTTTATAGGACAGGGGGACAGAATGAAAGAAAGAGAGGGAGAGAAAGAAAGAAAGAAAACCAAAGGGGAGAAGAGACGGTGAGAAGGGGGGGAAGAGAGAAAAAAACAAACAAACAAAAAAAACAAAACTCCTGGGTCACCTGTATGGAGAAAAAAAAAAACAGAGGAGACAGCAAACAACAAAGAGCAACATAATAAGAAAAAAAAAAAAAAAAAGCACCATCACAATAAACTAGCTAGCCGTAGATATCAATAGTTACTAAATAATAAACGATATTGTGCAGCACGCAAGATAGACAGCGCACAGTGTGCTTTGAGGCAGCAGCCAAGAAAGCTGTAGTCCGCGTCTGTGAATACCCATGTGTACACCTGTGTGCATACCTGTGTGGATCAGCATGCTTGCATTTCAAAGGTTTCTCCATGTAATGATCTGCTAGGGAGTGTGGGGAGCCACAGCCCTGTCCTTTATGGTATCAAGCAGGTATGGAGGAGATCAAAACTCCAGACATCCAGAGGCCCCCAGAACACAAGAGACCAAGGAAGACCCACAGAGGGGCAGCCGCACCACTGTCCCAGTAAGAGCTAAGGAGAGTCCCAGATGAGGGCTCATTCAGCAGCCGCGGAGCAGAAGCCAGGGGGAGTTGCAGTGACGCGCCCGTGAGCTCCGCCGGCAGCCAGCTGTGCCTGAGTGACCGAGCCCCAGGCCGAGAGGCCGGGGGCACCCCACCTCCGAAGTGGCCCGAGCGAGCCCCAATAAGCGGCCGCCAAGGAGTGAGTCGGTGTGTACCCGGACGCCCACCCCCAGATACAAAGAACCACCAACGCACCGACACCTGAGGGAGTCCGCCACCGGCAGGGGAAGTGGTGGTGGGTGGAGATAGGCCTCCAAACCTTGGAGGGCCCGAGATGTCCCCAGAGAGGTGGCGTCTGATACCCAACCTGACATATAGACACAGACATACAGGCACACACAGACACAAACATCCATTCCCACCCTCATGCTCTCATGTGCACTTCACACTCAACCGACGTGGAGACAGACATAAAGAGACGCTGTACACACGATCACACTCCCCAAGCATACTCTACAAACCGGGTCTAGGTACTCTTGCCCCTGGAGGGGGGAACCGCACCCAGACCCAGGTGGTGTTACCCTTTTCCCTGCGGTGGGGAGAGGCAGACCGCCCCAACTCCGCAGCAGCAGGGAGGCCCCACACCCCAGACCGCAGCCGGACGGTCAACTCCTCCTAGCCCCCCCGCTCCAGCAGGCCGCAGAGAACGGGGGTGAGAGAAGACTCCAAACCTCCCTCCACCCGCTCATTGTAGTGTTGATGCATGTGTGTTCTAAGGTGCAATTAAAACCCAGGAGGGCATGGAGCTACCTGCCAGAGAGCAGCAGGTAAGCGCATAGTTGTGCTTTTGTAACATTGAGGCAAGGACAGTGATTAGTGTTTAGGGGACACATCATTGGTTTTTATTTAAAAACAACAGTTTCTCCACTGTGGCAGGTCGTAGGCGATTTCTTTTTTTCCCAAACGGTCTCTAACTCTCTCCAAACTGTCTCTAACTCTTACTAACCGCAGCTCTCCATCAAACGCCCACATTTTGAATGGGGTCTGAGGGGTTTATATCGCTGTCATAGCTCGCGGCAAAGTTCGAACCGCTTCCTGAACCAGTCACGTGGTACAGCCGGGCAGCGAGGCTTCGGACGTCATCATTTTCAGCTCCTCCCATAAATGAAGCAAGCCTCGATACGCGCTTCGCGGAAACGCCCCCTCCATTACTCGACACACGCTTCGAAGCCTCAATACAGAACGTCACATCACTACATGCCACCATTTGGGCTATAGCTTAGTGCTGTCATGCATTACAGGTAAACTCAAAATATCAAATTAGTTAACTTATGATCACAGAAGCTTTAGAGCATAACATAAACATAAGACAAAAGACCAAATGAATATTACCTAAGTATCTCAATTGTGTGGTTGCATGCATCCATCACAGTGACCTTGGCTTTACTAAGGTGACTTCTGTTTTGCCTGCTTTTTAGAATATACACTTACAATGCTTTGGTCTTTATGCTCAGTAAAACACCATCTGTATATCCATTTGTTTATATATGTGTGACACATTCCTTCTTGCATAAAGGTGCAGAAGAGCACAAATTCTCTTATACTTTTTAATAACAATGATCACTAACATTGCACACAGTGAACAGAACTGTTAGATAAGAATTTGATTATCAAAAGGTCTTTCCTTGTATGATTATTAAAAGGGAGAGGGATTAGTAACAGAGGGAAAGATTTTACTTCATCTTTTTTTCAGTTTTATGTTAAACTAAACCTAGTGTTCAGTTCTTTCGCTTGTTTAAATTTAGACAGATTTATCATCGCACTCTCATATACACTTTTGTTGTTGATGCAACATAAATGTGCATCAATAGGTATGTTATGTGTCTTTGTACATTCTGATTTTAATCATAGTAGATATGTTATATGTATTGATCATGTTTAATACTCACTTTAACTTAATTTAATAATTCTGATGTTTCTGATACCTGATTAAACTAGTGTTTATGTTTGGTTTGTTTAAAATGTTTATGATATTTTTTGCCACACATTTGATAACGTGTTAAAATATAAACTGAATGTTTAAATTTAGTAAAATGTTTTCACAATTTTAATAACACATCTGTTTTGTTAAGACCAGTGTTGGGAGAGTTACTTTGAAAAGTAATAAATTAAAGTTACTAGTTACTTCTTCAAAAAAGTAACTGAATTACGAGAGTCTAAAAATAATTAATTACTTGAAAAGTAACTATTGCGTTACTTTAACCCTTCAAAACTGGTTTTGCACAACTACTTTTAAATCGTGATAGCACTGCAACCACGTGAGCTAGCGCCAAATTTTTTTTGCATATGAAACCGGAGGAGGTGTACTTACATCTTATGCCATCAGCTTGTCCTAGGTCACAGTTTCCTTCCACATATAGCTTTGCAAAAATTGTATAAAAAGCACTTGAGGCAACAAAAACATAATATTCCAGAAACACGCGTTGCCGATCCGATCAGCTGTTCATAACACTTCCTACGTTGGAATAGACGTCAGCGCGAACTATCGCATGTCCGCCATGTCCTGCCCGAAACCAGAAGTGACATCATTTTCGCGGAAATGTAGTTTTTTACCATCAGGGCCTCATGAGCCTATACTGGAGTTTTTAAAGGTTATGTTTGACTTTATGACTTTCTGTGTCGTTTCTGGGATGCTTAGGACTCATAATGCACTGCTGGAAATAGTTTATTTTGATGCATATGCTGTTTTTTTGCAAATTTGCAGTATAATGTTTATTTTCGTTTTTCCTGCAGTGTATAAAAATTGGTATATTTCAAAAATAAAACTATGAAGACACTCAAAATAAATTTCCTGTGGTGGGAAACTATTTTGTGCAACTTTTTTGTATTTACAGTTTTGAGGGATAAGCCTCTTAAATTTCTCTAACTAGAAATATATGTTAAAAAAAACAAAAACGATTTTCAATTTTTTTGTAGTTTATTGCACTTTTTTGCAATTTATGTAATTACTATGCACTCAATGCATACATATTATTAAAATATAGACTGTAATGGTTGTATTGATGTATAGCAACTTGAAATGCTCCCAAAAATGGCTCTACAACATGTAAAAATATAATATAAGCTCTGGCGGACTTGGTTCTATGGTAGGTCTTAAAGGGTTAAAAAAATGTTTAACCCTCTGGGGTCCAGGGTATAATTGGCCATTTTTAAATACGTTTGATGTTTCCTCTACATTTCACCTTTATTTACCTTGCCTAGTTTAGTATCATTCTTCACAACCTCACGTGTTTTGACATACTGTATTAACACAATTGATCTAAAATCAGACAAAAAAAAACAGTAGAAAAAGTTATATTTTTTACTTTAACAACCACAAACATGTTTAATGAATCATATTTCATAACTTTAAATGCCAATATAAATTGTCAATTTTAAAATCCTATGCACAAGTTTTGCAAACAGCAAAGCTACTTGCAGCCATTTACCTTTTACCCTTTTTGTAAAAACTATTTCAAACTATTTACAGAACAATCAGCTGTTCTGCATCAATAAGATGCCACACAAATTATTTGTGCCTGTCATGTTCGGAGGCAATAAGACGCAGGGTTCTCAAGCACGAACCACTTTTTATTGAGTTGTAGCAGCAGTGTACGTGGCTACATCAATTTCTGGAAAAAACACATATACACTGGTCTTCTAGCGACCTCTAGTGGCTGCCCTCATGGTAGCCTTACTAGGACAACATAAACAGATTTCACAACATCTCCCCTTTTAACAAAGGTACTTTAACATAAAACAGTGTTGTCAGAACGCAGGACATCACAGGGGTAGACTACCCTCAGTCCTGATAAGGGATTATTCTGCCCTTAGAACATAGAAAGGAGATAGTCCTCAGTCTCTGAATCTGAGAGGTACTTTAATTTCCCGCCCCCTGGAAGTCACTCTCACAGGTGTGGTAGGGTGGAGAGGAGACCCCGGGACAGGGATTGGCAATGTCTGCCTTACTGGTGGTTCTTGGGAAGCGGCCGCCCCTTTAGTTGGAGTAGTCGGTGTAGCTGGAACAGTGCTCTGCTGCTGCTCCTCAGGATCAGCGGTGCCTGGGACAGGCTGAAGGTGTCGTCTGTTGCGGCGAGTCACGTTCCCATTCGCCATCTCCACCAAGTAGGATCTCGGCTCCTTAGACTTACTGATGACCTTGGCTGGAGTCGTCCACCCCTTTTCCCCGTCAAGCTTCACTACAACATCCTGGCCTGGGAGAAGCTCAGGAAGTGGACGAGCTGAATGTCTGCGGTTGTAGAAGAATCTGTAAGAGTCCTTAGCTGCAGCATCTCTTTGGCACGCTGTGTCCCTATTGACTGGACTGGGCAGCAATGTCTTTTCGAGTACTGGGATGGTGGTGCGGATTTGACGTCCTGTCATAAGTTGAGCTGGGCTTGCACCGGTTGCTGCAATTGGTGTAGAGCGGTAACTCATTAAGGCTAAGCAGGGGTCAGGCTGTTTGAGAATGTACTTGGCCGTTTGGACAGCTCTTTCAGCAGCTCCATTTGACTGGGGGTAATGAGGGCTCGACGTAGTGTGGGTGAAGCCGTAACTCAGTTTGAAGTCTTGGAACTCTGATGATGTGAACTGCGTCCCATTATCACTGACCAGTTCTAACGGGATGCCCCATCTAACGAACATGTGTTTAAGCTTGTTAATGACCTGTCTGCTGGTTGTTGTAGTGAGGGAAGCAATCTCAATGTCTCTTGAAAAATAGTCAACAACGACAAGAAAGTTCTTACCCTCAAGCTCGCAAAGATCAGCTGCAATCTTTTGCCAGGGGCCATTGGGCAGAGGAGTAGTCACGAGAGGTTCCCGTCGCTGTGTAGGCTTGTGCTCTCTGCAAAAGTTGCATGACCTCACCTTATGTGTTATTTGAAGTCCAATGTTGGGCCACCACACTGTTGATCTTGCGCGCTCTCTACATTTAGTTAGTCCTTGGTGGCCTTCATGTAATTGGTCAAGGACACTGGGTCTAAGTGCTGTGGGAATTACGATGCGATCGTGGTAGAGCACTAGACCATCTGATTCTGAAAGGTGGCTTCTGGCTGCATAAAAGCCTTGCAGTGGTGAGCTCTTTGCCATTCTCCGAGGCCACCCTTGTCTGATGAAGATGATTGCTTTTTGAAGCTCTGGGTCCCTCTGTGTAGCTCTACGAATTTCCTCCAACTTATGTGACTTGATAGGTTTGCTTGTCACTACGTTGCTCACATATGCCTTGACATGGCTGTCTGTCTCGGACGGGTAGCATCCGTGCAGTGGATGTCTGGAGAGTGCGTCCGCCACCACTAACTGTTTACCTGGAACATGCTCAGCAGTGACATTGAATCGCATCAGTCGCATCAGCAATCTCTGACATCTCAGTGGCGTTTTATCAAGGTCGTATGAGTTGATCAAAGGCACCAAGGGCTTATGGTCAGTTTGTAGACGTACATGACCCATGCCTTGGATGTAGCGGGTAAAACGTTCGCAGGCCCAGACAGATGCTAAACACTCTTTTTCGATCTGCGAATATCTTTTCTCTGCGTCTGTGAGCGTGCGAGAACAAAAGGCAACAGGCCGTAACTCCCCGTCATTGTCCTGTAACAGTGCAGCACCCAGGCCATAGCTGCTGGCGTCCGCACTGACAACTGTTGGTCGGCCTGCATCATAATAACAAAGTGCTGGTGCAACCACGAGCATTGCTTTTGCTTTGTTGAATGCTTGCTCCTGAGGCTCGCCCCACACCCATACAGTCTCTTTTTTGAGTAGATTGGAGAGGGGGTGCAGCACCGTGGACAGGCCTGGCAGGAATTTTCCAACATAGTTTATTAATCCGAGTACCTGCCTGAGTTGTTCTACATTGGTGGGGCTGGGCATCTTGGCAATAGCCTCCACCTTGCCATCATCAGGTTTCACACCATCCGCACTGATGATGTGACCGAAGAACTGTAGTTCATTCTTTCCAAAGTGGCACTTGGACCTGTTGAGCTTAAGTCCTGATGCTTTGATTGTCTGTAATACTGCACCTAAGCGTTGGTCATGTTCCTCTTTGTTAGCCCCGAAAACCAATATGTCGTCCATCACGACGACAGTCCCCTCTAGGCCCTTGAGCAAGGTGCTCATGAGCCGCTGGAAGATCTCGGGTGCTGAAGTTATGCCAAATGGCAGGCGTCTGAAGCAAAACCTGCCCATGGGAGTTATGAACGTGGTTAGTTTTTGGCAGCTGGGATCCAGTGGTATTTGCCAGAACCCACTGGAGGCATCCAAAGTGGAGAAAACTTTAGCCCCTGCTAACTTAGGAGTTATGTCATCCAATGTGGGCAAGATGTACCGTTCACGCTTTACTCCCTTATTCAGACGTTTTAAGTCCACACACACCCTGACCTCATCCTTGTTGCGCTTTGGAGCAGGCACCATTGGTGCACACCAGTCTGTTGGCTCGGTGACTTCCTCAATGATGCCAAGTTTGAGCATGCGCTTTATTTCCTTTTCCACTTTTGGGAGGAGAGGAAAAGGCACCCGGCGTGGGGTGGTTACACTGTACGGCACTGCATCTTCGGTCAGCTCGATTTTTACAGGTTCACAGTTCAGCAGGCCAATTTCTCCGAACACATCCTCTTTTAAGTCACTACTGATTTTGTTAACTCTAGTGACTAATCCCATGCGCTTTGCTACTGTCTTCCCCAGTAGGTTACTTGCATATTGCCCTTTTATAACTGTAATCCAGTACTGGTACTTTTGGCCTTTGTACTCTGTAGTAGCAAGGAATTTACCCATGCACTTGACTTTTCCACCAGGGCTGTACACAGTTGGCTTACACTGGATAAGTTTGGGTCTCTGCTGTAGCTTATTAAGGGTCGTTTCTGTCATAACAGTGGTGTCTGCGCCTGTATCAATTTTGAAATCAACTGGACTGCCATTTACCAATAGCTCAATGTCCCAGTCGGCATCTGAGCCTGACTCCTCAATGACTGTTGTTTTTGGCTCAATTACTGCTCCTAGGAAAAGCTCCCCTATGAAGAATGAATCCTCATCTGAGTCCTCTACAGCCTCAGCCCTGACCTCTTTTAGCATTTTGGTTTTGCATACAACTTCAAAGTGTCCCAACTTATTGCACTTTCTGCATCTTTTATTGCGGGCTGGGCAGTTTTCTCTTTTGTCATGCACCCTGTTGCATCTTTGGCATTTTGGTTTACTCTCACCATGTTGTTGCTCACGTACCTGATGAGGTTGGTAGTAACTCCTTCTCATGCTGTTATAATGCCTCTGTTTCACCTCATTCACTGTGCTTTCCACTCGGTCTGCACTTTGCTGTTTGACTTGTTCACTCTGGCGTGCTAGTTGAATGGCTTTATCCAAAGTTAAGTCCGCCTCGAGCTGGAGTTTTTGTGAAACATCTTTGTCAATTAATCCAATGACGATACGATCCCGGATCTGCTCGTCTTTACTGCCGCCGAACTCGCAGTGCTGCGCGAGCTCGTACAGGCCCCGCACGAAAGCCTCGACCGTCTCCCCGGCCCTCTGGCTCCGTTTGTGAAAACAGGCGCGGTCATGGATAACGTTTCTCTTTGGGACAAAGTGCTCATCGAACTTTTGTATAACCAGATCATACTCAAACTACGGACTTGGCCTGGCCTCCGTAGCAGCAGGAAACACAAATGAGCCATATATTGGTTCGGCATCTCTCCCCATGGAGTAAAGAAGCGAGTTCACCTGCACTTCGCCGCTCTCCATCCCTAGCTTGGACGCCACTCGAAAACGGGAGAATCTCTGCCGCCATATCGGCCACTCTGCCGGCCGTGTAAAGTCGAACGGCTCCGGAGGTCCAAATTTAGCCATTTCGTCGTGTAACTCGGCGTGAAGTCCTCAATTCTGACACCATGTCATGTTCGGAGGCAATAAGACGCAGGGTTCTCAAGCACGAACCACTTTTTATTGAGTTGTAGCAGCAGTGTACGTGGCTACATCAATTTCTGGAAAAAACACATATACACCGGTCTTCTAGCGACCTCTAGTGGCTGCCCTCATGGTAGCCTTACTAGGACAACATAAACAGATTTCACAACAGTGCCACTCCAAATATTTCTGTCCACTATAAAGGAGAACATCACAGCCTGATACCTCCAGGTCTGACAGCAGCAGTTGTATCACTCTCCTGTTTTCTACCTGGAGACAGCAGTCGCCTCATTGTTCTGACACACAACACAAAACTATCCACAACACTACACACTAACTACACAAGACAACACATTAACTACACACTGCAAACACGCTGAACGTCACAAATCTCCCACATTGCAAAACTCTCTCTCTTTCTGCTGTCTTTCTCTCACTCTCTCTCTCTTTCTCGCCGTCTATTCTGCCCTCACTAGGGTGTGAAGCTGGTTTCTAGCTTGGCAGATAGCTAACAGGTCCACAATAAACATCCAGGAGTCAGCGGATACGTTTTAGATGTTTACTGTTGAAACACTGTAAAACTGGTACAGAAACACAAATAAAATACTACATTTCTGCTGTAATTGCATTTTCTTTACAACATCAAACATTACGCCATGCACTACAATGTATATAACATATAAACACAAACATATCCAAACCCTTTCACTGGTTATTAGGCCCACACGTTTAGCGATTAGCTTAATGCTAACATTACATGAGAAATCCCATAGACGGGCTAACGTGTTAGCATCGCAGCTGTTTTTCCTCACAAAAGAGAGTTTCTCACACAAAACTCTAAACTGCTACACAAAACTAACACTGGGAAGCTTACAAAACAGATAGCAACTACTTACAGGCATGTGCTCTCTCAGGCTCAGCAAGAAAAAGTGAACAAAAAGTGGAACACACAACAGTTTGGCTAAAGGACTGTTTTTCACTGGTGAGGTACTATGGCAAGACTGCTGGTACAAAAAACCCACCCAAATTATCATGCCTGCCTTAAAGGGGCAGCACACTCCCCGCCTGGTATAGAGTACTATACCACTATGTCCCTCTGAGTAACAACCCAACTTCAGTGGCGGGTCTCGAATACACCCTGGGGGTGCCTCCTTGAACAACTCTCACCTCCACTTTCTGGACCCTGCTGTCTTGACCCGGAAAGGTATTTACCACAAGTCCTGTGGGCCATTGATTTCGTTTAGCCTCCTTGTCCTTTAGGTGCACAACATCTCCAACTTGCAGGCTGGCTTGTTCTGCTTGCCATTTCCTTCTTGGCTGGAGTGTCGTCAGGCACTCTTGACGCCATCTTTTCCAGAATGAATCCACAAGGCATTGAACTTGCTTCCACTGACTTCGGTAGAGATCCTTGAGGTCAATGTCTTCCAAAGGAGCAGACACGGAGTCCACCTTTTGTGTTAAAAGCATAGCAGGGGTGAGTATGGTCGGCAAGTCTGGATCTGACGATACAGGGACTATTGGCCGGGCATTCATGATGGCTGCGACCTCTGCCATCAGCGTGGTGAGCACTTCGTGTGAAAGACTAGGGAAATGCATCTTGAGCAACATGCTATCCAAAATGCGGCGAGCCATCCCTATCATTCTTTCCCATGCTCCCCCCATGTGGCTGGAGTGTGGAAGATTAAAGTCCCATGTGCAGCCTTGGTCTTCTAGGTAAGAATGAAGTGTTGCATCTTCTGGGGTTATACCAAGTTCTTTACATGCACCAACAAAGTTTGTGCCTCGGTCTGAACGAAAGAGCTTTGCTGGACCTCTGATGGCAGTGAATCGCCTAAGCGCATTTATGAAGCTCGACGTAGACAGAGATTCTATCACCTCCAGGTGAACTGCCCTTGTTACTAAACAAGTAAACATAACAGGCCTGCACTTACTCTCTGCAAGGCCTCCCCTCATGCGACGGGCACAAACCGCCCATGGTCCAAAAACATCTAATCCAACTTGGGTGAAAGGAGGAGATTGGGTCAAGCAATCAGCAGGTAAGTTGGACATTTTTTTGTTTTTCCAGACTTCCTCTCAACCGACACACTTGTGTATGATACTTGATACAAGTCTTTTTCCTCCCAGAATCCACAGTCCAGCTGATCTGATGGCCCCTTCCGTGAAGTGCCTACCTTGGTGTACTACTTGCTCATGATAATACCGCACCAACAAGGTAGCAATGTGGTTTCTTTTGGGAATGATTATGGGATGTTTCTCTTCCCATGAGATTGCGGATAATGACGTGCGGCCACCAACTCTCAGTACACCATCTGAATCCAAGAAAGGGTCAAGTTTCCTGAGAGGACTGCGTTTTGAGACAAGTTCTCCTTTGAACAGGCTCTTGAGTTCTTCTTTCAAGGCCTCGTGCTGTACAGTCTGTACAATTACTGTTCTTGCCTGTGTACGCTCATCTACCTTTGTCAAATCTCCCTCCAGAATCTTAGCACAGGATCTGACTTTCTGGATGAGCTTTGCTATGCCACATACAAGTGTCTTCCAGCTGGAAAAGCGCTCAAACCTGTGTGAAGATGTCTTTCAGAAGCTCCTGTAGCAAAGGTTGCAATCAGTGGACGCACATCTGCATCCCCGTCTGGTTCAACAAGCTCAAAGAACTCTGGTGGGGTAAGGGCAACTCTCTCGTCGTTTTCAAGAAATGATGGCCCAGAAAACCAGTTTGTATCTCTCAACAGTGCAGCTGGAACTGGTCTGGTACCATGGTCAGCAGGATTGTGTTCTGAACTAACAAAGTGCCACTGTTCAGGCTGCGAAGACTTCCGGATGCGTGCTACTCTGTTAGCAACATACACATAAAATCTCCGGTTGGAGATTGCACTCTCTGCACTGAACGTTTTTGTGGCAGTCTTTCGCTAGATGAGTGAACAAATTGCAGCACTTAAAGCAAATATTATTCTCTCTAAGATAAGCTTTCCTTTCATCCAAAGATTTACTCCTAAACCCACGACAGTTTCTGAGGGGGAGTGGTTTGTTATGGAATGGGCGTTGTTCATCTGGTTCGACCCTCCTCTTCCCTGAGGGGCTTGCTTGCATGCTTTTAGAGTTTGAGGAGACTTCTGTCTTTTTGACAGAAATGGGTATTTTCATGTTTGACTTGAAGGGGTGTTCTGGCTTCCCTGTCCTCCAACCACCTGTAAGAGGGGCAAAACTTGGATCATTGAGCGTTTTGGCTTGATCACAAACAAACTTTGCGAAGAAGGAGAACGGCCGGTAAGACGCTTGATGATTTTCTTTGTAACGAGATGCTAGAGAGACCCACTCTTCATGCAGGGAGTATGGCAACTTTTGGACGATTGGAGTGATGCCCCGAGATGTGTCCAGGTAACTGAGGCCTGGTAGGAACCCATCGGCTCTGGCGGCTTCAAGCTCCAAGAGAATGTCTCCCAGCTCTCTCAGCTTTTGATTTTCTCGATTTGAGATTCTTGGAAAATCATCCAGTTTCTTTAGGAGAGCTTCTTCAATTGCTTCTGGCGATCCATAGCAGTCTTCCAACCTTTGCCATACCATTCTTACACCTGCAGCTGCATCGTGTATGTGGACTGCTCGTATCCTCTTAGCATGCTCTGATGACTTTGGTCCCAGCCATTTACATAGCAGATCAAGCTCCTCTCTTGACGTCAGTTTTAAAAACTGTGGAAAGATTGCTTCCAGGCCCAGTAATTTTCTGGCTGATTGTCGAACCTTAACAGCCCAGAGCTTATCATCTCTCGCTGTATTAGATACTTGGCCAAGTCTGTGGTCACTCCTAAAAACTTCCCCTTCTCCCTAAACAACCAAATGTCACATGTTGCCTTATCATTTTTTTGATTGGCTTACATGGTAAACTCTAACACCAATAGGGAAGGGGTGTTTTTTCTTTTTCTTTTTTCACTCGCAAGCGGAGAGTGTTTGCTAGCGCTGTCTGTAGAAAACGCAGTTTTTACCGTTCTTCCCGCTGTAAACACCACTGTTTTGTTCAGAAAAAAAAATCGCGTGTATTTTTTATTTTATAACTCTGGTTTTACGTGGCCCATCGACACAATTCAAAAACTGGTATATAGTTTGAAGTCCGCACTTTCGACCCAAGTTGAAATGGAGACTCTGACGTGCTGCATCTTGTAGCTGTGTCGTCTTAAATTGGTCATGTGATTTTGACGCGCCGGCGCGTCCGGCGACCCCAGAGGGTTAATTACTAAAAAAGTAATTTAACTAAATACTTCTTAAAATCCCTATAAACCTTGAGTGGGCAAACAATAGAAATTAAACTCTTTAAATAATAAATAATATTTTTAAAGACGTAGACTCTACAGTACGCAGCGGTAGCATCTCTTCCACAATGTAGCCTGCAATTATTTTTTTAAGATCACCTTCAGATGCTTTCTGTGCTGCTGAAATAAAATCACGTTTTGCCTGCTTAGCAGGAGTTGCCGCGGTGTTATCCACGGATGATGAACAAGGATCACTCAGAAGTGTTTGTTTATGCTGTTGTGTCAGGCGCTTCAGTAGATTACTCGTGCTATTAACAGCAGACGATAGTTTTTTGTCCCCAGGACATAGCTTACATATTACTTGTCACGGCTGGCGGAGTGAGCCGTGTGGTGTGGAGGAAAGGGAGGACCCAAAATGCAGCAGTGACTGAGACCATACAAAAGGGGTGCGGGGCAGAGAGACGCAGAGACAGGAACACCATAGAACGCAGACGAGCCGACAATGAACACAGACCGACACCCACTAAATATACACACACAAGGTAATCAGGTAATCACACACAGGAGGGAAGAACAGCTGAACCTAATACACATGAGGACCGGAGGACACAAGCTGAACACAATGACAACAGACACAGACCTTCAAAATAGAATAGGAAATCCAGAACATGAGCCTTCAAAGTAAAGCAGGAACACACAGACTGATTTACAACACAACACGGGGACATGAACAGAGCACCAAGGACAGACACAGGTAGGGCTGAATACACACACCAAACTACAGGTTCAACCCTAAACCAATACAAAATCAGAATAAACACAAAGCACAAAAATGAACTTCAAGGAAACACAAAACGCTGGGCCAAAATGACCCAGGACCATGACATTACTGTAATATTCGTGTCTGCTTGTTTCAGAAAAGTGAAGAGACGGGAATATGTATGTATGTCCCTCACCCCCACCTACACCCCCCTGCTGAGAAAAATAAAGCCCCGGACAAAGACAATAAAAACCTGGCCTGAAGGAGCCCTTTCTCAACTGCAGGACTGCTTCTCAACAACTGTATGGGATTTATTCTCCAGCCACAACCTCCAGGAGTACACGGACACTGTACTCTCGTACATCAGGAACTGTGTTGACAATGTCACCGTCAACAAAAGGGTCAGGGTGTTTCCAAATCAAAAACCCTGGATGAATAGCGAAGTGCAATCCCTCCTAAAAAGCCGCAACACTGCCTTCAAGTCAGGGGACAGGGCTGCGTATAGGGCGGCCAGGGCAGACCTGAGTAGAGGCATCAGGAAAGCTAAGGCTGCCTATAGGAGGAGGATTGAAGATCACTTTGCTGACAACGACCCCAGAAAAATGTGGCAGGGGATCAATCACATTACCAACTACAGAAGCAATAACCAGGCAACATCTAGGACTGATGCCTCACTGGCTGAGGATCTAAACCGTTTCTTCGCCCGCTTTGAGACGACCAGGCCCCCAGCTGCCACACCACTTTCACCCGCCCCCAGCACTGGCACACTAACTTTTAGGGAGCACCAAGTGAGGTGTGTTCTAAGGTCAGTGAATCCCAGGAAGGCGGCAGGTCCTGATGGAATACATGGAAAGGTTCTCAGAGCATGTGCTGACGAACTGACTGGAGTCTTCATTAAAATCTTCAACCTTTCCTTGTCATCAAACACCGTCCCGCCCTGCCTCAAAACCTCCACCATTATCCCCATCGCCAAGAAGACAGCTGTGGCCAGCCCAAATGACTACAGGCCTGTTGCACTTACGCCTGTAGTGATGAAGTGCTTTGAGAGACTGGTCTGTCAGCACATCAGGGCCGGTCTGCCTCCCACTCTGGACCCCCACCAATTTGCCTACAGGACAAATCGTTCCACCGAGGACGCTATCACCATAGCGCTCCACACTGCGCTGAGTCACCTGGAGCACCGAGGAAGCTATGTGAGAATGCTCTTTCTGGACTTCAGCTCAGCATTCAATCATATCATCCCGGAGATCCTGGTCCAGAAACTGTCTCACCTGGGACTCTCCACCCCCATCTGCCTCTGGATCAAGGACTTCCTGACAAATAGACCACAGTCTGTCAGACTCGGCCCCCACCGGTCCAGCACCATCACACTCAGCACCGGGTCTCCACAAGGATGTGTTTTGAGTCCCCTCCTGTTTACGCTCTACACATCTGACTGCTCCCCTACCCATCTCTCAAACACCATCATAAAGTTCGCGGATGACACCACAGTGGTTGGACTCATCTCAAGGGGGGATGAGTCAGACTACAGAGATGAGGTCAACAGACTGACTGAGTGGTGTTCAGTTAACAACCTCCAACTGAACACCACGAAAACTAAAGAACTTATCTTGGACTTCAGGAAGGGCAGAACAGACCCGGCCCCACTTTACATTCACGGGAGCTGTGTGGAGAGGGTACACTCCATGAGGTTTCTTGGCGTGCAGATATCTGATGACCTCTCCTGGACTGCAAATACTACAGCGGTGGTTAAAAAGGCCCAGCAGCGTCTCCACTTTCTGAGAGTGCTCAGGAGGAACAACCTGGAGGAGAGGCTGCTGGTGACATTTTACAGAGCCACCATAGAGAGCATCCTAACGTACGGCATAACAACATGGTATGCAGGGTGCTCAGCTGCGGACAGGAAAGAACTGCAGAGGGTCATCAACACAGCCCAGAAGATCACTGGCTGCTCTCTGCCCAGCCTGGAGGTCACTGCAAACTCTCGGTACCTCAGCAGAGCTGGCAATATCATCAAGGACCACTCTCACCCCAGCAACCAACTGTTTGAACTATTACCGTCAGGCCGACGGTACAGGTCACATAAAACCAGGACAAACAGATTCAGGGATAGCTTCTTTCCCAGAGCTATCACCGTAGTAAATAAGCACAAAAACAATTGAACCTATTCCATACCGTCACTGTCATTATATTATGCTGCTATTCATACTGTCATTATATTAATGCTGCTATCCTGTATATATTGTACATACTATTGTTTGAGTACTTACGATTGTTTTTTTGTACTTTTTATATTTTACATTTATATTTATTATTGAAACTTGCACCAAGGGAGTGGCACTCCAATTTCGTTGTACTCTGTACAATGACAATAAAGGCTATTCTATTCTATTCTATATGTCCATTTCAAAAAACGGCCACGCACTTCAGCTGAGTCCGACATCTTCCGCTTTAGAATACGACTATGCAGCAAACTGGCGCGAAATCACGTGCACCTGCACTACAGCGATGTTAAAGCGGCAGTTTACTTCCGGTCTTATAAACAAAAACCAACTAAATAAGCAGACAAAAAAATACATATATCAATCACCTGGATCACCTGTTGAGAAAGAAAAAAGAAAACAAGCAGAAGAAAACGAGAGCAATACAATAAACAACATCACGATGATATATGGGAATATAACAGTAAATACTAAATATTAAACATTATTGTGCAGCATGTAATATCGACAGCGCACAGTGTGCTTTGAGGTAGGAGCCAAAAAGGGTGTAGTTTGTGTGTGTGAACACCCGTGTGTGCACCTGTGAGCATGGACGCGCTTGTTTTTAAAAGGTTCCTTCATGTAATGATCTGCTAGAGGGTGTGGGGAGCCACTGCCCCGTCCTCCAGGGCATGAAGCAAGTATGGAGGAGATCCAGGCTCCAGACATCCAGAGGCCCCCAGAACACGAGAGACCAAGGAAGACCAACAGAGGGGCAGCTGTGCCACTATCCCAGAAAGAGCTGACGAGAGTCCCAGATGAGGGGTCACTCAGCAGCCGCGGAGCAGAAGCCGGGGGGGGGGGTTGCAGTGACGTGCCCGTGAGCTCCACCGGCAGCCAGCTGCGCCAGAGTGACCGAGCCCCAGGCCAAGAGGCCGGGGGCACCCCACCCCCGAAGTGGCCCGAGCAAGCCCCAGGCTCCAGGCCCCGATAAGCAGCCACCAAGGAGTGAGCCGGTGTGTACCTGGACGCCCATCCCCGGACACAAAGAACCACCAACGCACCGATGTCTGAGGCCGTCTGCCACCTGCAGGGGAAGTGGTGGTGGGGAGATAGGCCTTCATACCTTGGAGGGCCTGAGATGTCCCCAGAGAGGTGGTGTCTGATACCCAACCTGACATAAAGGCTACGTTCACACTGCAGGCGAAAGCGCATCAAATCCGATTTTTTTTGACCCTATGTGACCCATATCCGATCATGGTATGACAGTGTGAACGGCACAAATCCGATATTTTCAAATCCAATCTGGGTCACTTTCGTAAGTGGTACTGAATCCGATACATATCCGATGTTTCAGAAAGCGACTGCTGTGTGAATGGTCAAGTCGCATTAAATCCGTCTTTTACGTCACTGACACAAGACAGACGCCAATTATCAGCGCCCAATAAGACATCGCGAACGCTTCCTGGCCATCCGGTGAAACTGCTGGGAATACAACGTTGGACAAATGTTAACATTTTATTTGTACTGCATAATCTGCAGATTCTGACAGAAATCTGCAACTATCCTTTGAAGCACCGCTCCTCTCTAAAACAGCAATAAGGATAATTATTAGGTTATCTACATTATTATGTAAATAACAAAATAACTTAAAGCAAAAATTGGGAAACGTGAAGTCCGAAGTCTTTATATTATATTAAGGGCCATCAGTCAAACAATACTGTTTGGTCTGGGTCTAAACAGAGCACGTTGTGTGTGACATCTTCTTTTGCGCATGCGGGGCGCTTTGAGCATTCACACTAGAGCGCATTTGCTATCGCATTTTATTTGTAGTGTGAACGAGCAGACAAAAAAATCGGATTTGATCAAAAAATCGGAATTGAGCATTAAGACCTGCAGTGTGAACGTAGCCATAGACACAGACATACAGGCACACACAGATACAAACATCCATTCCCACCCTCATGCTCTCATATGCACTTACTCCACACTCAACCAACGTGGAGACAGACATAAAGAGACGTTGTACACACGATCACACTCCCCAAGCGTACTCTACAAACCGGGTCTAGGTGCCCCCGCCCCTGGAGGGGGGAACTGCACCCAGACCCAGGTGGTGTTTCCCTTTTCCCTGCGGTGGGGGGAGGCAGACCGCCCCGACTCCGCAGCAGCAGGAAGGCTCCACACTCCAGACCACAGTCGGACGGCCAACTCCTCCTCCTAGTCCTAGCCCCCCTGCTCCAGCAGGTCGCAGAGAATGGGGGTGAGAGAAGACTCCAAACCTCCCTCCACCCGCTCATTGTAATGTTGATGCATGTGTGTTCTAAGGTGCATTTAAAACCCAGGAGGGCTTGGAGCTACCTGCCAGAGAGCAGCAGGTAAGCGCATGGTCCCTCCTGCTAGCCCTCAATGTCTACGTGTATTTAAAATTGAGAGGTGGGCAACGATGCCAGGGGTGGGGTGTACACCCTGATGGTACTTTGGACTCCGTGTATCGTGCCCACCCCCAAGATCCTATATGTATGTATAATGAGAGTGTGAGTAATGTTAATGTCTAAGTTGTGGGATAAAATTGAGGCACAGGCAGCCAGAAGGGGACAGAAGGGGGGATGCCTTCCCTGCACCCTGGTGACACACCTTTACCCCAAGGCCCTGCATGTGTGGGTGATTGTGGTGGAGCGGGAAAAGGGAGGCAGCTGGAGATGGGGAGGGAAGGAAGGCAGGGGCAAGTGACCCCTCCCTGGGGCCAGCTCCCCCGCTGACCCCAGTAGGCAACCCCATACTCTGCAACCCGCCAGGGAAAGGGGGGCCCTAGTTCGGCAGCGCCGCCTGGCCCCGCAGAGCCCAGGACAGCCCACCCGACCCCACCACAGAGAAAACTGCACCCACCCGTCATCCACTCATGTTCCAGACTACACAAGACAATAGACGCCCAGGCTGAGATCTTCCTCCACCTCTGCCGTATCTCCCCCTCCTGCAGAGTGAGTTCCCGAAGAGAGGAGACCTCCTGCAAGGCCTTGTATGGTTGATGAAGAGAATGTGCATTAAAGGATACGCTGTGGAATTGACAGTACCAGTATGATCGTGTATCCTTCCTACTATCCTGCTAAGGTTTCTACCGACTATTCTCAACCACTGAACACAACCCAACATTACAAGTGGCAAGAGGGACTCTCCCTCTCAGATAATTTCATACACCTTAATGAGCAACATTTTATGCTTCCATCATAGCTAAATGAGCCCTCGTTAATTTGGTCATATTTGATTCATGTCCTGAGATTCATCTATTCAACAAAAGATGCAAAACCAAAAAATGCTCTAGATGTAGTAAAATCTAAATAATTTGTCAAACAGAGCAACCTCAGCCTCATTTCAAATAATAAGTTTAAAATACATTATCAAGCCTTTTTAAGTAGAAATAACTTTATCTTTCTTCATCACAAGCTAGCTGGTGTTGTCTGTAAAAAGGCCTTTAATCAAAGTTCTAGAATAAACCAGTAAAGTGTAATTATCAAAAATAACCCAGTGATTTTTAGAGTGTTTGAATTCACTTTTTGCTTACCATGTTTTATTTCATAGCAGAGGAGAAATCAGTGATATCTGATCAGATCACAGTCTAGTTGAAAATGGCAGTTCCAGAAGAATATTGTGGCTTCTTCTGAAGCGTATCTTCTACACAAACAATTGGGTAAAATTTTGGCCCAATATTTGATCAAAGCTAGCGAACCTATGACCCAATAGAATTATTCAAGCCAGGGAGTTAATTAAAGAACCCAGCACATCGCCAACCCAACTCTTGAGTCACGACTTTTAAACCAACATTTAAACTAATAACCTACGGCTTTTACCCAGAAGTTGTTATAAAAGTAACCTAGCATGGTTTTATTATGTATTTGCAGAGGTTTTGTGAAAAAAAGTTCAGTTTGTGTTTAGAGGTTTGTGAAAAGGGTGCAAGGTTGTATCTTAACAAGTATGACAATGTACAAAAGCTTTAGCAAAATATTTGGTTATTTCTGAAATTTAGCACTATTAGGTGAAATTACAATTTTGGGAAGAGGGAAGCAAAGGAGGGGAGACTTATTTAAAGAGAGACCTCATCATGTGTGTGTTTTTGTGTGTGTGTGTCTAATTGTATGCTCGTGTGTGCTCATGCCATCAAAAGCAAGAATTAGATGGAGGACACAGAAGCAAACAGCATCAGATTAAAAAGATTAAAGTAATTTCAAGAGAAATTAGTGTAGTTTCAAGCAGATTTATACGTGGGTTAATCTATCAGTGAGTTAATCTAATCAGTGAGTGTTTAAAAACTGAACTGAAAGCTTACATAATGTTACACAAAAACACAGATACTCACAGACCAGTTTGATTCAATGCTTAATAGTTTAATGATGCAGAAGAGAAAAAAAGTTTTGTTTTTAAGTTTTTGCTAAAAGCATTCTTTCCATTACACATTTCAATTGCTCCTTTTAAAAGACACAATCACACTATTTTATGTCACTTGTCGCTTCGTTCCTTATGCATCGTTACAGCAAAAGAAAAAGGTAAAGATGTGAAAACAGATATTTTGAGTGATATATGAGAAGATTTCTTTCTTTTTCAGATGACGTGCCTTCATGTCAGCCCAGGAATCATGACTTACTCTTAATGCAGACAGAAGGGGATTGGGACTGGCAAGGCTGATCATTCATACACAGGTCTCCTGTAAGCACCAAAAATCAACTTTAACCGAAATTTTTGTTGCATGGACACAAAAATATAGAATATATGAGAAAAATGTTTTGGTTTTTTTGGTTTTATATATAATGACAATAGCACTTGTATATATTATGTACAATATTATACCTGAAGAATTCATTTCCATGCAGTGCTCGTTGCCCCACGAGTTGTTAGGCTCCCTCCGACACCAGTTTGTGTATTGGAAACGTGTTCCATCGATCCAAAACCAATAACCCTCCTACAGAACAGAAAAAAGTTAAAAATAAGAAATCATTTTTTAACGAAACTACACTTTAACATTATACATCGACTACCAAGTTTGGACACACCTTCTCATTTATTGGTTTGTCTTTACTTTCACTACTACCGACATTGTAGATACAAACTGAAGATATCAAATATATGAAACAAGATATATGGAATTATATGGAAATGGAAAAAAAGATAACAGTGAAAAATAAGTAAAATATCCAATGGATAGATTTATGTTTTAACTGGCAGACTGGCATACCTGTAGACCATCAGAACCACCAATCCATGTTCGTCCATTAGCTTTACTCCCATCAGATATCACCCTCTGAATCAGCTGGTATTCCCCAAGGCTCTGTACAGATGCAAGGTTTGCACTCATGGTCTGACAGTTTCTCTACAGTAAACAAAAAGACAGAAGAGTTACAGAAGATTTATAAAACAACCTTCATGATTACACCACCACAAACATACAAATAATAATAAAACATACTAAGAAATATTTACATTGACTGACAAAATTATTGATTTTAATTATCTGACCTTGTATTAATAGCTTACCATTTAACAAGTAATAAAAAGTAAAGTTTTTTAATAATTATTATATTGAAAGGACTAATGATTAATACATTTACAATCATTTATCATTCAGAATTATTTCATGCAGTTAATGTTGGTGGCTTAAACCATTTACTGCAATAATTAGCATTATTTTTATAAATTAAAAAAATAATATTTGCTATTATAAGCTTGGATGCATATTTCACAGTACATATAAGAACTGGTTTTAATCGAAGCAAAAATTGACAGGTGATTTATCCATGGCATAAATTGTAGGAACGTGAAACTAGAGACGTTAGTTTGTTTGCTTCTTTGTTTGTATTTCTTGTTTACTAATATATTGTTACTGTTTACTTGTTAAAAAGTAAAGCCATATATGACATACATACATATTAGAACAAATGATAGCATTATTAAAATTCAATAAATGATAACATTAATAATGATCAATACATACTATTATCATTTTAGACAAATTTTAACAGTACATTGGCTTTGATAAAATTTTACTAATTGTCAATATAAATTTCTTTAATATAATATTAAAAACTTATTATTATAAGGTCTTATCCAAATATTAAAGAATCAAAGAAACACAGTCACAGTAACTGGTGAGTCCTGATGTTATTACCTGAGCATCAACCCAGGGTAAGGGTGTAGAAACATAGAAGTAACATTTGTTGTTGTACTCAGTCCAACCAGCGGGACATGAGGACTTCTTGAGAACATAGCACTCATCTGAAGACAAAGCAAACATATTGTGTGACAAAATGCTGACTCAATTCCCCCTTTACTGGAATAATTATAATCATGGTCATTAACTTGTGTTTTATTGGCAATAGTTTTACTTTTCAAGAAATTTCAACTGGAAAATGTGTCATTTTCTTCCTTTAGATTTCTATTTTTAAAAACATGTATTTAAAAATAGATCTTATTATTTGGACAGCTGTTTAAAGCCCATTGACATGCACAACATTCAGTATGATACTAGTAACATACTTTTATACTTACCCTGAGCAGCGGTCAGAGCCATCATTGCACAGAGAAGTGCAGATGCAGTCAGCAGCTTCATGATGATATTTAGTGTCTCTGTAAGAAACACATTAACAAAAGTGATTAGCAGTTTGATAAAGAAAGGATAGAAGATCCTCAGCATATTTGTAACGTACCTGTCTGTAGAATGTCTTCTCCTCTTTCAAGTGTCAGCCTGTAGCTTCACCCCTCATGTAGAGATGAGCACTTATATACACTTTCTTATATTTACATTTCAATACCAGGAAGAAATGAACTAGAAATACTTAACCCTTTAAAGCCGGTGGGAGTGGGCACGCTCCGTTTTGCGTAACTATTTTTAAGTCCTGGTAGCACTGCAACCACGTAAGCTAGCGCAATAAGCTTTCTTTTGCATATGAAACCGGAGGAGTTGTACTTAAATCTTATGCCATCAGCTTGTCCTAGGTCACAGTTTCCTTCCACATATAGCTTTGCAAAAAATGCATAAAAAGCACTTGCAGCAACAAAAACATAATATTCCAGAAACACACTTTGCCGATCTGATCAGCTGTTCATAACACTTCCTACGTCCATCAGCACGAACTATCGCATGTCCGCCATTACCTGCCCGAAACCGGAAGTGACGTCATTTTCGCGGAAATGTAGTTTTTTACCATCAAGGCCTCATGAGCCTATACTGGTGTTTTTAAAGGTTATGTTTGACTTTATGACTTTCTGTGTCGTTTCTGGGATGCTTAGGACTCATATTGCACTGCTGGAAATAGTTTATTTTGATGCATATGCTGCTTTTTTGCAAATTTGCACTATAATATTTATTTTCGTTTTTCATGCAGTGTATAGAAATTGGTGTATTTCAAAAATAAAACTATGAAGACACTCAAAATAAATTTCCTGTGGTGGGAAACTATTTGTGCAACTTTTTTGTATTAACAGTTTTGAGGGATAAGCCTCTTAAATTTCTCTAACTAGAAATATATGTTAAAAAACAAAAACCATTTAAAAAATTTATTTGTAGTTTATTGCACATATTATTAAAATTTAGGCTGTAATGGTTGTATTGATGTATAGCAACTTGAAATGCTCCCAAAAATGGCTCTACAACATGTAAAAATATAATATAAGCTCTGGCGGACTTGGTTCTATGGTAGGTCTTAAAGGGTTAAGTATGTTTTGATTCCATGCTTCACTAACCCTGTCTTTACCAACCTTACGCAATTCTCTCCACCCAGCTTGAATTTCATGGATGTTTAATTTCATTTATTGACTGCTGGTCAACAAAGATGTCACGCTCCTGGGTCTTTGGCCCAGTGTAAATGTGTTTGGACTTTTGATTCTGGGTTGTTTAATGTTCTATGGTTAAGGTTCTGTTCCTTGTTTTGGTTTACAGTTGTGATCCCTCTGTTTATATTTGTTTTCTTAGGTCTTCTTAGTTTTGTTTTCTAGTCCGTAGGTTTCTGTTATCATGGAGCACGGAACAGGGGAGTTTCCATGCCCCATGTTTAGTCAGCCTTATCCCTTCCATTTAGTCTTGTCTCTGCATTCGGTGTTCTCTTTCTATCTCCCCGTCAGTCTTGTTCCCATGTATGTTTCTCCACTGGTCTCAGTGTCACACCCAAGTGCTTCATGGTGATATCGGAGTATTTAAAAAACAAAATACCTAAAATGGGTAACAGATCAATAAAGAACAGCCATAAAATAGACAGTTTAAAAAAAAGGAAACAAACACTTTGAAAGCAAATCAGATTGGATAGGTGAATTATTAGAGCGCTCCCTCGTTCCCATTTCCGCACATACAATACAAAGATCGCTTGTGATAACGATGACTCACTCTGAGCAAATTTCGAACCCAGACATTTTAACTGTTTTTTTTAGCATGAATTACTTATAATATTTCTTAACTTTGAACTTATTTATCACCTTGCTTATGTAACTTCATCAGACTATGCACTAACTACTGACTTCTGACCAAAAGGCATAACAACTTCTCTCGGTGACATTTGTAATGGTTTTTTTGTATCAGAAAGCTTTGAGTGGTTCAGAAACGGCCCTTCAAACCCTCAGCTTAACATTTAGCTGTGATGGTGTGCCAACTTTTTAAAAAAAATCCCTTTTATGCACCATTAATGAATTGCCATTGAAAACAACACAGGATAATGTACTCCTTTGTGGACTATGGTTCCGGGATGAGAAGCCTCACATGTAAAGTTTCTTAAAACCTTCCATTGATGAGTGTGTGGATCTACAGGACAGTGGTTTCACATGGGAAAATGACAAAGGAGTTTGTGTCAATACAAAAGTAATCCCTCTAATTCTAATGAGTGACTCAGTTGCCAGACCTCTGGTCCAGAATTTTAAACAGTTTAATGGTGAACATGGATGCTCCTACTGCCTTCATGAAGGAAAGGAAGTTGAAAAAGGCAGAGGATCCACTCGTGTATATCCTTTTCAGAAGGACATTCAGTCCACTGTACCATCTGGGAACTCTTCTTGTTTAGCACTCGTAATAACACAAACACTAAATCCTGCTTCTCTGGTGCTGTTTTGTAGCAGTGTATACACCTGAGACTGTCACCTGTCTGTCTGGCCTGCACTCTCTCTCTGTTTCTTTCTCTCTGATTGTGGAATAAAAGTATGAACATTTATTTATAAGTTACACTTGTGTTTGAATCCTGCAGCTTATCACACATTTGATTTCCATGTGTGACGACTGCAAGTGTCCAGAGTGAGGACAGACTGAGGGACCCACTGCTGCACATCATCTGTGAGGCTTTGCACCCCTGATGATCCACCAGGACAATCTCAGCAGTATGTGAGGAAGAGGAGGAGGAAGAGCCAGCAGCAGCTCACAGATGGAGAGAATAGACAGACTGTTCCCTGTTTGTGAAGGACTGCTAGAAAAGTTTAACATAACTAATTGTCTGTCTTGAATCAGTCTTATTAGGTAATGTTCAAATAATTTTATCATTCCAGTGTTTTCAGTGTGGGAGAAAGTACTCAGGGCCTTCAAGTTACACACTATGAAAGGCAGAGACAAGTTTAATATTCAGAAACCTAAAGTATGTATCAGCAGCAGAATGGAGCTAAAAATAAATGTTTGTTTCAGTTCTATGAAGCTTTGAGTATTTTGGATTAGTAGCACTGCTGTGTTTGTTGCATAATATTACTGTAATTGTTTATATGCTTTATATATTCTGAGGTAAGTTGATCTATAGTGTTACATCATATTCTATAAGGATGTTATGTGTTTGTATACTTTCTGCCCAGTTTGACCCATTTAGCAGAAGTCAGCCTGTTTAAGTCTCTGATATGTATTCTGTATGACTTAAAGCAGTTATGACATGGTCTGATTTTCTCACCCAATAAAGGGATATTTAATATACTCTACTCTTCATTTTATCAGAAACAGTTATCACAGCTCGTACATTTTCTTTTTATAAATATATATAAGCATCGAGCCAAATTTAGTAATGCCAACATACTGAAAGAACAATATTTGTCTCTTATATATAATACATCTGTATATACACTGTCAAAGATACTTGAGTGTCTTTGAGTGAAGATTTAAGGTGATAGGAAATATAAATAACTGTAACTTGAATCTGTACTGAAGCTCAGTATTTGACACAGAGTTCAAGTTCACTGCTGTAATGACTAATAATGATTAATATAATAACTTTAATATTGGCCATATTATCTTTACATTACCAAAGTGAGATGACTTTAAACTCATGAACAACATTAGCTAATTGTTATTTACTAGCTAATCTTAAATGACTGTTCAGCACAGAAATGAAGCCCAACAATCATGTTTTACAGTCCTGTGGTCTCAGCCTCAGATACTTATTATATCACACAAAGCTCATGGAGAAACAAATGTACAAAATATGTTCTCCTTCATTTCTGTCAAACAAAGCTGTATGACACGTTTCCAGCTGTTAGTATCATGGGCAGCGGACGGAGGCTAGACCGTCCTATTTCACAAGCCAACAAGCATCGCACTTCTGGCCTTAGCGGTCTTTGAGTACGCGGCCCTTGAGGACCGTTAAGGCTGCGTACTTTAAGGCTGCAGAACCTGAATTGCGATACAGCCTTTGTTCATTGTATTTAGTTTCACTGTCCTGCCATTATGTTCATGTCAGTCAGCTGTTTCCCCATGTGTTCCCACCAGAGATGGGCAGTAACGCGTTACTTGTAACCTGATGTGGTCTGTCTCATATCACATCAGTGTACATGCGTTTAATAACAAAATAATGTACCTCAATGACACACCTCATAACTGTTTTTGACTGTTCACTGTGAATCTAAAAACACTGCTGATTTGCACACCTTGTTAATTTTGATTTTTTAACATTCATTTTATACCTGATTTTTAAAAGATAAAATGGTCTCGCACACTTAACACTTAAAAATAACACGAAACTGATTGAAACATTTAAGATGTACTATTCCCCAATCACATATTTTGTATGTAAAATCTAAAAAACAAACAAACAAAACAAAAAACACACACACACATGAAATTTGGGCAAAAGCCATCATGGTGCACACATGCAGAGGGACAGTAAGCATCTTCATCATGGAACCTTAACATTTAACCTTGATAATGACCTAAAGCGGGGTAACATTTGAGTGAGTTTACAAACCAATACTGAGAACATTCATTTCATTGAAAAGAAAGTAAACCTTTGCAAAATGACCTTCAGATCTTCCTTCTTGGTCTCAATCTGCAGATACAGCCTTTCTGTGTGGGGACCTAAAGACAGCTTGTCTTAAGAATCTGAATACTTTATTAATCCCTAAGGAAATATTGTGCATTACAGTTTCTCCAAGACAGTAACAGTAACAGACTAAAATATTTAAACGATACAATACAATTCTTAATATGCCTGTTCACAGGGGTGAAAACGAGAAAAGAGCTCATATGCACTCATAACACACAAAACAGAAAAGGTAATATGAATTTAACTTGAAAAATGATCCAGCGATTTTACTGGCACATCAATGCCCTCATCCTGTTTCAATGAACTGCTGGAAGACCACCTGATTTTTCTCCAACACAAGCAAAGTACAGTTTATAAAGTTCATGTTTATTCAAGGCTTTGCCAGTAAAGAAATGTAATCCATTTATGTTTGAATATGGGAGAGGATCTAACACCAGCCCTGCCATGAACAAAGAAACTTTATTGTTTAATCCTGAGGTGTCTAAGACATCATTGGTGATGCCCCTAATCCTGACCTCTAAGAAAATGCAAAATCTATTTTCAGTTGTTCCCCAGAATTGTAGCAATCAGCTTGCTACAATTCTGGGGAGGGAGGGAGGGAGCGACAGGGAGCTGTCATTCTAAATGATTATTTAAAAGTGTTTACATAAAAAAAAACATAGAGTTAGGGTTTTGGACTAGGTTGAAGTCTTCATGACATCAGAGCAAAAACTAAAGTAGTTCAGTAAAGACGGATTAGCTATAACTTTCCAACGTCATGACTGTGTGACTACCTAACAGAAAATGACAATTACTTCACACGTCCACATCTATATCTTTACAACTGCTCGACTCAGCCACAGTAATTAGCTACATACATCCCTGAACATGGACAAATGTCAGCGGGTATTTTTTTAAAGTAAAGGAGAATTTCAATTAAAAAGAGATGAAAAGAAAAAAAACTTAAAGTTAGTTAAAAAAGATGTACACACCAGTTATGTTTTTTGTGTTTATCATGTCTTTAATTGCTGAATCAATGTTATCCCACTAGACGTCACGTTCTACCTTTAGATGGCGCATAACACTCAGGAGGAATGCAAAGCCCTTTGAGAATGAGGGTTTCTACAAAAAACGTTTTTTTTTCCATGGGCTTCCTGGTGTCACCTATTGTAGTCAATCTTTACATCCAGGAAGTGGGAAGTCAGGCTGATTTGAAAGTCCACTATTATGTCCACTATGAACGACTACCCTTGAACAGAGGAGGTGGTTTATGACACCAAATGTCTGCCATCTATAATCCAGTTTTGAGATCCCTTCCCAAACACTTTAATGCCCACTCACATCTTGTATAAGATATCTCAATAAGTCGAGTCTTCAAGAAGTCCAGTCACTTTTCTTAATTCCTTAATTACGATGACCTGAATGACTGAAAACTACACAGTCACAGTAATCGAGACCACTATGGTTACATTTAAAAATGCTCAAAAAGGAGGTACCGCAGTGTACAACCACAGGACAATTAAACTTCTGATTAGCTAACCCACATTGCACCCCTGACATGTCACAAGAAGGTGACAGGATTTGCCTGTTGTTAGCATTAGAGATTATCTGTACTCAAATCTAATGATAAATTAGCTTGAACATCACCTATTTGCTCTTGTTATTTATTTTACTGACTTTCTGAGAACTTGTTTAACCATCAAGAAGAGTATATATCAAAATATGAAAACCATTTGCAATGAGCTGTTTCATGCTGAATTCAAAATACTTTCAAGCTCATTTTTCTGTGAAATGAAAATTTGAATAGTTTGTCCTTACAAAAGCTCCTTTTTTCTTCAATTTCATTTTATACTATGCAGAGTACATCCATGTATGAGACATAAATTATTTGCTGTTTTAAACGAGTGGTGTTGCTGCCACCATCATTGACATCGTTGGCAGGCAAAGGACAAAGGTGGACAATAGAAAGAGAAAGAGGACTTTAAGTGCAGCAAAGGAAATGTTTACATATCAGCTAACTGTAGGACAATAGTAGACCAAGCAAATAAGTGGATGAGTCTTAGCTATATACTTTATGAAAAAGGAAAGTTTTAAGCCTAATCTTAAAATTAGAGAAGGCCTTTGTCTCGAAAATCAAAAGTGAAAGTTTGTCCCATATAACAGGGGCCTGAAAGCTGAAGGCTCTGCTTCACATTCTACTTTTAAATACTCTAGATATCACAAGTATACCACAAGGTCTATTAGTGTGATATGGTATTATGAGAGCTTTAAGATAAGATGGGGCCTGATTATTCAAGACCTTCTATATGATTAGAAGAATTTTAAACTAGATTTTGAACTTAAAATTAAATTTAACAGTCAAAAAAGAGAAGCCAATATAGGATTCTCTCTCTTTCTAGTCCCTATCAGCACTCCTGGATAAACCAAATGCATTTAATGCATTTTAATGCCTTTTTAGGAAAGACTGATAATACAAATTATTCAAGATGAAAATAAAAAGAGTCCGTCACTGAAGTTATAACTAAGAAGTAAAAAGCTATTTTTTCAGCATCACCCTAAAGTGAAGATGCTTTTTTTAATAGACATGGAAGAAAGCAGTCCTACATATTTGTTTAATATATGAATTGAGGGACATATCCTGGTCAAAACAAATAAAGTGTATGAAGTTTGTATTCCTGTTTAGATCTGGCTATGTTACATTATGGCACACAGGCATTTAAAATTATGTTTCATTTCCAGCAGGTGGCAACAGTGTCAAAAAAAGGTGAAAGAGTGAAAAAGAAACTCTGCAACCAATTTGTATGGATTGTTTTCCTGCTGCTGATCATTTGATAACACATTAAAATTTACTTAAATTTAATCAAAACCTGCTGAGCAAAAATGCAAAAATGAATAAGTATTCTCGCTGTTGGCTAAGCAAGCATGTTCTGGATTCCACAGTTAAGCAGCACCTGGGGCAAGTTCTTTTTTTGATTTTACTTACTGTCACTTATGAAAAATGCACCACCACCTAAGTTTCAAGGCAACTTAATGTACTAGATTTTTTTGGCAAACCCAAAATCTCAATTTTAGAAGACGAATTGAATTGGATTGAATGAATGCTTTATTGGCCATATGCAGGTTGCCTGGCAGAGGAATAGGACCCCCCCCCCCCCCGGACTTGCACACAGTCAGAGATCGGCAGCATTACAGAAAAAAACACTGTACAACACTGTAAAAAGTACACAACAATGGGAAAAATACAAGAGAAAAAAGAGACATCCTCTCACGCTGGGCACCTACGGGAGGACGGCATGAGAACAGGAAACAAAAAAAACCCTCCTCTGCACAGAGAGCACATAAATGTCCACATTACAACATTGGAGCACGTGACAAGCCACAGGGTTGGGTAGGGGGTGAGGAGTAATCGGAAGGAAACACAGCAGTCATCCTACACAGCGCTACCATTTCAGACCCGCCGTCTTCCCCCACAGGAAACCGAAGGCGTTTGGAAAAGGAGGGAGATGAGTGCGTGCTTATCAGTGTAAGTGTATGTGTGTGCGTGTCCAGAGTTCAGCTGAGATAGTGTCCTCCGCCCTATCAGGCTAAGTAAACAGTCTGCCAGCCAACCCAGGTGGCCTTGCATGGGATGGGAAAAATAGTCATCACACAGTCGTTATCAGGGAGTTGTTGTTCGGCTCCAGCCTTGGGCCTGAGCAGCTGGCGCCGTGGTGTCCGCATGTTGAATATTGGTGATTTTTCTTTTATGCGAGCAGCTACGGAGAATTTCAAGCTGCTCTTTAACACTCCGACACTGGTCTCTCAATCTCCTGTTGGAGAGCCGCGAGCCTCCCCATGATGGTATCAAACTCAGATCTGTGGTGTTGTCATTCTTTTGGTTCTGAGACCCCACAACTGCAGTGAGCCGTTCTGTGATGTGATCCAACTTTCGCTCAAGGGTCTCATTTTGAGCAGGCCTCTCTCTGATGTATCCCAACATATGCTCAATGGTGTTATTTTGAGTCCTCACGGCAGCTGTAAGCATCTCCAAGGTGTTAACCATGCTGCGTTCGTTGTGAGAGGTTGCGCCTCGTCCCATCACTTCGATTTCAGCGGGCAACCTTGGGGGGGGGGGGGGGGGGGGGGGGGGGGGGGGTGGTGGTTTGAACAGCCGGTTCCGCTCTCCTATTTCTCCGATAAGTCAGGGCCAAGCCAGCTCCGATCAGCAAGAACCCTGTAATCCTGGTTCCGAATAGGTAGATATCTTCAGCGTCCTCGATCGACAGTCCCGCCAGGCACATGACCCTCCAGTTCTGCCACCCGTCCATCGTGTATCCAGCAGGGAAAGTCCCTCCAGGGCACTCGGGCTCTCCCGAGCCCAGACTTCTCGTTGAGAAAAGGGTGTCAATAGCATTCAGAGACCAGTTGATCAAATCCATAATTCTCTTTTAGGTTTTAGAGAACGACAGTGAGAGACTGTTCAGGGAAAGTAATACACACGAGACAAGACAAGGACACAAGAGGCTAAGCAGGAAAGATAAGGGGAAGGAGGAGAGGAGAAAAAGTGCGACCGCCTTCGCTGAGAGCCAAGTGGATTACTGATAATTGTGGCAAATAATTGATTAATAATAAAAGCGTTTTCTTCAGATGCCAAAAAAATAAGCAGACCCCCTGTCTGAGAAGATTTACCACAGTAGCTAATCAGTTTAAACTCTAGTTTGCTGTGTTCCTCCATGCTTTGTTTATGTGTTTGCTCATACAGCACTGAGCAGAGATCCCCCACCCCCAGCTAAACATCCAAACACTGTTAGTATGCAAATGACCCAGTGTCAGGTTTCATCAAAGTCAGCAACTGGTGAGATTACTAACAGGATAAAGGAGAGTGGAGCTGTTCAGTTGCAAACAAGTAGTTTAGTTCCTTGCAAAACAAACAAGCTTAAAACAAGACAAAAAAGAAATAACTTACAAAGTTCTGTTCTCAATCCGTTGTGTTTGGTTATATTGAGAGGTCTTACTTTAGTCTTACTTTATTTTGCAAATTTATTTGAGAGTTAGTCAATCCAATGAAAATACATTTCGTCATTATTATTATTATTAGTATTATTATTATTATTATTATTATTATTATTATTATTATTATTAGTTCTAGTTTATACTGACTGTGTGTTTGGGTTTACACCTTCTGTTTTGTGTTCCCTCTGTTCTGTCTGTACCGCATCTCTGAGTCCAGTCTGTGCATTTCCTGTTTTATTTTGCAGGTCTGTGTCTTAGTGTATTCCCTGTCTCGTTAGCCCTTATTTCTCCCAGTTTCGTCTCCCTCCTGTTTCCCATTCCCTGATTAGGTGTCTGTGTATATAAGCCCTGTGTGTTTCTATGCTCTCTGTCGCACTGTTAACGTTTACTCACCCGCAAACTACGCTGTGGGTTCTGTTTACCTGTGTTGCTTGCCTCTTAGTTTATTTCCCCCCAGTATAGTTAGTCTCCTCAATCTGAAACCTGCAATAAAGCTGTTTCCTTCAAGTTCACCTTTGCCTCAGTGAGTCCTGCATTTTTTGGTCCTGCACACAGCCATGACAAGTTTTATGTTGATGGTTGTAAAGATCTGGATGGATTTTTTTTTTTTTGGGGGGGGGGTTTATTCAATTTTTTTCAGTTTTATTTTTCAAGACTTGGTGAATTTACTTTGTTTTTATAACTTGGCCTACCCTTCTTAGTTTCATTAATATTGGCAACAGTGTGAAGTGTATTGTTGGGTTTGAATATATTTTATATAGGCCAGCCAATCAAGGTACATGTCATGTTTTTAGTTGTTATAATTTGTTGAGAAATTGTTTTATTTTTCAGTTTTTCCCCTGAGGAATTGCCACCTTAGCGTGGTCAGGGGGGTTGTGTGGCTCAGTGTCCCTAAGAGCTAGATCGGCAGAAGCTTAGGGCCAAGCTGGTCAGGTCTTAGAGGCCTGACAAAGTGCAATCCGATTACATAACAAAAGCAGTTTTCCAGAGCACCCCACCACCACCTCTTTCCTGCCTCTGTTACCACCATGTGTCCCTATTACATTACTGTCTGCCTCCTCATACGTGCCTGTCTAGAACGGACCCAGATGTACATACATCCACTTCTCACACTAAAAGTGTGATTGGGTGAATGAACAAGGGTAGTGTTTCAGGAAGGTACCCAAATTTCTTCATGACAAATCTGAGCAGCTGTTCCTATCGCGACTGGTAAATACATCTTGGTGAATTTAACCTCTGTTTATTGTCTTCTATGGTAAATGGACTGGTTCTACTCCATCTGAGCACTCAAAGTGCTTTATACAACTTGCTTTATACAACTTGTTCATTCACCCATATATATATACACTCAACAAAAATATAAACGCAACACCTTTGTTACTGCTCCCATTCCCCATGGGATGGACGTAGAGACCTAAAATTCATTCCAGATACACAATATAACCATCCCTCCCAAACAGTGGTCACAAATCAGTCGAAATGTGTGGTAGTGGGCACATCTGCCATATTGAGATAATCCATCCCACCTCACAGGTGTGCCACATCAGGATGCTGATCTGACATCATGAGTAGTGCACAGGTGTACCTTATACTGCCCACAATAAAAGGCCACCCTGGAATGTGCAGTTTTGTCTCACAGCAAAATGCCACAGATGCCACAAGCAATGAGGGAGCGTGCAATTGGCATGCTGACAGCAGGAATGTCAACCAGATCTGTCGCCCGTGCATTGAATGTTCATTTCTCAACCATAAGCCGTCTCCACAGGCGTTTCAGAGAATATGGCAGCACATCCAACCGGCCTCACAACCGCAGACCTCGTGTAACCACACCAGCCCAGGACCTCCACATCCAGCAGGTTCACCTCCAAGATCGTCTGAGACCAGCCACCCAGACAGCTGCTGGAACAATTGGTTTGCACAACCAAACAATTTCTGCAAAAACTGTAAGAAACCGTCTCAGGGACGCTCAACTGCATGCCCGTCGTCCTCATCGGGGTCTTGACCTGACTCCAGCTCGTCGCCGTAACAGACTTGTGTGGGCAAATGCTCACATTCGATGGCGTCTGGCACGTTGGAGAGGTGTGCGCTTCACAGATGAATCATGGTTCACATTGTTCAGGGCAGATGGCAGCTGAGAATGTCCCAGTTCTTGCATGGCCAGCATACTCACCGGACATGTCACCCATTGAGCATGTTCGGGATGTGCTTGACCGGCGTATACGACAGCGTGTACCAGTTCCCACGAATATCCAACAACCTCGCACAGCCATTGAAGTGGAGTGGACCAACATTCCACAGGCCACAATTGACAATCTGATAGACTCCATGCGACGATGTGTTGCACTGCATGAGGCAAATGGTGGTCACACCAGATACTGACCGGTTCTGGGTCCCCAGACCCCCAATAGCGCAAAAAACTGCACATTCCAGGGTGGCCTTTTGTTGTGGGCAGTCTGAGGTACACCTGTGCACTACTCATGATGTCAGATCAGCATCCTGATGTGGCACACCTGTGAGGTGGGATGGATTATCTCAATATAGCAGATGTGCCCACTACCACACATTTGGACTGATTTGTGACCACTGTTTGGGAGGGATGGTTATATTGTGTATCTGGAATGAATTTTAGGTCTCTACGTCCATCCCATGGGGAATGGGAGCAGTAACAAAGGTGTTGCGTTTATATTTTTGTTGAGTGTATATATAAACACCCAGCACGCCCCTGCGGGCGGTTTATCCTTCAAGCTCGGGTCCTCTATCAGAGGCCTGGGAGCTTGAGGGTCCTGCGCAGTATCTTAGCTGTTCCCAGGACTGCGCTCTTCTGGACAGAGATCTCCGATGTTATTCCCGGGATCTGCTGGAGCCACTCGCCTAGCTTGGGAGTCACCGCACCTAGTGCTCCGATTACCACGCGGACCACCGTTACCTTCACCCTCCACATCCTCTCGAGCTCTTCTCTGAGCCCTTGGTATTTCTCCAGCTTCTCGTGTTCCTTCTTCCTGATATTGCTGTCATTCGGAACCGCTACATCGATCACTACGGCCGTCTTCTTCTGTTTGTCTACCACCACTATGTCCGGTTGGTTAGCCACCACCATTTTGTCCGTCTGTATCTGGAAGCCCCACAGGATCTTAGCTCGGTCATTCTCCACCACCCTTGGGGGCATCTCCCATTTTGACCTCGGGACTTCCAGGTTATACTCGGCACAGATGTTCCTGTACACTATGCCGGCCACTTGGTCATGGCGTTCCATGTATGCCTTGCCTGCTAGCATCTTGCACCCTGCTGTTATGTGCTGGATTGTCTCTGGGGCATCTTTACACAGCCTGCACCTGGGGTCTTGCCTGGTGTGATAGACCCCAGCCTCTATGGATCTTGTACTCAGAGCTTGTTCTTGTGCTGCCATGATTAGTGCCTCTGTGCTGTCTTTCAGTCCAGCTTTGTCCAGCCACTGGTAGGATTTCTGGATATCAGCCACCTCCTCTATCTGCCGGTGGTACATACCGTGCAGGGGCCTGTCCTTCCATGATGGTTCCTCGTTTCCCTCCTCTTTCTTGGGTTTCTGCTGCCTGAGGTATTCACTGAGCACTCGGTCAGTTGGGGCCATCTTCCCAATGTATTCTTGGATGTTCCTTGTCTCATCCTGGACTGTGGTGCTGACACTCACCAGTCCCCGGCCCCCTTCCTTCCGCTTAGCGTACAGCCTCAGGGTGCTGGACTTGGGGTGAAACCCTCCATGCATGGTAAGGAGCTTTCTTGTCTTTATGTCAGTGGCTTCTATCTCCTCCTTTGGCCAGCCTATTACCCCAGCAGGGTACCTGATCACGGGCAGGGCGTACGTGTTGATGGCCCGGATCTTGTTCTTACCATTCAGCTGACTCCTCAGGACTTGCCTGACCCTCTGCAGGTACTTGGTGGTTGCAGCCTTTCTAGCGGCCTCTTCATGGTTCCCATTCGCCTGCGGGATCCCCAAGTACTTGTAACTGTCCTCTATGTCTGCAATGTTGCCTTCTGGTAGTTCAATCCCCTCAGTTCTGACTACCTTCCCTCTCTTTGTTACCATCCGACTACACTTCTCCAGTCCGAACGACATTCCAATGTCATTGTTGTATAGCCTGGTAGTGTGGATCAGTGAATCGATGTCTCGTTCACTCTTTGCATACAGCTTGATGTCATCCATGTACAGGAGGTGGCTGACAACTGCTCCGTTCCGTAGTCGGTATCCGTAGCCAGTCTTGTTAATGATCTCACTGAGGGGGTTCAGGCCTATGCAGAACAGCAGTGGGGACAGAGCATCTCCTTGGTAGATCCCGCACTTGATGGTGACTTGTGCTATGGGCTTGGAGTTGGCCTCTAGTGTTGTACGCCACATCCCCATTGAGTTCCTGATGAAGGCTCTTAGGGTCCCATTGATCTTGTACAATTCTAGGCATTCCAGTATCCAGCTGTGGGGCATTGAGTCATAGGCCTTCTTGTAATCAATCCAGGCAGTGCACAGGTTGGTCAGTCTGGTCTTGCAGTCTCGGCTGATTGTTCTGTCTACCAGTAGCTGGTGTTTTGCGCCTCTGGTATTCTTGCCAATTCCTTTCTGTGTCCCGCTCATGTATTGACCCATGTGCCTGTTCATCTTAGCCGATATGATGCCTGACAGGAGCTTCCATGTAGTACTGAGGCAGGTTATTGGTCGGTAGTTGGAGGGGACCGGTCCCTTCTTGGGGTCCTTGGGGATCAGGACCGTCCGGCCTTCAGTTAGCCATTCCGGGTGTCTCTCGTTAACTAGCAGCTGGTTCATTTGTGCTGCCAGACGCTCGTGGAGTGCAGTCAGCTTCTTCAGCCAGTAGGCGTGAACCATGTCGGGCCCTGGTGCTGTCCAACTCTTCATACTGTAGACCCTTTCTTGGATATCTGCCACTGTGATGGTTACTGGACCCTGTTCAGGGAGGTCGCTGTGGTCTGCCCTCAGATCCTCTAGCCACTGAGCATTGCCGTTATGGGTTGCATCCTCCTCCCATATGCTCTTCCAGTATTGCTCCGTCTCCAGCCTTGGTGGTGCTGTTCTCTTATTGTTCCCTTGCCACTGAGAGTACACCTTTGCTGGTTCTGTGGAGAACAGCTGGTTTATTCTCCTGCCTTCTATCTCTCTGGTGTACCTCCTCAAGCGGCTGGCCAAGGCTGTGAGTCTTTTCTTGGCAGTTTCCAAGGCCTCAGGTATGGACAGCTTGCTGTATTTCTTAGGCACCTTATTTGTCGCACCTTGCTGCAACTCCGTTAGTTGGCTAACCTCCCTCCGTGCTACTTTGATCTTGCCCTCTAGCCTCCTTCTCCATGGAGGGTACTGCCCCTTGTCGCTGTTCAACTTGTAGCCAAGCATCTCACTGATCACTGCTGCCGTATTGTAGATCAGCTTGTTAGTGTCGGTAATCGTGGTTGTAGGTATTGCCCGTAGTGCTGCATTAACATCATCTAGCAGACCTTCTGAGGGTACTTCACGTAATCTTGGTAACCGGCTACGGGGGATCCAGGTTTCAAGCTTGGCCATGATCCTATTTTTCAGGTCAGTTCCTCTCGCACTCAACAATCCTTCTCCTATCGCACTTGGGGCTATGTACCCACTCTGGGGGTGATGATATCGCCCCCCTGACCTGGCGTCCTGACTCCTCCTTGCCGTAGCATTTGTGTTGTACCTCGTCAATCTCTAGCTGTGAGAGCAGTCCCTTCTTTCGAATGTTGGAACACTGAGCTACTAGTTGTTTCGCCGTCATTGTGGATGTTGGGTATCGAAGAATCCATAGGTCCCTCATCCTATTCATGTAGCCCCTTCCGCCGGGGTTACTTGCGTAGTAGCATTCCAACAACGCCCTGTTTTCGTCTCTTGCCCACCGATGCCTTCTTGTTCCAGTAGCCCACTTTTCATCAGGGTGCCCTGGTTCCTCAACACCTGACGCGGAAAATAATTTCAACTTCTGATATGTCTGACCACAGAACAGTTTTCAATTTGGCCTCAATTTAACTATTGAGCCAAATTATTCGCCTTTCTGGATTATGTACACATATAGATTTTTTTTGCATGAGTTTTAACCAGCAATTGTGGATCACCTAGTGAAATCTGCTGACACTATTTTCCTTGTAAGTAATCCTCCAATACAGTGAACAGAATGTTTTCAATGTAGCACTGCCTGACAGCCCAAAGATCATGTCTATGCAGTTTTTTGTTTGTTTGTTTTTTTGGCCTTTGTCTTGAGCACAGAGATTTCTCTAGATTCTTAAAATCTATTGATGATAAACATAACTGTAGATGATGAGAGACTCAATCTATTTGTATTATTACATTGAGAAAAAAAATTCTAATAGGATTTACTTTTAAGAAAACTGCCTCTCTAAGTTACTATTATTATAGAATATATCATGTTACTACCCTGTTGCCAATTAATCCAATTAGCTGCCAGCTGTTTTTTGTAGTACCACTGACTTTTCGAGCTAGATGTGTTGCTATTAAATTTAAGACGAGTTGTTGTTTTTCATATAATGTTAAGTTTTCTCAGTTCAAGCATTTTTGTATGTTTTCTGTGCTTTGTTATGCATAAAATCTGGATTCATGAGTTTGGGAATCATTCAATTATTGCATTATGTGTATTTATTTATATAATCAAATTTTTTTTCTGTAATTAAACTTCCTTGGAACTGGGGCTGTCTAGACAAATGTCTAGACAATGTTGTTTTGTAACTTCTGTTTTGTTTGACAAAAGGAATTTCATCATAGATTTCATCATACTTTTTTTCAAAAGTTCTGCTTTTTACTTGAAAGTTTTATTAATTTTTCTATGACAAGAAAAATGTAGTTCTCATACTTATCAATTTCTCATGTCTTAAAAAACATTAAAAGTGAAATAACAAGCTATGAAATCCAAATTCAACATTTTAAAAACAACTTCAGATATTCTGTCTGGTTCACTTTCATGAATGAATAAGGGAGTAGGCCTCATCTGGCCATGAAACTGCTTTTAAGGTAATTGTCCAATGAAATACGAACATGGGAGAAAATGGGAGACTGTGTATAAAAATGACTGTGACTGTGATTGTGCTTTTTCTCTTGAGTTAAAGCTAAAGTCTGTACTTCAGTCACATATTGATTTTTTGATGTACAATCCACTGTGGTAGTGTGCAGAGACAAAATGACAAGTGTTAAGTTTCTGTCTCTGTACCCACGCTTCGTGTTGTCTCTTTTGCTCTTTTGTTTATAGTTTAGTGTGCTTAGGTTGTGTGCCTAGTTTTGCTTCCCTTGTCTCGTCCTGCCTAATTAGGCCCAGCTGTGTTTCCCTTCTGTCTCCCATTTTCTCATAACTCTGCTGTGTAATTTAGCCCTCTGTCATCACCTGCTTATTATCGTGTCGTACCCTTACATTAGTGAGAGTACGACAAGCATTATGTGTTTCCTCCATGCTCCTGGTTCTAAGTGTAACTTGTTAGTTTCTTAGTTTCTTAGTTCTCTGTTTCCAAGTTTAGTTTCCTTGTTTCCAGTTATTATGTTCTGTTGCCTGTATTTTGGCATCTGAGTTTTCACAGCACAATAGAAACTGCCTCTTCTTGTTCATCCCTCTTTTTTCCGAGTCTTGCGTTTGGGTCCTTTATCGCAGTGAATCATGGCACTTTCTGCTCCTGTGCAGAGCTGGTTTTAAAATTTAAATTTGTCTCTGGCCACATCTGCAAGGACAGAAACACCAAATTAAAAGACACGCTTGCACTTCAGTAACCCCTCATTGATAATAAGTCCAATATTTATGTGCTAAAACCAACTACGGCCGTTTGGCAGCTTAAGTTAAAATTTATGGTTAAGTTTTCCACTGGTGATTTTTTTTTTAGCAGACTCTTTGTATTTGTTTTGTTGTTGTTGTTTGTTTGTTTTCCTGAGTTTGTTTAAAATGTTCAGGCTAAAAAACAGTCTAATTATTGTTAATTGTTCACAAAGTTACATGAACAGTACTCTGTACAACTTACATCCTTCAAGAGAAATAATTTAAAGCGTTAATATTTGCTGTCAAATACCCAAGCAGCACAAACACCAGTTATGACACCTATGTTGGTGACCATGATGCAGCAGCAGATTGAGCCAGGACTGGAAACTTTTTCCATCATCTCATCTTTGCAGATCTCCATTTAAAAAGCACCAATTACTCAAAGATAAATATTAGCCTGGATAATCTGATAGTATATAAGGCTTTTTTTAAATAAAGTAACAGCTAATGTCAGCTGAAAAACATGTAAGAGTAAAACTTCAGATCCTGATGTGTGTGAGGACATGGAAGGATTAGCTTTATTTCAGATTTGAGAGACACACTTTATATTTCATAGCTTGTGATGATTCTGTTCTCTTTGTTATTACAGAAGCTGGTCTCAGATTCAGACCTCAGGACTTACAACAGTAACTGCAGCTGTTTTACTGATAAAGTTAAAGACAAACAGTCAAAACGATTAAGCATCCATGTAACTGTGACTATATATCAGCAATAGTAGTTCAAACAGTATCTCAGTTTGGTGTTTCAAAAAGCTGCTGATCTCAGATCTTCACAGCTTGTTTTAAATACTGAACGTGCATGAAGAAGACACAATGTTCTCTCTAGCAGCATTAAATAAAACTTTATTTAGGTCAAAGGTCTTCACATGTATGTTGAAATAAAAACTATAATCTGGAATTATTTCACACGTTTTTTTGCCAATAGTGTGTTATTTACCATAACGTAATTCAGAGTCATTCATACCAGAATAACCAGAGAGGATAATATATATTGAATATATATCTTTCTGCAGGACTGAATCCTCTGAGGATTATCTGAGTACTTCTGAAATTACAAAGAGGATAGGTCTCTATCACGCTGTTCATGAAATCTTGGGTTATTCATCTTCTGGGGCAGGTCTACAGTGGAGCTTTGACGAGTTCCCAGGGAGTTGGTGGTGAAGATCTTGAGTCCTGTGTGATGCCTGCGACAAACTTCAGGCTTTCCTGATGTTTCTGAAACGATGCCTCTCTCAATGGGTCAACATGACAGCTGTGATGAAAGAAAGGGAGGAAGTTTCTCCAAACCTCTAGACTCAAGAATCCCAGCTTGGTCTTAATGGTCTCCCTCACTAGTTTCCCCCCATAGTGGATATAGCTGTTGGTAATCAGAATCAGAATACTTTATTGATCCCTAAGGGAAATTATTTTGGTTACAGTGCTCCAGTATAAACAGTAACACAGACAGACAATACACTAAGTACGGAATAGCACAATATATACAATGTATGCATGCATATGCACATATATATACATGTAAGTCACTTATTGATAAATAGCTGAATAAGAAAGAAGAACATGTGCAAAAAGGGTGTAGCTATTGCAGTATACAGTGTGTTAGGTGGAGGAGTTGTAGAGGGAGATGGCCACAGGCAGGAAAGTTTTCCTGTGTCGTTCAGTGGTGCTTTTCGGTACTCTCAGTCTCTCACTGAACGTGCTCCTGTGACTGACCGGCATGTCGTGGAGTGGGTGGAAGGTATTATCCAACATTGTCTTTATCTTGGACAGCATCCGCCTCTCCGACACCACCTTAAGGGAGTCCAGCTCCATCCCCACAACATTACTGGCCTTACGGATCAGTTTATTAAGTCTGTTGGCATCTGCGACCCTCAGCCTGCTCCTCCAGCATGCAGCAGCATAGAGGATCGCACTGGCCACAACAGAATCATAGAAAATCCTGCGCATTCTTCAGCAGATGATGAAGGACCTCAGTCGCTTCAAAAAATAGAGACGACTCTGGCCCTTCCTGTAAAGTGCTGTGGTGTTTTTAGCCCAGTCCAGTTTATTGTCAATGTGTACTCCAAAGGTATTTATAGTCCTCCACAATGTCCACATTGATCCCCTGGATTGAAACAGGGGTCAAGTGTTTCCTGGTCTTCCTGAAGTCCACGATCAGTTCCTTGGTCTTTGCCACGTTGAGCTGCAGATGATTCTGCTCACACCACGTGACAAAGGAGTCGACCACAGCCCGGTACTCTGTCTCATCATCCCTGCTGATGCATCCAACCACCGCAGAGTCATCAGAAAACTTCTGAAGATGGCAGGCCTCTGTGCAGTGGCTGAAGTCTGTGGTGTAGAGGGTGAAGAGGAAGGGGGAGAAGACAGTCCCTTGTGGTGCCCCTGTGTTGCTGATTACCTTGTCAGACACACACTGTGGGAGACGTACATATTGTGGTCTTCCTGTCAGGTAATCAACAATCCAGGACACCAGAGAAGCATCCACCTGCATCGCTGCTAACGTATCACCCAGGAGGGTCGGCCTGATGGTATTGAAAGCACTGGAAAAGTAAAAAAACATGACCCTCACCGTGCTCGCCGGCTGGTCCAGATGGGTATAGGCACGATTGAGGTGTCAGGACTCTCACAAGAGACAACAGCGCTATGTGAAGAGAGAGGGAGGTACAGTGGTGTTGTTCTGGATTCCAGGCTGACTACAGGTGAGGTTTTTTTTGGGGGGGTGGGGGGGGGGGGGGGGTGAGAGCAGTCACTGCAGTTTCGAATCTGTTGAAGAACAAATTCAACTCATTAGCTCTATTCTCACCTCCCTTACCTCCCCTGCTGTTGGTTGGCCTGAATCCAGTGATGGTCTTCATGCCATTCGAAACCTCTCTCATGCTGCTTTGCTGGAGTTTCCACTCCAGCTTCCTCCTGTAATTGTCCTTAGCCTCTCTGATCTTGTCCTTCAGAAACACCTGAACCCTTCTCACCTCTTTATCTTAGTCACCCACAACGTGTTATTTGGGAAACAATGAACAGTCTGAGCTGGAACAATTGAGTCTGTGCAGAAAGTTATGTAGTCTGTGATACACTCAGTAAGCCCATTGATGTCCTCGGCGTGAGGCTCACAGAGTATCTCCCAGTCGGTCACCTCGAAACAGCCCTGTAGTTCCGCCAAGGCCTCCTCTGACCACCTCCTAATAAGATAAGATAAGATAAGACTTTATTGATCCCACAGCGGGGAAATTTTTGCGTCACCTCAGCTCAGGTACAGATATATGAAGGAAATACAAAAATACAAATAAGTACAATCAATGAAAAAAGTAAGATAATACACTATATACAATGGTAGCATACACAGTATGTGATTATGGATATAGTTGGAAATATGGAAGACATAAACTATATAGCTTGGAAGGTCATGGAAGGTCCATTATGCATAAAGTGGTGACTGTGGATGTTCACAGTGTCCAGTGACTTATGACATCGTGATTGAGGAGTTATAGAGTCTAACTGCTGTTGGGATGAATGATCTGCGAAAGCGCTCCTTCCTGCAGCGAGGGTGTTTCAGTCTCTGACTAAAGGAGCTGCTCAGCCCACTCACATACTCACGCAGTGGGTGATGTGGGTAATGCTCCTCGTGGTGACAGGTTCCCTCCTCACCATTGGCACATAGTGGGGGGTGAGGTGAATCAGGTTGTGATCTGACCTTCCAAGTGGGGGGAGGGAGGAGGAGCTGTATGCATCCTTAGCATTAGCATACAGTAGGTCTAAGATTCTCTCCCCCCTGGTGGGACAGTCTACATACTGTTTAAATGCTGGTAATGTATTGTCCATGTAACATGGTTGAAGTCACCCGAGATCAGAATGAAGGCACTTGGGTGCTGAGTGGGTAGTGTCACATGCAGCTCTGGGGTTAGCCGAGGGAGGAACGTAAACAGCCAGCAATCTGACGTGAGCAAATTCCCTGGGCAAATGATACGGCCCGAATCCAACAGCACACAGTTCAATATCCGGGCAACAAAACCTTTCTTTTATTGTTATGTATAACAAAAACAGCAAGCCCACCTCCTTTCTTTTTACCACTACTGATGCTGTCCCTGTCTGCCCGAACAGTATGGAAGCCTTCCAAGGATGTGTTATCGTTGGGAATGTCCTGGTGCATCCATGATTTAGTGAAAGACATAAGACTATACTCCCGGTATTCCCTCTGACTCCGTACAAGCGCTGAGAGCTCATCAATTTTATTTATTAACGATCGCACATTTCCCATACGATAGACGGCAGACACGGTTTATACCTCCTCCTTGCTTTGAGCCTCCGCTGTCTCACCGTCTCCTTCTTTCTTCTCTTCTGTCCTTGACCTCTGCATCCCCGATATGTTTTTATCCAAATTTCAGCTGGTACGTCTGCAGGTCTGGCCAGCGAGTAAACAGTCCATGCAGTATATAGGTGTTGTCCCGTTCCTCGACAAAAGTAGCACTTCTGCGTCCACCAGCAGAACAGAAACTCTCTCAATCCACATGATTGAGGGAAAGATAATAAACAGATAAAAGTACAATTAAGGAAAAAAAGCTAAACTAATGAGAAAAAGCAGGACTAACTGTAACAGGCTACATGCTGGTTGGCACATGCGCACTATTATACTATAGTATAATAGACCTTATTACTATAATAATGTGGACTCTATTAAATGAAAAGAATAAATTACACATCTATGAAACCTGCAGCTACTGTCTTTATTTAAAGTTGTAAGTATTTAAAGTCCATGTTACCGGGCTGTGGAGTTCTCTGTTAGTGTAATGGATTTAAAACTGTTTAAATCTTCAATTTTATCTCAAAGGACAACATGATATTTCTTCCAGTTTATATTTAACTAACTGCAACAATATTTTCAGTCACAATTACGTTATCAAGGGGTGGCAATACATTCTTAACTTTTAGAACAGGAGGAAGACGTTATGCATTGTATCTTTTTAAATACTGATAAAGACACTAATTACAATGTATTTTAATATCCTTGATCCTTGTACTCTTTGAAACCTCTCTGTTGACTATCAGTAAATTTCTGAAACCAAGTCAGCATGAAATCAAATTAGGGATGAGGCAATTGGGCTTTTGTTTGTTTGTTTTTTGTTTTTTTTGGTTAAGAAATAAGTCATTTCCTGATTTTGCAAGTATACAAATGTAAGAGTATATAAACACTAGTCTCAGAGCTTTTCATCACCTCTATGGTGGAAGACTGAAGCTACTGGCTCACAGTGAAAAGAAAGAAGACCTTCTACAAAAGGTCTGGTACAAACTCTCAAATTATCTTTTCTCCTTTCTTTAAAGATTTGTCAGTACTTATGTCTTCTGTTTTTTCACAGAGACACCATGAAGCTCCTGGTTGTGGCTGCACTTCTTTGTGGATCGATGTTTCTGACCACTGCTTGTGAGTATTGCCGTATAATGAGAAGTATGTAAATATATGTCAGTATGTACGTGTTTAAATAATCAGTCGCCATCTATTGTTTTGCTGTGTTCATTTCTGCCACGTGAAGACGTCAGCGGTGGTGCAGGAGGTTTAATTCCAACTGGTCAGTGGACATTTCCATATTTTCACCAGAGTTAATCACATTTATAAAGAAAAGAAAATCAATTGTGTCATGCATGATGCGACTCTCAGTTTAGAATGTAGAGAACACATTTTAAGGAATGAAAGAAAAACAAAAATGCATTTTAAAATTTATATTTATATATCACAGAGTGAGAGAGAGAGAGAGATTGTGAAATTTAACTTTGACGTAGAAATAGTGTCCAAAGAAAACGAAAATAAAAACAGTCACAAGCCAATTTAAAGACCTTTTAGATACATTAAAGTTGTTCATTGAATATAAATTGTATAACTAAAAAGACCATATTGGTTTCTCACAGCTGTCTAAGTCTGAACACAAGTTAAATACCAAAAGTGTCAGCCTCATATCAGCCTCATATCAGCCCTTCTGGCTATTAAAAAGTTGAAATCCAAAGCTGACCATACTTTGCCATCATGTCCCCTCAGCTTTAGAATGACTAGAGATAACACTTGCAGAATCAGCTGCTAAAACACATCTGCATTGACTTGTATTTAAGTGATCATGTTTTGTTCTGTTCAGTTCTCTTTGTAAATATACTAATAATCATAAAATCAATAACAATTTTTAATGAAACTTTGTGTTTTGAAATTTTACTGCCTATTACTTGAAATGATTAATTTGATGAAAATGATTAATAATCAATAAAAAAAAGATTACAGCTGCATTAATATAATTACAATATATAATTGTGAGGTAGTCAAAGTGCCCTGTATATTGTCGATCACTTAAATATGTAATATTTAATTGTCAAGCTGGTATTTGTATGGTTGTTTTTTTTCAATATTGTACATGTCATAATAAAAAATCAAACAGTACAATATCAGCTGGAGATACATACATACAGCTATTTATCTGTTCCCAGCAAAGAGTTACCGGTTCAACATGTCCTCTGGTTGTCCTTATGGTTGGACTCATTTCAATCAACGCTGCTTTGTCTACATTCCACGATCCATGAGTTGGGCTCAAGCTGAGGTAAGTTTCTCTTATTTGTATTGTCTTCAAAACTTGATTAAAACACATCTAGCCTCGTTGTGACTTTAAAAACCTCTCTCTGTCACTCTTCACTGAAGAGAAACTGCTTGTCCATGGGTGCACACCTTGCATCTGTGCACAGCAGCAGCGAGTACCATCACATTCTGAAGCTGACTGGTGATCATGGCTACAAAGAAACTTGGATAGGAGGAACTGATGCATCTGAGGTACTTTTTTAAATCATTACGTTATGTTTCTGTTTCTCTTAACCCTTTAAGACCTACCGTAGAACCAAGTACGCCAGAGCTTATCTTTATATTTTTACATGCTGTAGTCCCATTTTTGGGAGCATTTCAAGTTGCTATACATCAATACAACCATTATAGCCCAAATTTTAATAATATGTCTGCATTACGTCTATACTAACTTCATAAATTCAAAAAAAAAAAAAAAAATTGCAATAAAGTCCACAAAAAATAAAATACTTTTTGTTTTGTTTTTACACATATTTCATATTATCTCTCAAAACTGTAAATACAAAATAGTTGCACAAAATAGTTTCCAACCACAGGAAATTTGTTTTGAGTGTCTTTATAGTTTTATTTTTGAGATTAGTTTTTTTATATACTGCAGGGAAATACTAATAATGATAAATAAATAGTATAATGCAAATTAGCAAAGAAAACAGCATGTGCATCAAACTAAACTATTTCCAGCGCTGAAATTTTAGTTCTAAGCATCCCAGAAACTATACAGAAAAGCACCAGCATGGGTTTATAAAGGTCGTTAAGGGAAAACCAAACTAAGTTTCCCACAAAATATGACGTCACTTCCGGTTTTAGCAGGTAATGGCGGACATGCGACAGTTCGCACCGATGTCTATTCTAACATAGGAAGTGTTACGAACAGCTGATCAGATCAGCAAAGCGTGTTTCTGGAATATTATGGGTTTGGTTTTTTTTTTGTTTTTTTAAATGCAAGTGCTTTTTATGCAATTTTTGCAAAGCCATATGGGAAAGGAAACTGTGACCTAGAACAAGCTGAATGCATAAGATTTAAGTACAACTTCTCCGGTTTGCTATGCAAAAAAATAAATAATAAAAATAATAATGTGCTAACTTATTTGGTTGCGGTTCTACCGGTATTTAAAAATAGATACGCAAAACGAAGCATTCCTGCTCCAATAGGTCTCAAAGGGTTAATGATGACAGATTACCATTATCTCAAAATGTAAAATCAATTGACATGAATCAATTAAAAGCAGCTTAAATTATATTATAAATAAATAATTGAGATTCACCAGCTGCCTACATTGGTTATGTCAATTAAATAAAGCTGATTTCACAAGACTTTGGCTAGGCATGATCTTTTGGCCTGCCCGAAATGATGCTATCAATTTCTGTCTTCTAGGAAAATGTTTGGCTGTGGAGTGATGGGACCCCTTTCCACTATACACACTGGTGCCCCGGAGAGCCTAATAATACAGACAAGCAGGATTGTCTGCAGATGAATTATGGCGGTAATTCAAAGCACAATATTTAACATGATTGCCTAATTTCTGAATGACTTTTTTTTTAAAATGAATTTACTAGTGCCGTCAGCATTAATCTCGTTAAAATGACATTAACGCCATTACCGTGGCTCACGCCGTGCATGGGCTGCATGGCATCAACCTGTCAGTGTGGTTGGTTCATTAACGCTTTGCTGCCGTGTGCAGCCCCTTGCATGGGGCGAGCTGCGTTAACTTGCTAAGGGCGATTTGCCGCGTTAATGACGGTATGGCGTTAACGTCATTTTAACACGAATAACGCTGACAGCAATAGAATTTACTGATTTCTGGTTTTGAAATTTGCAGATTCCAAGTGTTGGGATGATATGCAGTGTTACGCAAATCGGCCATCTGTCTGTGCCAAGAAAATATCAAAACACCAAGGCTGAGACTGAAGCATAAATTTTCCAGTAAAACACAAACCGATGTATAAGTGTCTGTGTTATGCTTGCTCCTACTTCTTTTCCTAGTTACATTTTTCCTTTCTTGGTACCAATCTAAACATCAAAATGACAAATCAGCAAAAGCTGCATTGTCTTTTAGGCCTTGTGTCTTTAACAAGAGCAGAGTGATTGTGTTACCACAGCATTTATCCTACAAAACTGTTGTTTCTTTGTTTTTTCTTGTTTTGCAACATTAAAGCTTTCAGTGAAGCATCTGTCTGTGTTACATCTCTTGTGTCAAGGCATATAAATATTCAGCAGTCATAATATACATATATTAAAATTAGGGAATTAAATATTTATCTGCACTTGCTGGTGTTAATAATATGTCCTTCTAGTCCAAGACTTTGGACAGTTAGAAAACAATATGTCATCATGGGCATTACAATTTGATCCCCCCCTTTTGTTTTTTGTTTTTACTACTGCGTGGCTTCTATTAATAATATTCCAAATAAATTAGCCACTTTTTAGATGTCTCTGTACAGTTGAAGTAAGGGGAAACAAATATGAGTCTCTTATTTCCCATTACTCCTGTGGGTGGTCTTTATCCTTCAAGCTTGGGTTCTCTACCAGAGGCCTGGGAGCTTCAGAGTATCTTTGCTGTTCCTAGGACTGCGCTCTTCTGGACAGAGATCTCAGATGTTATTCATGGTATCTGCTGGAGCCACTCACCTAGTTTGGGATTTACCGCAACTAGTGCTCTGGTTACCACTGGGACCACTGTTACCTTAAACTTCCAACTTTTATTTCTTAAGATAAAGTGAACCAATTTTTTTGGAAACGATCATGACTGATGCTGCTGGTATTTCATAAACTCTCAGCTTGAACTTTGACAATGCTGCTACCAGTAAATGAACTGGCCCTAGAGAAAACACTTCTTTCACAACCTAAAAAGAGACAACCAAAGGTAAAGACAGAAAACAACAATTGTTGACACACATGACCAAAACACAGGCAGTTCTGATGAAGAATACACTTACCAAAGGATTCTGTGTTAATGTCTGGAATTGTTGTCCATTTTTGTAAACTTCCCTTGCCATCCATCCCCAGAAGTTCTCAACTTGATTTAGATCATGGGAACACGTAGGATGGTCCAAAACAGTGATGTTATCCTCCTGGAAGGAGTCCCTTGTCCTGCGAGCATTGTGTACTGTAGCCTTGTCTTTTTGAAAAACCCAGTTGTTACCACACAGACGAGGGCCCTCAGTCATGAAGGATGCCCTCTGTAACATCTGGACATAGTTAGCGGCTGACACCCTTGCACCTCCTGAAGCTCTATTGTTCCACTGAGGGAAAAAGCTCCCCAGACCATTATGGTGCCCCCTTCACAGTGGCATGTAGAAAACATCTCAGGTGGGATCTGCTTGTAGATCTGCATCTAAAGCATAAAGGTTACTGTTTTGAGGATGCCAATGTTCACATTTTGGACAGAGAAGACAAATGATTTGTTTTTTGCCCCCCAAGCAAAAAAACAAAAAAATGAGAGAGAAGGAGAGAGAGAGAGCGAGAGAGAGAGACATGAAATTAATACGTTTGAGTCTTACGGGTTTTTTTAAGCTGGTGACCCTCTGAACGAGGAAGGCATGCCCAAGAATGCATTGCTAATACAGGATACCACCTCTAAAGTTTTGGAAAAAACTTTAGTTGTCAAGGTAGAAATATAGTATATATAGCATTGTTTCAGATTTCTGCAAAAACATGGCTGCCAATCTATCAGCTACTGACTCACCTCGTCTTTGTAAGTGAATGCCAACAAGCAGTGCGTTAGTAGTAAATGAGAGACATAATTACAGTGTTGCTTTAAAGAATGAAAATTGATGATGGAGTCGAACTCAGTCGAGTCGACCTCTGCTTGCATGAAACAGTTATATAATACACTGCCATTTAAGCGATTATATATTGTCTAGCACACTGTATACAGGAACTTCTGTCATATTATGTACTTTGGTTTGCTTATACTGAAGAAAAGACTGGAGGATTGTTTCGTGTTTCACTCATTTCTAGCTGAAATTACTTTATTTTAAGAAAAATACCCAGAAACATACCCCCTTGTATTGTATTCATATCAGCCGAGTTAATCTATATGAACAGTGCAGGACACCCTAACTGCTCTCTTTTAAAACAGTCTCACAATGTCTGGTTTAGACACCGGTACCACCTACATTTAATTATTCTACAAACACAGGTCTGCTATGTTTCCATTTGGAAATAAATATTTGTATTTTCTATGTGTCTTTGTGTGTGAACTTTTTGAATTCTTATGTAACATAATGGAGAATTGGTATGTAATACCAAGGTGGAGTAATAATAATTAAGCAACATGTCCCTCAGGTCCGGAGATGCACAGGCCTACAATACAGCCAGGGCTAAGCTAAAGAGGGGTATCAATAAAGCCAAACACCATTTTAAAAAGAAGGAACCCTTCTCCAACTCCAACCCCCGATGCTTGTGGCAAGGATTAATGACCATTAGATCGATGTTCCCTCTAATTTCTCATGTGTCTGAGTGAACACACAAACTCCCTGAGCGGTCCCTTGGACCACTGTGAGCAACAGCAGACGTGTGCACTGTGGTCACGCCAGCATTGAATCCATCCAAGTTACATAGTTTATTAAAATAATCAAATTACAGCATTTACATTTATGTTAGACTACTTTTAATTAACTGCTTTAATCCACTTACAATGAAATTTTAAAAACATCTTGTTCATGACCTGTGCAGTATGTTAACAATATTGGAAGTAAAAATAACTTGAACTCCAATTTTGAAAACACAACTTTCTTTTTTTTTTATATATATATAAAGCTCTGACTTGTATTATGAGTATGAATCTGTGGTCTGGGAGAGAGTCCTGTAACTCTGCAAAATACAGTATATAAAGACCAATGTTCGGCAATTGTATAGTTACTTCTTCAAAAAAGTAACTGAGTTATGCAGAAAACAAAGTTTTTTCCAGCTGTTTAACTAAAAATGCAGCCAAGGCATTTTTTTAAATAAACATTTCAAACTATTTACAGAACAATCAGCTGTTCTGCATCAAATTTGATGCCACACAAATTATTTGTGCAACTCCAAAAAATAATTTCTGTCCACTATGAGATAAAGAACAACAGCCTGATACCTGCAGGCCTGACAACAGGAGATGTATCACTCCTGTAACACCTGTAACATTTAGCAGTCGCCTCATTGTTCTGACACACACAACTAAACTATTGACTACACTACACACTAACTACACAGATATGCATTAAATGTCACAAATCTGGCCTGCTTTAAATCCACCTCCATTGTCCTGATACCCCAAAACTCCAACCCATCTTGCCTCAATGACTACCGCCCAGTAGCCCTCACCCCCATCATTACAAAGTGCTTTGAGTGGCTGGTCCTAGCACACTTCAAATCCTGTCTTCCCCCCACCCTGGACCCCCACCAATTTGCATACTGTCAGAACAGGAGCACAGAGGATGCAGTCTCCATCACACTGCACTCTGTCCTCTCACACCTGGACAACAACAACACCTACGCCAGAATGCTGTTTATAGACTTCAGTTCAGCGTTCAATACAACCCTCTCCTCACAACTCATCAGGAAACTGACAGACCTGGGCATCAGTTCCCTCGTGTGTAAATGGTTACTGGACTGCCTGATGAACCTGCCCCAACATGTCCGGCTGGACAACTACTGCTCATCCACCATCACCATGAACACCGGTGTACCACAAGGCTGTGTGATGAGCCCTTTCCTCTACTCCCTCTTCACTCACGACTGCAGACCTGCTGATGGTTCCAACACCATCATTAAGTTTGCAGATGACACCACGGTGATTGGCCTCATCAGTGACAACGATGAGGCCGCCTACATGGAGGAGGTAGATCGTCTGGCTGAGTGGTGCGACACAAACAACCTGCTGCTCAACACCGAGAAGACCAACGAGCTCATTGTGGACTACAGGAGGAATGCTGACTCACATCCACCCATCCACATTAAGGGGACGGCTGTGGAGCGTGTGAGCAGCTTCAAGTTCCTGGGAGTCCACATCTTCGAGGATCTCATCTGGACGACCAACTGCTCCAAGCTGGTCAAGAAGGCTCACCAGCGCCTCTTCTTCCTGAGGACTCTGAGGAAGAACCACCTGTCCTCAGACATCCTGGTGAACTTCTATCGTTGCACCATTGAGAGCATCCTGACCAACTGTATAACAGTCTGGTACGGGAACTGCTCTGCCTCGGACCGGAAGGCATTGCAGAGTGTCGTGAAACCTGCCCAGTGCATCGCCGGAGCACCACTTCCTGCCATAAATGACATCTACAGGAAGCGGTGTCTGAAAAGGGCTGGGAAAATCATCAAAGACCCCAGTCACCCATCACATGGACTCTTCACCCTCCTGCCCTCTGGGAGGCGCCACAGGAGCCTCCGGACTAAGACCACCAGGTACCGGAACAACTTCTTCCCCACAGCTGTCAGACTCCTGAACTCTGCCTCCTGACATCTGACCCACGTTAACACATGGACTGGACATACACACACCCACAACCACCTACTCACACACACACACAATGGACAACTGTACCCTCAGACACACAATAATAACATGGACTGGCCCACATTAAACTTTTTCATGGATTGAACATACACACACCCACAACCACCTACAACTGAACACACAGACAGTGGAAAAAACAAGCAAATGGACAACTGCACTTTCTTACACACAATAATAACATAGACTGAACCATACTAGCACTTTATATAACCCCATTGATCTAAACTGCACTACTGTAAATGCTGTATAGACAATCATTCTGTACAACCAATAATTATAATTGTACAACTGTTTACAACTGTTTATGACTTGCATAGTTCAGATTTCTGTATAGTTTTGTTAATTATATCATTTTCATAACCTGTACATAGCTTACACACTCACTACAGCCTGTACATACTTATTGTTATATCATATTCATAACCTACCTTCATACCATGTACATTGCAACATACCCATAATAGACCCATATTGTGTACCCTCATTCCTATAATAGACCCATTTCTGTAATATATCTATATATCTATGTTATTGCTAATATATATTTTTGTAATATATCTATATCATGGCTAAAGCTCTTTTTGGATGGATGCAAACTGCATTTCGTTGCGTGTACTTGTGACATGTGCAGTGACAATAAAGTAGAATTCTATTCATTCTATTCTATTCTATTCTATTCTAATGCTTAATAGATTGATATTATTCTAAAGTGTTGTCCAAATGTATTACTTACTCTGCGGTGGACTATGAATGTAATAGAACTGAAGATGTATCACAAAACAGACAAATTTATTACAATGCTAATAGTTTTAATTTGCATGCAGAAATGAACTGCAGCTCAATATACAATATAAAGCTTTGCAGAAAGCTTTCTTCATCAGGCAGAATTTTAAAGAGAAAACCCAGTTCCAATTTATTGCATGTGATGCTTGATTGCTTGCATCATAGCAAAAATGCAGACATACAGAGAAAGAAAAGGTAATGAAGACATTGTGCTTCTTACTAATGAGTTAGAGAATTATTGCAGGATCATATGATAAGGTTTCCAGTTTCACAGTCCATGGTATCCAAGCATTCTCTCTTTTCTTCTGCAAAAAAACAAACAAAACAAACCCAAAACACAACAAAACTGCAATAGTTAGTCTCAGTCTGTGCCACTCAAAGCTCATGTGTAATCAGAATCTCCATAATAATGAAACACATTTACAACAGAGGTGAAAGTGTTTAGCGAGAAAGTCTGAGTATAGTTTTTCAGTACTAACTGATAAAATGTGTTTTTCTACATCTATATCACCTGAAATATTCATTCAAATATTCTGCAGTGCATCAAAAACAAAAGAAAACCATTAATGAACATATGAACATCACTTGATGCTGCTGAAGTGAAGCAGAGCAAAGTTACAGAGGTTTTATTAGAGACACAGCGTTTTGCAATTTTGCATAATTTAAAATTTTTTACATTTGTTCAGTAGCCTATTGAACGACAGAAATGAGGTTTTATTTTCGGAAGTAAGTCAAAGGAAAAAAAAACAATGGCCGACAGCACTGTAAGAATGGTAGAGTTGTGCGTAACAAGCAAGCAAATAATGCAGAAAAAAGTTTTTTAGACGGGAAACTGTTCTTGAAGTATACTGAGAGAGAGAGAGAGATGTGCATGTAGTGTGATTTTATCATGGTGGCAGCAAAACAATAAGAGGGAATTCATGACGATGTTTATGTGAAGCATAGTTTGCTGCTTTTTTTGCTGCTGGTTTACTCAATATTGTTTGGAGAGTGATAAAACCTGCAGCTTCAGAATCAGGGCAAAAAAGGCGTAAAGACAAAGCGCGGACCCGCCGAAACTTCAGAATCAACGAGCTGTCGGCTTTCAGCTCGTGTCTGTGTCCGTGCTGTCGGGAGAGAAAGAAATTTTGTGAGGTTTAACCTGAGACTCTGGCATTTTGGGCAAAATAAATTTATATTAAAAAATCGATTCAGGATTTTAATGGATTGATATCACGTTATCCAAGCAAGAATCGATTTTAATCGATAAATTGATTATGAAAACCCACCCCTACTTGTCAGTGTCTCAGACATTGGGGAAGGTGAAGGAGGCTCACTGTGGTGCTCAACAGGGTTAGCACCTCGTTGTTCAGTTCCAGCCCCAGCTCGGACAGTCTCGGTTATTGTGTCCATGGGCAAGACACTTCACCCGTTGCCTACTGGTGGTGGTCAGAGGGCCCGGTGGCGCCAGTGTTGGCAGCCTCGCCTCTGTCAGTGCACCCCAGGGTGGCTGTGGCTACAATGTAGCTTGCCATCACCAGTGTGTGATTGTGTGTGAAAGCGCTATACAAATACAGGCCATTTATCCTTTTCAGGGTCGCAGGGGGTGCTGGAGCCTATCCCAGCTGTACAGGTGTACACTAAAAATTACTTACTTCATGCTGTGCTTTGAATATAGTAGAACTATAGCTGTAACATGGAGCAACAGACCACCAGTTTCTTTCAATGCTTTAGTGTTTTAATTTACATAAGAATATGAAATACAGTCCACTTTCCAAAACAAATGTGTACATTGTGTGAAAGCATTCTTTTATTTTTAAAGACTTTCCAAACATAAAATCCTTCTGCAGTTTATTGTATGTGTCGTTTGATTCCTTATGCTGTAGCAACAGAACAGAAATACCAAGAAAGACTCAATAGCTGAAAAACACGTCAGTGTTTTTACTGATGAAGTATTGGTTTGCATTAGTGATGAGATCACATGATAAGGCTACCACAGATAGATGGGAGCTTAGTCTCACACTTCATGTCATCCAAGCATCCTGCCTTTCCTTCTGCAAAAAACATACAAAAAACAAAACAGGAATCGGTCTCAAACAGTGACACTATGACTCAACGATCCTCTTTCATCAAAATTTATAAAATGTAACAAAAACTTTCTGAAATGAGGGGACAATTTTTAGCAAAAAAATGAGTGTAGCTAGTTGCTAAGACACAACTAAATACAATATTTGTCAACTTATTTTAATTAATTATATTTGGCTATATCATCATTGATGCATGTGCACAGTTAAAAGCAGAGGACAGTTCTGTGGATTCAGAGGAATATGCATCAGTGTTCACCAGTTACATCAGCACATGCATTGACAATATTGTCATGCTACAAAACGTATCCAAATCAGAAGCCACGGTTGAACTGTACATGCCATGCTACATGCATGCTCCGCTGCATTCGTCTCTAGTGATGCAGATAGAAACAAAAAGGCCAGACATGATCTGCGTAGATACATCATGGAAACCAAGAGGCAGTACAGACTGAAGCTGGAAGGATACTACAACAACAGGAAGGCTTTCCAGCGTGTCATTAAAAAGGCACACTTCATCAGTAGAGTGCTCCTCCCACCACTACAGGACATTTACAACAGTCGGGTCAGGAAAAGGGCACACAACATCATCAAGGACCACACACACGCCCACAACACACTGTTCACACTCCTGCCAACTGGCAGACGCTACAGGAGTGTGAAAGCAATGACAACCTGACTAAAGAACAGCTTCTATCCACAGGCCAGCAGTCTACTGAATCACTCACTAGTTGTTGATTATCTTTGACCTGAAAAATTGCTATTTTGTTCATATACAATCAATACAATACAACTTCATACAATATAAACATGTTAATATTGCATACTCTGTAAATATCACCACTGTGACAGTGTTGCAACTACTTGCACTTTATTCTAAATTACCCACAGATAAGCTACAAAGCTCTTGTTTTACTTTATTATCTTCTGTGCTATGTTCTACGCTCAGAGTTAAGTTTACTCTTTATTTTAGTTAGTTGATTATTTAGTTGTGTGAAGAGAACCTGCAAAGTAAGAATTTGTTTGCTCTGCATCACCACTTGTGTTTTGCAGTGTATATGACAATAAACTTCTTGAATCTAGCAGTTTTTTTTCTTTTTTTTGATGGGGGTTGGGGGTAGACTTACCACCAAAAGTTATCTGCAAACAGTGGTGCTTATGTTTAGCTTCCTGTCCTCTGCAAAACTCAGCAAAAGCAGACACGCCCATATAATCACTCCAGGACCAGGAAGGATTCTGTTAAAGCAAAATTTAAACAAAATTGCTAATTCATATTAATTAAAAATGCAATTGTTTCATAAACTGCTAGACACCATGCTATTTACCGCTGGAGTATTATGGCCTCCAACCCAAAACTGTCCATAGCCACGTCCAGCACGCTGCACCTCCTTTTGAATCTCGTAAGCTTGACTGGCACTATACACAGATGCAAGCTGTCCTCCACGAGACTGACAGTTTCTCTACAGCGCAGACAAACAGACAGAATTAAGTGACCAAGAAATTTTACATCATTAATGTACTCCAAGCTTTCATAGTATACTTAGTGTAAAAATTAATATCTTTGTTACTTGAGCCTGAGCCCAGGTCATGTATCTTGGAACAAAGAGGAGGCACTGTTGACTGTGCATACTCCATCCATCAGGGCAAGATGGAACCCAGCCACCAAAAGGGTCCTCTGAGGACAAATGGACAAGAAATGCTGATATTGAGCTGCCAGTGAATAGTTAATCTGTTGTCACTCTTCATTTTTTGGCTTTTATGGGAAAAACTAAAATAAATAAATATTGTTATATTGCATCTGTTGTAAATGGTTTCATTCACCAAATGTCTGCATCTGCATGGGCTGAAAATGCTTTTGGTTGCAGTTACTAATGTAGAGCATGTGCTGTTCTAATTTTTTACAGGTGGATCATCGAGATATTCATCCTAAAATAACCATCTTACATTCACCTGGTACAGGAGGAGCATCTGTCAAGGGTATATTACTGTAAACTGGAACAGTTGCAGGGACAGCTTCAGCCACAGACAAGAAATAAACAAGAGAGTTAACACAGTATCATAAATTCAGTACCACAAAGATAAAATGCTCATGAACAATTAACTGATTGAAACATCTAAAATCTGCTATTTTTCAATCACGTTTTGTATGTAAAATCTAAAAACATCTACACATTTGCCTTTAAATACTCACAAGAAACTTGGGCAAGAGCCATTATGGTGCACACAAGCAGAGGCACAGTAAGCGCCTTCATCACGGAGCCTTAACCTCTGATAAAGACCTAAAGGGGGTTTCATTTGCATTGGGTTTACAAACCAGTGGTGAGAAAGAAAAAACTTTTGCAATGTTACCTTCTGTTCTTCTTTCTTGGTCTCAGTCTGCAGATCCTGTGTGGGGAGCTGGAGACTGCTGGTCTTAAATATGCCTGTTCACGGGGGGGGGGGGGACAACGAAAGAGGTCATACATACTCATAACACACAAAGAAAGAAAAGCAAATATAAATTTAGCATGAAAAATGAACCGGGGCTTTTACTGGCACATAAACGCCCTTATCCTGTGTCAATGAACTGCCGGAAGATCACATGATTTTTCTCCAGCACAAGCAAAGTTCAGTTTATAATGTTCATGTTTATTCAAGGATTTATCAGTAAAGAAATGTGATAGATTTGTGTTTGAATATGAGACATGACCCAGCACCAGCCCTACCATCCACAAAGAGGCTTTATTATTTAATCCTGTGATGTCTGTAACTCTTTGTTAAAAAAGCAGCAGTTAGACACCCTGCATGTCTGTTTAGGGATGGGTATTGATAAGATTTTCACGATTCCGATTCCATTTTCGATTCTGTTTAACGATTAGATTCTTTATCGATTCTTTTTAAAAAAGGAGAACACTAAGGTCAATTAGCTTAGAACTTTGTTTTATATCTTCTCTTTGAACAAGATAGAAATTTACAAGTAACATGGCCTTACAAACCCAGCAGTGAGATCTTAAGAGATCCAGCCTACGGCTCTTCAATGGAGTGTCACAGGGTCCCCAGGAAAAAAAATTGTAAATGTAAAATAATAAAATAAATATTCTTCTGTAGCAATAACAAAGTATAACATAAATTATTCAGTAGCAATTACACAAGAATATCCAGTAATGTCCCTGCCTACAATTAAACACATTCACTTACCAAAAATCGGGGGCATCTGCTGTGGCAAATGGGTGCAAGCCTTTTACCACAAACTTAGTCACTGCTCGGTGACATTCGTCTATCCTGGCCTGAAAGGAGACGCTACCGGTAGACTGCAGCGAGAACTGCCAGCATCTGAGCCAGACAGACTCTGTCTCTCTTATCATGATCACCTAAATGCACAGTAATGGCAGGTTTTGTAATAAGGCAGATCGCGCTAACATAATATGCACTGTTAGTTGATTATTTACCTGCTGCATTAATGGGAGAGGACGTGCAAACGTTACCGCTGCTGCTGGGTTGAGATTCACGAGTCCGGAGCGGAATTAAAAACACGACATTCATTTAAGGTCATCGCGTGTTTTGTGAGCAAATGCTTTTGCATATTCGTAGTGTTTCCTCCCTTAAATGAAATATCTACTTTTCAAGTTGCCCTGTTGTCATCTGTTCTCATAAAGTATAACCAAACTTTTGAGCATTTGAGCCGCTTTCGCGCCGTGTTTCCTGCCAGGTAAATGACGCTCCGCAACGTGATGACGTCATTCGGGACGACTGGAATCGATAAGGGAATCGTTTGCAAAAATGGCAAACAATTCCAAGGAATTGAAACAGTGGGAACCGGTTCTCAACAAGAACCGGTTTTCGATACCCATCCCTATGTCTGTTTACTTTATCTTTGACCTTTTCCTCCAACTCCATTCTTTTAAATGTTTTCTCCCTCTTTTCTATTTCTACCCTGTCTTTCGCTAGTCTGTCTTATTATTGCAATCAACCAGAAAACCACTCTGCTAACACTGCACATCAAAAATAAACTGAGCATGTACTGTGTATTTCTCTCCTCTGTGAATTACACACAATATGTTTGTAGCCAATGCTTATAATAACAGACGTCACAGTCATGACTTGTGTGTTTAAGGTCCCCGTGTTGCATAAACTGTACTTGACAGCTTTTCTGACTACCCTGTGTCACCCTACCCACAAAAACTTCTCCACCCATATTTGCATATCCAGTATTTGATATGAGGGTGTCTGTTGGTCAGTGTAGCAGGATGCAGCAACAGTGCCAAACAGCATTATAGTAAACAGTTACCCTCAAAACTGCAGATGATCTTTGGCGGAATGATTTTAAAAAGTTTATTTAATTGTTTCGAGGTTTAATTCACCGTGTTGGTTAAAGTTGATTTTTAGAAATAACATCTGACGATTACTCCCATTAAAATATAATCTCTTAGAGTAGAGTTATCTACTGTGAAAAGCAGCTCCTTACCTTGCATTATCAAAAATAAACATGTCTTTGCATTGAGGTTGTGAACACAGATTAGGTTCAGCAGAATATGTGTAACCTGTGACACATTTGGAAATCATTTAAATAAATTGAACCAGAGAGTAAAACTTGTAAAATAAATGACCTTGAGGATGTTACTATTTACAACAGATGTGTATACACAAATATTTATTTATTTTAGAACATCCTGTTCCCAGTTGCACCAGCACCAGGTTTCTTTTTATGTTCTTGGAAACACAAGCAGAGGAACTCTGTCACTGCCACGTGTTACTGGAGCAAACACAGCATCTCACATCTTCACTCTCTATCACACACACACAGTAAGTGCAGAATGATTAAAGACCCCAGTTGTGTGTGTATAGCCTGGAAATAACTAATTTTCAGTTCAAACATGCAATATTCTTATACACAGTCTTCAAATCTTAATGGATATGTATGAACATAGGGTTATATATGCTTCTAAAAGTATGTACTTTTTAGTACATATCAGTATGTGTTTATATATTGTATTTTTATTGTATTTATGTCAGTAAATGTCAGTGTTAAATGTTAGCTAGATGTCAGTAAAGTGCAGATATCAGGTCAGATTTCTTATCCCTCCAGATTAAAAGTGTAAAGTCCTAGTTATAGGACATATGTGTTTTAGTCAGCCAAGAGACACAAAAACAGTGCTGTGTGATACTACAGATTTTAGTATTGATCTGATACCAAGAAAATACAGAGGCAGTATTGTTGATGCCAGTACCAATACTGATACTCTTAACCAAAAAAAGGCAGCTTGTACAGGAGAGCACTGTGTCATGATTTTTATTTCTATTTGGAAATTATGAACGGATTTTAATGGCCACTAAAATCCTTAATTTTGAATTACAAGCTTCCAGGCAAACATGGTCTGGTAGTTTGTGGCTGTGGTAGGAACATTGTTGAGCATCTGTGAGTAATGATGTCACTAGAGGGAAGCAACAACCGCCTGCTCTTCAGTGACTTACCGTATAAAAGTAGAAATTGCGATATAACCACACAAAGGTTCTTTCTCTAACTTCGAGTGGTTTAAATTCCTTCAATCTTACTACACTCTTGGTGTCTTCTCTCAGTATAGCAATCAACAATTGATTCTATTAGGAGATCAGGTTGCCTTAATCTTACTACATTATTAAAATAATTTAAGATGTTTATGTTTTTTTGGCATTCCTGTTTTCTATAATTTTCTTAAACAAAAGTTAAAAAGAAAAGATTTGAATCATGTTTGAGGTTGATGTCTTAAAATATCATATCAATAATGCAAAAATAAGGCTCTGGCTAGACAGCTCTAAATGTTTAAGCCTTCAGAAAAAAAAGAAAAGAAAAAGAAATCATCCGTAACAGTAAACCTGAGAGTCTGATTTATTCATATTAATATTCAAACTAGAAACAAACAAACAAACAAACAAAATCCCCCCACAAATTTCACATTATGTGGCCTTGCAGCAACCAGCAAAACATGTGTTAAACATGTACTATAGCGTCACCTTGTGGAAAAAACTGGAAATAATTAAATCAGAAGCGAGCCCATTTAAGCTGTACTGAGGTGTAACCCTACTAAAGGTTTATTAGCAAGAAAAGTCCTAAAAGGCCAGTATAAGATGATCTAGGATTGGCAGGAAGCCAAGGTATAAACATCAATAAGGAAGGACCACACCAGGGTAAACAGTGCACAAATTGTTATATTTGACTATATCAGCTGCAAATAAATGTACTTAAAATAATAAAATAAAATGCTAAATACCCCCCCCCCCCCCAAAAAAAAAGAATAACAAACTAAATTAAAGTATACATATAGCTTTTCTCTGAGTCATATGTATGAATGAATAATGTCTGATAACTGATGGATCATTGGGACCTGTTCTGTTTATTTAACTGTTGTCCTACTGCTGAAAAAAGAAAGTTTGTAGTCTTGCAGGTATCTGAAACTTTGATGGGAACGAAGCTCTGGATTCGATAAAACCTCAGCAAATCCTATCCACTTTTGAACAATAAGTATCAGTGTAACTTTTATCTTAATATAATAACTATTATATTGGCCATATCATATTTACACTGACATAAGTCTCATGAACAACATTAGCTAATTGTTATTTACTAGCTAATCTTAAATGACTGTTCAGTACAGATATGAAGCCCAATAATCATGTTTTACAGTCCTGTGGTCTCAGCCTCAGATACTTATTAGATCACACAAAGCTTGTGTAGAAACAAACAAACAAATGAACAAAATATGCTCTCCTTCATTTCTGTCAACCACACGTTTCCAGCTATCATGGTTGCTAGGCGACCTGGGCAGCACGACAGAGGCTAGACCGTCCCGTTTCACAAGCCTCGCACTTCAGGCCTTAGCGGTCTTTGAGTACATGGCCCTTGAGGACCGTTGAGGCTGCGTACTTTAAGGCTGCAGACCCTGAATTGGGATACAGCCTGTGTCTGAACTTCTCTGTGCCATAATGGTTCTGAGAACTACTCACATTTCTGTTATGTTGCCTTTGTGTTTTTTCTAGTTACGATTGTCTCGTCTGTATTATCTAGATTCCCTGGTCCTGTCCTTGTTCCCGGTCCCTGCATTAGTTGAGTGCAAGTGTGAATCGCAAGAGTGGAGTGAAGTGGAGCATGGCAGAAGAGGATCGTGTGTCGAATTCCCCTCACCATTCCCCGTGGAGCCTTGGACCCCCTTTCCTTCCCTCACCTCTTGTATATAGTTACAGCAATGAGTGTTATCAAACAAAAAAGAACGAGAAACAAGAATAGACTGTCCACTTTCACTCTATGATGCAAGTGGTTCATGGTTGGCTAGCTGAACTGAAACTAGAAGATCCACCTGTTAGCTGCAGCATTAAGGTCGATAGAGCACTCTCTAAATGAGGACTGTGTGAGGACTGCTTGTTTGACACGGGTGTTGATTCCTGTCCCAAAGAATCTGGGGGGAAAGCAGCCTAGGTACTTCTGTTGCATGAGGAGTAATAAGTAACTGAGTTAATGATAGAATGACTTTGAATTGAACTTTGAATGGGGTGATCATGGCTCAAGAGTTTGGAGTTCGCCTTGTAATCGGAAGGTTGCCGGTTCAAACCTTGGACAGTCTTGTTCGTTGTGTCCTTGGGCAAGACACTTCACCCGTTACCTACTAGTGGTGGTCAGAGGGCGCCAGTGTCCGGCAGCCTCGCCTCTGTCAGTGCGCCCCAGGGCAGCTGTGGCTACAATGTAGCTTGCCATCACCAGTGTGTGTTAATGGGTGGATGACTGGATGTGTAAAGTGCTTTGGAGTCCTTAGGGACTAGTAAGATGCTATACAGGCCATTTACTATTTGAATTTAAAAATTGTTTCCTCTGTGAAGATCTGACTCTTACTCCACATTGTTTGTCCTCCATTTTCCACAGAATCCTGGGTGTTGGGTGTGTAATCAGGCAGCGGAGGCGACGTCTCGGTTCAACACTTTATTTTAGGCTTTACAGCGGAGCTCCATCTTGTTCTCGCTCTCTACTTTCTTCTTCTCCTCTTTCTCTTACCCAGCCTCATTAGCGACACCCCTGGTCTGACAGGGTAACAGCATGTACTAATTTTCTTCCCTTATTATAGAACCTTGTAAACACAACATCTCCCCCCTTTCTCAAATAATACTCTCTCCCTTGTAGCACAACAGGAAACATTCAACAGCCTTTTACTTTTGAGGCAATTAGTAACTTAAGAACAGTATTATATATATCCTGATAAAAGAACTGTAATGGCAAAGTAAACGTGCCCCGGATCAACCCTGAATCAAAAGGAACAACCATGTGCCCTCTTCTCAGAAGTCACAGCTGGAATTAAACATAACTAATGAAACTCAAATGCACTTTCCCTTCACAGTCATTTCTCACATCTGCATATTTCTCCTTTCTTTTTACCTCTGAACTATTTCATAACAAAGTCTTTTGTCCATCTTGGTGGTTGTCTGTCCCTCTGCAGTGTGGGACGTGTAGCAGTCTGTGCTGAGCTGATGTTTTCTGTCTCTATATCAGCTCTTTGTGTGTGTTTTGAGTTCTCTGGGACAAGTGAGAGACGTGCTGCATTCCATCTTCTCCCATCGCTGAGGATGAAAGAACTCTCACCCGTCTGCTGCTGTACCTCCAGCGGCTTGGTGTATTGTGGCTCTCCTTTTCCCACATGGAATGGCTTTCGTACTCTCACTGAAGCACCCACAGTCACTTTAGTAGGTTTAGCACCTCTCTTTCTGTCTGTATAAAGTGCACTTCTTTTCTGTGTCAATGCCACTTTGGATCTGATGTGGTCATATTGTCCAGCATCCTTTGGTGGAGGCAGGATGTTGAGTTTAGTCTGCATGGCTCTTCCTCTGAGGAGCTGGAAAGGGGACTCACCGGTTGTAGCGTGGGGAGTCGCTCGATAATTTTGGAGCAGTTCTGTAACCACAGTTTTCCATGGTCGCTGAGTAGCTTGTGCTGTCTGTATGGAGTCCTTCAGTACTCTATTAAAGCGCTCCACACATCCATTTGCTTGAGGATGATAGACGCTTGTCCTGATGTGTTTTATGCCCCTTTCAGCGAGAAACTCAGCAAAGGCAGCTGAGGTGAACTGCGGACCATTATCAGTTGTAATTTCATAAGGGTTTCCTTCACGGGCGAAAATGGAAGTCAGGAATGCAATCACTGTCGCAGTTGAGGCGTTTGGTGTGAATGCGACTTCAGGCCACTTACTGAAATAGTCAACTAGTGTGATGGCAAACCTGCAGTCATAGGTTCCTTGTTCAAACGGACCAACAATGTCGACAGCAACATGTTGAAACGGACCCTCTGGGAATTTGATGGGTTGTAACGGTGCAGGTGAAACAGCTGCAGTCTTGTCACATGATTGGCAGGTTGTGCATGTGGACAATATTTCGTGGACCAATTCATCCATGTTTGGCCACCAATATAGGTCTCTCAGGCGTTGTTTGGTTCGGACCATGCCTTGATGTCCTTCATGGGCTAGGTGCACTACTTTTCCTCGCAGAGATTTGGGAACAATCAGCCGTGTTCCTCTAAATATCAGCGGTGACTCTGCTGCCAGTTCATGTCGGACCAGGAAGTAGGGTTTGACATCATCTGGTAAGGATTTGCTTACTTTCGGCCAGCCCGAAAGAACGATCTGTCTTAGTTTTCTTAGTTCAGGACAGTCTTCACATTCTGCTTTGAAGTCAGCCAGTGGAAGCGCTGTTAGCTGAGGAGAAATTTCAGCAATCTCTGTGATTAAGTCCTGTTCAAAGTCTTCATTTGTGTTTGTGGTATGCAGGGGAACACGGGACATACAATCAGCTATAACATTTTGGCTTCCTGGACGGTACTCTAAGTCATACTGGAAACACATCAGTCTGGCTGACCAACGTGCTATCCTCATGCCAGCTCTGTTCATCCCCTTAGTACTTAACAGGGTGGTGAGGGCCTGGTGATCAGTTCTCAGAGTAAATCTGCGTCCCCATATGTACGTCCTCCATCTTTCAACGGCCCATACGCAGGCGAGGGCTTCTTTTTCAATTGTTGAATATTTCCTCTCGGCTGGGGACAGGGTGCGGGAACCAAAAGCAACAACACGTTCCTCATTGTTTGAGTTCATCTGGGTCAGAACAGCTCCAAGACCATAATCTGACGCATCAGTGGTGATGAACGTTGGCAGATTTGGGTTGAAGATTGCCAGTGCTGGGCTTTTTAGTAGCATTTCCTTCAGTTTGTTGAAGCTTTCATTTGCTGTATCAGTCCATTGAAGTTCAGCCGTCTGACTTGTCCGAAGTAACTCACGGAGTGGTTCAACCACAGTTGCATAGTTTGCTAGGAATTTGCTGAACCACGAAGTCAAGCCTAAGAAGGAACGAAGAGCAGCCATGTCCTTTGGTGCAGGGGCTTTGGCAATGGCAGTCAGGTGGTCTGGGCTGGGACTCAGGCCATCCTTGGAAATGACATGTCCCAAGAACGGAATAGATGTCTGTCCAAATGAACTTTTGTTGAAGTTGATCTGCAGACCGACATCCTTCAGGCGTTGGAGGACAGCCTGTAACTGTTCATCATGCTCTTCTCTGGAATGTCCATACACTATTATGTCATCCAAGTAGTTCTGTACTCCTGTCTGGTCTTTTAGGACTGTTTGCATCATCTTTTGGAAGGCAGAAGGGGCTGAAGCAAGTCCAAATGGAACTCGGGTAAACCGGAAGAGTCCCTCATGGGTTATGAATGCTGTGAGGCTTCGGCTATCAGGGTGAAGAGGCAGTTGGTGATAAGCTGAACTTAAATCAATCCAGCTAAAATGTGTAGCCCCAGCCAGCTGTGCGAACAAATCCTCCATGTGAGGAAGAGGGTAACAGTCCATGATCACACTCTTGTTAGGTTCACGCAGATCCACACAAAGTCTTAAGTCTCCCTTACTTTTTCTTCCAACCACCAGAGGACTCACCCATTCAGCTGCATCCACTGGTTCGATGATGCCTGCTTGGAGTAGACGTTTCAATTCAGCTGACACCTCCTCGCGTATGCTGAGTGGTAGACGCCGTAGTTTTTGGTGAACCGGCTGTACTGTCTTGTTCACTTGAACTTTGTGGATAAACCCTTTAACAGCTCCGAGATGATGGGAAGAAGAGGAATCAATGTTATTCACCATGCATGTTTGTTTACTGGCTGGTGCTCCTCTTGCAGGGTCCTCTCCTTTGTTGATGACTTTTCCAGCAATGATATCAATGTTAAGTGCTTTAATTAAGTCCAACCCCAGCAAAGGTGATCCATCTTTAACTATGAAGAATGATCCTGGCACTTTTCTGTCATTGTTTGCAACCCTCACTGAAGCCTGTAGGCAGCCAATGACAGGCAAGTCACCTTTTGCATAAGTGACAAGCTTAACTTTCGGTTCAGTCAAAGCACAGGGTGCAAAATGTTCTTTGTAGATGGCTTCTGGGAGGATAGATACTGAAGCTCCTGTATCCACAATTAACTCCAGAACCTGAGAGTTTCCCTGTGGTGTTTCAATGTTCATTTTGCATGTAATCTTATCACATGCTGCAGTCATCAGTTTGTGATCATCGACACATAAAACTGTAAACTCAGGAACAACTACTTCCCTGACCACTGCTACAGCTGATTTACAAACTCTGGCGAAGTGCCCTTTTTTGTTGCATTTATCACAGTTTACTGTTGCTGCTGGACAGTTTCTATCATTAGCCAGGTGTTTCTCGGATCCACATCTGAAACAATGACGCTGTTGCTCTTTATCACTTGCCTTGTTGTGCCATTCTTTAGATGTAGGTCCCCGAGCTTGAGCCGGTCGCGCTCCTCTCTTTCCCCGAAGACGTGCGTCCTTCACCTCCACAGCTTGTACTGCCGCAGTCTGGGCCGTGGGCGCAGCAGAGAGGAGTGTAGCATTCTTGACCGCAGCCTCCACCTGACATGCAATAGTAACTGCCTTGTCCAATGTGAGGTCCTCCTCCAGCAGCAATTTTTCTTTAACAACACTGAGATTAGCATTAGCAACAAGTTGATCCTGAATCATTTCACCCTCCATTATTCCAAAACCACATGGCACAGCTAACGCTCTGAGGGCGGCAACATACTGGGTCACCGTTTCATCAGCCCGCTGAACTCGCTGTCTGAATGTGTGCCTGCATGCCACTACATTCACTTTAGGGACAAAGTGGTTTTCAAGCGCAGTCATGGCTTCAGCAAACGTTGTACCTTGATTCGGCAGTGTGTAGAACAGTCGTTGTCCCTCTGGTCCCAAGCAATGTAATAAGACGGCTCGTCGTCTTGCCTCCGGCCATGCATCTCCCGTAGCATTTATCACTAGCATGTAGTTCTCAAAGAATTTGCGCCACGTCATAAACGGTATTGGCGGCTCACCCGCATGTTGCAAAAAGGGCGGTGGGCTCGGTACTGAAGCGCTCATCTTCGTCGCCAATTTGTTGGGTGTGTAATCAGGGAGCGGAGGCGACGTCTCGGTTCAACACTTTATTTTAGGCTTTACAGCGGAGCTCCATCTTGTTCTCGCTCTCTACTTTCTTCTTCTCCTCTTTCTCTTACCCAGCCTCATTAGCGACACCCCTGGTCTGACAGGGTAACAGCATGTACTAATTTTCTTCCCTTATTATAGAACCTTGTAAACACAACACTGGGGAAGTGACGTCCCATTACGCTTATTATTGACTTTGTTAACACAATTATAACAGACAACAATGCTTTCTATTATTGCAATAAATTTGGGCTTGGAGGCTTAAAATCCTTAAACCTCAATCCATTGCTAATGCAATTTAAAGATGAGTCAACTGAAACAAGTGTAGATTCCTCAATGTGTGCAAGGAAAAGCTATTTGCAGGCATGCAACATTTATATGTTTAACAGTTTATATGTTTTAAATTTGATAAATAATTAAGCATGGTACAATTTGTTAAATATATTATGTCGAAGACTTAACGGTAGTCTTACTAATAATGTATTGCTCTCAAACCGCCCAGCAGAAGGCCAACAATGTATTGTATCCATCGCTGTAATTTTAAGATGCGTACATGTTGAAAGATGCAGGAATCACTCACAAAGGATTTACAGAACACTGTTAAAAGCAATACATATGGAAATTATAACAGAGTATAACTAAAATACGCAGAATTTCTACTTAATGGAATGACCTGACAAGCAAGAACATATCCATTTAGTTTCTTTAGGTCCACTCAGAAAGAAAAAAAAAGTTTTCAGTGCAGAGATGTATATAAAAACTCTATCACCAAAATATCCCTCTTTTTATATTGGGGGTAACTGTGAGAGCATGTACTCTTTTCCTTTTAAACAATTTTACAAACAAAAACAAAAATTTAATATCAAGTAGGAAAAACTAGTGGTGTGCGATACTGCATATTTTGGTATTGATCTGATACCAAGTAAATACGGGCCAGTATCAGCAATTCCGATACTGATACTTTTCAATAAATACGACAGATGCGTCATTGAATTGCTAAATAAAACACTAAAAAAGTGTTTTTTGTGATGTTTCCTTTTTTATTATTAAATAGTTAAAACCCAAGACATAATTAGGAGAAATAATTTATTTATAATTAAATAAAAAAATGCTTTATTATTGTGGCAGGTCGTGGTCTGCGATGTTGCTGCAGGTGAGATGGACTTACCTTCACGGCATCTACAATCATGCCGCGCCGCCTTAAAACCTGTTCTCTGCTTGTGCTGTTGTTGTTTTTGGTGTTGATGTGTACTGGCAGCAGGAGAGCTGCAGCCGTTGAATGTACTGTTACAGCGACTGTGTGATTATTGTAAGAATAAATGATGCTGTGAAGCATGAAAATGCCATCGGGTCTGCCGTGGTGGCGGTCTTTTTTTTTTTTTTTTGAAAAATTTTAAGTGCACTCAAACCAGTAAAGAAATTAAAACAAATACTGTTGATAAACTATAATACAAAAATTACAATTAAAATTCTCAACAATAAAAACAACTGGTAAAAATATAATTAATATGTAAACAACTTAACAACCCCCAAAGTGTCTAAGTCATGTGAGTGTCAGCGCAACACCGAAACATAAGAGTGGGGGAGAGGGAGCAAAGTGTTCCTGCTCTTCGCTGACACAGGAGTCCAGCGATCTGGCTGTTTCGTCTTTGCCGAAAGCACAGCGTTTTGAAAGAGCAGTACTCAAAGTAAAGAATCGCTCTCACCAGACTAGTATCGATCCGATGCCAACTTGGTATCGATACTATCAATATTTGGAACGATCCACCCACCACTAGGAAAAACTTACATTTATGGAATTTGGGTAGTAGTGTAGATGCCACGTCTTCCAGTGTTACGTTTTAAGGAAGGCACCATCCTCAGTCTTGTCACACATACCCAAAGAAATAATTCCACAAAACTCTGTCGAAGCAGCTGAGAAAAGTTACACACCCATGCATAATCCATCAACACTCGCCTAAACAAATTTCAATTTAATTTGCAAGGTTAAAACAGAGCTTGAAAAAATATTCCTCTCTCAGATACAACTATCAGACTAAAAATTTGTAAAAAAAAAAAAAGGCAGCGAAGGACCAAAGAACAACTTTGAAAAACCTTCATAAAATATATAGAAAGGATGAGTACATTAACATGCATGCACAATATTAGGGTTTAAAGAAATCTGAAGAATAATTTAAAATATTAAGTTGCAACCAAACAGAAAAAAATATAAGCAATCTTAACAAGTAACAACCAAGCAAACAATAAGCTAAATGGAAAATTAAGTTCTATATGTCTTAGAAATTTTCTGAATTATTTTTCTTTTAAATTGTATTTATTTGATTAGATTGAAGTGGACAAATAAAGAACTGTTTATTAGAAATAGAGGCTAGTCAAACAACGAGGAACCATTTACTACTTCAGTGACAGAGAGTGAAAGAGGGCCATATCCATGACTTCTTAACATAAAACTCATTGTTTCAGCTACAGGCAACAATAAAGTGGCCCCATTAAACTGAATTCTAGCTTTAGCGGCCTTATTTCCCCCTGAGTTATTGGTTCTGTTACTAGTTAGCTAACACAAACTAATGCAAGTCTATTACCAGCAACCAACCAAACCACTGACATAGCGTTCTGTTCTAGCACAAGATGGTGCTAAATCCAGCTTCACAGACAGTGTTACATCTATGCCCGTTTTTGAGAGAAGGACTTTGTTATGTAAATTATTCTTTTTCTTATGTCCACTTTAAGGGCCCACTGGCAAGTTGTTTATAATACAAGTATAATAAAAGGGGGGGGGAGTCAATCATTCTTTGGTGTTTTATCATTGTACTTTTGTGGTTGCTGGTCTGCTGTTGCAGCTCTCTGCTGCTGAGAGCACATACAATACAATTTTATTTATATATAGCATCCCAGCTGAGAGAGCTGGGATGCTACAATTCAGCTTTGCAGATCTTGTTTGTGACTTTACTGTAATTTAATTACAGTGACATATAGAATGATGGCATTATAATCAGTGATGGGAATAACGGCGTTACAAGTAACGGCGTTACTTTTTTCAGTAACGAGTAATCTAACTAATTACTATTCCTATTGTTACAACGCCGTTACAGTTACTAACAAGGAAATGCGGTCCGTTACTATTTTTCAATAAACAGATAGTTGAAGCTTTCTTCAGCTTACCGCATCTTATATCAGTTGCACGGAAGTAGCTGTAAGTAATCTGGGCGCTACAGCTTTAAGCAGCTGCGCGCGCTCCCGCGGATGATAATCATGATCACTGTCTAGCACAACACCTGGAGCTAAGGGGCAAAACAATCGCATGAGTGCTGCTGTTTGACTGAGGAAGAATAAAGTAGTCGTGGTGAGCCAATCACATGACCACTTAAAGACAAAGCAACAAGGTGATATATACCAGTTTATAAATTGTGTTGATAGGCCACGTAAAACCAGAGTCATGATAAACAATATATACGCGGTGTTTTTTCCTCAATAGTTTCGTCATGTTTACTGTCTAAGGACAGCACAGCGAGACCTCTCTGCTTATGAGAGAGAGAAAGAAAAACAGGGCAAGTTTTAGGAGTGATGGCGAGAGAGAGAGAGAGAGAGAGAAAGACAGCAGAAAAAGAGAAAGAGCGAGTTTTGAGATGTGAGAGATTTGTGACATTTAGCATGTTTGCAGTGTGTAGTTAATGTGTTGTCTTGTGTAGTTAGTGTGTAGTGTTGTGGATAGTTTTGTGTTGTGTGTCAGAACAATGAGGCGACTGCTGTCTCCAGGTAGAAACAGGAGTGATACACCTGCTGCTGTCAGGCCTGCAGGTATCAGGCTGTGATGTTCTCCTTTATAGTGGACAGAAATTATGTTTTTGGAGTGGCACAAATAATTTTTGTGGCATCTTATTGATGCGGAACAGCTGCTTGTTCTGTAAATAGTTTGAAATGGTTATTTACAAAATCAAGGTAAAAGGTAAATGGACGCAAATAACTTTCTTGTTTGCAAAACTTGTGCACATGATTTTAAAATTGACAATTTAGACTTGGATTTAAAGTTATGAAATATGATTCATTAAACATGTTTGTTGCTGTTACAGTAAAAGAATAACTTTTTCTACTCAGATCTTATGTTTTTGTCTGATTTTAGATCAATTGTGTTAATACAGTATGCCAAAATGAAAACATAACTGTAAATTCAGACACATGAGGTTGTGCTAAAAAGAATGATACCAAACAAGGCAAAGTAAATAGTTTTCAAAGGTAAAATGTGGAGGGAAAATCACAGAGTACATGCAGAACTGAAGAATATGATATGAACAGAAGACATATTATCTTTAAATGTGTTTTGATGCATTAGCAGATATATTTATTCAATAAAATGCCAACATGAAATAAATTAATTTTAAAGTTGAATATTTCCAAGTCACATAACCTTCAAATTGACTTTCTCTTTGCAGCAGAGGTTTTGAGTTTTAGCTAAAACAAGCTGCTCTTTTGTTCCTGAATGTTAGTCCACCTCCATCTGATCCTGCAGATCTTCATCGTTTTCTTTCAGACATTCTTGTGATTCTGTTTGAACTGGCAGCATCTGCTGATCTTTGGTCCATTGAATGGGTTCATACGATTGTGATGTTGCAGCATATTGACTGTGAGCTGCATCATGAACATTCATATGATCATCATTTTGTTTTTTCACATACTTTTTTGGCTTTTTAAAATTCTGATGCTTGCGTGGTCTTCTTTCTTCCTCAACTTTCTGTTTCTTGACTGGTAGTGTGCAGACCTCATTCAGTTTCAGTGCATTTGGACGATGTCTACTCTGGTTATTCTTTTGATCATCACATGTCCGTTGCATCGGCTCCTCCTCCTGTTTTTCTTCCACACAGACGACTCTCTCTGTGAGACTGACAGATTCTTCCAGCTGCTGTTTTTCCTTTACCTTCACTTGTTGCTCCGCCTGCAGCTCTCCTTCATGTGGGAGTTGTAGTTTTTCTCTCTCCTTGTCTTTTCTCTTTGTTTCCTCAGATCTGAGCCCTTCATTAACCTCCAGCTCCTTTCCCTGAGCTCTTTCTTTCCTCTCTGCTCCTCTCAGTTTCTCTGGCTGCTCTCTGATTTTTTCTCGGCTCTGTTGACATGTTTCCTCTGGTTGTTTCTTGTGGTTTTGTCCTTGTATTTTCAGATGTGTATCCAGTGGAACTTGGACTGATGAAATCATGCTTTCTGTCTGACCCCTCTGTTCCTCTGGTTGGTTTTTATTGTCTTTCCTTATTTTCAGTTCTCCCTCATCTTTCTTTCTTTCCCTTCGTGTCTCTGATTGAAGCTTCCTCTGGTTTTCCTCTCTCTGTGGTTCTGCCTCCAGTTTTTCTCTCTGTGTCTCCTTCTGTGCCACAAACACAGAATATAGATTGTTTACTTCACCACTGTTTTCCTCTGCTCTCTTTTTCTTGGTGTCTGACTCTTTCATGTCCACATTTCTCTCCATCTGTCTTTTTTCTACAAGCTGCTCTTGTTGTGTCTCTTTTTCTCTCCATGGTTCCTGATCACTACTCAGATGAAAAGAAAAATTAAAGGACTTTTCTTCTCCTAGAAGCATGGTCTCCTCTTTATGTTCTTCTGAATATTCTTCAACCTCCATCAGATCTTCATCGTTTTCTTTCCGACATTCTTGTGGTTCTGTTTGAACTGGCAGCATCTGCTGATCTTTGGTCCATTGCATGGGTTCATACGATTGTGATGTTGTAGTACATCGACTGTGAGGAAAATTGTCAACGTCCATAAACTGATAATTTTGTTTGTTCTCTTTTACCTTTTGGGAATTCTGATGCTTCCTTGCTTGCATTTTCTCTTCCTTGACTGGCAGTGTGCAGACCCCATGTGGTTTTCTGCTCTGAGTGTCGACCTCCATCAGCTCCTCCTCCTGTCTTTCTTGTAGACAATTTTTTGTTCTTTGATTCTTCCTCTCTGTTTTTTCTTTTGTGCGATATTGGTTTTTATTGTCTTTCCTTATTTTCAGTTCTCTCTCATCTTTCTCTCTTTCCCTTCGTGTCTCTGATTGAAGCCTCCTCTGGTTTTCCTCTCTCTGTTGTTCTGCCTCCAGTTTTTCTCTCTGTGTCTCCTTCTGTGCCACAAACACAGAATAAAGATTGTTTACTTCACCACTGTTTTCCTCTGCTCTCTTTTTCTCAGTTTCTGACTCTTTTATGTCCACATTTCTCTCCATCTGTCTTTTTTCTACAAGCTGCTCCTGTTGGCTCTCTTTTTCTCTCCATGGTTCCTGATCACTGCTCAGATGAAAAGAAAAATTAAAGGACTTTGCTTCTCCTAATGGCATGGGCTCCTCTTTATGTTCTTCTGTAAATGGTGAAAACTGACATCCTAAATCAGTTTTTCCTGCTTGCATCTTTTTCTCTCTTTTACTTTCAGCCACCTCAGCTTTCATTCCCCTTACTGGCATCTCCTTTTCTTCATCTGTTTCTTGTTCTGTTGTAGACTGAGACACTTTTTCAGTCATAATAAACTGATTTATCCTGTCCACTCCTGTCCTCTGTGTTTTTATGTCATCTTTATTTCTCTGCTCTCTGGTGTCCACATCATGTGTTTCATGTCTTCCTCTCCTGCTCTGTTCTTCATGTGTTTCTTGTTTCATTTTAAACTGAGGCTCAGTTTTAGTCACAGCAGATGTTTTTGTTTCTGAACTGTCAGCGTCCACTTCTTTGCTCTGTTTCTTTTTGGTTTTTTTCATGACCATTTTCTTCTGTCTCTTTTTCTTTCCACTGTTGTTCACATCATCCTTTTCTTCTCTTCCTGTCATATCCTGTGTTTTGTGTTCCATCTTAATCAAAGACTCTTTGTCATTAACAGTAGATGCATTTATTCTCCTTTCTTGTGGACTCTCAGTGTCCCTTCCTTGCTCCGTTTCTGTCTCATGAACATCTTGTTGTGTTTCTCTTTCCGATTTAAAGTTTTTCTCTTCTCTGTTGCCCACATCATCTTCTTCTTCTCTTCCTGTCACTTCCTGTTCTTCTTTTGTTTCTTTTTCTATTGTAATCAAAGACTCTTTGTCATTAACAGTAGATGCATTTATTCTCTTTTCTTGTGGACTGTTTATCTTCTTTATTTGTTCTGTTTCTAAAACAAACTCATCTTGTTTGGTTTCTCTTTCATCTTCATGTCTTTGGTCTTCTCTGCTGTCCACATCATCATCTTCTTCTCTTCCTGTCATGAGTGGTTTGCTTTGTTCTTCCACCACCTGCATCCCACTGTTTTTAGAGCTGATCGTGTTTTTCTTCCTGGCCTGTTGAGCTCCGTCCTCCTCACTCTTCTTTTTTTCTGTTAAATAAAAGAAGCAGGAGAAATGGATGAAGAACAATATGAAACAAAGTTCTTGTTGTTTTTTTGTAAATGGGTAAAAGTGAGAAAAAATAAATAAATAACACATTAAAGTATTTGAAGCAACCTCAATAAATGAGCAGTGATTGAGATTTGGTGCCATCTAGTGGTGAATTTACAGATTACAACCGACTGTTTGCCTTGCGGATGCACAGAAACAGCGACAGACATCACCAGTGTTGGGGAGTAACGCAATACATGTACCACCGTTACATATTTAAAATACATAAAATGAGTAACTGTATTCCGCTACAGTTACCGTTTAAAAAGGTGGTATTCAGAATACAGTTACTCTGTTGAAATAAATGGATTACACGGTGGTATTTTCCAGTTTCATATGTTAATCTATGCCCTCTCTATTTTTGGTATTTCCACATCGTGGAAACCAAACAAAACATTCATTAAGAGGCTCTAATGTCTGTGTCTCAATCTCACAGCCCATGTCACCTCTACTTCCGGCCCACATACTGACCTGAAGAAATATTTTTGAAAGTGATTGTTCAAAAACTTATTCAATATGAAGGCAATAGGCAGAGTGTTACAGGCACAGCCCTAAAGAATGTAGCCTCATGGCCAGTGTAGCCCAGTTGTAACTAAGCTATTAAGACTCGACTGCAGCCTTTCAATGCCTCTTTCTGTCTCTTGCTAGCAAAGTTGACCCAGACAACAAAGTAAAGCTAGTTTTCGGCTACGAGCCCGACATGAACCCGACGTATTAGCCAGAGGTCCGTTTACTACGGTTCGGAGCCGCAGACCTGTTTTCTATACGCGTGGAATAGTTTTATATACGGGATCACTCCAAAAAGGCCAGTCTTACCTAATGTCCACCCTACTCTTACTCATTTTATATTAAGATTTAAAAATCTAGTTGGTATTGGTATGGCAAGTATCCTTCAGTAATAGTAATAAATCACACAGCCATAGTACATGCATGTAGTTGTAAAAAGCATGATTAATCCAAAGTATTCTGTTACGTTACTCTCATTGAGTAACGTAACAGAATATATTACAAAATACTGTTTGGGGCATGTATTCTGTAATCTGTAGTGGAATACATTTTAAAAGTAACCTTCCCAACACTGGACACCACACATGAGTAGTCATCTATATTCTTGAACTTTTTGGCTCCATCTATCCTAATGACCTCATAGTACCAAATCACCCCAATATAACACGTTGTCATGAGACTGATATCTAAAATATTCCCTCTCTCATGCTGTCTCCCTCCTCTCCCTTTGTCTTTAACCAACAGTAGCACTGTTTCCATGAGCATCCTGTTTATCAACAGCTCTGGAGACACTTGTTGTTAATCCAAGCCTCAACAGATCCAGTATGGAAATATGGGACCGGCACTGGGAGTACATTGATTTTTTGGGGGGAAAGTTTGCGTCCTGTGGGTTCCTAGTTGGTGACAGTTTCTGAATATGTTTTTTCTTTTATTTCATTCATTCATTCATTCAAGCCAAAATACATTCTTACAGCCAAAAAATACAATACACTAGAAATGTTGGTGGATTTTGAGTTTCTCTACTAATAAACAATGATGAGCAGAAGACAACAATTCTACTCTTCAGGTGATTTTTGTGCTAATAGATCCCTTTAAATCTTTCACACTGGACTCAGAAATATTTTTAGAAGTAACACATAAAATCATTTCTTGATAGATTGATTGATTATAGGAGAAATAATATTAATTATTATTATTATTTACGAGGTTAAAACAATTATTCATCATTTAGAGAAAACAATGACTTACTGAATTTTCCTCTTCTCCACTTCCATACAAAGAAAACTGCACCAATTAGAAGAAGAACAACAGCAACACTGACAGCCGAGGCAACAGTGACATTTGGAATACTGATTGGACGACTGGGTGGACCAGAAGGACTGACCAAGAAGAAATCATCTGAAATTAATAAAACAATTCATAATTCATTGTTTACAATATATATTAGTACAATATCATTCTTTGATTCATATCTTTAACACTTCTTCTCTCAGACCTTTATGGGTCACCAAATCATATGCGTCCATCTCTCCCCATCCCAGCATCCTCCTCTGTCACCTCTCTTACGCACTTGCCATTGCTCGTTGTCGCCCCCCCCCTCAGTCCCCCAATTCACAAAAATTTAATTCACACCATTAAATAAAACATTCGATTTACCTGGAACATGTATGTGTGTCTCTCTGCTCTGGTTGGTGTTCCTCTGTTGGACTCTGCAGGTGATGTTGTTGCTGTGTCTCTTCTCCACAATCACTCTGCTGCTGACAGTATAGAGGTCATCAGGACCTCTGAGGGTCTCTGTAGGTCCAACAGAGAGGAGGTTTCCCTCACCGTCCAACCACAGCAGCTCAGGCTCTGGATACCAGCCTGCAGACTCACACTGTAACACCACTCCACTGATGGTTTTATTGAGGCCTGCAAAGCTGATAACAGGTGAGGAGACGGCACCTGGAAAAAGAGGCTTGTCTCACTTCACAGCTGGTGGACTTTGAACATAGTTCTGACTTCAATCTTTTCCTAACTGATAATGAGTTGTGTAACTTAATGAATGATAAGGCTTGTTTACTTTGTTGTAATATTTGTAATACTGGACACTACTACCAGAGAATACTGGAGAATAGAGAGATTATTTCTCAGCATAAACAAATGTTTTTGTGATATGTACCAATTGCTTGCCATGGAAATTGTCATGGAAATTGAAATATTGTCTTTATCTTTCTCTCTGCTACTAGCCTCTGAGGTGTGTGTTATGGAGACAGATTTTGGATTTTGAACTTCATGGTTCAATTCTTATCAACTCTGAGTTTCAGAGTTTTCTATTCTTTTGGCTAATGTTAGCCAATGTTAGCTGATGTTTAATAGTAAATGAATTGTTCTTAATAGAAGAAGCTAAATAACTTAGACATCCACTTACTAACAACAAGTTGAACATTAGAGTCTTTACGCAGGTCTGGAACAAAGCATCTGTATTTTCCCTCATCAGACGGTTTTACTCTGGAGATCTTCAGAGAAAGTTCTCCATGTTTCATTTCATTAATAAACAGAGATGTTCTGCCCTTGTAGGATGGATTTTGTAACTCAGGTCTCTCCGGCCACACATGGACTAATCTGAGGTCCAGGTCAGGTCTACTCCACTCCACAGTCATGTCTGAAGCATCCATGGTTGGGTAGAGGTAACATGGCAAAATGATGTCATTACCAATGGTTGCAGCAACTGGCTGATTTGGACCAATCACCTCTGACTGACCTGAGACAACAAAGGCTTCTGTTTTTATTTCACACAGAAATGAACAACAAACCTTGTTATTACTGTAAGCACATAACAGTTTGGTATAATTCCAGTGAGTCAGTGACTGGCGAACTTAACTAATGTGGTAACTTTGAATGTCTAAAAAAATAACATCAGCAGTTATGGATATTATTAATTAAATAATAGAAATATCACAGATTTGGCCAGTTCATCGTGTTATTCCCAGTGAGAAAAGTAATAAAGAACTTAACCTTGAGATGAGAGTATGTCATGGCTGCACTTACAGCCACACAGTGGCAACATAAACCATATTAGTGTAGAGGCTTTTACATAACGTTGCATTTACATTTGTCTTTAAATATAGGAATTAATTTACAGGACAATGAAGTTTGGTTTAGAATTAATTCACATATCCACATAACACTGCGTGTGTTACTGCGTTACTAAAACCGTGATTTTTTTGCGACAATGTCTCATGACATTGACGTAAGCGAGTGCGACGTTCATGACAACAGCTGTGTGCAGATCAATAATGGATAATAAATCGAGTGCGGGAGAGAGTATGAGCGTGCAGCATTTAAAGCGTGGAAGTACTGACCTTATTTTAAGTTTGATTCCATAAAAAGTGACAAAAACATTAGTGTCCGTTGTGCGTGGGAAGAAAATTTATTTTTACAGAGAATAAAAACCCTAAACTTCCAAGCAAGCTCCGAGTGCGCTACCACGTAATGGGAAACTCACAGAGAAACTCGCGGATTCTTCAACTGACCACTGCAACACACCTGCACCAGGGTAAACCTCCGCCTACCCTACTCCTGGTTTACAGGTGAAAATAGAGCAACAGGACCGCTAGTCTTTGATTTTATTTATTTTCTGCTGTGTTTTACTTGCATCTATTTGAAAGACTGAGTGTAAACACGAAAAAATATTTTATTTTATGTGCTGGAATGTGCAGAAAATAGGTTTAAATTTTAAACAAATTTCTTCAAGTCAGAGAATGTTGCATATAATTTAATTTTTACTTGATGCATAAAGTTAAAAGATTAAAAGTAATAAAACAAGTTTTATTGTTTTATTAGTTTTTTATTATTTTTTAAAAGGGACTTTTCCATTTGATTACATTTTGTATGATGGATTATGCAGAAAAAGTAGAATTGGGCTGAAAGATCTATCGCTTTATCACCTATTCAGGTTGTAAATCGTGTTTTTAAAAAGTAACTAAGTAACTAAGTAATTAATTACTTTTGAAAATAAGTAATCAGTAAAGTAACGGTATTACTTTTTGGGGGAAGTAATCTGTAATTAGTTACTGATTACTTTTTTCAAGTGACTTGACCAACACTGTTCACGACAGATGGCAACCCCTCCCTGAACCTGGTTTCTGCCTGTTAAAAGGGGATTCTTTCTTCCCACTGTTGCCAAAGTGCTTGCTGATTGGGGGTCATTTCATTGGTGGGGTTTACTCTGATCTCTCTGTATTATTGTTATCTTTACCTTTTAATACAATGCACCTTGAGGCAACTGTTGTTGTAGAAATAAAACTGAAATGAAATTAATTGAAACGAAAGTACACTGAAGAATTTTACAAGAAAATAAACATTAAGGCAGTTTTTTAAACAGAAATAGATTTTGGGAGTCCTATGATATAAAAATAAATATCTAAAGTTGCTTCTATGAATAAATTTGTTCATAACCTGCCGGAAAAAAAAATACTTGCTTGTTTTGCATCTTGACTTTGTCTCTTTGTTGATGTTGCTGGCTTTGGCATTTTATTACTTTTAGAGTAACATTTTGTGTCAGTTTTTTAAACAGTGTATGAGGTATTTGTACATGGTATATGGAAGGCTGTTAAGATGTTTTTAGTATATTATATGTGTGTGTGTGTGTTTGTGTATGTTTATGTTTGACCACACACAGTGCTAATAAATTATTATTAGTAGTATTATTAGCATCATTGTTATAGATTATTACAGATTGTTAGGGTGATCGTAGCTCAAGCAGTTCGTCTTGTAATCGGAAGGTTGTCGGTTCGAGCCCCAGCTCTGTTTGTCTCGGTTGTTGTGTCCTTGGGCAAGACACTTCACCTACCACCTACTGGTGTTGGCCAGAGGGGCCGATGGCGCGATATGGCAGCCTCGCTTCTGTCAGTCTGCCCCAGGGCAACTGTGGCAACAACTGTAGCCTCTATCAGTGTGTGAATGTGAGAGTGAATGAATAGTGGAATTGTAAAGCGCTATATGAATGCAATCCATTATTATTATTATTATTATTATTATTATAGATTATTTACTTGCTCTAAATTGTAGAATATTTAGTTTATTTTGGGTTTGGTACATTTTTTAATCACTGTTATTTGTAATTTCATTTTCATTTTCTTTACACCACTAGAAGGAGATCCTTTCAGATTCAGATCACCATGGTTAGGAGTTTGTTGGATTTTCCTCTGTAATTTTAAAGCTTCTACGTTGGTAAATGTTGCACCACCACTGTTTGTGTGTCACCATTGTTTTTGGACTCCTGGAACTCATGGTCACGTGATCCATGTCAACCCTTGACTGTCTAAAAAGTAACTCATTTTTAACTCATCTCACTGTCCAGACACTGTCCAGACTTAATCCTTAATCCTTAATCCGAGAAACTGGTCATAGATTTTGTTCAGTCAAGTGTACACCCATAAGGAAGAGGATTTCATAGTTAAAATCTCATCATGCTTTAATATTTTCATAATGGTTTAACTATGTGTCAGTAAATATTATTATTAATAGAATTATTATTTTGCAGGTTCAACAAACTCACATAGCTTGATTCAATCTTTAATATGTACAGTTATTTCAACTGCTTCAGATATTATAAGTCCATTCAATGGGTGTCAGAAATCAGATTCTAAATTGACTGATAACATCCAAAGCCAGTGGTTATTTAGCAAATAACAGAAGGCCCGCAACACTGCCTTTAGGTCAGGAGATGCACACGCCTACAGCACAGCCAGGGCTAATCTAAAGAAGGGCATCAAAAAAGCCAAACACCATTACAAAAAGAAGGTAGAAGAACACTTCTCCAACTCCAACCCCCGACGCATGTGGCAAGGACTCCAGACCATTACAGACTACAGGACCACCAAACCCTCCCCCGCATCCTCTGATGTCTCCTTCCTCAACGAGCTCAACAACTTTTATGCTCGTTTTGAGCGAGGGAACCCCACAACCACAAACAAAGCAGACATGACGCCAGACCACCAACCTCTGACTCTCTCCCCCACCGATGTAGGAGCGGTGCTGAGCAGGATCAATGTCCACAAGGCTGCAGGTCCTGATGGCATCCCCGGGCGTGTTCTCAGAGCGTGTTCTGGGGAGCTTGCAGGAGTGCTCACAGACATATTCAATCTGTCCTTGGCCCACGCTGTGGTACCGGCCTGCTTCAAATCCACCTCCATCGTCCCGATACCCAAAAACTCCAACCCATCTTGCCTCAATGATTACCGCCCAGTAGCACTCACCCCCATCATCACTAAGTGCTTAGAGCAGCTGGTCCTAGCACACTTCAAATCCTGTCTCCCCCCCACCCTGGACCCCCACCAATTCGCATACCGCCAGAACAGGAGCACAGAGGATGCAGTCTCCATCGCACTGCACTCCGTCCTCTCACACCTGGACAACAACAACACCTATGCCAGAATGCTGTTTATAGACTTCAGTTCAGCGTTCAATACAATCCACCCCTCACAACTCATCAGGAAACTGACAGACCTGGGCATCAGTTCCCTCATCTGCAAATGGTTACTGGACTTCCTGACCAACCGCCCCCAACATGTCCGGCTGGATAACCACTGTTCATCTACAATCACGATGAACACCGGTGTACCACAAGGCTGTGTGATGAGCCCTTTCCTCTACTCCCTCTTCACCCACGACTGCAGACCTGCTGATGGTTCCAACACCATCATTAAGTTTGCAGATGACACCACGGTGATTGGCCTCATCAGTGACAACGATGAGGCTGCCTACAGGGAGGAGGTGGATCGTCTGGCTGAGTGGTGCGACAGAAACAACCTGCTGCTTAACACTGAGAAGACCAAGGAGCTCATCGTGGACTACAGGAGGAATGCTGACCCACATCCACCCATCCACATTAAGGGGACGGCTGTGGAGCGTGTGAGCAGCTTCAAGTTCCTGGGAGTCCACATCTCTGAGGATCTCACCTGGACAACCAACTGCTCCAAGCTGGTCAAGAAGGCTCACCAGCGCCTCTTCTTCTTGAGGACTCTGAGGAAGAACCACCTGTCCTCAGACATCCTGGTGAACTTCTATCGTTGCACCATCGAGAGCATCCTGACCAACTGTATAACAGTCTGGTACGGGAACTGCTCTGCCTCGGACCGGAAGGCGTTGCAGAGGGTCGTGAAAACTGCCCAGCGCATCGCCGGAGCACCACTTCCTGCCATAAAAGACATCTACAGGAAGCGGTGTCTGAAAAGGGCTGGGAAAATCATCAAAGACCCCAGTCACCCATCACATGGACTCTTCACCCTCCTGCCCTCTGGGAGGAGCTACAGGAGCCTCCGGACTAAGACCACCAGGTACCGGAACAGCTTCTTCCCCACAGCTGTCAGACTCCTGAACTCTGCCTCCTGACATCTGACCCACGTTAACACATGGACTGAACATACACACACCCACAATGGACAACTGTACCCTCAAACACACAATAATAACATGGACTGAACCACCACTCACAACCACCAGCACTTTATATAGCCTCTGTAGAAACTATCTACACCCTCACTTATCTTAACTGCACTACTGTATAGCTCTGTGTAAATAATCATTCTGTACATTCGATAATCTTTAATCCTACAACTGTTTACAACTTGCATAGTTCCCATTTCTGTATAGCTGTATATCTCAGATTTCTGTAAAGTTATTTATTTCATATTCTGTATAGTTTTTCATATTTATATCCTGTTCATAGCTTGTACTCACTACAGCCTGTACATACTTATAGTTATAGAATATTCACAACATACTTCATACCGTGTACATTATATACCATAATAGACCCATTTCTGTAATATACTCACATATCTATATTATTGCTAATATATATTGTAATATATCTATATCACTAAAGCACTTCTGGATGGATGCAAACTGCATTTCGTTGCCCTGTACCTGTGACATGTGCAATGACAATAAAGTTGAATTCTATTCTATTCTATTCTATTCTATTCTACTTTGATATAGTCCCTCAATACTATAACATTTGTGAATTAATGTGTCAGATGATTTGTAATACTAATGCTCTTACCATCAGAATTAAGAGATATCAAAAAATGTGTTGCCACCATGAAATTATACTAGTACTACTTGCTAGTCATGACATTTCATGATCTGATATACAAACCCAGCTTCCAAAAAGCGGGCATGCTCTAAAAAGTAATTAAAAATAAAATGCAATGATTTGCCAATTACAGAAAATCATTTTAATCATAATAGAACATAGAAAATATTGTAAACCTCAGACATTATACTATTTGACGAAAAATATTAGTTCATTTTGAATTTGTTTGCCGCCACACGTCTTAAAAACATTGGACCAAGGAAACAAAAGGCTGGAAATGTAAGTGATATTAAAAAGAAAGAACATCTGGAAGAACATTTTTCAAGTAATTAGATTAGTTGGCAACAAGTCAGTAACATAACTGTGTATAAAAAGAGCATCGCAGTGTGGCAGAGTATCTCAAAAGTAAAGATGTGCAGTTCAACAATCTGTAAAAGGACTGTCTACAAATTGTGGAACAATTGTAGGATAATGTTTTACAACGTAAAATTGTGGAGACTTAGAATATCTTATCATGTACAGTACATGATATTATAAAAAGATTCAGAGAATCTGGAGAAATTGCTGTCAATGTACATACACAGAAAAATTAAACAAAACAATTTCATCACAGTAGAAACCAGAAAAAATATATAAATGCTTTAGCTGTGTAAATATACCATTATAAGAAAAATATTAAGTATGTGATGACAGCAACACGTCTCAAACATGTTGGGATAGGGCCATGTTCACCACTGTGTAGCAGAGCTGTAAACATCTGGAATCTGAGGAGACCAGTTGCTGGACTTTTGGGTGAGAATGTTGTCTCATTCTTGACTGATAAAGGATTTTAGGTACTTAGCAGTCTTCTATCATCTTTGTTGGATTTTGCATTTTATAATGTGCAAAATGTTTTTAACTGGTGAAAAGTCTGAACTGCAGGCAAGTCAGTTAAGAACTTATATTCTATTCTACTATGAAGCAGTGCTGTTGTAAAAGATGTGGTTTTCTATTATCTTGATAAAATATGTAAGGCCTTCCCTGAAAAACATGTCATCTAGATTGGAGCATAAGATCTGTATTTACCTTTAACCACTGATGATGCTTTTCCAAGATGTGCAAGATGCCAATTCTATAGGCACTAATGTAGTCCTGTACAATCAGAGATAACAAGATGGTCCAGAACACGGTGTCCATTTTTTCTTAAAATGATTTAGACCCAGTCATGTACTGTCCTGTTGCCAGTTAATGTAATTAAATGCAAAGTGTTCCTCCAGTTGTTTCTTTTTAGTAATACTTACTTTTCCAGGATTACCTTTCAAATTCAAAATAAATAATGTTTTTTGTAGTGGTTGTCTGTCTTTTTGTGTTAGCCCTTTGACAAACTGGCAACCTGTCCGGGGTGTACCCTGCCTCGAGCCCTGTGGTAGTTGGGACAGGCTCCAGCCACCCAGTGAGCATTAGTTACATACGCAGAGGATGGATGGAATCTTTCTTTTGTTCAATAATAAATAAAATATGTGTTTTATGTAATTTGCAAATCATTATCTATTGTATCAATATTACAAATGATTTAACACATTCACTCATGAAGCCAAGCAACTATATCAAAAGTTTAATACTGGCTAAACACCTGTATAAATATACTTAAGTCAAACAGTGTCAGTTTTTCCAGCCTGCAAACCTTTTTTTTTTCCCAGCATGTCATTATATGAGTTTTTGGAAGGTGTGTGCTATTGATATGTACAGTTAAACTACTATGAGATGGCCAGTGTCTGGCTGTGCAGTATGGTAGTCACTGATTATTTTTATACAGTGGACACTCGAGATGGTCCCTTAATCATACATAAATTTAAATATTCATTTCTGTATGTAAACATATGGTTGATTCTGTTTATCTGGACATTTAGGATTTTCTTACCTGGATGATTGAGCATGCATCAAAACATGAATCTACAATTTATCTTTTATTTATATAAATGAATGACTGGATAATTTACCTTGACACAAGGATATCAGACCAAGGACAATACAAGTGTACAAAACACTGAAGACATCAAAGCAAGGATTAAGCATCCTACAGGTCTGGGGGAAAAAAAGAATACAGACAGACACTTAATACTTATTATTTATTATAATTTTCTTCTATGCTATGGATAAACTACTTAAACTGTATTCCTGTTCCCACTAACTGTAATGATATCATGAGGACAAATCAGGTGACGTCACTGTTTTACATTAAGAAGTGAACAACATGGTCCGATCCGAATAAAGACGTATAACAGGCTGGATCCATCAAATCTTTTAACCCAATTATGCAATAGTTCCGTTCATTTAATTCAGAATGTACTGCTCGAAAAAAGACCTGTTGCTTTCCTTTGTGTACTCCGTCATCTTCGAAGCAGAACAGGCTTCATCTTAGTTTCACTTTCATTTGCAGTTACATTAAAACAGACTTCTATGGAAATGTGTTTTTACATAAATGTGTCTTATTTTAGATGTGCAGCATCTGGATTATTTAAAAAAAAAAAACGTAATTATTTAAAGCTTAATTCAGTATTTCGTGACGTCCAAATCAAAAGAGAAAGTCCAGCAGGAATTCGGTGACGAAATTAAATGTCCCTGAATTAACTTACAGGCTATGAAAACGAAATGGTCCGATTATATGATGCTAATGTATTTGTATTTATTTTTTACAACTTTCTATAATAAAAAAAAAGTGAACAAAAAAGTACAAGTGTGGTAACCTGCGCCACTCCCACAGGACAAAGGCAGCACTGTCCTTGTTTTAAATTAAATCAAAATAATCTTTTTTTTCTCCTCGAAAGTCCGAGCAGAGCACATTATACACATGTATGGAATCATACCTGCAAACCCAGTATTTCGGAAAGCTCCCTGTCAGCGATCAATGACCAAAATCAAAGAAAGAGTAAAGAGTAAATACTCTTTCCGCTCACTTGCTGCAAAAGGTGAGCTTCCGCATATCTTTGGCGGCTGGACCGATTAGATTTGTTTACATAATCCACTCTCCGTGTTCCAAATGCTGAATCCGCAGATTCATCATTTTCACTTCAGGGAAAAAAGGTCTCCAGCTCGTGCAAATGCATACGCGTATCAACATTATATTATCTTCAGACAAGGAAATTATCTTAATTTAATTTTTTTTTTTTTTTTTTTTTTTTTTTTTTTTTTTTTTTTTACAAAGTATTCCGCCTGGTAACCCTCTCTTACAGATAACGAGCCGACGTCTTCCTCAAGGCACCACCGATCAGCTCGACTGACCCTGAAGTTACAGCCTGTTCACCTGATAGGGAACAGCTGAAGGGGAACCAAGTTACCTGGCGACGGCCGCGGTTTAATGTGGAACTACGGTGGCTGGGAAGTGCAAAGCGCAACAAATTAAAAAAAAAAAAAAAAAACAGCAACAAATTAAAAATCTGCAACAAATTAAAAATCTGCATCAAATTAAAAATCCACAACAAATTAAAAAAAATGCAACAAATTAAAAAACCGCAACAAATTAAAAATCCATGCTGACTTAACAAAGCTTCAAACCTGCTTTTCAGATGGTCTAATATTTAAAATAAACAGGTTTCAGTACAGATCTGTTCTCCACTGTATCACTCTTTTATTTTACACACAACAGTGAAACTAAACTCAGCGGAGACTGCAGCAGAGAAGTCAGATACATCACACAGGAAAGAAAAGTGTTGTTTTTCCAGGATTTATTGTTTACGAAGTTTACCTTTGACGTCATGTCCGGCTGTGGGGGCGCCAGATTACAAAACAGAGACTTGCATTGTCTCAAATTCTTAAAATATTTCATTGAATGAGTCTATCTTCTTCCAAAACTTAAACACGTTTTATCTTGTTCACACAGTTTTGACATCATGTTGTGGAGCCACTTTTCAGTAAAACTCTAAACAGTCACTGAAACCCATTTTTCACAGTGATTTACTGATGACATGGGATCGAAGCAACTGGAGGCAACAACTAAACACGACTACAACAAATACAACACTAGTTAAACACAACAACTCAGAATTGTTCACACCTGCTGCTGATTGCCGATGTCATTTACATGCATTGAGCCAGAGCCAGGAGGCCTGAGCCAACAATGCATGGACAAAAAGAGGCAGGGGAGGTCAGGAGAGTAAATATAATTTCAGCAATTCGGAAACCACAGAATGATAATGATAATAATTATGTGGAAAAAGTTTAACATATGATATTAACATATGCCACACAGAGATCATATCATCTATTAACATATTTCTTACTTCCACACCCTTTTTATACATGTTAACTTTACTTAAAATTATAATTTTTTATAATAATGAAAAAGATAGTGATTTAAATAAGAGACAGAAACAAAGACACTACAGATAGTGTTACAGATTACAGATTGTTTTACAACTGTTTGGCACATTTTTTGAAATGTTTACTTGGTAAAATTAGAAAATTAACTTATACTCTCAAAACATCAAATTCTTCTGGAAAAAAAAAAGCACACAACAATGTGCTTAACAGTTGTTAAAACCTGTTCGTCATTCAAATAAAATGTGTTATGCTCGTCAACACAGACCTGGAAATAAATTCTGAATATTTAATCTTCAAAAATGCATTTCTTTGTGCTGTCATTGTTGTTTTTAAAACAACACAGCAAGCAGTCTCATATAGGCTCATGTTATTTCTGCTGTACTTTAAAACTGGTGGTCCTAATATCCCAAAAGCATTGCACATGTGTTTTTTTGTCACGGTTCTGAGTCAGTGTTGACCCAGCATTTTGAGTTTCTTATGTTTGCTCAGTGTTGCGTCATACTCTTACATTATCTGTGTGTTCCGTCCGTCTGCCTGCCCAGTTTATTTTTGTATTCTCAGTTTAGTTTAGTTTCTGTTCCGTTGCTCCAGCAATAAAGCTGTGTGTTTTGAGTTCACGTCTGCCTCAGAGTGCTGCATTTTCGGTCCTATCTCCCTGTCTGCCCGCACACAGCCATGACATTTTTGGGTGAAAAAGAAAATGATGTTATGTCTTTTTGGTTAATAATTCATTTTGATGATTAAACCTTCCTTGTTTAAACATGTACCACGGTGTGTTCTCATTTTGCTTGCGACTTCTTGATGCTTTTTTATTAATAAAATAATATATATAATAATGTACAAAAAAAACTTATGATAGGTAGTGCTTATGGTTTGAAGTACTCCCCTCCATGTGATTATGTAATTAACCAGTGAAGTGGTACATTTATATATAATATACTACAAGTTATATATTATAACTATATGTATTGTCTGTTTTTTATGTAAATTTCTGACCTGCGAACAGAATTGCTGATGAACTGGTTTTTACTTAGGAACAAGCAGAGCACCTCTTCCTGGCACCATGTCTCTAATGATTAACCACAATGGTTCACTATTTCTCACAAAAATCACCAAAACGCGCATGAATCCCACTAATAATTCAATTCCTTATGGACTATAGATATGGGGTATAAGAAAACATGTGTGGATGACAACTGTAAAGTAATAAAGTGCTGGTTTGCTCTTCCACGAAGTTCTTGTGACATTTTGTACATGGTGTCAGAAGTAGTTGACAGTCATGTCTCAAAGCTGTAGTTGTAGCAGTGATGATGGCAACGTTTAATACATCTGATTTATTGGACTTCACTCAACCAGTGGAAGCAGTGTTTTAATCGCTTCTGAGTTTCTACTAAACTCAACCAAGAGGATTGTGATGTGCAAGTAAATACATGGTTATTGCAATGATGAAATAGGCAGAACCTATATTCAGTACTTTCACAATTAGAAGTTGAAATGAAGATGAAGATGAAAATGATCATTACTATAAGGTGGGGGTGAAGAAGTTTGATGAACACAAAAAGCTTCATAAGCGTGTGAATTTCCATCACCATTCCCAATGTCACAGTGAGAGCGTAGACGCCTTTGTTAGAAATCTCTGTCAGTCAGCAGAACATTGGGACTTTGGTGCCAAGAAAGATGAACAAATACAGGGTTGCATAGTCATCGGTATAGCAGACAATGAAGTGCGGCTGTAGATGGAGTAGATGGAGTCTGACTTAACCCAAGTATAATTCCCTCGAAGCACAGGCAGACACCAGTGGTTTTCTATCACTGGCTTATTTGAAGACTTCTCTCCAAAGCCACCATGAAAACTATACAGCATTAACAAAATAAAACTGAACATAAAAAAAATAACACTGTACAACAAAACACGATAAATCAATAATTATCTCGTTGGCTGCATGCTGCAAAAAGGGAATTAGCCACCGTTCTTCTGAGGTTTCCTTTAACCGTGTGTAGTTAAAGCCCATTAAACACGACCTTCAATAAAGACCTTTCTTGCTGCACGCTTACATGTGTTTTTTCCTCCTTTCTCCCCCAAAAAGGAAAGTAGTGCAACTTTTACGCTAGCTTGACTTTCAAAATAAAAGCACCAAAACTTTGACTACATAAAATAACAAAACATAAAGTCATGTACAGCTTAAACAATTTATAATGATGACATGGCCCTTGACAAGATAAAGAAATAATCCAAATAATATACAATATCATCATGCCAACAGCTACACCTGGAGAGTGTATGTATATTGTGCAGGTTCTAGCTTACAATATAAAGCGTCGGGAGGACGAGAAGGACTGAAGACCACGAAGAGAACAATCTGAAATAATCAAACACGTGGAGTTAATATAGACTTTATAGCTAAGTGCAGTCGCAATGAACTTAGATTTATCTGGAGTGTGTTTGTGTTTCTCTGCTCTTACTGATGTTTGTTTTGTTGGACTCTACAGGTGAAACTTTTGATGTGTCTCTGGTCCGCAGTCACTCCTGTGATGTTTGTTCATCTTGAGTGAGACAAATCCCACTCCATCATTAAGATCTAATATTAGCATAGAAATGGAGTCCACCTATTTCTTTTTTTTCAATCTGTAGATTGTGTATGAAAACTTTAGTGTATTGCATTTGAGAAAACAATGAACTGCTGGAGAAAAAAAAGAAATGTATTTTAACTCTGAAAAAGACACCTGTGGGTAGAACTAAAACGTTCTGTATCTGTTTGATTCCTCTTTGTATTTATGAAATAAAAAGCCAGGCTTAAATTATTCAACTGCAGCAAACCAAAAAGGTTGTATGCTTCTGTGTGCTGTCATCATTTCATCACATGTGCTGGGGCGTGCAGTCGGCTGTATACCTCAATTAACCCTTTCACGCATAGTGAGTGGACAGCTATTCAAATGCTGTTTTCTTGTATTTGTGTGAGTGTTGATGGTATAATTGCACATAAACCACTACATTGGACACTGATGTGTCGCTCCATACCCTGCCACCCACTGGTCAGCATGGTGTCCATCTAAGTTGACATGCAAAAAACTCTTTGAAAAATACATGTTTAAAAAACAATTTCTAAAAACTTTTTTTCATGCCTAAAGATGAATAAAAATACTTAAGAAAAAAATCCTGATTGAGGTTGTCATAATTCGTGTATAAAAGGGTTAAAAAAAATCAAATATTTCACTGAATAATCTAAAATATATATTCACAAAATAATAGTCATTTAGAATATTTATTTTACCTGGTTAAAGTGATGTTTGCTCCTAAATCTCAGGACACAGCGTTTGCACATTAGGACCGTAAGACATCACCTTCATCTTTATTGTGTTCAATCTGGAAATGCCCAGCAACATCTGGCTTTTCGTTGTTTCTCACCACACATGAAGCATACTGCTAAAGCAGTTTCAGTGAAGGCAAATGACTCTGCCCACATAGCATCAAACCTTCTGTTTTCTTCACTTTTACTTTCTTGAATTTATCCATGGGTGACCTACCAGGGGTCGAAAAGCTCATGCCCGCAAGTTGTCACACATTGGAGGTTATGAATCTTCAAATTTAGAATTACATTTTAAAAACTAATGAACTACGATAAAAAAAAGTATTTTAATTAAGTACTATTATTTATTTTCCAAGGTCACAGGGAGCTGCAGCAGAAGGATGAAAGAGCCACATGCATCTCTGGAGCAGTGGGGTGCTGAAACCTGCTCTAGGGCATTAAGGCCAAAGTCAAAGAAGAAAAAAATAGTCGTTTTGCTCACCTGGCACTTCATTGTTCACCTGTAATCGTGCAGCGCCACCACCTGGACAAAGATGAAACATGCCAAGTGATCAACTGTGATAGATGAAAAAAAGTTACTCATTTATTTATTTATTTATTTAAGTCTAACTATAATTTCTGGAAGCTGATTGAAGTCTACATTTAGCAAAATAAACATAGCAAGCAAACATTAATCATACGGAATACATTACAGCTTAAGGTGCGTTAATTCAGAAAAAAAAAAAAAAAAAAAAAAGCAGGAAACACGGAAGCGCTCCTTATTCTCCAGGTGACCGGAAACAGCATTCCCTGAAATCACGCTGAGGACGCTCAGAAACAGGTATGCAGAAGCTTCAACAGATGTTGTACCTATACAGGTCTTAGGCTCGGACTTTCTTGTGTGCTCATGTAAATGAAGATAGTGGAGTGTGTCCCGTGGGAATGGCGTAATCTCCTCCACTTTCGAAATGATCTCGGTAGTGCGCAGATGAACGCCAGGTTTGAAAATTTATATATGAATGGTGACTTTAAAAAGCTTTAAACCTGCTTTTTTTCTGCTTTTCAGATGGTCTAATATTTCAAATAAACATTTGTCGGTATAAATCTGTTCTACACCGAATCGCTGTTGTATTGTAAATGATAGTGAAACTAAACTGAGTGCTGACTGCAGCAGGAAGGACAAAGACATCAAACAGGAACGAAAAGTGTAATTTTTCTAGGATCTAGTGTAATGATTGAAATCCGAACTCAAACCAATCGCACAATTCATTTTCTCACCGTGATTATACTGCAGTTTATTTCTGTCGCTGCAAGTGAACTTGGAACTCTGTCGTCACGTGCAGCAGGGGGCGCCAACTCCCATTCTCTGAAAATCCCAAAGTAATACAGTGAATCAGTCCCTCCTAAGCAAAACCTTAAACAATTTTCATCTTGGTGGTGAAAGCTTCATGTTTCTTTTTCTTACAGGTTTTTTACAACTGCTTGGTTTCTTGAAACCTAACATTTTCTGTAAAACATGCAAAACATAAAACTCTTTTGTAAACAAGCACAAAACAACGTGTGTTAGTGAAAAACTATGACATTATTTTGTCAGAAATCCACATTCAGATTTTTATATGGCATATTATCTGAGGCCACACCCAACACATCTTATATAGCATTATACTGTGTATTGAGCCATGTTATTGCTTCTAATCTCACTTTAAACCCAGACTCCAAGGTCGACCTCTGATGGTGATTAAGCTGATAAAATGATGTTTTCAGCATCTGTTAAACAGATTTTGGGTGCTGCAAACATATTCCTCACAATGCTTTTTCATTTCTACTTTCAGAATCAGACCATGCTCCATGTGAGAACTGGACGAGACGTTATGGATCTGTTTGATCGGTGCAGCGTCCTGGTTTTCTACACAGCTGCTGTCTTTGCCCTGATACACCCATGCAGAGGTAAGTGAAACACATCAGTGTAACAGAGTTATTAATCATTTTTGTTGTGGATTTCCGCAACAATGATTTGAAGTTTGAAGTTTTACATCCACCTGTTGGCCTAATAATGTAACTGTCTCCAGTCTGAATGTGGATGTACGTGAGCAATACTGAAATTCATATTTTAAAAATGCAGTCAGCAGTGACTTGGGAAATTGAGTGTCAGTTGCAATAAGATAATGCTACCAAGGCAGAAATGATTCATCAAGTAATTCAAATAATTACATTACAAAAAAGCCTCAAGGCAAATTCTTTGCTTTGATGCTTTGTTTAATGCACAGCTCTGTAGTGTTCAGTCGTCACCATGTAAACCTGACCATTTTACTCACAATTGTGCCTAAAAAAGTCCTGCATAAAAAAAAAAAGCCTACACAGCTCCCAGTTTTTGAAAAAAAAAGATTGCTGATTCATCTTCATTGCAGCAGTGATGATGATGCTGTCATAGTTTAACGTGGGGTATGTCTACAATACAATACACCACAAAGAACAAGTAGGTGGGTGTTAAGGTTATCTAAGCACAAACCTTGCTGGAACGTTAAGACAACCAACTGCAGCCACAAAACAAGACACAAGACAGAGCTCTTCGTGTGACCACTCGCGAGGGGAGCCAACCGAGGTCAAGCCATTCCTTCCACCTGAACCAAGGCGAACTTGGGCTGGATCCCCCGTACCACTTCCCAAGAGTTCGCCCAAGATGATTGGCGCCAGGTGCCTCCTGGGAGAATTGTGGGCAGCAGTCCAACTAAGACATGAAACTGGACAGATATAAAGTGTTTGTTTTGCCATACCATATATCATAAAACAAGATGCGACCTTCCCATAAACTTCCCCCTCTTCCCAAACAACAGAAAGGAGTAAACGTCCTCCCATCTCATGTGGCACAGAGTGCACACAGAACCTTAACAGACCTAAATAAGGATGAGATATTTTATCAACATACAAACGATTATATATCTCTAAGCACAAATGACATTAAAACATTAACCTTCACAGTGGGGCCATTATCAAAATGGAGATGGTTTTCAGCAGCACAAAAGCTTACCATCTTTCCATCAAACACAGGGTGAACATAGTGATGGTAGGCTTGCTTTTTTTCACTGCAGCCACCACATGCTCCTTTATCCCTTTAAAGCCACTCCCCCCTCCCTGAAAAACCAAATAAATGATTTTATTCACTTTGATCTTTACCTGTCCTTGAGTTTATTTATTTTTGCATTTAAGAAAATGTTTTATTTTTTTTTTCAACTAAATTTCAATATGACAAGAAAATACAATCAGAGGGTTTTGACCATTTTTGGCAGATGTTTTAGTCATTGAGCAGTTCATCTTTGAAAGACCTATGTTTTTCTCCTTTGAATAGTTATTATGTCTCATAATAATATTATGAGACATAATAGACATAATATTATAATATTATGTCTCATGACTTCCAGCTTGACTACTACACTGAAAACTGAACAATGGTAGTTGAAGGTTTTGTCACACAGCTCAGACTTGTTGTAGAATTGACTTTGTGGCAGAAGTGTGGTCCCTGGCTCAGCTGCAGGGGAGGGGTGGTGCAGTGAGTCCAAGGGGCGGTGCCAGGGAGGTTGGAGGGACTGGTAGAGATGATTGATCTAATGAGGTTTTCCCTTTGTATAGAGGTTGAGGTTGGAGACCAGAGGAGTGTACAGACAGCTGAAAATCTGGCTGATGTGTGTGCCGAACCGGGAAGAGTCATATGAGTGGAAAATCAATAAAAACTCATAGCGCAACCAGAAGAACAGTGTGTGGGGTTGCAGTCCTTTACAGACTTGTTATTTAAAAAGGATAAAAAGTGATGGAAGTTAGTGTCAGAGGCGACAGTGGTCTTCTAATTTTTGGTTAGTCAAAAGACAGTGTGAGCAGGCGTCCCATGTAAAATTTGGGCTTAAATCCTTCAAATATTATGATTTTAGAAGCTGAACAAAGATGAAAGAAAAACAGTGTGCATGATGAACTTTGGTCTTTTAAAAGAGAATCTCTGGTTTTTCAAACACTTTTCAACAGCACTTGGTAAGCAGGCTGTAAAAAAAGTCTGGAAATCTAAGACACAATCCCGTTCTGTTACAGCAGCTTTGTGTCAATGGAAATATACTTCTTCTCTTCAGGTCAGTCAGAGGTTATTGGTCCTCTTCATCCAGTAGTGGCTTGGATTGGTGATGACATCATTTTGCCATGTAACCTGGACCCTGTTATGGATGCTTTGGACATGGCTGTGGAGTGGGCGAGACCTGACCTAAACCCCAGATTTGTCTTCGTGTGGCGTGATGGTGTGGAGCTGGAGTCTAAAAAACATCCGTCCTACACCAACAGAACATCTGTGTTCACAGACGAACTGAAGAATGGAAACATGTCACTGAAAATCTCCAAAGTCAAACTGTCTGATGAGGGAACGTACAGATGTTTTTTTCCAGAGTTAAATAAAGACACTACAGTTCAGCTTGTTGTTGGTAAGTGAAAATATTATGAGTGTAATTGCATTGGATTTTTAAAATAGTAGAACTTTTTCTTAAACTCTGATCCATAGGTTGACATTAGTGCTGTTTTAGTAGCTGCACAGCCTTCTTCTGTGGAAAAATGTCTTCTTTGCTGTTTTGGGAGGTAGGCTGTTAAACTGTGAATACTACACTACCCATTCGCCTTGGATGCATAAACTATATATACAAAAAATATAAAGATATATTTTGGGTTTAATATTCAGAAGTGCATTCAGAAGAACCTCCAGACCATATTCAAGAGGTTTTTTGTTTTGTTTTTTTGTTGCTGTTGTTGTATTTTTTTTTCTTTCTTTTTTTAAAAAATTACTAATAAACCAATGTCACCATCTGTTTTTGTTTTCCAGGTGCCGTCTCCTCACCTGTTATCAGCTTTGCAGGCCTCAATAAAACCATCAGTGGAGTGGTGTTACAGTGTGAGTGTGCAGGCTGGTATCCAGAGCCTGAGCTGCTGTGGTTGGACAGTGAGGGAAACCTCCTCTCTGCTGGACCTACAGAGACCCTCAGAGGTCCTGATGACCTCTATACTGTCAGCAGCAGAGTGACTGTGGAGAAGAGACACAGCAACAACATCACCTGCAGAGTCCAACAGAAGAAAATAAGCCAGAGCAGAGAGACACACAGACATGTTCCAGGTAAATCGAATGTTTTATTTAATGGTTTGAATTTCATTTCTGTGAAGGGGAGGCAACTGTAACACTAAAGATCCAAGGAGTAGACATACTAAAAGTAGATTTTAAAAACTTGGGGACAACAATTCCAAGCAATGGAAAGTGAACAAGAGAGGTGAAGAAGAGAGAGCAGGCAGGGTGGAGACGAATGTCAATGTCTGCCATCCTTTGTGACAGAATGATAGCAACAAGAGTGAAAGGTAAAGTTTACTACATGGTTATGAGACCCAGAGACAGTGGCACTGACAAAAAGACATGAGGCAGAGGTGAAGATGTAAAGATTTAAATTGGAAGTGACCAAAATTAGAAACTGATACATCAGAGCAATAGCTCAGGTTGCTCTGATGTATCAAATGCATCAAAGAATGATATTTTACTAATTTGTAAACAATGAATTATGAATTGTTTTATTAATTTCAGATGATTTCTTCTTGGTCAGTCCTTCTGGTCCACCCAGTCGTCCAATCAGTAATCCAAATGTCACTGTTGCCTCGGCTGTCAGTGTTGCTGTTGTTCTTCTTCTAATTGGTGCAGTTTTCTTTGTATGGAAGTGGAGAAGAGGCAAATTCAGTAAGTCATTTTTTTTCTCTGAATGATGAATAATTGTGTTTTACCCTCGTAAATAATAATGATTATTATTATTATTTCTCATATAATCAATCAATCTATCAAAAAATGATTTTATGTGTTACTTCTAAAAATATTTCTGAGTCCAGTGTAAAAGATTTAAAGGGATCTATTAGAACAACAATCACCTGAAGAATAGAATTGTCTTCTTGACCCTAAAAATGGTTTAGTTCCACAGAGTCTGCTCATCATTGTTTATTAGTAGAGAAACTCAAAATCCACCAACATTTCTAGTGTATTGTATTTGTTGGCTGTAAGAATGTATGTTGGCTTGAATGAATGAATGAAATAAAAGAAAAACATATTCAGAAGGTGTTACCAACTAGGAACCCACAGGAGGCAAACATTCCCCCAAAAAACTCCCAGTGCCGGTCCCATATTTCCATACTGGATCTGTTGAGGCTTGGATTAACAACAAGTGTCTCCAGAGCTGTTGATAAACAGGGTGCTCATGGAAACAGTGCTACTGTTGGTCTTGATGCATGCTCAATCATCCAGGAAAGTAAATCTCCAAAAGTTGATCCTGTTCATCTGGACGTAGCGTTTTGTGGGAGAAATGTTTCGTCACTCATCCAAGTGACTTCTTCAGTCTCAGCTGACTGCAGGTTTTCCCAATCTTGGGGTTTCTTCAGTGGGCTGGTTTCAGTCATTATGCAAATGTACTGTTTATAAAATTGGGGAAACCTGCAGTTAGCTGAGACTGAAGAAGTCACTTGGATGAGTGACGAAACATTTCTCCCACATTAGTGAGGTATTGGCAGGTGCTTCATTCTTACTATGCCAGTAATTAATACAGATATGTTTATCCACAGTGTTGGGAAGGTTACTTTTAAAATGTATTCCACTACAGATTACAGAATACATGCCCCAAACAGTATCTTGTAACGTATTCTGTTACGTTACTCAATGAGAGTAACGTAACAGAATACTTTGGATTACTTAATATATTATCATGCTTTTTACAACTACATGCATGTACTATGGCTGTGTGATTTATTACTATTACTGAAGGATACTCGCCATACCAATACCAACTAGATTTTTAAATCTTAATATAAAATGAGTAACAGTAGGTGGACATTAGGTAAGGCTGCACTTTTTGCAGCGATCCCAGATAGAAACTATTCCGCGCGTATATAAAACAGGTCTGCGGCGCCGAACCGTAGTAAAGGGACCTCTGGCTAATACGTCGGGTTCATGTCGGGCTCGTAGCCGAAAACTAGCTTTACTTTGTTGTCTGGGTCAACTTTGCTAGCAAGAGACAGAGAGAGGTGTTTAAAGGTTGCAGTCGAGTCTTAATAGCTTAGTTACAACTGGGCTACACTGACCATGAGGCTACATTCTTTAGGGCTGTGCCTGTAACACTCTGCCTATTGCCTTCATATTGAATAAGTTTTTGAACAATCACTTTTAAAAATATTTCTTCAGGTCATTATGCGGGCCGGAAGTAGGGGTGACATGGGCCGCAAGATTGAGACACAGAAATTAGAGCCTCTTAATGAGTGTTTTGTTTGGTTTCCACGACGTGGAATTACCAAAAATAGAGAAGGCATAGCCGAACATATGAAACAGGAAAATACCGCCGTGTAATCCATTTATTTCAACAGAGTAACTGTATTCTGAATACCACCTTTTTAAACGGTAACTGTAGCGGAATACAGTTACTCATTTTGTGTATTTTAAATATGTAACGGTGGTACGTGTATTGTGTTACTCCCCAACACTGGTGATGTCTGTCACTGTTTCTGTGCATCCGCAAGGCTAACAGTTGGTTGTAATCTGTAAATTCACCACTAGATGGCACTAAATCTCAATTACTGCTCATTTATTGAGGTTGCTTCAAATACTTTAATGTGTAATTTATTTATTTTTTCTCACTTTTACCCATTTACAAAAAAACAACAAGAACTTTGTTTCATATTGTTCTTCATCCATTTCTCCTGCTTCTTTTATTTGACAGAAAAAAAGAAGAGTGAGGAGGATGGAGCTGAACAGGCCAGGAAGAAAAACACGATCAGCTCTAAAAACAGTGGGATGCCAGTGGTGGAAGAACAAAGCAAACCACTCATGACAGGAAGAGAAGAAGATTATGATGTGGACAGCAGAGAAGACCAAAGACATGAAGATGACAGAGAAACCAAACAAGATGAATTTGTTTTAGAAACAGAACAAATAAAGAACATAAACAGTCCACAAGAAAAGAGAATAAATCCATCTACTGTTAATGACAAAGAGTCTTTGATTAAGATGGAACACAAAACACAGGATATGACGGGAAGAGAAGAAAAGGGTGATGTGAACAACAGTGGAAAGAAAAAGAGACAAAAGAAAATGGTCATGAAAAAACCCAAAAAGAAACAGAGCAAAGAAGTGGACACTGACAGTTCAGAAACAAAAACATCTGCTGTGACTAAAACTGAGCCTCAGTTTAAAATGAAACAAGAAACACATGAAGAACAGAGCAGGAGAGGAAGACATGAAACACATAATGTGGACATCAGAGAGCAGAGAAATAAAGATGGAGAAACACAACAAAATCAGCCTGTGACAGAAACAGTTCAAACAAGGGACACTGACAGGCCACAAGAAAAGAGAATAAATCCATTAACTGTTAGTGACAAAGAGTCTTTGGTTACAGTAGAACAAAAAACACAAGACATGACAGGAAGAGAAGAAAAGGAAAAAGAGACACAACAAAATGATCATGATAAAAAACAAAAACAGAAAGAAACAGAGCAAAGAAGCAACACCGACAGTCCAGGAACAAAAACATCTGCTGTGACTGTGAATGAGCCTCAGTTTGAAGAGCAGAGCAGGAGAGGAAGACATGAAACACATAATGTGGACACCAGAGAGCTGAGAAATAAAGATGACATAAAAACACAGAGGACAGGAGTGGACAGGATAAATCAGTTTATTATGACTGAAAAAGTGTCTCAGTCTACAACAGATCAAGAAACAGATGAAGAAAAGGAGATGCCAGGAAGGGGAATGAAAGCTGAGGTGGCTGAAAGTGAAAGAAAGAAAAAGATGCAAGCAGGAAAAACTGATTTAGGATGTCAGTTTTCACCATTTACAGAAGAACATAAAGAGGAGCCCATGCTATTAGGAGAAGCAAAGTCCTTTAATTTTTCTTTTCATCTGAGCAGTGATCAGGAACCACGGAGAGAAAAAGAGAGACAACAAGAGCAGCTTGTAGAAAAAAGACAGATGGAGAGAAATGTGGACATGAAAGAGTCAGAAACGGAGAAAAAGAGAGCAGAGGAAAACAGTGGTGAAGTAAACAAAGTAAATTCTGTGTTTATTCCACAGAAGGAGACATGGAGAGAAAAACTGGAGGCAGAACAACAGAGAGAGGAAAACCAGAGGAGACTTCAATCAGAGACACGAAGGAAAAGAGAGAAAGATGAGGGAGAACTGAAAATAAGGAAAGATAATAAAAACCAACCAGAGGAACAGAGGGGTCAGACAGAAAGCATGATTTCATCAGTCCAAGTTCCACTGGATACACATCTGAAAATACAAGGACAAAACCACAAGAAACAACCAGAGGAAACATGTCAACAGAGCCCAGAACAAATCAGAGAGCAGCCAGAGAAACTGAGAGGAGCAGAGAGGAAAGAAGGAGCTCAGGGAAAGAAGCTGGAGGTTAATGAAGGGCTCAGATCTGAGGAAACAAAGAAGAAGGACAAGGAGAGAGAAAAACTACAACTCCCACATGAAGGAGAGCTGCAGGCGGAGCAACAAGTGAACGTAAATGAAAAACAGCAGCTGGAAGAATCTGTCAGTCTCACAGAGAGAGTCGTCTGTGTGGAAGAAAAACAGGAGGAGGAGCCGATGCAACGAACATGTGATTTTGATCAAAAGAATAACCAGAGTAGAAATCGTCCAAATGCACTGAAACTGAATGAGGTCTGCACACTGCCAGTCAAGAAACAGAAAGTTGAGGAAGAAAGAAGACCACGCAAGCATCAGAATTTTAAAAAGCCAAAAAAGTATGTGAAAAAACAAAATGATTATCATATGAATGTTGATGATGCAGCTCACAGTCAATATGCTGCAACATCACAATCGTATGAACCCATGCAATGGACCAAAGATCAGCAGATGCTGCCAGTTCAAACAGAACCACAAGAATGTCTGAAAGAAAAGGATGAAGATCTGCAGGATCAGATGGAGGTGGATTAACATTAAGGCCTTCAGTTTTCAGCAGTTATAGACAGAAAACAGAAAGATCAGCTCAGGAGAAGCAAATTCCTTTTTCTTTTTATGTTTGTACTCTGATCAGGAGCCACAGAGAGGAAGAAGATACATGAGGAAAATAGATCATTGGAGAAAGACATGCAGTGTTGAAATGAAAAAGCTGATTATCCATTGGAGGATGGAGCTCAAATTAAATATGATAAGTTGTATCTTGGGCGGAACGGTGGTTAGCACTGTTGCCGTACAGCAAGAAGGTCCTGAGTTCAATTCCACCATCAGGCCGGGGTCTTTCTGTGTGGACTTGGCATGTTCGCCCCTGTGTTTGCATGGGTTCCCTCCGGGTACTCCGGCTTCCTCCCACAGTGCAAAGACATTCAGCTGGGATAGGCTCCAGTACCCTCCGCGGTCCTGAAAAGGATAAGCGGAAGCAAATGGAAGTTGTATCTCACAGAACGAAGATGGAGTTTATGTCAAAAAGAAAAATGAGTGGAACTGGAACTTTCAGCATTAGCTGACTTTAAATAACTTTTATTTTTTGTAAACATATATTCATTTCTGCTCATAGTGACTGTAATGTGGTGTTATTTACAGCTTCTTACCAGTGATTAACAGTCTGAGTGCCATGATGCATCGTTCAATGTAATAAAACCACTTTTCACCTTAAAAGGTTAATGTGGTGAAGAGTCCTGTTTTTAATTTAAATCACAGCCTTCTGAACAAATCCAAGATTTTAAAACAATTTTCACCAGACTTAACATTTGCTTCTAGGGTTCAATCTGAAATTATGGTTAAATGAGTGTTAGGAAAAAGGTGTTGTACTTAGTTGATGGTAAACTTATATTCATGAGACTTAAAATGCATTAATGTTACAGAATCTCCTCACAAAGTGGAAGATGTAGCAGTGACTCAAGGGGAAACACTGGTAATAGAAAACCTAACAATGTTCAGACTTGAAAAAAAGCTAGAATGCTTCTGTTTGCTCCCTATGTAACCCACCCATATGAGTATGTGCACGACCTCCATAAGGGGAACGAGGAGCCTTGAGAAGAACAGACTCTACTCAATGAAGGAAGCCACCTGGCGGAACAAGATAATGACAACATCCTGGGAGGGCTGCACTCACATCATATAACCACACACATCGTATAACTACGCTTGCAAAGCACACTTTGTAACCATATATACTAATTTCTCTTAGTTAAAACAGCAACAAGCTTTATGAATATTTATGTGTGTAAACAATAAAAACGACCTGCACAGGGGAAGCAAGTTGAAGTGGGTTGGAGACAAGTGCTTCCCTCTCGCGAGTGAAAACTTGAGCTCTGCGTGACCTTTTTCCTGAGTGAGTTTTGGTTTATCCAGCAGTATCAGGGGTAAAACTAACAAATGATTTTTATACCATAGCTTCAGTTTCACAAAAAGCTCATTGCAGCTCACCAGCCTCATAAGGAAAGACAATTTAGTCTTTCAACAGCCTCCAGATGATCCTCACACTGTTCATCCAGTATTCAATTCAAGTTTAAAAATGTCTTACAGTTTATTTTGTGACCAAATGGCTGAACCCCCCCCCCCCCCCCAAAAAAAAAACGTCAGTTTCAGTTGTCCTTTGTTTTTTTGCCATAGTTTTCTTATGGTTGCTTGCTAAAACATCATCTTTACATTTTTGTACTTCTTACTGGGATATTTAATATTCCCTGTGGTTTAGGAGGAGCACTGTCACATCCACTCATACTGTCTAATAAGGTGTTCTTGACCAAAATATTGAACCAAAAATGTTCCTGAAGGTGAGAATCATGTCCTGCATGGTTCCTCACTGACGTTGGTCCACATGTGTTGTTAACAGCTGAATAAGAGCACTTCAGTTAAGTAATTTTACATTTAGTTATATTCAGGAAATAGAGTGTAAGTATTGCCATTACATGTAATATTTTCTCACTGCAAATCAGTGAGGTGTTGAATAAAATGTTGAGTTGTTATTGCTGAAGACTTAAAAATGCATATAAACTGCAAATACTTTTTGAATAGATTTTTATATCCTCATAAGTTTGCCTAATGTTTGTTTCAAAATTCACCAGCCTGACAACAGGCAAAGCAGCTACACGTATTTCAACCTGTGAAATACGTGTAGCTGCAGTTAAAAGAGTTTGTTAGAATAGAATAGAATAGAATGCCTTTAATGTCACTATACAGTTGTACAATGAGATACAGAGCATCTCCTACTCAGTGCAAACATGCTGGGGGGGGCACAGTTCTGCAGCGCTATATACATATGGATAGTATTAACAGAGGGAAAATATATATATATATATATATATATATAAAATGTACAAATATACAAGCCTGTTTAAAAAAAAGTAATATGTAATAAATAGTGTTATGTATATACAGTTGGGTTATTGCACATAGAATTGGTATTGCACAGTGGTCCATAGAGGAAGTGGGGAGAAAAGGAAAAGAAAAAAAAAGAAGGGGGGGGGGGGGGATGTGTTATCTGTGCATGTGTGAGTTCTGGGTGGTTATGGCTTTGGGGAAGAAACTGTTTTTGAGTCTGTGGGTTTTTGTGTTGATACACCTGTAGCGCTTCTCTGAGGGAAGCAGGCTGAACATGTTGAAACCAGGGTGGGAGCTGTCCTTGATGATGTTTGCTGCTCTGCTGAGGCAGCAGGAGGAATAACTGTTCATCAGGGAGGGGAGAGGGCAGCCGATGATCTTTTGTGCTGTCTTGACCACACTTTGAAGCCTCACTCTATCCGCCTTGGTGCAGCTGCCGTACCATACTGTGATGCAGCAGGTTAGGAGGCTCTCAATGGACGAGCGGTAGAAGGTCAGCAGCAGGTTGGAGTTCAGCTTGTACTTCCTGAGGACTCATTTCATGATTACCGGTGTGAGGTCCACAGGGTGGTAATCATTCAGGCTGGAGATGGGAGACTTCTTCGGCATCCTGGCTGATTTTAGACAGGATAGGATGGCTGCCTGATCCAGTGAGAGGTTGAAGAGTCTGGTGAAGATGAGGGTGAGCTGATGTGCGCATGCTCTTAGTACCTTGCCAGGTACTCTGTCTGGACCGGCTGCCATCGCGGGGTTCACTGCTAGGAGGACACGTCTGACATCTTGCTCCGTTACAGTGAGTGAAGCGGTGCAGGAACCAGGTGAGGATGAGGATGGGAGCAGAGCTGAGGCAGATGAGTGCTGCTGTTGTGGTGTTTCAAAGCGGGCGAAGAAGCTGTTTATTTCCTCTGCCAGCTGCACACTCAGGTTTTCTGTTTCCGCTGTGCTGCCTCTGTGGTTGATGATGTCTTGCATTCCCTGCCACACCTCCTGTGTGTTGTTGCTGGACAGACTCGATGTTTCTTTTGTGGTCTGACTTGCTTTTTTAATCCCCCTTTTCAGGTCAGCTTGAGCAGAGCTCTGTCACCTGACCTGAAGGCGGCATCGCGGGCTTTGAGGAGTGAGCGGACCTCGCTGGTCATCCAGGGTTTTTGGTTTGGGAAAACCCGAATGCTTTTGTCCACAGTCACATTTGCAGTACAGAACTTGATGTAGTCCAGTACTGATCCTGTGAAAGTTTCTAGGTCCTGTTGTTCAGATATGTCCCAGTCTTTCTCTGTGAAGCAGTCCTGTAGTTTGGAGAGAGCATTTTCAGGCCAGGCTGTAACCGTCTTTGTGGTGGGCCTGGCACTGTGCCTGAGGGGGGTGTAGGCTGGGGAGAGCAGGAGGGAGAGGTGGTCAGATTGACCGAGATGGGGGAGGGGTATGGCTCTATATGCATGCTTGATGTTGGAGTAAACATGATCTAGAGTGTTTTCTCCTCTGGTGGGACATTTGACATGCTGATAGAACTTTGGAAGTACAGTCTTTATGTTGGCCTTATTAAAGTCACCTGCAATTATGTGAACACCGTCAGATATAAGATTTGGGGAAAGCTGCAGTCAGCTGAGACTGAAGAAGTCACTTGGATGAGTGATGAAACGTTTCTCCCACAAAACGCTACGTCCAGATGAACAGAATCAACTTTTGGAAACCTTGAACACATTGCTTTACCAGCTACTGTGATTACTATAAATACGATTTCTTGTGGTATTTTTGTATGTCACAGCCTTTGGAAAATTCTGGATGTCCGCATTATTTATGGGTCTGCCAAAGGGGTGACAGGGTTGTTCTGTGTCTGCTGGTCAGTCTTTGGTCCAGATTAGTGCACGTCAACAACCATTTGATGGATAAAGTCAGAGTTTGTTGATTCCAGAGAACTGTCTTCTTGCTTTATATTTGTGGTTTAAAGAAAACCAGGAGATTAAATGCCAAGGTGATTTATTTATTTGTTCTCCAACATCCTCAGGTTTAAATTGCTTAAAGTGCTTTTCATTACTTAATGACCAAATCTCATCAAAAAAAAAATGGTAATGTCCTATTCAAGAAATGTTTTCACTGTGACATACACTGTAAAAAAGATCCGTATATTTAACAGTGAAAGACAGGAAAAATACGACAGGAAAAACCTGTTAACTATAAAACAGTTTAAAACTGTTGATTTGATGTGAAATTGCCGTAAATAAAGAAATGTAGAAAAACCGTAATATGTACATTTTTTCTCTCTGAAAAAAATACATAAACCTACTGTAAATCACTCTTGCATAGTTTTTTTAACGGAAGATTCCAATAAAGTTTAGAACAGGCAAACACAATTTTTTTTACATTTATTTATTGAAAAAAATACAGGTTTTAATTGCTGAATGTAAGCATGGTTGTGCTGGTAATGGATACATGCTGTAATATGACTTTGTGATTTTTGCATTAATTTCACATAATAATAATAATGGATTAGATAGCGGTTTTCAAGAAGCCCAAAGCACTTTACATTAAATCCATTCTTGATTCATAGCACCTTTAATACAGCACATTCATATAACAGGTACATATGTCCCAAGATCTTTATACTAGAAATGTATTAGGGCAATTTTTGGATGTAGTTTTTGTAAAGAATATGGGATGTAGCTGTTAAATCTACATTCTGTTGAACTCAATAAACCATGAGTTTAAAATGTAAAAGCTAACAACAACTTGAGAGACCTACAGCTAATGATAGACATACTATATTATTGAGTGAATTCCTATAATCCCAAAAGTGTTAAAACAATAATCTGTTGTCTGTTCTATTTATTCATAGTTAATTATCATATGAAGAAAAAAGATTTTAAAAGCACCTCCTCCCGAAACTAGGCGTTTTCCCCTGACGTTTAGAGCACAGTTTCACATCAAGGCGCCTGATTTCAAACGGGCCAATCAGCGCACTGCATCAGGCTCCACCGCAGATAACGTCTGTACAGCTCCACACAAGTTTTGCTTTGGACTATGGCAGCACGCTATCTTCATTTTCGTGGACTTGTTTCTCATTTTTTTTTAATTTAACGTCTGCCACAGCTCGTCTTCAGTTACTACGGTAAGAAAATAATCCAACTTGGTTTATTTATCGACAGCATTGTGTTGCAGGCAGTGAAGGCGCAAATGATAAATTTACGTTAGCTTTAGCTCGTTTCTAGCATTAGCGTTAGCTACATCAGGCTGAAAAGAGCCTTGCAAAACCAGCAGTGCGCGTTTTGAGACGTGTTTTGGAGATGGGTGTATTAATGGAAACCGTCTAATTAGTATAGCTATGTTTGAATGCTTTGTCTAAATGCGGCCTGGATGTTCCCGCCTTGTTTGACATCCGGCTGAAGCTTTAAGTTAGCTAGCCTCGCAGCTGTGTCATATTGATTATGTATTTTTGCAGCATATGTGGAGAATCGGTTCAGTCCGTGAAAGCTTATGTTTTGCATTGCAGACTGCATCGTAATGAACCCCGGTGTATTTTTAAATGTGTTGAAGTAAGTTGTAAGCAGGTGTTTTCTGGATATGCTGCTTTAAAGTCTCACTTCTACCGCCACCACACTGGTACCGCAACTGTTTCTCAGAATGCTACCTTAATGGGTTTGAATTGCACTGTCTCACTTTGTGAATGCCAATGTGAGGGAACTAAAGCTTTGATTGCTCACTTACAGGAACCCATAGAAGAGGGACGGCATGTAACTTGTCCAGTGAGAGGATGCCAAAGTGAGTTCTCTGTAAAATCTACATTTACCTCCCATATGTCTAGAAAACACAAACGTTAGGAAAATGTGATTTGTGGTTTAAACAAAGATACTCAAGAGAGTCCATCTACAAGTGCCACCATACAGGAAGGTGCCAGTGTATCAGATATAGAAGACCCTGGTATGGATGGGTCTAATTTCAGTGACCTGTATCTCAGACATGTATGTATGTTTTACATTAAACTACAGGGACAGCATCTTCTGCCAGCATCTACCATTCAAACCATTGTTGAAGAAATACAAAATATACATGAATTGGGACAGATGTATACATTGAATAGACTAAGGCCACTTCTAAAAGATATGTCAGTTTCAGATGAAGACATAAAAATCTGTGACACAGTAAAACAATCTGACTTGTTCTCAGCTTGTCACACATGGCCCCTGAGAACTGCTTATTCAAGAGTCCAGTGCTTTAAAGATGTGTTCAAGTATGTTGAACCCAGAAAAGTGTTTTTGGGCAGGGACGAGAACAGGATGGAGAGATTTGCCTATTGTGTTCCTCTGCTAAATATTTTGAAGGGTATGCTGGAATCAAGTTTTTGGCAAGGTCTCATATCAGTGAATCCTAATAATGTTTCAAGACCAGATGTTCTCAGGGACTGTTGTGATGGTAACGTGTTTGTGTCAAACAAATTTTTTCAGGAAAATCCACATTGACTCAAGCTGGTTCTATACCAGGATGCATTTGAAGTAGTGAACCCACTTGGTTCTGCCAAAAAGAAGCACAAGGTTTTGGCTGTGTACTTCTCTCTACTCAACATCCCACTAACACCCTTCATCATTGTTTGCGGTAAGCTGAAAGAGCAAAATTCAACTTTTTTTTTTTTCCTGTTGTAACTGCCACGTTCTTGTACTCTTGGCTTGTTTAGTTTCATGTTCTGTTGCTTCCTCACTAATACACTGGATAACACAACCATATAAGTTCAACTAGTAACATAACTCATCCTATGATCCATGTAACAAGTATCTCTGTATTTCTATATATGACTGACATTAAAGCTGTTGTTATTAAAGTTTTTAATTTGTTGTTGTTGTTGTTGTTGTTTTAATTCTCAGGTTCCTCCTGCTTCGCTGCTGAGACATTCATGTTGAGCATTGACAAGAAGACTGTCAACGACCGCATCACAACCTCACCTCTGCTATCTGCCTAATGTTTGGCAGTTACTACTGCTTTAACATACACTACCCTGTAGAACTACGATCAACACTGGAGTTCCTTCAACGGTAAAATTTATTTTATTATGGATTTATTTTTGTGCTTTTCAAACTTGGCCATTTGATATCCCACCTCAGGTTGTTAATTTCCTCAATCTCTCTCGCCCTTTTTTCATGAAGGTGTTTCTTTTCCATAAATCCTGAGAGAGGCACCAAGGTTGAATCCAAGAAGAAAAAAGTGTTCTCAGTCAATCCCAGAGTCCTCACTCTCATCTCAGACATTGCTGACCATGAGTGGATCTAGTCCTACCCCTCTTGTTTGAGACAAAGTGATAAAGGTATACTATGTTACATACTCTACAGATGTTCTGTTTTTGAAACAATTGTTACATTTCTGATTGTGAGTGGGAAGTTTAACAATGTGAAGTTTTACTAGACACAATTTGTAAAAGTACATGGTCTACTTTTGATTCACTGTTTTATATCTGAAAAATGTATCTGATAAAAATGTGGTAAACCTGCGATTTTGTTTCTTGGATTTTAATTTTCCCAGTTTTAAAGATATTTGTATTCCAATAGTGTAAAAGTATGCTGCATGTACATTGCTGGCATTTTGTAGTTATCCAAAAATTTGCAGTTGAAGTTCTCAAAACAAGTGTAAAGTTTTTGTTTGTTACCTGATGCAGTTTTAAGATGTACATTTTCAGGTTTACTGCTCAGTTCTGTGTGCAAAATATGCGGGTGTAAACCTGTTCCTGTAATTTCTTCAATTCAGATTTTCTTTCAATTATAGAAAAAATGTTTAATTCTCTATATTTGTATTTGGATAATTTGAAAAGTCAAGATTCTACGTGTACTGACATTTATGTAGTGAGAACAGCACCAAAACACTTAAAGGTGTCTGAATTGTCTGCTAAAGGTAATGTGAAGTATAATGTGTGCTCAACTTACAGCACTGGTTTTGCACAGTTTGAACAGAACTTGTAAGAATTCTGTGATTCCTCACTGTTACTGTCATGGAGATAACTAGTAACTATTTGTGATTTGTTGAGTACAAATGTAAATGTTTGATGTTCAAAACATCAAAGATGTTAAATAAAATACTTTTTTGGAAATTTAAGGTGGACATTTTTGTGTTACATTTAGTAATTTGAATAAAATCATGGTTTGTGTATTAAGCTTACAGAGTAGAACACTTAAGAGCACTCTAGTCTAAAAACGGTTACAGAATAAAATTGTATTTTATTATTTTTTGATAGTTAATTTTACAGGGAAAAAATGTTGTGTTTTCTGGCACAAACTTTATTTTATATGTTATTTTCATGTTAATTCTAGGGAAAAACATTTTTTCTTCAAGTTAAAACATTTTCTTCTACGGTAAAATATTGACCCTAGCACTGTTTTTAACCGTAAAATCAACAATAACAATACGTTGTTACCGTTAAAGAAGAAAATGTTTCACCCGTAATTTTACGGTAGATTTCTGGCAACCACAGCTGCCAGCGTTTTACCGTAAAATCTACAGTGTTTTTTTTTTTTTTTTTTTACAGTGTACTGAACCAACATACTAGCCATATAACATAAAACCTCAGCATGTCAGCATTGTCATTATTCACGTATTGTTATGCTAACATTACTTGTAAGGTGTATTGCCACAGCAACAATTATAGTAAATGGCCTGTATTTGTGTAGCGCCTTACTAGTCCCTAAGGACCCCAAAGCGCTTTACACATCCAGTCATCCACCCATTCACACACACATTCACACACTGGTGATGGCAGCTACATTGTAGCCACAGCCACCCTGGGGCGCACTGACAGAGACGAGTGTCCTAAAAAGCTTAACTTCAGGAAAAATGGGAACCATGGAAGCTGATCCCATTTAACATTTGATAACATTTTGTACTGTAACAGGACACCACAGTCTAAAGCAGTGTCATTCCAGTGAAACAGGAAACTGATCAGAACTTGAGATAAAGAAGTGAAGCAGCTGTTATTACACTGAATGAACTGAATATTTGTGGTGACCTCATGCTGTCATTATACATAAACCTGCTTGTGTTTCAGAACATAAATACTTCTATTCTTTTGTTTTCTCTTTTCTTAGATTAGATCAGTGAAGGTTAGAAAAGCTAACTGATAGGTTTGTAGTTTGAACCTATTCGCTGGAACAGTCAAGACAATTTAATTACACAGCAAAAGCAAGACACAAATAGGCAAAGTTCTTCATGTTACTCATGCATGAGGGAGAGAACCACGACAAGCGCCGTCCCTTCGCTTGACCCCAGTCGCTCTCGTCTGCTCCCCTGTAACACTTCTCTTTTATTGAGGTTACATGAATATACATGGGTTCATTAACATATGACGTCTACATACACACAAAGAGTACCTTGCCTGTGCGTTGTGTAAGTGTGTGTGTGGGGGGTCAGAGTGTGACCCTGTGAAGACTCCCCAAAGCTGGTGCCAGGAGTCTAGAGGTCCATCTAAACAAGAGACTCTTACACTCAAACAGATATACGTGTGTTTGCTATACCATATATCAGCAAGAGAAGATACGACCTCTCCTAGGAGGTGTGTGATCTATGCCAGAACACTCTGAAGAGGAGTGAACGCACTCCCCCTTCATGCTACACAGAGCCGTTACAGACCTCCTAGGATGAGACATTCGTTCAATCTACAAATGATTATACACTTCTAAGCATATATGACTAAATATTTCTAAGCATAAATGACAATAAACAATACAAATCGAACACTAACTTCAATAAAGGCACAAAACTAAAAGGAGGATTTATTTGATTAGCTTAAATAATAATAAATGGACAACTAATAATAGTGAAACAATATACAGAGAGCGTTAAATTCTGTTTTTGAAGGCAAACCGATTCCAGATACTTATTATTGGCTGCAATTGCTCTGAGTTTAGCTTGAGACAATACACATAATTTACTCTTTATGTATTTATATGTATTTACAGGTTAATGTAGTAATGATGAAAATACAAGATGACATACCATATTCCTAATATTACTGTAATAATAGTTCTATGGTGAAGCCATGCTATTTATTTACTATTACTACCAAACGTTAAGCTTGGTGAAAGTGTGTTTTAGCAGTTGATTTTGATTGACACTGATTTCATGTTCTTTGTTTTCCTTGTTTGTTTGTTTTTTGGTCATCACCACTGTCCTTTGGGATCTCCTTGGATCATGGACTGTATCAAACATGAGTAAAATGCATATTTCAATGCTTTGAGCAGCAGGAGAAAAAAAACAGGCCTTGCCTGCCGTCCAGTTTTCCTTTTATTTCTTTAGATCTCATGTCAGGGTACTACACGCTCAAACTATAATGAGAGCTCAGATATGTCACCTGTCACCAGTTTCCAGAGAAGAAGGAAACTGATCAAATGTTAAGGTGAAAGAATGAAGTAGGGTCTGTTTTAAAGAGAAAATGTTAAACAAACACAGCATTTTTCCCTTGAATTCTGCTGAAGGTCATGTGCTCGACTGTTTCTTTACAGTTTGAGTTTACTGGTGGGAGGAGCTTTTTTTTTCTAATGCTTGTATATAACAACCAAGAGGCTTAAGACATGATGGTACTTAATGGAAAAAATACTGTGAAAACATGCAAACAGACAGAAAAAATGAAAAAATAAAAATAACATGAACAAAAGACGTGTCATTGTGTGTAGTGCTGTGTCTTTGTTTCCTGCTTTTTCTTCAGCTGCAGTGCTCTGAGATCTCTTGGTCACTTGACAAAAGCATAAGTATGATGTTGGTTCTTAAAGCCCGATTAATGACCTTTGTGATATTTCCAAGTACTAAACAGTACCAGAAAACAGGTTCTTCATTTAAATTTCATTTCTTCATTTAAACTAATGACAAACAAACAAAAAGTACCCTGTCACAGACAAATATAGGTTGATTACCTTTAAATCCTGTAATATAATTCTCAGTTTTTGAACTACACCTCTGGAGTCTTTACATTGTCTACATTTGTACTGTCATGTTGTAGATTGGAGGTCAGCTGAAACACTGGAGCTTCTGGACTAAAGTGACCTGGTGTCCAACTGTATGTAGCATTTATTATTCCCTGTCCCACATTGGGTCTAATGAAGTCAGCACATGAGTCTAGAATCGTGTCGTTAACAAAGAGAGAAAACGAAGTACTGAAGCATAGATTACCCATCAGAAAAGCAGCTGGAATAATAATAATGTGGTTTAATAGAAAGCAACAACAGGGAGGTAATACTGTTCAATAAATTGAGAAAAACTTTAGTTATCATTTATGCTTATTGAGTTAACTTCATTAAACTACACTGTATTCATCATTCAATATTGGAGAACCATAGCTTGTTCATTTATTTATTAATTAATTTTTTGTTATTAAAATTACTTTCAAGCATCGCAATATTTTTGCAACATATTTACTGTGTTTGGTTGACTTGTGTCCGTCCATGTCTGTGTGCATAAATGTAAAGTATGGACACACTCAAAAAACAGTTCATCATAGAAAGGTCAAAGGTCAAGGCCTTAGGTTTGTAGCAGCTGCCTAACCAGATCGCATCACGCTGGCATTAAAAGCATTTAATGAAGTTTCATTTTAACATCACATGAACTGATTGTTTGTTTGCAACACACATTCTTTTCCTCCTCAGACTTCTGAAGAAACCACGCCTCCTGTCACCACAGGTGAGTGTTTTCCTTTAATCAGTGCTGAAGGAGTCATGCTGCACAGCCTCACTCACTGCAAGGAAGCAGATGCATCAGTTTCATTTATGAGGTAAATACTGGTTGTTTGTATAATAGAAACATATGATGTGTGTCTCTGTGGTTCTAACTGACAGTTTTACAGTGTTAAACTGTACAAATATAAAACTGTAATGTAGTTCTCATATGCAGATTTGTTGTGATTTAAAGTGTATTTGTTTATTTGTGAGGCAGTTTACAACAAGCTACATTGCAATGGTTATTATAACTCTATGCTGTTCATTAAACAGTGTGTGTGCAATGAAGGCCATCTACAGAGAAGAGAAAGCAAAAGCTTAATTATGCCAAATAATTAAGGGCTCATTTACATGGACTGTTACCTTTTTTTAGTAAAAATAAATAAAATCATTAATTCTGATCATAGTTAACTGCGGATAGATCATCAAAGCATGGTATATATCAAAGATGAGTTACAATATCGTTTCATTTTTTTGAGTTCAACATGATTACGATAAGATAACCTTTATTAGTCCCACACGTGGGAAATTTGTTTTGTTATAGCAGAAAGTGGACAGTGCAAAGTCACATAGAAAAATTGGAAAAACACTGTAATAAGATAAGAATAAGATACTGTACACAACTGTACACAATAGAATAGAATAAAATAAAATACTATATACAATAGAATAAAATAGAATACAAATGCTATATACAATTGAGCACAACGATGCCAGAACGAGAAAGTAAAGAGGAGATACAGAAGCTCAGAATGAGCGTAGCTGCTGTAACAGGCTGCCACACACGGGGAGGAATGTGTCTTTACATTATGCACATTTTTACTTTAATTTTGTAGATTGTAGGTCAGTTGAAACACTGCAGCTCCTGCACTAAAGTGACCTGGTGTCCCACTTTATTATTCCTTGTTTCCATCATCCCACAAACTGGAAGAATATCCACATTGTATTGGCTTTACTGAAGTCAGCACATGAGTCTAGAAGCATGTGGTTAACAAAGAGAGAAAACGTGTAGTGAAGCACAGATGAAGCAGCTGGGATAACAATAATGGGCTTTAACAGTTATGACAATAGAAAGCAACACCAGGAAGGTACAAAGGCTACTGCACAATAAAACAGACGTAAACTTCAGTTATAATTTATGCTTATTGAAATAACTTGATTAAACTACAGTGTCTTCATCATTCAATACCAGAGGAGCATAGTTTGTCTGTTCATTTATTTATTTATTTATTTATTATCATTATTTTGAATATTATCAAAAATACTTTTAACCATTAGTAACATTTGCCACATATTTACTTTGTTGATTTGTTAGTTTGTGTCTGTCCTGGAAACAGGTTTGTGTGCACAAATGTAAACAGTATGGACACACTTAAGAAAACGTTTCATCATAGCAAGTTCAAAGGTCAAGGCCTTAGGTTTGTAATAGTTGCTCAACCAGACCATATCATTGGCATTACAAGCATTTAATGAAGTTTCCTTTTGACATGTGCACACTCACATGAGCTGATTGTTTGTCTGACAGGCACAAATTCTTTTCTCATCAGACTTCTGAAGAAACCACGCCTCCTTTAACCTTTAACCAGTGCTGAAGGACAAATGCTCTCACTCACTGCAAGGAAGCAGATGCATCAGTTTCATTTATGAGGTAAATACTGGTTGTTTGGTTGTTTGCACAACTTACTGTATAATAGAAACATAATGTGTGCCTCTGTGGTTCTAACTAATCTTGCTAATCTTGCTCAAAAATGTAAAACTGTAGTTTTCAGATGCAGATTTTGTGGTGATTTAAGGTGTATTTGCTTATTTGTGAGGAAATTTACAACAAGCTTCATTGTAATAGTTATTATCCGTCTATGCTGTACATTACACAGTGTGGTGCAATGAAGGCCATCTACAGAGAAGAAACAGTTTAAGCATAATTATGTCAAATAATTTAGGCCTCATTTACATGGACTCCTATGGTTTTCACTTAAAATAAATAAAATCAATTAGTCTGATCATAGTTAAGTGTTGATAGATACTAGCATATGTCAAAGTAAAGTTAGGATGTTGTTTTTAAACCACTTCGTTTTTTTTTTCATTTCAACATGAATGCAGAGGTATATCTCTTTAATGTGACGATTTTCTTCTTGTTTTCCAGAACAAAATGAGCCTAAAAAACTGGTTTGGATTTCTGGTCAGCCCAGGTAACCTGACACAAGTATATTCAAATCTAAAGCTCAGTACTTGTTTATATGTGTATAAAAATACTTTAGAAAACTTGGATTTTCTTCACTTGCTGTTTTTTACTGGCAGTTAGATGACAAATAAAGAAACATTTTTGGGTTTTTTTTAAATTAGAGATTATTATTAATATTAATATAGTTATTTTATTTTCATTGTTTTCTTTAATTTTTCACTTCAGATAATTTGACTCCTACTCCAGTGCTTATCTGCATCTGTATTACTGTTGTCTCCGTGCCCATTCTTCTTGTTGTCATTGTCACATACAAGTGTAAACAAAAGAAAAACAGTAAGTTACAAATTCATTTTTCAGTCTGACACAAGTTTAATGAGCTATATGAATAACTCGTTTCATTATAATTGTATTTTAACAGATGTTGGATAAAGTGCACCCAGATTAATTAAGAATTTATAAGAATCAAACTAAACACTAATCTACAACTTGTTGTGTTTCTGACAGGAGGGAGCAAACATGAAAATAAGACTTTGAGCTCAGGAAAAACAGAAAATGACAACAAGCATGTAAGTAAACAATGGACATTACTTTTATCTACTTCTGATGAAAAAAGAAATAGAGAATTGTCTGTCAGAGGGGAGTCTAACCTGAACAACAAGGTTCAGTCAGAGCTGAATCAGAAGAGAGAAACGAACAGGCTGCACTAAAAACAAATTACAGATGGTGTAAAATGAATGACTGTCATGGCTGTGAGTAAAGGCATGATGAAAGGACAAACTTAAAAAATGCAGAAATAGATACCACAATAAAAAGAGACTCCATTATAAAGCAAGATGAGTTTTTAGAGGTGTTGATTTGTTGACTTTTGACAGCTTGTTTCAGTCTTTATAGTTAGTGAAATTATGCACCTGTGCATTTGTTGCCTACAACTCTTAATTTCATTTGTCTTCACCTATGATGCAGAAAAGATTGGCTGAGCCAAACTCCCCACAGACATGTTAAATGGTGTGCTTCACCACTTTAACTTGTTTTATTTCTCATTTCTCTCCCAGTCCAAAGTCAGAAAAACTCAGAGTCAGAAGGATGAAGGGCACGAGAAGCAGGAGGTTGAGAAGAAGGTGAAGGCAGAGACTCTGAAGGCAAATGAGATCGAGGGGAATGAGGTACATTGAGTTTCTAATTATTTATCCTCTTCACAAGGCATCGTTATTTATTCCAGTAATGTTCATATTTGGTGTCAGTTTACAGTAACTCCCAGTGAATACTTAAATATGATTTACACCAACAGAAGCGGAAGAGAAATTAAAACCTCTAAAATTCAGATTTTTTTGTTGCATTTTTACTTTAAAAAACAGTCTGAGACTCAGAGTCAAGATGTAAAAGCTGAAGTCCGGATGGTCGAGGATCAGAATGAAAGGAATGAAAACCTGCAGACACCAAACAAAGATCTGAAGACTGACAATGCTGAGGTTAAACTCTTTGCTTTAATACTTTAGTCTTTAAATCTTAAATGTTATCAATTTTAAATTCTTTTTTATTTTTAATTTAAAACCTAACGGTAACACTGCTAAATTATGGAACAGAATGACAAACGATAATGCAACTCTATATTGCTCATATCACCAAACAATCATGCTGCTGACATACACTGACACTGACTTTCAGCTGCAGCTGTCAAAGTCAGGTGATTTAAAGAAGACCAAACCTGAACCAGAGAAGCAGAGTGTGGAGATCAGTACACCAAAGGAGGAGGTGTGTTTGCCCTCGGACAGCTTTGCATGCACAAAACCAGCTCAGATGTTTCCCCAGTTATTATCTAGTCTATGCTCAGATCTCAAATGAGTGGACTATTAATCCTCTCAGCTGTGCTTTTGTCTGTTAGTTGGAGAAAAATGAAGTAATGACACCTGACATGCTTAAGAAAAAGCAGAAGACTTCTTCACTGAAGCTCGACCTTGCTGTCACCAGGAGGAATAAAGTACGCAACATCCCCTCTTACAGCCCACATGAACACAATTAATTTTATAATTTAATTTATATTATACCAAATAACATCTGCCACCTTGTGGTGTTTTTTTTAAGGAACCACACTTGAATGTCATTAGATAAATTAAACAGTTACCCCTTCAATGAGCACTCGGTGATGTTTAGAAGGAAAAGTTTTGTTTTAAAACTGAGGCCCGCTGAGGAAGCACAGCCATATTTGATCAGTAGCTGATCTTTGTCTTACTTTATATGTTAATATCAAGGAAAAAAAATTCCTGCTTCAAGTATTTTTATATGATCGTGACTCATTTCAAACACTTTTCTTTTTTCAGCTGGAAGATACAGTTGATCAGTTTTTCAGTGGTAAAAATCAGTCAATGGAAAACGAGCTGGATAACCTGAAGAGGACGCTGCACGCCAGAGAAAAAGAGGTTGATTTCTTCACTTCACCTTTTATAAATTGGCATTTATCCTTTTATATTTAGTTTATATGAGGTTTATTTTCAGATATATCAGATTTCAGATATCTATGTTTAACCTGATAGCAACTTTGAAAAATGTGTCCCCTGCACATGCTTATGCTTCATTTGGCTATTCAAACTTTGTAAAGTTACAGTCATCATTGCTGATGACTACAAGCTTGAGGCCAAGTATAAGCTACAGTCCTAATTTAACTGTGTTTGTGGTTTTTAGCTGGAGAGATTTAAATGGCTGAGAAATTACCTCATTTATGAAATCCCTGAGTCTTTTTCACAACTGAAGTTTAAGCTCGCCATCAGCAGGGTGCAGAAGGTAAACACACACAAACATACACTCTTCTGTAACACATGCACACATAATGTCAGGGCTGTTGGATTCACTTGACTCTTATATAATATACCAATTTATAACAGAGAAATGTCAAGGCTTCCTACCTCAGTATTATATACTATAAAAAGAAAAATAGTCACAGATTTGTTTTCTTTTCGTATTAATCTTGCCTTTTAATGTCCTGCTTAATAACACAGTGTGTTTCTCAATTTATCTTTCAGCTGGAGGACAAAGTAAAAGAACTACTTCATGGTAAAGATCAGTCAAATGAGAAAGACTTGCAGATCCTGAAGTGGAAGCTTGAGGCCAAAGAAAAAGAAGCTGCAGCCCTGAAGCTCAGTGATGAACACCAGACTGAGGAAGGAGATGAGAAAAACCTGCAGACACTGGAGAATAACTCACCAAACCATGTTGTGGGTAACATTTTTGCAAATTAAATCTTCCAAAACTTTGAACATTTATTTTAAAAGCTGTAACATTTTTTTCTCTAATCTCAGGTGGATGAGGAAGTAGCTGTGGGACAGCAGCAGCTGCAGGGTGAGGAACAGCACAGCGGGAATGATGAGGTGAGGATGCAGACTCTGAAGAAAAGGCTGGAGAGCATGAATGAAGTGGTCTAAATGAATGAAACCAGCTCAGATGTTTCCCCAGTTGTCATCTAGTCCATGCTTAGCTGTATGCTAACCTAAATGAATGAATAATTGATCCTCTCAGCTGTGCTTCTGTTTGTTAGTTGGATAAAACTGAGGTGATGACACCCGACATGCTTAAAGAAAAGCAGGAGGCCTCTTCACAGCTGAACCTCGGCCTTGCTGTCACCACGAGGAACAAAGTAAGCAACATCACCTCTTACAGCACACATGACCTTATATTACACTAACTCAGGACAACCATGATATGGTACTTTTTAAAGAACTACATGTGAATGTCAGGAGACAAAGTAAACAGTTGGTGAGCACATGGTGATGGTTAGAAGAAACGTCGTCTTTTAACAATAAAAAAAAGTCTCTAACAAACTGGGGGTGCACAGCCGTATTTGATCAGTAGCTGATCTGTTACGGAAAAAAAAAATCAGTGGATGGAAAAAGAGCTGGATAACCTGAAGACGACACTGCAGGCCAAAGAAAATGAGGTGGATGTCTTCACTCTACTGTTTATTAATTGGCACTTATCCTTTTATATTTAGCTTATATGAGGATTATTTTCAGATATGTTTTACCTGATAGTTAATAAAGGTAGAAAAATGTTTCTCCTGCAAAGACTTGGCTATTCTAACTTTGTGAGGTGTAAGTCACCATTGCTGATGGACCATTCCATCAAACCTGTGTTTTGAAGAGAAGCAAAAAGTGATTTTAGCATTAAAATGTAAACAGATTTTGATATAGATCAGGAAGTAGCTACAGCACAGCAGCAGCTTTTGGGTGAGGAACGGAGGAAAGTGGATGTTAAAGTGAAGACAAGGCTGGAGAGCAAGAACGAGGTGATAGACAGAGTGGGCAGGTTTGAATGGAAGCTCCAGGGTGCACAGCAGCAGAGTATTCATTTTTCATATGATATTAACTCAGCGGTCCCCAACTTTTGTTGCGCCATGGACCGGTTTATGCCCGGCAATATTTTCATGGATGCCTTTAAGGTGTCGCGGATTAATACAATAAAATAAAACCAGTACCGGTACCGAAAAAAGAAGATTTATTCATAACACACGTGAAGAGACCAAGGAAAACCGAGTTAATGATAAAAACGATAACAAAATAACGCTGAAAACCGATAAAAACCCTGAAAACCATACATTTCACACCTGAGCCTCAACTCTCGCGGCCCGGTACCAAACGACTCACGGACCCGAGGCCCGGGGGTTGGGGACCGCTGTGTTAACTCAAACACATTATAGAAAACTATTTTATTCAGTTTTATTCAGACATTAGCTGTACATTTTGTACTTAACAAGTAACATATACTACATTTAAACACGAGATTATTGAAGGTGCTGCTGTAGCAATAAAGTGTAGATACATGTAGATACATTATTTGTCTGATGCAACATTGCATCAGACAAATAATGTATTTTAGCCATAATGCTAAAATAATGAATTTTAGCATTATTGCTTTTTTCCAAATCGCAAATCCAAATTTTAACAAAAAATAAATAAATGTAAATCTCCTTATTAAACCCACAAAAAGGACATGTCTCATCTTCTCTAATCATTTTCAAAGACTTACATTCTCCTCTCTTTCCTCCCAGCTTGAAATCAAGGTAAGTGAACTCCAGCAGCAGCTGAAGGATGAACAGCAGAGCAGAGAGAAAGCTGAGAAAGATGTGCAGACTCTGAAGGATGAATTGGAGAATAAAAACAAAGAGGTGCGTATTCATTATATAAAGATCTACATATCCACCCACCATAACATTTGTGTGTTTTTCAAGGCTTTACAATTTGTTCAAAATCCTTCATGTTTCTTTGTTAGCTACAAGAGTCCAAGTGTCAGTTTGAGTCTCTCACAGAGGTGAGCCAAAAGTCTGAGCGACAGCTGAGTGAACTAAAAGAAAGATACAAGGAGGAGGTCAGTGAGTTTATAATCTGCTCTTTGAAAAACCAGAGCGTTCTCACTCCCGAGGCGTAACATGTCGACGTTTTGTCACGTCCCGCGGCGTTCCTGAGGAACGCGAAAGGAGACCTTTGGCGTTCTTATGGTACGCGGCGGGTTATGGCTGGAATCCAGTGCAATGACGCTCCCGCGGGAGTAGACGTTCCAGCGCTGTATTCCAGCCCTAAACCTAACCTTATCCCTAGCCCTGACCATAACCTTATTCCTGACCTTAACCAGGACTTTAATGATGTTAAATAGCGTGTTTCTAAGCGATTTGAAGAATAAGAGCGAACATGTGTAGGTTCAGTCCAGACGGTTCTCATATTTCCTCTTTTTCCGAGGTCGTCATTTAGGAACGTGGTGGGTAGCCGAAAACGTAATATGGTGACGATTTGTCACCTAGCGTAAAATGTTACGCTTTGGGAGTGAGAACGGGTTGGAAAAACACACTTCACACAGGAGGGAAGTGAAACAAAATCTCACCATAAATGTTCAACACAAGATTAATAAAATTAATTTTAGTTTTAAATTTACATTTATATGTATATAAATGTGTTTTCTTTCTTCTCTTGCAGTTCAAGAAGAAGATTCGGGGTGAACAGCAGAGGAGGAAGGAGGTTGAGGAAGATATAAAGGCCCTGAAACAGGAGCTGGAAAACAAGATAAACCAGGTATGTGCCCATTTTTAAAGATCTTTTCTATTTTCCTATTTTTGTTATTATGAATCATTTCATGTATTAATACTCCATGCTCATTTTAAGGATGGCCAATGTTTTAGATAACAAGGCTATTGCATGTACAAGTAATATGTGTGAGCCAAAAGCTTATGCTTGAGACAGTTTTAAACTTTTTTTTTAATTCTGTATGATGTCACTGAGAGGTAATACATGCATCTATCATGTTATCCCAGGTACGGAAGCCACACCCACTTCTGTTCAAATTAGTAAAAAGCTGCTATTAAAGGATAAAGAAAGAGTGGAAGCTGGGCTGTTTTAGCCAGCTGGGCTGGAATTATTACATTATGCATTGTGGGCTAGAATCACAAAGGTGTTTCCAATAGTTACACTGCTGTGTCTTTATGAGCATCAAAGATAAGGTATTGTTATTACAACTACACAACAACAACGTAAAAAGGATACAGTAATTGTAGTAGAATTCATGAGCAGAGAAAGCTTAGTGTAAGCTACGACTTTTCAGATTCATACCAAAAAATGAAACACCACACTGAACATTTTAGAGGTGCACTGCAAAGTTAAAGTGTGTCACAAAACGGCCAAGTACCAAAGATCAAACCCACGTGCAGAAAACCCAAAGCGGAGGCTGAGGAAAGGGTTTAACAAAGGTTTATTAACTAGCACAAAAATGATGTTTACGATAGCGCTTGACACATGGGGTGTGAGGGTCTTGGCCAGGGGAGAGGGATAAGCAAGGGGACAGGTCCAAGAAAGCAGCGGCAGCTGCTGGTGATTAGGTGCGTACTGGAAGAGAGGAGAGCAGTGTTAGAGCGGTAGCCAATGAGGAGTTCTGGAGAGGGTGGAAGCTATGAAAATCTTCTGTGCAGGTGGCAGATGGAAGCGTTGAAGGAGAGGTGGTGCGGTCCAGGTGGGTTTGGTGGTGTCCTGAGCGGTGAAGATCCCGTGGTGGTGTAAGGTTGCAAGTGACACTGCAGGCCACAAGATTGCAAGGTTAGGTTGAGAATCATAGGGTAGTTGACGAACTGGCGAGGAAGCAGTATCAGCAAGCAGCTTAAATCTACGACCTGATTGCCTCAATCAGCTTCAGGTGAGGGAGGTTGTAGGCTCTGCCCATGGGTGGATACCAGGGAGGTCCAGACCTTCAGCGGAATTTTACAGCCACACACCCAGACCATGACAAAGTGGTTCTTATTGTGTGCATTAATTCTTTGCTTTAGTTACAAAAAGCCAAAGAAGAACCTGAGGAGGCTGTGAAAGAATGTGACATCTCTGGAGATGAACATTTGGTGCCAACAGAACCAACCAAAGCTCCGGACAATTAATTAAATATTTGATGTCAGTAATTCAATATTTCTTTTACACGATTGTTTATTGAATCAATTTCAGAATTGTTGAAGGCTACACTTTTTTCTTACTGTGAATTTGTATTACTGGACAATCTATGCAGTAATGTAACACTGTGACAGCAGGAGGATTTCAATGCAGATGTTTGTACTTTAATTTCTGATGTTTCACGTATATGTTTACTTAAATGCCACTGGCCTTTATCATACTCACATTTAGTTTTGTGCTTCATTCACTAATTATTATAGTGTAACAGTCACATATGAAACTATTCTGTCATTATTCTGACTGTGTGACTCTGTATTATTATTATTATTATTATTATTATTATTATTATTATTATTATTATTATTATTGTTTTATAGCTGAAAGATTGGATATACATTTAATATTCTTTGTTAAGAGTATTTTCTGTTTAGTTTGGACTATTTACTTTTAATTTTTATAGCTCTTGATAAGTAGGTCTCTTCTATACTCTCCAATTATAGGCCCATTTCCAATCTGCCCTTTCTGTCCAAAGTACTGGAACGAGTTGTCCTCAGGCAGCTCCAGTCATTTTTAGACAACAACAGTCTCTATGAGAAGTTTCAGTCTGGTTTTAGAGCTCGTCACAGCACTGAAACCGCCTTACTGAGAGTTTTTAATGATTTGCTTTTAACTGTAGACTCTGGTTGTGCTGCTGTCCTAGTAACCTTAGACCTGACAGCAGCCTTCGACACTGTTGATCACAACATACTGTTATCCCGCCTAGAACACTGTGTCGGTCTGAAAGGTACTGTTTTAAAGTTTTTCCAGTCCTATCTGGATAACAGGAGTTTTTCTGTTCACCTCGGTGACCTGTCATCTCCCAGAGCTCCTTTAACTTGTGGTGTACCTCAGGGGTCCATTCTAGGCCCCCTGCTGTTTATTCTGTATTTGCTCCCTCTGGGCGATGTGCTGCGCAAACATAATGTGTCCTTCCACACCTTTGCTGATGACATTCAGATCTACCTCCCTCTGAGGTTAGACTGTAAGGACTCTCTGCAGCCGTTATTCTCCTGTTTGTCTGACATTAAGACTTGGATGGCTCTTAACTTTCTACATCTAAATGAAAGTAAAACTGAAGTCATTGTGTTTGGGCTTCCTAAAGACCCCAACCTTTCCTTTGATTTTATGGGACCCCTAACTTCCGAATGTACTTCCTCCATTAAGAGCCTCGGTGTTACTTTTGACAGTGCTTTTAAATTTGATAAACAAATCAGCTCCGTAGTCAAGGGATCTTTTTATCATCTACGGATTTTAGCTAAAGTCAAGTCCTACCTGTCCAGGAACGATCTAGAAAGGGTGGTCCATGCTTTTATTACTTCACGGCTGGACTACTGTAACTCCCTTTATGCTGGTTTAGATCGTTCCTGCCTGCATCGCCTTCAACTAGTGCAGAACGCTGCTGCTCGCATGCTGACCGGCTCCAAAAAGAGAGACCACATCACTCCGGTCCTCTGCTCTCTCCACCGGCTCCCAGTTGCTTTTAGGATTGATTTTAAAATTTTACTGTTGGTTTTTAAGGTTCTTAACGGTACTGCACCTCCTTACCTGGCAGAGCTTCTTAGCATTTACCGCCCCAGGAGATCTTTGAGGTCAGCAGACCTGATGCTTTTAGATGTTCCCAGGTACAGACTAAAGACTAGGGGAGAGAGGGCTTTTGCTGTGGCTGCACCCAGACTGTGGAACAGTTTACCTCCTCACATCAGATTCTCCACAAGCCTTGGAACTTTTAAAACTGCTCTTAAAACTCACCTCTTCTCATTGGCTTTTAGCAAGGTTTAACTTATTGTTTTAATTTATTGTTTTATCAGTGAGGTGTTTTATGTACTTGTGTTTTATTGTATTTTATATTTGTATTTTATTGTACAGCACTTTGGTCAGCCTCGGTTGTTTTTAAATGTGCTTTATAAATAAACTTGACTTGACTTGACTTGACTGCTGAAACTGTTAGCACAGAAATGTATCTTATCTTTGAAAGAGCATTTGCACATCGTTTGTCTTAAGGCCTGATCCCTGTCTTTCATACAAACTTGTTTCCCTGGAAAATAATTTCTTGAAAAAAGTGTGTTTCCTAGTAATAACCAGTTGATGGTACAGTGCACACATAGTGCAGCTGTTTGTCTGTTTACCACAAATCTGTCTGATTGTTTGCTCCCAAATACAACGTCAGTTACCAAATAAAACCATGTTCTCTTCAGGCCAAGGTCACTGGTACAGTTCAAGCAGTAGTTGAACTGATTGGTGTTCACTGTGGCACACTTGAGGCCTTACCTAGACCCCAGATTTTATCCTTGTGTGACATGGTGGGCTGAAACACATCTGTCCTTTGACAGAAGAATGTCCCTGTTTTCATAATCTGAAAAATGGAAACATTTCACTAAAAATCTTCAAAGTTAAATTGTCTGATGAGGGATCACAGTTGTAAAAATAAAGTTTTAACAGATCCCCATTCAGTCCTTTGAAAAGTACATCCTTACTGTTTCCATAGGAAATTATGGAGTCACTGTCATCCAGGTGCAGAAAACAGATCATCACAAAGTGTCACAACATTTATAAAAGTTGTTGAGTTGGTCAGTCTTTGGTCCAATGCAGTTATGGAGCTTTCATGTATGTGTTAATAAAATGATACAATCGTCCCCCGAGGATATGCGAGCAAACTCACCTTTAGGTCAGATTGTGTAAAATGACATTTAAAGTACTAAATGAATAAGCAAGTATCACTTACTGTATTTAGAAGGGTTAAAAGAGGAAAGTATCTTCTCGCTAAAAATAACAAGAGCACAAAATATCTCAAACAATGTCCTTTGGACAAACAAGATCAAAGGGGAGATGTTTAGACACAATGTACAACCGCACATTTGGATAATCATACTGCAAAAAGTTATCATAAACACATGACTGCATACTACCCAGAATCCCGTAAAACTTCCTTTTCCCTATGACTGAATGCATTGGTCCAGACAACAGAAACACTACAATTCAGCTTTATGTTGAAGAGGAAGAATTTTATACGTAAAGCTTTTTACGCATTTGCTTATCTTTTATGTGTAAAATAATTTCCCCTTCTCTAATTCTGAGTCATGTATGGTCTAGTCACATTAGCAGTGCAGCCTTCTTCTTTTTTCCTTGTTTTGGGATTGGTAGTCAGTTACTGTATACATATTACAGTATACATTAAACATAGTATAACTTCTAGGTCTTAACAGTAAGGTTAATGCAGAACTGCACTGAACCTGCATTGTTTCTAAAAGTCAGGAGGGAGCAATTAAGTTTAATTAATTTATGACCTTAGTAAACACTTTCTTAACCCTTTAGAGCCGATCGGAGCGGGAACGCTCTGTTATGCGTAACTATTTTTAAATCCCGGTAGCACTGCAACCACGTAAGCTAGCGCAAAAATTTTTTTTGCATATGAAACCGGAGGAGTTGTACTTACATATTGTGCCATCAGCTTGTCCTAGGTCACGGTTTCCTTCCACATAAAGCTTTGCAAAAACTGCATAAAAAGCGCTTGCAGGAACAAAAACATAATATTCCAGAAACACGCTTTGCCGGTCCGATCAGCTGTTCAAAACACTTCCTACGTTGGAATAGACGTCAGCGCGAACTTTTGCATTTCCGCCATTACCTGGCCGAAACCGGAAGTGACGTCATTTTCGCGGAAATGTAGTCTTTTTTGCGATCAGGGCCTCAGGGCCTATACTGCTCTTTTTAAAAGTTATCTTTGACTTTATGACTTTCTGTGTTGTTTCTGGGATGCTTAGGACTCATATTGCACTGCTGGAAATAGTTTATTTTGATGCATATGCTGCTTTTTTGCAAATTTGCAGTATAATATTTATTTTCGTTTTTCCTGCAGTGTATAAAAATTGGTGTATTTCAAAAATAAAACTATGAAGACACTCAAAATAAATTTCCTGTGGTGGGAAACTATTTTGTGCAACTTTTTTGTATTTACAGTTTTGAGGGATAAGCCTCTTAAATTTCTCTAACTACAAATATATGTTAAAAAATCAAAAACGATTTTCAATTTTTTTGTAGTTTATTGCACTTTTTTGCAATTTATGTAATTACTATGCACTTAATGAATACATATTATTAAAATCTGGGCTATAATGGTTGTATTGATGTACATCAACTTGAAATGCTCCCAAAAATGGCTCCACAGCATGTAAAAATATAATATAAGCTCTGGCGGACTTGGTTCTATGGTAGGTCTTAAAGGGTTAATAACTTTATGGTCACTATTTAATCTGTATTAAACACAGAGGTTTTTTTTGCAGGATTTACCTAATGTCTTGGGAATAGTTCTGCATGTCGACATTGTTTTCAGCTGTGTTGGTAGTATTGTCCTATCAGTGAAAGTTTTGGTCTGTTGGCCAGTCTTTGGTCTGATGCAGTTGAATTCTTTGATAGCTTTGGTTACCCCCTGATTTTCATCTACTTTAATCAGGTTAAAATTTAAATGCATGTTTCAGTTTACTTTCTGACCAAATACCTAAATTCACAACAGCCCTGAAGTTGTCCAAGCAAATGATACTAAAAATCATCTTAACATTCCCACTGGGATATTTCTAACTGGAATATGTTATATTTGTTGAATGTTTATGAAATGGTGTAAAAATGTTCATTTTTGTTTTTCTATAAAACAGTAAAAAATATACTAACCCTAGTTTTGTTATGTAAATTTGTAATTCATTTCACTCTTGGAAAAGTGTTTAGAAAAGTGATTGGTCTGTTAACCTTTGGACCCTCCCATTAATTAAGGGATTAAGAGCACACTGTGTGGGTCTGGTGGAAATATCTTTATCTAAATAAATGTCATATAATTTCAAAGAATGAAGTTGGAAGTGCATTCTCAAATAAATCACCTGTTGTCACCCACTGCCTTTTTGAGTACCGACCCCTCGGGGAATCGCTGCATCGTTTGATCCAGTTTTCTTTATGTTAATTGGGCAAAATCACTCTGTTTTGGATTTGTGGTAACTTAGTTGTAGAATAAAATGTGTTTGCTCTGGTACCACATGGTGGTCAGGGCTCTAAAAATATCTGTGTGTGTTTATGTTGACTTGTAAAACTGGAGGTGGCAGAGTTGAAAATGTTAAGATTTTCACTGGGATTGACAAAAATGGACAAGATTAGAAATGAGTACATCAGACACAAAACTCAGCAGTTTGGAGATAAAGTCAGAGAGGAGAAGCTTAGATGGTTTAGATATGTGCTGAGGAGTAGAGGTAGATTCGTGGATATGTGGCAGGAGACATGCAGATGGAGGCAGTTGAGTGAAGCAGTTGAAGGAAGAAGGAGAAGACCGTAAAGTGCAGCTGGGAGGTTTCAGGAGAAGACAATAACAGGAGCAGATCCAACCTATTTTATTAAATGTTTTTGTAGAACTTGGCCTGAGGATACAGATCCTCTTTCACTGATCAATATTCAGGTAAATTCAGTTCAGCTTATTGGTGCAGACCTTGATGCTTGGTTCTTGGGATGCAACTCCGTATTCTTCTTCCTCCAAACACGACGAGTTGAGTTTATACCAAAAAGTTCTACTTTGGTTTTATCTGACCACATGACATTCTCCCAATCCTCTGCTGTATCATCCATGTGCTCTCTGGCAAACTTCAGACGGGCCTGGACATGCACTGGCTTCAGCAGCGGAACACGTCTGGCACTGCGGGATTTGATTCCCTGCCGTTGTAGTGTGTTACTGATGGTGACCTTTGTTACTTTGGTCCCAGCTCTCTGCAGGTCATTCACCAGGTCCCCCCGTGTGGTTCTGGGATCTTTGCTCACCGTTCTCATGATCATTTTGACCCCACGGGATGAGATCTTGCGTGGAGCCCCGGATCGTGGGAGATTATCAGTGGTCTTGTATGTCTTCCATTTTCTGATGATTGCTCCCACAGTTGATTTTTTCACACCAAGCTGCTTGCCTATTGTAGATTCACTCTTCCCAGTCTGGTGCAGGTCTACAATACTTTTCCTGGTGTCCTTCCAAAGCTCTTTGGTCTTGGCCATGGCGGAGTTTGGAGTCTGACTGTTTGAGGCTGTGGACAGGTGTCTTTTATACAGATGATGAGTTCAAACAGGTGCCATTCATACAGGTAACGAGTGGGGGACAGAAAGTCTTCTTACAGAAGACTTTACAGGTCTGTTAGAGCCAGAGATTTTCCATGTTTGAGGTGACCAAATACTTATTTTCCACCCTGATTTACGAATCAATTCTTTACAAATCCTACCATGTGGATTCATGGATTTTTTTTTCACATTCTGTCTCTCACAGTTGAAGTGTACCTCTGGTGCAAATTACTGACCTCTGTCATCATTTTAAGTGGGGGAACTTGCACAATCGGTGGCTGACTTTTTTGCCCCACTATATATATATATATATATACAGTGTTGGGAAGGTTACTTTTAAAATGTATTCCATAACAGAATACAGAATACATGCCCCAAAATGTATTCTGTAACGTATTCCGTTACATTACTCAATGACAGTAACGTATTCTGAATACTTTGGATTACTTAATATATTATCATGCTTTTTACAACTACGTGAATGTACTATTGCTGTGTGATTTATTACTGTTACTGAAGGTCCGTGACTCCGAACTGTAGTAAAGGGACCTCTGACTAATACGGCGGGGTCCCTGTCGGCTCGTAGCCGAAAAATAGCTTTACTTTGTTGTGTGGGTCAACTTTTCTTGCGAGAGACAGAGAGAGGCGTTGAAAGACTGCTCCAACGGAACTTATTGTTTTCGGAGGAAAACACGAACACGGTGTACAGTCGAGTCTTAATAGCTTACTTACAACTGGGCTCGTCAGGCACTCTTCTTGGCTGCAGTGGTTATTATTATATTTACATGCTTCCAGCTCCCGTTTTTCCTCGATGACAGCTCCTACCTTTCCACTCCCCTTTTTCTCCCTCCTCGCGCTCACAGACCCATAACGTGTATGGCAGTCCATTCTCCCTGCAACACGGACTACACTGCTCATGATGCTACATTCTTTAGAGCTATGCTTGTAGCATTCTGCCTGTTAGCTTAGCACAACAACAACAACAACAACGAAAAGGCGCTCTCTCACCCAGGAAACACACAGTCGCAGAGAGAGAGAGAGAGAGAGAGAGAGAGAATGTCGCCCTGTAACCATGGCAACCGTAACGCTGCCGCCTGGAACAACAGAACGTAGCTGTCAAACAAAACCAAACAGTCCTGACCCGCGACAAAATGAAACAGGAAAGTACCGCAGTGTAATCCATTTATTTCAACAAAGTAACTGTATTCTAAATACCACCCTTTTAAACGGTAACTGTAACGGAATACAGTTACTCATATTTTGTATTTTAAATACGTAACGGCGGTACATGTATTCCGTTACTCCCCAACACTATGTATATGTGTGTATGTGTATATATATATATATATATATATATATATATATATATATACAGATATATATATATATCAACATACAAAGAAACAAACATGGTATAGCATGTTTAAGCGAAAACTGGCGCGCTAACTTCCTGTTAACTTCTAACTCTGTTAAATGTAATAAATTCTGTTTTCGTGGATGCCTGGATGTTAAACTTCATCGTTACACTTGGTAAAGCAGCAACACTGATCATTTTATTAAAGATGGAAGAATTTAGAATGCTTTTAACTCTCAGTGATGCTGCAGTGTTCGTTTGACTTTGGGACTGTCATGACTCTGTGCAGGCAGGCAGGGAGAGAGGACCCAAAATCCAGGACTCACAGAGGCAAACATTACTCAAAACACTTAGCTTTATTGCTGGATAGCAACCGAACAGAAAACTAACCAAACTGAGAGTATAAAGACAAACTAAACAGGCAGGCAGGGTAGCAAAGAGAACACACAGTGAAACTGCGGGTATGGCACGACAACAAGCAGTGGAAGACGCAGACACTAAATACAAGAGGTGAACAGGACTAAGAGGAAACAGCTGGGAGACACGGCTGACGCTGATTACACTGATGAGACAGGGAAAGCACAAACAGAACACACTGATAAAATACACTGACCTTCAAACTAAAACAGGAAATGCACAGACTGGACTCAGAGATGCGGTACAGGCAGAACAGAAGAAGCACAAAACCAAACCTCTAAGAACCAAAGGGTGTAAACCCAAACACACAATCAGCATAAACTAGAACAAAGAATAATAATAACAACAACAACAAAATAGTAATAATGAAAATAAACGCAAAACACTATTTCAAATGACCCAACACCGTGACAGGGACCTGAAGCGGACGGAGTTTTGGACCCAGATTACTCTGCAAGGCTCCTGACTATGGCAGCCGTAATGCTTTGACAATCCATCAAGCAGTGCTGCTTCGTAGCTTACCAAAGTCGTAAAATATTTTTTGACAGATTTTTGAGCGCTGTGTACCACATAACACTGGTTAGAGGTCAGTGAGCACAACCAGAATTCATACATAAGGCGCACCGTCGATTTTTTAAAGAAAATTAAAGGACTTTAAGTGCCCCTTATAGTGAGGGAAATACAGTATTTTATTCATGTTTTTTTGATGCCCTGTGTTGGATTATTGACCCCATGTGTGTTAGGGTATGGGTGGTTTTGTCAGGGCTCTGTGTGCGGGCAGGCGGAGAGGAGGATCCAAGCGCAGGACTAGAGCACAGAATTGTCAATCAAAACCTCAGTTTTATTGCTGACATGAAAACCAAACGTGAAGTGAATACAGAAACCAAAAACACACAGGCATAATCCGAGGGTATGACGCGACACTAAGCACAGGAAAACACAGGGCTAATATACACAGGGTGGTAATCAGGGAATTGGCAACAGGAGGGAGACACAGCTGGGAGAAATTGGACTAACGAGACAGGAGGAGCAAAACTGCACACACTAACATAAGACATAGACTTTCACAATAAAACAGGAAATAAGACACAAGGACGCAGACTAAGAAACACAGACTTAACACGGGCAGAACTAAAAATAAACCGGAATAAGCTGGAACATAGAACATCATCATAATCATCATCATCATCATCATCATCACAAGCACTAAGATAATAAGAAAACAATCAAACACACCAAAGTAACTTGATTCAGAGAAACATAAAGGACAATCCATCATTCAAAAATAAACCAGAGACAGATTTGTTTAGTGTTGAGCACACCTTCATTGTTTCAACTGATAATTATTAACTCAAAACAACATTGAGGACATTGCTTTACCAGCTACTGTAGTTACTCTAAATACGATTTCTTGTGGTATTTTTGTATGCCACAGTCTCTGGAAAATTCTGGATGCCCGCATCATTTGTGGCTCGGCTTCAGGGATGACAGAGTTGTTCTGTGCCTGCTCGTCAGTCTTTGATCCAGATAAGTGCATGTCAAAGACCATCTGAAGGAATGAAGTCAAACTTTATTGATCCCAGAGAGCTTGAATCGTCCCAATTGTCCTCTTGCTTCATGGTTTAAAGTCAGCCAGTGGATAAAATGCAAAGGATATTTATTTATTTATTTGTCCACTAACATCATGAGGTTTAAATTTCAAAGTGCATTTCAATACTTAATGACCAAATCTCATCAAAACAAATTGTAATGCCCTATTTAACAAGTGTTATCACTGTGAGATCTTAAACCAAGATACTAAACATAAACATCAACATCTCAGTATTGTCATCATTCACATATTGTTATACTAACGTTACCTGTGAGGTGTATTACCAAAGCCATTAACAATAATGTCCAAAAAGATTGGACTTGGGAAGACATGGGACCCATGGAAGCCGGTCCCATTTAATCTGTGAGCTGTAACAAGACACCACAGTCTAAAACAGCGTTGTTCCAGTGAAACAGGAAACTGATCAGATTTTGAGATAAAGAAGTGAAGCAGCTGTTATGACAAGTAATGCACTGAATATTTGTGGTGACCTCATGCTTTCATTGTCCAAACCTAGTCATAAACCTGTTTGTGTTTGTGTTTCCCTTGATTTGTTTTCTTTTGTCTTAGATTATATCAGTAAATGTTATCAACTAAAGCTGATTTCAATAAAGGCAAAAAACAAATACTGGCACCAAAGGCAAAAAACTAAAATGAGAATTTATTTGATTTCCTGAAATAGTAATACATGAACAACTGATACTAGTGAAGCAACATACAAACAGCTTTAAATTCTGTTTTTGAAGACAAACTGATTCCAGATATTTGCTTTTGGCTGCAATTACTCTGAGTTTAGTTTGAGACAATACTCAGAACTTACTTTTTATGTACACTTTATGTCCAGATTTCCTTTTCCTTCTTTAGATCACACGTCAGGGTTACATGCTCAAACGATAATGAGAGCTCAGATATGATGTCACCAGTTTCCAGAGAAGCAGGAAACTGATCAAATGTTAAGATTTAAGATTTGTTGATTTGTCAGTTTGTGTCTGTCCTGGAAACATGTTTGTGTGCACAAATGAAACAAGCTTTGGACACACTCAAGAAAACATTTCATCATAACAAGGTCAAAGGTCAAGGCCTTAGATTGTAACAGCTTAACCAGATCACATCACGCTGGCATTAAAAGCATTTAATGAAGTTTCATTTTAACATGTGGACGCTCGCAAGAACCGATTGTTTGCAACACACACATTCTTTTCCTCCTCAGACTTCTGAAGAAACCACGCCTCCTGTTACTGCAGGTGAGTGTTTCCTTTAACCAGTGCTGAAGGACAAATGCTGCACAGCCTCACTCACTGCAGGGAAGCAGATGCATCAGTGTAATTTATGAGGTAAATACTTTATGTTTGGTTGTTTGTATAATTTACTGTATAATAGAAACATAAAGTGTGTCTCTGTGGTTCTAAGTGACAACTTGTTGCCTCAAACATGTAAAACTTTAGTTCTCAGATGCAGATTTGTTTGTGATCTAAGGTGTATTTGTTTATTTGTGAGGCAATTTACAACAAGTTACATTGTAATAGTTATTATCCCTCTATGCTGTACATTACACAGTGTGTGTGCAATGAAGCCCATCTACAGAGAAGAAACAGTAAAAGCATAATTATGTTAAATAATTATAAACATTTACATGAACTCTAACCTTTTTTGATTCAAAATAAATAAAATTATTCTGATCGTAGTTAAGTGTTGATAGATCATCACATAGTGGCATACATCAAAGTTGAATTAGGATGCTGTTTTTAAACCACATGATTTGTTCTTTTTTTCATTTCAACATGAATGCAGAGGTATATCTCTTTATTGTGACTATTTCCTTCTTGTTTTCCAGAACAAAATGAGCCTAAAAAGCTGGTTTGGATTTCTGGTCAGCCCAGGTAACCTGACACAAGTATTTTCAAATCTAAAGCTCAGTACTTGTTTATATGTGTATAAAAATACTTCAGAGAACTCTGCTTTTCTTCACTTACTAATTTTTACTGGTAGTTAGAAGATTATGAAGAAACCTTTTTGTTTTTGACATTGAAGATTATTATTATTATTATTATCAGAGTTATTTTATTTTCATGATTTTCTTTAATTTTTCACTTCAGAAAATTTGACTCCTGCGGTGCTCAACTGCATCCTTATTATTGTTGTCTCGGTGCCCATTCTTCTTGTTGTTACTGTCACGTACAAGTGTAAGCAAAAGAAAAACAGTAAGTTACAAATTCATTTTTCAGTTTGATACAAGTTTAATGAGCTATATGAATATTTTTCCCCTTATAATGGTATTTTAAGAGAGGTTGGATAATGAGAGATACAACCCAAGTTACTTAAGACTTTATAAGACTCAAACAAAACACTAATCTACCATGTTTTGTGTTTCTGAGAGGAGGGAGCAAAAATGAAAATAAGACAGCTGAGAGGAATTCAAGTGAAGCTTTGAACTCAGGGGAAACAGAAAATGACAACAAGCATGTGAGTAAACAATGGACATTGCTTTTATCTACTTCCGATGAAAAAAGAAGCAGAATTGCGTGTCAGAGGGAAGTCTAACCTGAACAACAAAGTTCAGTCAGAGATGAATCAGAAGCACAAAGATAAGATAGCAACTCAGGAAAAAAACAGGGGGAGGAGAGAGAAACGAACAGGCTGCACTAAAAACAAATTACAGATGGTGTAAAAATGAATGGCTGTCATGTCTGTGAATAAAGGCATGATAGTGGGGCAAACTTAGACAAATGACAAATAGACTCAAGGACAGCTTTTACAACAGGGCAACGGCCCTAATCAGTGCAAACAGTTGACCTGATTGGTTACCTCCCAGGACTTCTTTTGGGGGGTAACAACAATAATAATATTTTTGTATTTTTATAACAAAAACAAAAAAACAAGGTGCAATAATAATTAATGTGAAATAGTAACAGTATGCAATACACATACACTCATTTGTCATTTTTATTAGTTAAGTTACTGTGTTGTGATGTGTGGTGTCATGTCATGTTGTATCTAGTGCTGATATTGGACAGTTCTCCAATTTCATTTTACTATTGTACTATGTATGACTGTGCAATGACAGTAAAGAGTTATCTTACCTTATCTTAGTGAGACTCCATTGTAAAGCAAACATGAGTTTTTAGAGTTGCTGCTTTGTTGACTTTTGACAGCTTGTTTCAGTCTTTATTAGCACCACTGATAAAACAATATTTTATAGCAAGTACAACTACAGTGAACAAGTACACCACCTTCACAGAATCTGTGTGGCCAATAATTATACAATCTAAGTTCAGCAAAGTCATTAAAATAAATAATCCATTAGATTTGACTTCAATTGACGACATTTACCATTGAGATTATGCACCTGTGCAACAGAGGCATGCTGAGGGTGTCATGGATCGCTGTGTGGCAGGCAGGATGAGGACCCAATCGCAAAACTCACAGACTCAGGGGATGAACTCAAAAAGCAGCTTTATTGCTGACAAAGGATGACAGGAAATACAAAACTAAACTGGGGAAAACTAACATAAAGCTCACCAAGGAACACAGAGGAATCACACACAGCATGAGGGAGAACACGACCCAGAACTGAGGGAGGCGCAGACATAAATACACAGAGGGTTAACGAGGGAAGTAGGAGCACATGGTGAACACAGGTGACACTGATAATCATAACGAAACATGTCAGGAGTGAACACAACACTGACGGGAGATGGGCGAGGTAAAACAGGAAGTACAGAGGTTCAGACAGGAGGAGAGAGAGCACGGGGAGAACACAGACATAACGGGCTGGGGAAAACATAGAATAAACACAGAGAGAGACGAGGGCTCATGAATACACAGAGGGGGCACACAGGGGGTAAGAGTCACGAAGTGAAAGCACTTAGGGAACAACACAACAGGGCAACTCAGGAAACATGGCCTAAATAAGGAACAAAATACAAAAATACATGAAAACTAAGAATGCTGGGCCAACATGGCCCAGGACCATGACAGAGGGAGCACAGCCATATTTGACCAGTAGCTCATCTTCCTCTTATTTAAAAAAAAAATGATGAAATATTCCGGCTTTAGGTGTTTTTCTCTGATCTATATAGATTCTTATCCTCCATCAGAAGGATGCATTGCAGAGTGTCCATGATATAATGCTGGCAGTTTTATTGTGTTAAGCTAAATGACTGTAAATAGTCTGAAATTTCACTTTTAGAGCATTTCCTTCACACACACACAATATTCTTTATGTCTGATGATCGCTCCAAAACGTGCTTCTTTTTCATAATGTTCTACTTTTGTCCAAGTTAAAAGAAAAAGAAGCTGCAGCCCTGAAGCTCAGTGATGAACACCAGACTGAGGAAGGAGATGAGAAGAACCTGCAGACACTGGAGAATAATTCACCAAACCATGTTGTGGGTAACATTTTTGCAAATTAAATCTTCCAAAATTTTGAAGCTTTATTTTAAAAGCTCTAACATTTTTTTCCTCTAATCTCAGGTGGATGAGGAAGTAGCTGTGGCACAGCAGCAGCTGCAGGGTGAGGAGCAGCACAGGGGGCATGATGAGGTGAGGATGCAGACTCTGAAGACAAGGCTGCAGAGCATGAATGAAGTGGTCTAAATGAATGAAACCAGCTCAGATATTTCCCCAGTTGTCATCTAGTCCATGCTTAGCTGTATGCTAACCTAAATGAATGAATAATTGATCCTCTCAGCTGTGCTTCTGTTTGTTAGTTGGATAAAACTGAGGTGATGACACCCGACATGCTTAAAGAAAAGCAGGAGGCCTCTTCACAGCTGAACCTCGGCCTTGCTGTCACCACGAGGAACAAAGTAAGCAACATCACCTCTTACAGCACACACGACCTTATATTACACTAACTCGGGACAACCATGATATGGTACTTTTTAAAGAACTACATTTGAATGTCAGGAGACAAAGTAAACAGTTGGTGAGCACATGGTGATGGTTAGAAGGAAACATCGTCTTTTAACAATAAAAAAAGTCTTTAACATACTGGGGGTGCACAGCCGTATTTGATCTTTTCTTTGATTAAACACACTTTTGTCTTTTCATTCAGAAGACACAGTTATCAGTTTTTCAGTGGTAAAAATCAGCCAATGGAAAATGAGCTGCAATGGCAATCAATGCTGATGACCACTGTACCAAACCTGTTTTTTAGAGAATTAAAAAGGATTAAAATGTACAGCTTTTGATCTAGATCACTTAAAATCATATTTGTTTTGCAACCTGATTACACTTTTCACCAATTCAAGAATATGTGTATTTTGTTAATAATGCTAAGAAAATGTACATTTAATATACTAATTTCTTATGTTGTTTTTTTCTCTGTGATCTCAGGTGAATGAGGAAGTAGCTACAGCACAGCAGCAGCTGCAGCGTGAGGAGCAGAGGGAGGTGGATGTTAAAGTGAAGAAAAGGCTGGAGAGGAAGAAGAAGGTGGTTTGTCTTGTATGATGTTCCTTCATTCCTTCTGTATCGAGTTGGAGAAATGCAGATTTTTTTGATTACCCTTCACCTCACTCTTCTCCTAGTTTAACGACATAGTGGCCAGGTTTGAGCAGAAGCTCCAGGGTGCACAGCAGCAGAGTAGGAAGGACGCTGAGGAAGATCTTCTGGACAGAAAAGTGATTACATTTATTTTAATTTTTAATGTATCTATAGATATTTTTATATTTTTCAACTAATAAGAAATTAATACGGACAGCAGTTATGTATTGCAATAAAATTGAAATGTTTTTACGTTCTTAAACCGTCCTACTTTTGTAACTATAAATAATTATGAGTGATGATATAAAACTTGGGCCCTGTTAGGCCCTACATATATTAAATATTTACATAACTGTGATTGTAAACCACTTACAGTGGAAAATGCTGCTTTGATAAGATTTATCTGAACACAGGTTTCATCCTGATTTGTGTCTCTTGGTTTGTCTGTCGTAGTCTCCTCTCTCCTGTGACCCTGATGATTCACTGAAAGTCATTGAAGAGATGGATGCAGAGTTGAAAATGAAAGATAATGATATGCAGATGCTGAAGAAAGAGCTGGAAACCAATAAAAAACAGGTTATTTCCTTTAGTTTAATTCCATGAGTTCATCTCATATTTGTCTCTTTCATGTTTGATATCATATCTAGTCAGAGGTTCAGCTGCTGCTATGAAGCTCAGTGCCTCTAATCAGGACAGAAGTTATCATTGGTGTTTATTTTCATTATCTTTGTTGCAGTAATTGTTCTTATTCATCATAATTTGTCCCTGCAGTTTTGTCTCATATCTCAAAAGACATCAGTTCTGGTGTTACTGTAAATCTGAATGAAAGATTCATGAATGTGAATAATTGGCACAATGGGTTAAAATGATTTGCTACTCATTTTATATTTATAAAAATATGAGGTGTCGTAGTTTAAAAATCACATTTGTTTTACTGATTTATAGATCCATCAGCCATCAGCTGATCATGAGGACACAAGTCAGACTATTGATGAGCTGAAACAAACCCAAAATCTGTTGGAGAAGAAGAATGCAGAGATCAGGGAGATCAGGAAAAAGGTATACAGAAAACCCCCTTTTTAGCCTGGTGACCCGTTTGAAGATCAGAGACTGGGATTGTCTGATCTTTTGGTTTCATTTTGATCATCCTTTTCTTCTAGTTTGAGAACGAACTCAATAAAGAGAAGCGGAGACATAAGGAAGACCTGAATTCCCTGAAGGAGGAGCTTGAGGTCCAAATCAAGAAGGTCAATTCCTTGATTTTAATGTATTTATTATTCATATGATTTTAGCTAAAACACAGATATAAAAACTATCTGAGAAATGAACTTGATTTTTTTGGGGGGTGTGTTTAGTGAGGTTAGACATCAAGGCAGCCAATATTTGTCCTCATATTTCCACACATAATCTACATGAGACACCCACTGATCATTAACTATAAATATACTTTCTTTTTACTTTCAGCTTTGTGTCATGTTGGTCACAGTGCATTTGACAAACTATATATTTTTGGGGCATAGTAAAAGTTGTCATTACATAGATACTGTAAGTCACTCGAACGTTTTATTCATTTCTGCGTTCAGTTTGTCAGATTTACATAAATCTTCGATTGCTAGCATTGTGACGCTGAAGTTGATTTTATTCTATAATACTGGACTTATATTTGTAGGAAGGTTTGAACTTTGAGAGTGTTTAAACGAGAGAGAGAAATGATAATGCTCGTGCTTGTCTGAGAAAAGTGTATAAAGTGTGTAGTGAGGGGTTTTATAGCCTTAAAACATATAAGAATATTATACAATAATTGTAAAAAAGTAAAGCTGACTACTTTGTGGATTTCGCCTATTGAGGGATATTTTTAGAAAGTCACTCCCGTGATTAACAAGGAACCATTGTACTACATTTGAACACGAGGATGCTGAAGGTGCTGCTGTAGCAATAAAGTGTAGATACATTATTTATATGATGCAATACTGGTATTTTAGCATTATATGTTTTTTTTTTCAAATCGTAAAAACAATAAACCAGCTAACACTGTTAATGGTAAAAAAAAAAAAAATCAATGTAAACTTCCCTACATTCGTTCCAGCTTAAAGACAAGGTAAGTGAAGTCCAGCAGCAGCTGAAGGATGAACAGCAGAGCAGAGAGGAAGCTGAGAAGAATGTGCAGACTCTGATGAATGAATTGGAGAATAAGAACAAAGAGGTGCGTATTCATTACATTAAGATCGACATATGCACCATATCCGTGTGTTTTTCAAGGCTTTACTATTTGTTCAAAATCCTTTTTTGGGGGTTTTTTTAGCTACAAGAGTCCAAGTGTCAGTTTGAGTCTCTCACAGAGCAAACCAGAAGTCTGACAAACTGTGAACTGAAAGAAAGACACAAGGAGAAGGTCAGTGATTTTATAATCTACCCATCAATTCTGTATCAGTATTCACCTTTAAATGTTTTTTGTATAATCTAAAACTGTAAAATCTGAGATCTTTTTAAGATGATTAGATTCTACTTCTCTCGCTCTCTCTCTCTCTCTACACACACACACACACACACACACACACACACACACACACACACATATATATTAGGGGTGCAACGATATTCGTATCGATATTGAACCGTTCGATACAGTGCTTTCGGTTCGGTACGCATATGTATCGAACAATACAACATTTGTAATTTATTTTATCAATTTTCCTTCTGACGATACTGTCTGTGTTGAGCGCTCAGTGAATCTGCGTTTGACTACTCCGCCTAGGCTGCACTGTCGAGCGCAGATCCACTGAGCACTCAACACAGACAGCATAGTCAGAAGGAAGAGCGCAGGGCAAGCTAGCGAGACAGAAGTTAAGCTCTCCTTGCAACAGGCATTGAACCTCATTCAGATCTGGCGTTTGGAATTATTTTGGTTTTCATGTGACGTATGACCCTGAAGGTAAGCGAGTCATGGACTAAAGTAAAACAGTATGTTGGATGTGCCATGCAATGCTCAATTACATGGGTGGGAACTAGTGTGTTAGCGCAGTTAGCTCGTTAACGTGTTGGCCGTCTAGCCCCATGCACGGGGCGATCGGCGGTAGCTCGTTAACGGAGATTTGCCTCGTTATGGTGTTAAGGTCATTTCAACGAGATTAACGCTGACAGCACTAGTGGGAACACAACGAATATGACTGCACATTTACGCCGACATCATCCTAGTGCAAAGACAAGTGGAAGCAGAAAAAAAACAACAAGCATGCTACTAACTTTAGCCGAGTCATTTAGACAGCTGTTTAATATGCTGCTGAGAATATAGCCCAGAAGAAGCGGATAGTATAGCTTTTATTTTGGAAAGAGCCATTTCTCTGTAATAAACTCTCTTTTCCAAAGATGAGTGATTCCTCAATCAGATACAGGGCTCGCAATATCGCTAGCCCGACGTCCCGGAGCTAGCGATTTTTTCAGTCGGGCTACCAAAATCTATCTCTGCCCTGCCCGTCGGGCTATTGTAGGAAAAATATATGTCAATGCTTTTGCATTCTTTCAGAAATGTAGCTGGGTAATTATGTCATTGGCATCGGTGAGCCACTGTCAATATGTGACATATTGAAGTCGCGTTTGAATTTGCGCTTGTTTTTTTGCTTTCACTTTGCAATCGTGCGAACTGTGTATAGAGAGCGACAGCACTGATCTGTGAGTGATGATAATTTGTGCACCAATTCCTCTGACATCGTCTTATTAATCGTTAGCTTACTATGCAAACATGACAAGTGAAATCTCCCGCAGCAAGCTTAAACATGTGAGAGGTTGATCGCGCAGAGAATCGCTGACCGTTATGTGTGTGTAAAAGCATTTCAGTTCTGCTGAGCCAAATAAGACAGGTCAGGGTGAAAAAGTGACAGCCAAAGAAAAGCTTACCACAAAACGGAGAAGTTCTGACAAATCAGAAAGTGCAGCTTTATGGGTTATATGGACAAAAGAATTTCTGTGGCTGCAATATGACGAGCTAAATAACCAGGGCTGCACATAAGTGGTCCGCAGGTGCGCATTCGCTGTCAAAATAAAAAACACGCACAAGGGTTAGGGTTAAATTTAAAAACTGTACTTTTGAGTTAAAATATCTATTTATAATTTTAATAAATGACAAATTAAAAATGCATGAACATTTTTTTGTATCGAAAAAATATCGAACCCCTAATATATATATATATATATATATATATATATATATATATATTAGGGGTGCAACGATACACAAAATTCACAGTTCGGTTCGGTTCGATACTTTGGTGTCACGGTTCAATAGTTTTTTCGATACAAAAAAATGTTTGTGCCTTTTTAATTTGTCATTTATTAAAATTATAAATAGATATTTTAACTCAAAAGTACAGTTTTTAAATTTAATGTTGCTGAAACAACAAAAGAAATAAAAAAAATAAATCTATCTGATCGAGAAATCACTCATCTTTAGAAATAGAGTTTATTACAGAGAAATGGCTCTTTCCAAAATAAAAGCTATACTATACGCTTCTTCTGGGCTATATTCTCAGCAGCATATTAAATGCATATGTGCAGTCATATTCGTTGTGTTCCCACTAGTGCTGTCAGCGTTAATCTTGTTAAAATGACATTAACGACATAATGCCGCAAATCTCCATTAGAAAGTTACCGCATATCGCTCCGTGTGTGGGGCTGGATGGCGTCAACACGTTAGCAAGCTAACTGCACTAACGCACTAGTTCCCACCAATGTAATTGAGATTGCGTGGCATATTCAACATACTGTTTTACTTTTGTCCATGATGCGCTTACTATCAGGGTCATGCTTCACATGAAAACCAAGATAGTTCTAAACGCCAGATCTGAATGATGGAGGGGGAGGTTCAATTTCGGGTAGCGTTGAGGCAGTTGCCATGTTGCAACGAGCTTAGCTTCTGTCTCACTAGCTTGCGCTGCGCTCAGTGGATCTGCGCTCGACAGTGCAGCCTAGGCGAAGTAGTCGAACGCAGATCCACTGAGCTGTTGGTTAGCACTGATTATTTATACATGGAATGTTTTCTTTGGTTTTTGGGGGTTTTTTTTGGTTGTTTTAACTCTTGATACTGTATGGTGTCACTGAGAGGTAATATGCTTAACATGTTATCTCAGATACATAAACCACACTGACCTTGTTCAAATCAGATAATCCTGTCATTAAAGGAGAAAGAATGCCCCCGCTGTTTCAGCTCATGAATTCAGTGGCTGCAATTAAATATAGGTATAAAGATAGAGATTGTTTTGAACTGTAAACCATGCAGAGATACTATAGTAAAGTCCAATAATAAAATATATGGGGGTGGCCGTGAAAAAAATAAGTCTCTTTAAAATTCCCAGATTGTAGCTGACTGTTAAAAAAAAAAAAATCTTTCCTTTGTCTTGTTTTCTTCAGCCTATAGTATATATTTGTATTGCAAGAGCAGTGCAGAATAATAACTGAGGCATGTGGAATATTTACATTATGCATTGTGGGCTATATTCGCAAAAGTGTTTCCAATAATTTCACTACTGCATCTCTGTGGTCCCCAAAGGTAAGCTATTACTATTATGTCTAATAACTAGAGCTACAACAACATGAGTGTGGCCGCTAAAAAACAAAGGATAGAGTCATTAGTGGAATTAATGAGCAGAGTAAACTCACTGTAAGCTACGACTTTTCAAATTCATACCACAAAATGAAACACCACGCTGATCATTTTCTGAGGGTTGCACTACAAAGATAACTCTGGTTCTTATTGTGTGTATTTTTTCTTTGCATCATCTGCAGAAAACCAAAGAAGAAGCTGAGGAGGCCATAAGAATGTAACATTGCTGGAGATTAAAAAAAAAGTTCCCCTGAATTGCATTTAACCCTTTAATGCCTAGTGCGTCATATTTCATGCATAGCCTACAGTTTTTTGTCAGTTTTTGGGACTTCAACATCATCAGTGTGATTTCTTCCCCCTAAAAAAACACAAATAAATGGTACAATACATTTTTATGTAATTAAAAACACAGATAAGCAAATATGATACAAATTAACTGTCATATATGGAAAATGAAATGTGATTTATTGAAAAAATTACAAAAAAATTAACAAAAGGATGTTAGAAAACCCCACTATTTTCAAAAAAAAAAAAAAAAGTGTTAGCTTGGTGTCCTCTCTACATGAAAGGGAAGAGAAGTTAAGAACACCAGAAACAAAATTGTAGACCTTCTCCAGGCTGGGAAGACTGAATCTGCAATAGATACGCAGCTTGGTTTGAAGAAACTGCTCGACTGTTTCTGTACAGTGTGAGGTTACTGGGGAAAGGAGCTTTGTTTACTAATGCTTGTGTATAACAACAAAGGGGCTTAAGACATGATGGTTTTTAAAAACATGCAAAAAGAAAGACAAAATGAAAAAATAAAAGTAACATAAACAATAGCCATGTTATTGGATGTAGTGCTGTCTTACTTGTTTTCTGCTTTTTCTTCAGCTGCAGTGCTCTGAAATTTCCTGGTCACCTGAGTAAAACAGGTTTATGTTTCTAAATAAACAATCAAACTAACAAGTAGGCCTATGATGCTTGATCTTAAAGCCTGAGATATGACCTCTGAAATATTTCCAGGTATTTCCAAACCTTTGGCCTAAACAGTGCCAGATAACAGGTTTAACAAACTCCACTCAAAACAGATTAAATGTTTGCTTCTACTTTACTTTTAAAAGCTTAACAAACAAACAAACAAACAAAAAAGATACAAAAGATACACTGTCACAGATAAATATAATTGTAATAAGTAATCAATCAATCAATCAAGTAATCAACTATATTTATCTTTTAATACCTAAATCAGTTTTTGAACTACACCTCTGGAGTCTTTACATTATGTACATTTGTAATATAATTTTGTAGATTGTTGGTCAGTTGAAACACTGGAGCTCCTGCACTAAAGTGACCTGGTGTCCCACTTTATGTGGCATTTATAATTCCTTGTTCGATCCCAGGGTGCCCTCTGACCACCACCAGTAGGCAAACATGGGGTTAGTATCTTGCCCAAGGATATTTGGCATGCAGCCAGGAGGCAGCCTGGGATCGAACCACCAACCTTCTGATTAGTGGCTGACCTGCTCTGCCATCTGAGCTACAGCCACCCTCACGTATATGAGAGAAAATCTGCTCACACAGATATGTAGAGCCAAATACTGTCAATAAGGCCTCTGCAATGTTCTGAAGACAGTTAAACTTGTCAGGTAGTGATGTCCAGCAGGTGAAAATGCAGCTCCATGAACACGCACAGCTGTGGATTCCAACTGCATCTGTAGTTCTGCAAACTTTGACCCCGACAGAGTCGAGGTTTTCAGTTCAATCAGCTGCATTTCGGTGTCCTCTGTGTCCAGCCAGTTAAAGAGAGAAAAAATCCAGCTGCTCATTAAAACTTTCTGGTAAGAAAAGAAAAGAAAACTGGTCCATACACCTGAAAGTCCCGAAAACACATTGTGAATTCTGTCTACGGATGTATCCATGTACAGAGGCTTGCAAAAGTATTCGGCCCCCTTGAACTTTCCCACATTTTGTCACATTACAGCCACAAATAAGAATCAATTTTATTGGAATTCCACGTGAAAGACCAACACAAAGTGGTGTACACGTGAGAAGTGGAACGAAAATCATACATGATTCCAAACAATTTTTTTACAAATAAATAACTGAAAAGTGGGGTGTGCGTAAAAATCAAAACAAAAAATCAGCCTGGGCATTTTGACTAGACACCGGCCCACCAGGTATTACAGGAAAAGCCATAAAGCCTTTGGAAAAACAAACAAACAAACGCTGTTGTGACAGTGATGTGCACTGTTTTGTTGGTATATGTATGATTTCTATACATTTTACATCAGACAACTGCCCCTGCAGTTACCAGCTGTCAGCTACATAAAAAAGGCTCAGGGGGTTGGGAATCGCATCTGTAACCGGAAGGTCGCCGGTTCGATCCCTGGGCTCGCTGTCCTGGTCGTTGTGTCCTTGGGCAAGACACTTTACCCTACTGCCTACTGGTGTTGGCCAGAGGGGCAGATGACGTAATATGGCAGCCTCGCTTCTGTCAGTCTGCCCCAGGGCAGCTGTGGCTACAACCGTAACTTGCCTCCACCAGTGTGTGTGAATGAATAGTGGCATTGTAAAGTGCTTGGGTGCCTAGAAAAGCGCTATATAAATCCAATCCATTATTATTATTTGTCTCTCAGAAACAGTTCATAACTTCCCTTCAACTCATTCATGTGACCTAAAAGGTAAACGTGTTTCTCCATCACTGGCACTATTAGAGTCAATAGAATACATCACAAATTCCATAGACAAAAAGCAATATGTGGCTGGGTTATTCATAGACTTGACAAAGGCATTTGACACTATAGATCATGATATATTAATAAGAAAACTGGAACGTTATGGTGTCAGAGGGGTAGTTTTAGATTGGGTCCGGAGTTATTTAAGTGACAGAAAGCAGTTTGTGAAAATAAATGGTGGTTGCTCCTTATGTATGGACATTGCTTGTGGTGTACCCCAAGGGTCAGTTTTGGGTCCAAAATTCTTCAACTTGTACATTAACGACATCTGTAAAGTGTCCAAAGTATTAAAAATGGTTCTCTTTGCTGACGATACAAACATTTTTTGCTCTGGTGATGATCTGCAGAATTTATTGGAGGATATTACTAATGAAATAAGTAAAGTGAAGTTCTGGCTTGATAAAAACAAATTATCATTAAATTTGAATAAATCTAAACTGATGTTATTTGGAAATAGTAGTTTAAATACTAATGCAAAGATTCAAATAAATGGTGTTGATATTGAAAGAGTCAGTGAAAATAAATTTCTGGGGGTAATAATAGATGAAAAACTTAACTGGAGAGCTCACGTAAAATATATTCATTCCAAAGTATCACGAAGCATTGCAGTACTAAACAAGGCAAAACAGGTATTCGACAGAACATCACTTCATATTCTATACTGTTCACTGGTTTCACCATACTTAAGCTATTGTGCAGAGGTCTGGGGCAATAACTATAAAACCACATTACATTCACTTTTTACTCTTCAAAAAAAAAGCAATTCGAATCATCCACAATGCAGGTTATAGGGAACATACAAACTCACAATTTTTGCAGTCTGAAATATTGAAAATTGACGATCTAGTGAAATTCCAAACAGCACAAATTCTTTTCAAAGCAAAAAATAAAGAACTGCCAGGTAATATTCAGAGTATGTTTTTTTTGAAAGAAGGAAGTTATAATTTAAGGGTTTTTTGTAACTTCAAAACAGGGAAGGTACGTACTACAAGAAAAGGCTTTTGTGTTTCTGTTCATGGAGTGAAACTATGGAACAAACTGAATATGGAATTAAAGCAATGTCCAAACATAAAACTGTTCAAAAAGAGTTATAAAAATATGATCTTCTCGATGTATAAAGAAAAGGAAAATATTTAAATTAAGTGAATGTCTCTATTTAAAAACAAACAAACAAACAAAAAATTCATGATGTGATATTATAGTATATCAGAAATCTGTTCACTATTTTTATTACAAATTATATCAGTAAGGAAGCTGACTAAATATTAACTGATAATTTATGGCAAAGGGGTGGGATTAAATAAGTGTTTACTTCTTCCCACTCCCTTTCAACATGTAAATTAATCAGAATGTTTTTTTGTATGTAATTTGTATAGTATTTTTTTTCTCTCTTATTTCTTTTCTAAATGTACTTGTATATTGTTCACATGTTGAAATAAATTACCAATCAATCAATCAATCAATCAATCAATCAATCACCTGTTCAGCTCTGATAACACAGTAAGGACATCTCCTGGTTTCATCTTCATGTTTCCTCTCACCACATATCCAAACCGACATCATGACCAGCAGGTTTACAGCTGTGGCTCCAGCAAACATCAGCTGATAGTAGAAATTAATATTAAATAAATTCTAACAACAGCTTTTTGCCACATATTAACTTTGTTTTGTTAGTTTTTGTTTTGTTAGTTTTTGTTTGTCCTGGAGACATGTTTGTGTGCACAAACAAAACAAAGTATGGACACACAAGAAAACATTTCATTATAGCACGGTCAAAGGTCAAGGCCTTAAGTTTGTAATAGTTGCTCAACCAGACCATATCATTGGCATTACAAGCATTTATTGAAGTTTCCTTTTAACATGCGCACACTCAGATGAACTGATTGTTTGTCTGACAGGCACAAATTCTTTTCTCATCAGACTTCTGAAGAAACCACGCCTCCTGTTACTGCAGGTGAGTGTTTCCTTTAACCAGTGCTGAAGGAGTCATGCTGCACAGCCTCACTCACTGCAAGGAAGCAGATGCATCAGTTTCATATTTGAGGTAAATACTTTATGTTTGGTTGTTTGTTTAATTTACTGTATAATAGAAACATAATGTGTGTCTCTGTGGTTCTAACTGACAGCTTTAAACTGTTAAACTTTTAGCCTCAAAAATGTAAAACTTTAGTTCTCATTAGCAAATTCTGTGGTGATTTAAGGTGTATTTGTTTATTTGTGAGGCAATTTACAACAAGCTTCATTGTAATAGTTATTATCCCTCTATGCTGTACATTACACAGTGTGTGTGCAATGAAGGCCATCTACAGAGAAGAAACAGTTTAAGCATAACAAATAATTACGACTTAATTAACATGAACTCTTACCTTTTTTTGAGTCAAAATAGATAAAATCATTTATTCTGATTATAGTTGAGTGTTGATAGATCATCAAGTTGAGATAGGATGCTGTTTTTAAACATCTACATTTTTTGAGCACAACATGAATGCAGAGGTATATCTCTTTAGTGTGACGATTTCCTTCTTGTTCTACAGAACAAAATGAGCCTGAAAAGCTGGTTTGGATTCTCAGTCAGCCCAGGTAACCTGACACAACTGTATTCAAATGTAAAGCTCAGTACTTGTTTAAATGTGTATAAAAATACTTCAGAAAACTCTGCTTTTCTTCACTTACTATTTTTTACTGGCAGTTGGAAGAAACCTTTTTGTTTTTGACATTGGAGATTATTATTATTATTATTATTATTACAGTTATTTTATTTTCAGTATTTTCTTTAATTATTCACTTCAGAGAATTTGACTTCTTCTCCGGTCATCTGCATCGGTGTTGTCGGTACTGTTGTCTCAGGGGCCGTTCTTCTTGTCAAATACAAGGTAAACAAAAGAAAAACAGTAAATCACAAATTCCTTTTTCACTTTTTCACAAACTAAACACTAATTGATGATTACCAACTTAGGTGTTGTTTTTTGAGAGAGCAAAAATGAAAATAAGACAGCTGACAGAAATTCAACTGAGGCTTTGAGCTGAAGAAAAACAATGAAACCAAACATATAAGTAAACAATGGACATTTCTTCTGTCTACGTCAGATGAAGAAAGAAACAAAGAGAATTGCGTGTTAGAAGGAAGTCTAACCTGAACAACAAGGTTCAGTCAGAGATGAATCAGAAGCACAAAGACAGGGGGGAGGAGAGAGAAATTAACCTACTACACTAAAAACGAATTATAAATGGTGTAAATATGAATGACAGTCATGGCTGTGAGTAAAGGCATGATAGTAGGACACACTTAGAAAAATGTAGAAATAGATACCACAATAAAATTACCAACCATCACATTGAGACTCTGTTGTAAGGCAAACACAAGTTTTTGCTTTGTTGACTTTTGACAGCTTGTTTCACTCTCTCTTTAGTGCCACTGGTGCCACATTTGTGTGTACAAATCTAAACAAAAGTAAAGGTGCACTGATGAAAACATTTTAAATAGTATGTACACTAAAAGCAAACCATTAAAAAAGCATAAAAAATCCACTTGCATAAACTGAAACAACTTCCACGACATGTATGTACTGAGCTCCTGATCTTTTTAAACACAGAAGACACAAGCTGAACTCAAGAGGAAGGATGAGGAGACTGAGGTGCTCAAAAATGAGGTAACTCTATATAACAAATTAAAGCATTGTTCTGATCTGGAGTGCCCAGGGCAGATCCAGGACACAGTGGAAAGACTACATGTCTCTACCAGCTTGGGAGCTGCTTGATGTTCCCCAGAGCTGAAGCAGGGAGCTGGGAAGACGGAGTTCTTGGCTTTCTTGCTTACACTGCTGCCCCCATTCTACAAGCCTGGATGAGCAGATGAAGATGGATGGATGTGATAATATGTCACTGCTCTCTTCATTTTTGACCTGAGACAGATTGGCAACTCTTCCCCCATTTATATGTAGCTATTAAGCTAAGCTCTGGGATAACCAGTATGACTAAAGTAATATTGATCCTCCCCACTTTTGTTAGCTGGAGAGACTTCAGTGGCTGAGAAATGACACACTTAAGGGGTAGGGGTCACAACGGAAGTTCACCAAGCTTACCTCTGCTATCAAAAGGATGGAGAAAGTAAATCTCAAATACCAGAGGTGTGGACTCGAGTCACATGACTTGGACTCGAGTCAGACTCGAGTCATTAATTTTATGACTTTAGACTTGACTTGAAAAAATGTTCTAAGACTTGTGACTTGACTTGGACTTTTACACCAATGACCTGGGACTTGAATTGGACTTGAACCGGTTTACTTGAAAAGACTTGATATTTTACCCCAAATATAAAATTTAACATGCATATTATAAAGAGATTGAAAATGTGACGTCATTCACGGGTAGAACCGCAAAGGATTCTGGGAACTCGTGGCAAGTGGTACTAGCGCACGCAGGCTTTCAATTAAAATCAGTTATACAGCGATAAAAAGAAACACAAAAATGTCAAGAAGCTGTTGTATTATTAACTGCAATAGCCGGTCGCATGACAGCCACGGGAAGCTGACGAGTAAAGAGATCGGTTGTTATCGGATTACGTCGTTGAAGAGAAATTGTTCGAGCCATGTTTCCGAAGTAACAAAGATGCGACGGATGGCCTGGATTGCAGCCATTCAAAGATCAAATATAACGTCCCAGAACACTCCAGCTCACAGGTTAGTCTGCTCCAAGCATTTACATGAAGGTCAGTCTGCTGTTGTAGTTATTACGTATTTTATCAGAACATAATTGTTGATGTAGGTTACAAGCAAGTCTGGCGCTGAACAGAAATTGTCGCGCTATGCTCCTTTATTTATTGTGCATAAATAGTGAATTATCCTGACACAATATTGTGTTTCGCTTCTGTTATTATGGTACATTGACAAAAACATATACTTTTATTCACAGGATAAAACAGGTTTTTTGTATCACTAATTGCCCAGTACGATTACAGCATACAGTATTATTGTCACTGCTACATTTCTGTGATGCTACCAGAAATTATTTCCACTACTAATTAATTATCGTTGAGCTCAAAGGTCCTATTAATAAACGGTTAATGAATGTGTATTTATGACGACGATTTGTGAGACTGGTAAACTTATGATACGTACGATGGTCTTTCGTTCTACACGGTGCATTTCAAGGTCCTGCACCCATCCGTCGGTAAACTGTACCTGGGCTTGTTGCAGTGACCTGAAGTTACTAAACTTCATGAGTGTATGCACTCACTCCAAGAACCGTATGATTATAAATATGCATATAAATATCCTACGATGAGATAGCTGACTTCATCTAACTAGCAAATGTTTTCCAGGCTACGTTGGTGATGCAGTTTTTTTTTTAATGTGTATGATATTTTTGTCATGCGATTTTAAAGCCGGTCCTACAACCGCATCCAAGAATAACATGCAGCTTATCTCAGAACTGTCGGTGAAAATTATTCTTGGAGCTAGGTTTAATTGAGCTGCATTTTAAAGAGGTGCAATTTCACAATTTGTGTATATTTTCTAAGTTCACTATTTTGTCATGTGTTGAGAAAAACACAGATTTTAAAATTACATGGTCTAATATTTACATTTAGCACATAACTGCAACATGCTTTTTTTCGTTTTTTTGAATGACTCGAAAGGACTTGAAATTCAAAATTTCAGACTTGTGACTTTACTTGGACTTTTACACCAGTGACTTGAGACTCGACTCTGACTTGCCTGACATTACTTGAGACTTGACTTGAGACTTGAGGATAAAGACTTGAGACTTACTTGAGACTTGCAAAACAATGACTTGGTCCCACCTCTGTCAAATACATACACAAACCTTCTTGTACAATGTCACCACTGTTCCATTAAGTTTGTGTCAGATCACAACAGAAGTCATCTCAAGGGACTTATATGATGGGGAGGCAAAACCACTTAAAGAATGAAGCCTTTGTTAAAAGCAGAGTGAGGATACGCAGCAATGTTTACTGTCTCTTCAGTTGGAAGGCAAAGTAAACAAATCTCTACATAAATTAATAAACATTTTATACATTTCTAGAACCAAATCATGTAATCTGAAGGTGCGTTGTAGGGAAAGGTCAAGATCTTTAGGTGACCCTGGTATTACAGACACAGCAGAAATACATTTAAACTTAATACAACAACATGGTTATTCATGTATTTTTCAGTTGGAGGAAAATGTAGACTTAGGGTCCAATCACTCTGTTCTAAGAATGAATCGTTGCAGAAAGACCTGCAGACCCTGAAGACAGAGCTCGAGGACAGCAAATCAGAGGTTATTGTCTTTTATTTCCTTTACCTCTGTACATTCAGTTTGATATCAAGTTATATTTCAATGCACTGAATATTTTTATATGACCCCATCAACCTCCTTCTAAAGGAGGACTAGAATGAACAACATTTAGCTATTTTCTAGTGCTAAGATTGTTGCCAGTTGCTATAGCATCAACATGAACGCTTGTTCACCAACCACCTGGCTTTCAGAGAGCTTTCTTCACTTCAATTAACAGTCAACTCAACTGTAAAGTGATTTCTCATTTTGAAATAATGTTTCCCTTTGCCCAAGTTAAAAGACAAAGCAGATGAAGTCATGAAGCTCCGTGCTGAGAAAAATAGGAGCACAGAAAATGAAAAGGAACTGCAAACCATGAAGCTGAAGATTGAGGACAAGAATAAAGAGGTACATGATTTTGAGGTTACTTAGAATCATTCAAAGTGAGTACTCTTACTCACAGGACACACACAGCAGATAGTAGTTAAAATATTTATTTCAAAACATTAAACAATCTGGAACCATCACAGCAAACGTTTTTCTCCTTACTCAGCTGAATGATGAAGTATCAACACTACAACGTCTACTTAATAAAGAGGAGCAGAAGAGGAGGGATATTGAGATGGACGTGCAATCCCTGAAAACAAAGGTGGAGACCAAAGATAAAGAGGTAACTTCATTTTCATTTTTCTTTTTATTATTACATTAACCTATTACCTTATATCTTTTATTTTATACATTCAGGTTTGAATTTTACTTCAAATACCAACATTTTTGAAGATAATATATTTTAGTTGCAGTTTCTCTCTATTCAATGTCCTTTTTTGAAGATAATTACTGATGTTTAAAATAATTACATAAACTAAAATAATCAGGTTAAATATTTAATATTTGATTTGTTTAGTTAAATGTGTTCAATGTTTCTCTTTCCCCTGAGTTAAAAGAAAAAGAGGCTGAACTCTCGAAGCTCCGTGCCGAGAAAAATAGAAGAGAACAAGATGAGAAGGAGCTGCAGACCATAAATAGGAAGCTTGAAGCCGAGAAGAAAGAGGTTCATATTTTGTTCCTTAGACTTAATGTCTAATATTCGAATGCACAATAAAAAGTTGACATGCATTTTCTTCTGTAATTATGTTGTGTGCAAATGTATCTCTACCATTTTCCCTCTCCTCCCAGCTGAATGATGAACTAGCTGAAGTTCGAAATCAGCTCAGGGAACAGCAGCAGAAGAAGAAGGATGCTGAGATAACTGTAGAGACACTGAAGAAAGGGCTTGAAACCAACAGTACAAAGGTTTTTTACTTCAGTTTTTTTTCAGTTTTAAGTATTATTTCATTAGCCCATTACACCATATATTCTGTTATATTGATTCTGTGTTAACTCATGCTTTATTAATCTGTTATAATTTCTCTCTGGAACCAATGATCTCTGTTCGCCACATATTTTGTTTTTAAAATTAATGTTGATATTTTTAATGTTGACATTGTCCTTTATTGTTATTATTTTTTTGATGGCCACTGCAATTTTGTCTAAAATCTGAACGCAATAACAGCTTTATTCCATCATTTTGGTTTGTAAATATTTTCCCTATCATAGTTGAACTGAACAAATAGATAACCTATGCAGTACCTAACAGAAGCTTTTCTCTTTTATTAAGAATGACTCTGTTTTCCTTTTCTTCAAGGTCAAAGAGCTAGAGGCTGAACTTTTGGAGGTCCGTGCTGAAAAAAATAGAAGAGAACAAGATGTGAAGGAGCTGCAGACCATAAATGTGAAGCTCGAAGCCGACAAGAAAGAGGTTCATATTTTGTTCCTTAGACTTAATGTCTAATATTTCTATACATAAATAAAAAGTTGACACGCGTTTTTTCTCATCACAGTATGTAATCATGTTGTATGCAAATGTACCATTTTACCTTCCCCTCCCAGTTAAATGAAGAAGTAGCTAAATTAAAGCGTGGGAAATAGAAGCAGATGTCCTGATGTCCTTCCTGAATGAAGGAGCTTGAGACCAAAGACATAAAGGTTTGTATCTTTCATTTAGATGCATTCACCAAGGTCTTCATTACTGATTTTTCACTGAAAGACAAATGTATTCAAATAACAAAAATTTCAAATTAGGAGTTCATCAAACTATCTTTAATGTGATTTTAGTTATTCTCTGTTTAAGTGCATGGAAATATATTGGTTTTATATTTGTACATTTTTTTTAATTTTGTTTCTCTTTTTTTCAGCTTCTCAGTCATTTGTACACATAGTAGGTCCCACCCCACTTACGTATGTTCAATTCATTATTATTAACTACTTTTATATTTTTACATCATTTTTTTTATATTATACTACTTAGACATAGACAGTAGGGTTGTGGGTCAGAATGGCCTTTTAATCATGCCAGCTTGCATACTATAAAAAGTGCTTGCGTGTAGCTGTTAGGATGCCTGGGTCGTTGACCCAGGGTTTTTGAGTTTATTATTTATTATTTCTAGTCTTTGGTTTCTTTGAGTTCTGTCTTATGGTTTATGTCTCTGTCTTCTCTAGTTGCTCTGTCTCCCCTGTCAGCTGTATCCCCTTGTCTAGTTCGCGTCTCTTTGTATCCTTAGTTGCTATATCCCCGTGTCCAGTCAGTGTCTGTGTTTGTCTGTGTCTGTCTGCCCTGGTCCCACGTCTCTGTTCCCTCTGTTGTAGTGCCTGCGTGTGAGCCTGTGTCTTTTGTTCAGTCTGTGTTATGGGTTTCCTGTTTTACTTTGAAAGTCCATGTCTGATGTTAATGTGTCTGGTTTTGCTTCCCCTTGTCTCGTTAGGCCTGATTTGCCCCAGTTATGTTTCCCTCCTGTTACCCATTCCCTGATTGCTCCCTCTGTGTATTTAAGCCCTGTGTTTCTTTGTGTCTGTGTCGCGATCTACTGTTTACCTAGCTGTGTGTTCTGTCAGTCCTCCGGTTTAAGTTTATTTTGATTTTTTTCCAGTTATGTTATATTTTGAGTTCACGATTGTCTCCGGAGTCTGCACCTTGGGTCCTATTCCTGCCTGCACACAGCCACTCATAACAGTAGCAGGAGATCTAGCTCATTTTTTTTTATTTCCTTCTAATTTTTTTGTTTGTTCTATTTTGTTTTAGTTATTTGTCTGTCATAGTAAATACCACTATCATATACGTATTGAGAGTGATCTAAAAGTTATATAGTTATACTCAGAGTTTATTCATTTATTTTGAATTGATAGTGTCATGAAACCATCTGTGATGGACCGAGTTGAACAGGAGGAGCCCAGGAATTATTAGAAAAATATAGTTTCCATTTATTTAACCCCCAAAAATTATATTTACAAGACTAATAAATGTTTAGCTCATAAAAGAGGTCAAAGAAACAAAACTGAACTCAGGCAAAGACTGCAAACTTAACAAACCAAATGACTGCCCAAACATACATAATTGACCTAAACATGAAATGACATACAAGGGTATATATAATGGCTGAGCAGACCATTGTGACACATGAGGGGTAACAAACAAAACACAATCATAAATCACGAATGCAGTACAATCTAGTTTGTTAATAAACTAAACACTAAAGAAGAAAATCAAAAAACCCCATTAAACCCTAAACTCAAATATTTAATTAAATACAAATACTTTGTTTTTAAAGTAAAGAAAACACACATTCCCCCTTCAGCAGGAAGTGGTGGTGTGGTCCAATTATCTTCCTTTGTATTTAATGGTTTCAAACCCTGGCTACCATCTTTTGTCCAGCAACTCCCAGGGATGATGGCAGGTAAGAAATAAAAAGACAAAGGTTAGTCAGAAAGCAAAGAAATGAAGTAGTATGAATACATAAGTGAACTAAATGTGCGCGCTTACAAATAGAACAGATGTATCCAAACCAATCAATGAAGTTATTGGCAACTAAAATGTATTACTATGTTCAAATGAAGAATGAAAATACAAACGTTACCAACTTTAGAGTGTGGCCATGGGTTTGGCCATCACACCATCCTAGAATTGACCATGAGAACGATAAAATTACCTGTTTATCTCTGTATTGTTTTATTGTAAAGCCCAGTATTACACTGTAGTTTTTCATCTTTGAATCTTACAGTCAAGTTAAATGTTATACATCTTGTAATCATATGCATCATAACATGGATTTATCACAAATTATGTTCTGGGTGTGAAAAGTGAAGCCAATTAAGCAAAGTTTGTTCAACTTATATTAATTATAATGACCAGCAGGGGGAGACTACTGTGCAAATAAATGTACTCAGCTGTAACTTATGTAGTCATTCATTACAGATTAACCTCTCTTCTTATATTTCCTTCTCTCTCAAGTTTGAAGATAAAATAACGGAAATCCAGCAGCAGGAAACAGATGAACAGCAGAGAGAGGAAGCTGAGCAACAAGGGGAGGTCCTAAAACAGGAGTTGGGAATGGGATTTACTTAACATGTGTATATTTGTAAAATAGATGCATTATTAATTTAGGAATTAACAACACATTTTTATTTTGAACATTCATAATAAGCAAAAGGTGTTTTTGTTAAAAAGAAGAAAAATATAGTTAAAAAGTATAGTTTATACATGCAGCTGAAAACCATTCACTCCGGAGCTGCTCATCCACACACCAGCAGCAGGGTCCCTGCACAGTTTAATTAATATAACACCGTGCATTGTTTGCACAAAAACAAACACATACGATAAATGTTAGTAACAAAATAGATAAATAAAATTTTTACAAAAGACTTTTTGTCATTGTCCTCCAGTCCTCTTGTGCTCACTCACTGTGGATGTGCATCTGTATGTACATAGTGCTACATGACAGTATGTACAGATGTTTTTTTTTTCTCCAGACCTAGATAGACAATTTACTTTCTACTCATTCTTGGTAAGGGAGATTTATTTATGTACGTTTTTTTGTTTTTTTGTATCTATTTACCTGTTTTGCCAAGATAAATGTTTTGTTTATTATTGAACATGAGGTCAAAGTAGTCAGAAAATCACCTCAAATTTGAAAAAATAAAATAAAACACAAAACTAAACCCAACAACAACCCACAATACCTCATGAACTGACGATCCTATTTTATTGGTAGCTTTCCCTTCACTCCACAGCCATGCTGAGGCCTTCTACTAAAGGTAGCATAGCCTGTTATGTATAGGTCAGACATGAGTGAGAGAGATAACTAAAGCCATACTGGCTTGGATGTCACCTCAGGTCCCTGTCAGGTGTTGAGGAACCAGGACACAATGTTGAGAAGTGGACTACTGGACTAAGAAAGTATAGACATGGACAAGGGATTAGAACAGGGCTAATGATCCCACTACTGGCCAAAATAAAGGCAGTGTTTATAACTATTGGCAGCAGGCTATCCATAAGCGAGGGCTTGGAGACTGCCAAGCAAAGACTCTCAGAGATTTGGGAGTCTTTGCACATTTGGGAGTCTTAGCTTGAGAGTCAAGGCTGGAGAATGAACCAGCTGTACTCTGAGTTGCAGGGGAACAGGATTCCTGATCCAACCCCACCAAGGCTGGAGATGGAGGGATACTGAAAAGGGATATGAGAGAAGGACAGAACACATAACAATTTTTATTGGCTAGTGGATCACTGAACATCAAACTGATAGACAGTGATAAACACAGAGACCTGAACTGATTCATGCCTATTGGCTAAAGAAGCTGACTGCACTCCAAGAGCATCTGGCAGCACAAATGAACCTATTAGCCTATAAATGAACTGCTATTAGACCATGCCAGACAGTCCTGATCTCCAAGAATACCCAGAAGAGACCACTGCCATCCAACTACCAGCCAATAACCTGATTCAGTATCACATGGAAGCTTCTGTCAGCCATCATATCAGTTAAGATGAACAAGCATACTGCATGGTTCAATACACGAGTGGAGCACAGAAAGGAAGTGGCAGGGGTAAAACAACAGAGCAGTTAGCTGAGACTGCAAGACCAGACCTACAAACCCACACACATGGATCCTGGGATGTTTAGAAATGTATGGACAACATTTTAATTTTTTTATCTTGCAGATTTTCAAGTCAGAATTTCAAATGCACTGTGGTGCCAAGCACATATTGTTTGCCAAGAACAACTCGGTAAAATCTCTATAGGCTCGTTTTATTCACGTGAATCTCTTAAGTATTATTATTATTCTTTTCTACTTCTTATTTCAGTTATTACATTATGTGACATTGTCTAAGGCAGGAAAGGCTGGAGGAAGAAAGGGGCACATTTAATCAACATCATTTCAATGATGTTGAAATTATCATTGTTTGGCAAGTTTCCGTGTTAGCACGAACAATGACCTGATCCAACAGATCTGTATTGTTGTGTAATGGTACATGTAATGCAAGACTCTTCAATTCTGCTTTTTAAAGTTTTATCTGCATTTTAGTTCACACACTTTATTTGTCTTTGTGATGAATGACATCTACATCTACAAATACATTTATCTTTGTATCACACATTACTCCTTGCATACAGGTGAAGAAGGGCACTGATGCTCTTCTGCTTGAAATTTCTATGACTTGTAACATTGCATTTAGTTAATAGAACTGTTTCCTTGTACGGTGTTTAGAAGAGAGATGGATTAGATGGATTTTAGCAGTTTTACCCAGTTTTAGCTTACAGGCATGAAACATCACACTCATACAGCCAGGAGAGCTCTGAAATCAGAGTTGTGCTCCCACTCCTTTATGCACTCCAAGGAGAAAGGCAGGAAGTCACAAATTGATCATACCACATATCAAAAGGCTCGCTATGTAACCTAATGGAACAATGGGCATGCTGTTTTGTGCCCTTGGCGTTATCAGCAAGTGCAAAGGGAGTTGTCGTCTCCATCAACTGAGGCTGAAATAAGTTCATCTAGCTTTAGAAACTATTTCACTGTTACAGTGCCACAACAAAGCATATGTACAAGCACTTAAACTCTTTAAATGAGAATTGTAGAAATTTTCCATTACGCTTCACTATATTATTTTTATATAAATGTTTAATTTAGTAAATTGTGTTCACCATTTTAATAAGATGTCAGTAGTAATATACCTATACTTTTTTGCCCCCCACACCCCCACTTCCCCTTCCCCCCTGCACGTACATGTGTGTGTGTGTACGCGTGCGTGTCCCCCTGTAGTAGCCACTTTTGCACGTGCATGCGAGTTCAGGGGTCATATGAGTTCACATGTGTTTAATAGCGTTTTATTTAATGAAACCATTATGTGTTTTAATTAAACTCTTTTTAAAGGATTGTATAGGTCTCAGAGCTCTGTTATTTAGACATAGATGATTTAATTTAACTAGTTTAGGGGTATTTTAACTAGTGAGGATCATTTTGCTTTTTCTTTAGTGCTCTGAAACACACAGAGGCTAATAGTTTATTAGTTTATTAATACATATACAATAAATGTGATTCTGATTCTGAAATAAAACCTTTGTTAAGTTCAGTCCTGCCTGCGTGTCTGCAACTCTACCAGTCACACAGAGTGCTGCCTGACAGGGACCTCAATTAACCTAAAAAGTTCAATGTCAGAGTGAGCAATAACGTTTGTGAAATTATGTCTCAACTTCAATTTTAAATGATATCCACAAAGCTCCAACTTCCTCAAAATTTCACCAGTGCTGTTGCTTAACGGTTTATATGATAATTAGTTTATCCACAAGTCACAGACGTTGGCATGCTTTTCTTGGTTATCTCTAGTTTGCATGGTAAAATGAATAAGGGAAAAAGTGTAAGAAGAAAAACTACCAGAATATGTCATACGTTTAGTAAATCTTTGGAGAAATGTTCTGAGATGTTTCTGTCATGACATATTTTTTTCTTCACGTGTTTTCAGTTTTTGTGTAGTTGTCATATTTTTGTTTTGATATAATTTGCTCAAGATTAATTTTTAGTCCTCATAATTTGACATTGTGTGCTTAGCGCACCTGAGTTTCCTATCTTAGCTTCTAGTCATCGTTCTAGTTGTGTAATATTTGTTATCATCTTTTTTCAGTGCTATCTTTTGTTATTTATTTTTTTTTTATTTTCTTTGTATTATCGGGTATATTCTTATCTGCTCTGGTCCCCAGTTTCTGTCTTCGCTCTTTCCTTGAAATCTGCCATGTCTCCAGTTTGTTTCTTTGTTGTAATCTTTCTCTTAGTATCATTAATTTCTTGTTTTACTTCTGTGTGTGTTCTTCCTTTATTGGGCGTCCAGTTTTAGTTCCTCCATAGGCATTTTGTTAGTTATCCCCATCTGTGTTCTCACCTCTTGCCTTCTGCCTCCTTATCCTCTGTGTATATATTGTCTCAGGCCTGGCCTTTGCCGCGTTCTCCATCTTGCTGTGTATTGTTTTTTTTTTCTTATTTGTTCCTTCTAGTTTCCAAGTTTCCTCATTCCTTAGTTTGTAGGTTCTACTTCGCCTAAGGTTTTGATTATGAAATTCATATACTTTAGTTCAGCAATAAAACAGTGCGTTTTTTATTTTTCAACAATTTGACATGTTTTTTATTCTTCTTAGAGACTTGCAACACAGATTCTGTTCTAGGGTTCAGAAAAATACTTCAAAAAACAGTCATACTTTTCTAGTTGGTTCACTCTTCTGTTATGGTGTTCAATATGAATCACTGCTATTATACAGTAGCTAGCTTCTTCAGATTTAACTTTGTTGCAGTCAAGCAAGTTTATATCATTGAGTCTGTCTCCATGATTCTGTCCCTGAGTAATTAATTAAAAAAATGTCTGCAAATTGTGACAGTACAATCTGACCACGATATGGACCCAGCACACTCCGAGATGTACGAGCATCGGGAGGCAGCCTTCACCCAGCTGGAGGAAGAGCTCCACTGGAAGCCGTGGTGCGTCCCTGACTATGAGCACATCTTCCGTGGAATTCAGCCGGCTTTTGGACGTCCCCGGAGCTGCTGAAAACCCTCACTGCACTGTCACTGACTGGGACAGAAAATGGACAGAATAATAAGGGCTGTTTGTGAAGTGATTTTTGATTGCAGAGTTGTTTCTCCCATTTTTGATTTGAAATAAATGCAGTACTGTTATCACTTACTATGTTTGACCATCTCCAACAGCAGAATGATTTTTTTTCTCCATGAGCATAAGTGTTTAAAAACATCCAAATCAATTACAAAATGGTAAAAATTACAAATAGTTCTATGGTCACAAAAGTACCTGAAAATAAATCCATGTTCAAAACCACAACACTTTTGTGTGCATGAAACAGTGCCATGGTCTATGGAAGGATATTAGTGAAATTCAACTTAAAACCAGTCTATTTGTCCTAGAAGAAAACTGGAATGGGTTAGCAGGGGAGTCATGCGTTCAACTGATTTTTGAAACAAAGGGCAGAACTCATCCACTTTGACTGCAACAGTATATTTTCAGAATCAGAATGAGAATACTTTATTGATCCCTAGGGGAAAATATTTTTCGTTACAGTGCTCCATCATAAACAAACATTAACAAAGACAGAAAATACACTAAGTAAGAATAGCACAATATATACAGGCATATATATACATAAAAGTCACTTATTAATAAATAGCTGAAAAAGAACATGTGCAAGAAGGGTGTAGCTGTTGCAGTAAACAGTGGATGCGTTGTACAGGGAGATGGCCACAGGCAGGAAAGATTTCCTGTGTCGTTCAGTGGTGTTTTTCCGTAATCTCAGTCTCTCACTGAACGTGCTCCTGTGACTGACCAGCATCTCATGGAGTGGGTGGGAGGTGTTATCCAACATTGTCTTTATCTTGGACAACATCCGCCTCTCCGACACCACCTTAAGGGAGTCCAGCTCCATCCCCACAACATTACTGGCCTTACGAATCAGTTTATCGAGTCTGTTGGCATCTGCTACCCTCAGCCTGCTCCCCCAGCATGCAACAGCATAGAGGATCGCACTGGCCACAACAGACTCGTAGAAAATCCTCAGCATTTTCTGGCAGATGTTGAAGGACCTCAGTCGCCTCAAAAAATAGAGACGACTCTGGCCCTTCCTGTAAAGTGCTGTGGTGTTTTTAGCCCAGTCCAGTTTATTGTCAATGTGTACTCCAAGGTATTTATAGTCCTCCACAATGTCAACACTGACCCCCTGGATTGAAACAGGGGTCAAGTGTTTCCTGGTCTTCCTGAAGTCCACGATCAATGACAACAGGTTTGACAATGACAATTTGACAATGGCACGATGATGTGGGAACAACTGCCTAAGTCACCAACAAGTTGAAGATGGATGAATAGCAGTGATGGGAATAACGGGGTTAAAAGTAATGCTGTTACTCCTCAGTAACTAGTAATGTAACTTTTTACTTTTTCTATCACTACAATGCTGTTACCATTACTAAAAAGAAAATGCGGTGCGGGCGCATAATTATTTTTCAAAACACAGACAGTTGAAGCTGTCTTCAGCCTACCGGGAGCTTGGGGGGTGAAATATTTACACAAGTGCCGCAGGTTGGCTGAGGAAGGATAAAGTAGTCATGGAAAAGCAATCACATGACCAATTTAAGATGACATAGCAATACGAAGCTATGCTAAATAGAGATGGGTATTGATAAGATTTTCACGATTCTGATTCCATTATCGATTCTGTTTAACGATTCGATTCTGTATCGATTCTTATTTTTAAAAAAGGAGAACACTGAGGTCGATTAGCTTAGAACTTTGAACTTTGAACAAGATAGAAATTTAGGAGTAACATGGCCTTACAAACCCAACAGTGAGATCTTAAGAGATCCACAGCCTAAAAATTGTAAATGTAAAATAATAAAATAAATATTCTTCTGTAGCAATATAAGTATATAAGTATTACATAAATTATTCTGTAGCATTTACACAAGAATATCCAGTAATGTCCCTGCCTACAATTAAACACATTCACTTACTGAAAATCAGGGGCATCTGCTGTGGCAAATGGCAAATTGTTTTACTTTGCTGTTTTCAAAACGTGTGCATAGGTTTTTAAAATGTACAATTTATATTTGCATTTCAAGTTACTAAGATGATTTGTTAAACATACTTGCAGTTGCTATGGTAAAAAATACAACTTTTTTTTCCAGCATGAGGTTGTGCTGAAGGGAATGATGCCAAACAAGGCAGATAAATAGCTTTTAAAGGTGAAATGCAGAGATAAAATCAAAAGTAGTCTTTTTTTTTTTTTTTTTTTTTTGTAATGCAATAGTTACTTTTCCTAAGGAGTTTTGAAAGAAAAGCATCTGGACTTCTTTAAGTTGCTTGAAGACGTTTCACCTCTCATCCAAGAAGCTTTTTCAGTACTAGGGTCAAATGGTGACTGAGAACCTTCAATGACAGTTACTTTTCCTAATAATTATTTACTTTTATCATATTATAACTCAGTTACCAACTCATATTACTTTTTTGAAGAAGTAAGTAGTAACTATAACTAACTCATTTTTCAAAGTAACTTTTCAAACACTAACCAATAGTGAGGAATAGTTGCTGAATAGGCCACATCCTGCCACATTATTGCCACATCTTGTTTAAAAAATTTAAATCAACAGCTATCAGAAAGTTCCATGTAAATGTAGAATGACGAAGCACTCTTTGTAATTTTCATTTTCCTAAGGTAAAGTGGTGCAACCCACACCAGACAAAGAAGTAAAATCATAAAGGAGAAAGGACAAATAAGCCAAAATGTGACACGGTTGACAAAAAGATACACTTTCCTATAACAATGCTAAGCCTATAACTCATCACATTTCCTTGGCACTAGCAGGTTTTCAAAGGTACACCCATAGTCATCCCAGCACATTTCAGCTGGAAGTTCAAAAAACAGAGAAAGTCACTGAAAAAAAACATGCTTGGGTTTTCTTTGGTCTGAGCTATGGGGACAGATCCTGGATGTTTTTCCTGAGATCTATCACTACTGCCTACCACCAATGCTGTGTGGTTATCCATCATCAGTTCCCATCTATATCTGGAACAACCCCAGTCAATCTAGACCCTAGACAAGTGTCATTTCCTGATTTTGCAACTATGTAAATTAAAGAGAATCCTGTATATAAACACTGATCCAACTCTATTCGCACATCTACTCTGGAAGACTGAAGCTACTGGCTGATACTGAAAAGAGTGAAGACGCTCAACAAAAGGTCTGCTGCAAACTCTCAAATTATCATCTATCACTTATTTAATGAACTGTCAGTCATTTTGGGTCTTTGTTTTTACACAGAGGTACCATGAAGCTGTTGACTGTGTCTGCACTTCTTTGTGTGATGATGGCTATGTCCACTGTTGCTGGTGAGTATTGCAGCACAATAGTCATTATATAAAGAAATCATTGTATTATAAAGAGAAAACATGACAAAAATATAATTAAATATGTAGTTAAATATGAAATACAACTGCATATAATGGAGAAAGAGAGGAGGCAGGGATTGTTACATAGAGAACTTGGATTGAGAACGAGCATCCAAAAAGAGAAAAAAAAAGATACAAGCAACCCTATTGTTTTTCTGACACAAGAAGTGTGTTTAATATTTTTTGCTTGTACTCAGAAGAACACCATAGTATTAAAAGAGCAACGGCACATTTTGTAAAAAAAAAAAAAAAATAGTTGTTCTAAATTAGGAACCATAATCTCGGTTTTATTGTTTTTCTGAATTATTACAATGAATTATTTTCCTCCAGCACAGAGGTGCAGGGGTTGTCCGAATGGTTGGTCTCGGATCCATCGTCGCTGCTTTCTCTATGTTCCAAGAGCCATGAATTGGGCTACAGCTGAGGTAAACTTCTCTTACTTTGTCTCCAACACTGCTATTAAAATACATGTTAGTCCAGTTGTGACTTTGAAAAACTGCTCTGTCTGTCACTCTTCATTAAAGAGAAACTGCCTGTCCATGGGAGCAAACCTTGCATCTGTGCACACCAGCGCAGAGCACCAGCTGATTCAGAGGCTGACTGCCCATAATGGCTACGGAGTAACTTGGGTTGGAGGAACTGATGCATCTGGGGTATTTTTTTTATCATTACAATAAGTGTGTTATGATATGTCTTTTCTCCTGTCTTTTGAAGTTGTCTCTATATCTGTTTAGCATCTTACAATATAAACTACTTTGAGGAAACTTGGCACCATATAAATAAAATTTAACTGAATTTTTTTTTTTTAAACTATTTCTTATATGCATCTTTTCCAGTAGTTTGTATTCAGCTTGACTTCACTAAACTCAGTTTTGAGGGTTTTTCATTAGATGGTAATAGGTGGTGCTACCTGATGCAAGGTTTCAAGCTGGTTCGATCTGAAAATACAGCGCCTACACACTGCATGCCACCAGGTGTCCAGTCAATGGTGTCATTTGATGAGTTATGAGAGTGACTCATCACCATCATTTTTGAAAGATTGTTGTCTATATTAATGGAGGATCTGAGATGGACTACAGGGATTAACACAAAAAGTTACAAGCAGCTTAAATAATATTGCCTACCTATTAGAGATTTGCTAATTGGTTAGATCGAAAGTTATGACGGTGGGTTGATCTGTAAAAACTGTGGCTAGCCTCAATATTCTGACCTGGACTAATGCTATGTTCAATTTCTGTCCTCTAGGAGGGTATTTGGTTGTGGAGTGATGGGAGCCGTTTCAACTATCAAAACTGGTGCGGAGGAGAGCCCAATAATTCTTTGAAACAGGATTGTCTGCAGATAAATTATAGCGGTAATTGAAATCACATTGATTTACATGAGTTCTTGTGATTAAAAAAATGTGTACAATATTTTACTGATTTCTGAATTTGAAAATTGCAGGTTCCAAATGTTGGGATGATCAGCACTGTCATGTTAATCTGCCATCTATCTGTGCCAGGAAAATATCAAGACGCTGGGTCGGCACTGAAGCATGAAAATGCCGTTACCACACAAACACCCTGATATATAATGGTGTTTATATTCTGCTTGCTATTTTGCTTTCTTTCACTTTCCACCATTGCATTTGTCCTCTCCCTCTAGCACCGAACCAGATGAACAAAGTGACAAGTCAACTGTGTTTTAGGCCTCGTGTCTTTAACAGTAGCACACTGATTGTGTTACCAAAGGATTGATTTGAGCACTTTTTTTCTGCAGAGTAAACTTTTTTTGTGTTTTACGCAGCATTAAAGCTTTCAGTCAAGCATATTTTCTGTGTCATGTATCTTGTGTTTAGCCATATATAAGTGTAGATTAATATCTACCTGCAACATCTTAAAAAACAAACAAACCAAAAATGATAAAACAGAAGAGTGGACAGAGATTTTAAAAATTCAACCTAATATCCTTCATATTGAGGTTATACTTGCCAAGCACCAGTTAACTACAGTTAACAATAACTCTAGTGCCTTTTAAATAGAGTGTATATAGAGTGTAAAGCATTGAGGGCAGTACTCATCTTTGCAGTACATCCAAAAGCGCACTATTTACCAGCTGCTATAGAAAGGACAGAACAGATGTTTAAAACTATTGATATTAATTAAATCAAGTGCAGACAATGTTATTGCTCTAAATAAATGTGTGTTAAACTATGCTGCATGCTGAGGTGGCAACCCCTAACCCTACTCAAGTATATTTAAATAAATGTAATTTAAAATAAATTAAACTTAAAATAGGGACGTATTCAAAAGTTTCAGGATACTGGTCCTCAATGACTGGAGTTTGACACCAGGCCTTTGCAGAGATGTTTGAAAGGGCAAGTGTTCAAAGTTAAAAATTGACACACAGAACCAGGGTGAATAGGAGTAACCCAGAACGAAGCGAAACACAGAGAGCACAGAAAGGCAAATGCGCTGGCATGACGTCGGGGCAGCATGAGTATTTTTACATGAGTAAATTTGCTCGTACTCATGCTGCCCCGACATCAGCCAGCGCATATTGGGAATGGCATAGGCACCGATCGGTTTTCTGCCGCCCATTTCCTGGGAGTAAGGGCGCCCTCCGTTTGCGAGGTGCGCCTGCTGCTTGCGGCACAGGGAGGAGAGGGCGGGGCGGTGAGGGATTCACTGGTCGCTGGAGCAGCATCTAATAACCAACTCGCAAAATAAAACAAAATAAAAACAAAACAACAAACACGAAAACACCAGATATTATAATAAGACTTATAATTTGCACCGATGTTTTTTTCGAAATTCTATACGCGAAAAGTGAGCGCGAGAGCCCTCAGTGCGCCTGCTCGCTGCTGAAGTCAAAGTAAACTTTATTGTCATCTCCACTACATACAGTCCAGTATATAGAGAGACGAGACGACGAGGCTCCAGTTACAGCAGTGCAAGTAAACAAACAATAAATACAAGAAGAGTAAGAAAATAAATATACACTTTAGGACCAGGGGTAAAGGGATCAATAACAATTTTAAATTTATAATTTACAGTTTGATGATTTAAAGCACAGGTGTCGAACTCCAGGCCTCAAGGGCCGGTGTCCTGCATGTTTTAGATGTGTCCTTGATCCAACACAGCTGATTTAAATGGCTAAATTATCACCTCAACATGTCTTGAAGTTCTCCAGAAGCCTGTTAATGAACTAATAATTTGATTCAGGTGTGTTGAAACAGGGTGATATCTAAAACCTGCGGGACACCGGCCCTCGAGGCCTGGAATTTGACACCCCTGATTTAAAGTCTCACACACAACCCTTCGAAAGGGGAGGGGGCCGGCTGCTTCCAAAGAGCACATTTCATTCATAATGATGTAATTCCAAGCCCATTATGTATTCATGATTTGAATCGTGGGTTGTGTGAAATCCCAGAAATACACGTTAGACAAAGTGAATCTGTGAACTAAGGTGTAGATCTATTAGGTTATGTTGTGGTGATTCTTGAGTTGGGGGATGGGTGTTCATACTGGAGTGCAAAATTAAAACCAATGGAAGATGGACGAGAAAAGTTTGAAGCCATCAGGTGCTCAGTTTAGAAAAAAAAGAAAAGAAGAACAATCAGAATCAGAATACTTTATCAATCCCTAAGGAAATTATGTGGGTTACAGTTGCTCCAAGAAGAAATGGTAAAAATAGTAACAGTAACAGACTGAACTCCAAACAATACATTATGTTACAGATTTTAACATTAATTAGTCATTGTCAGTTGTTGATTCTTCCTGTTCTCATTGTATGACGAATTATGATGGCTGTTTGGTAGCCGTTTGTATACTATGCATACTCTCTCTCTCTTCATATGTGTGTGTGTGTGTGTGTGTTGGGGGGGGGGCGGCAGAGGGAGTGTTCACCCAGGGCGCCAAACAGGCTAGGACCACCACTGGCAATAAAATCAAAAACCACCAGATTTCTGTCAGACTGAATAATATTTCATGATTAATGACCAGATTTGTGTGTTGGGGTTGTTGGATATAAAGAGGGCATACCGCAGTTTGTCAGATCCATGTCACTGGTGAATGATACATGTCACTGGTCCTAGAGAAGAGGTCTGCAGGTATTTGGTTCACTAGACAAAGAAATGAATAAAGGTTGCTCTGTTGACTCACCTCTTCTTTGTGTCTCTCATGAGTGCCCTTTGCAACCCTAAGAAAAAAATATCCACAAATGTTTGCTCGGTCTTTGTTTAATTCATTGCTTACCTGTCTTGTGAAGGTGTCCTCTGATCAGTGTGACAGCATGCAGCAACACTGACAGTTATTAGTATGTTTAGCTTTACGCACTAATTGGTTTGCACTATTGTTTTAGGAATCCTGAGTCTTAGTTTGACTTTGGTAAAGAAATGTCCAAGGTACTCATTCACACTGTCATATGAACAGACACATTATCTGGTTTAAAAACACGAGGACTTACACATGAGCTTTAAATGAGCAGTCCTTACCTTTAAATCTAACCTCTCCTCTTCCTCTCCTGTCCTCTTTCTTATTTACTCAGCTTTGATCAATGGTCATGAGAATTTGCATATTAATAATCAAGGAACTGACCTCCCAGCCCATTGTTCCTTCAGTGGTGCTAGTTTCAGTCATTATGCAAATGTACTGCAATGCAAATGTTTATCAGGTTGTGGAAACCTGCAGTCAGCTGAGACTGAAGAAGTCACGTTGATGAGTGACGAAACGTTTCTCCCAATGAAAATGCTGCATCCAGATGAACAGAATCAACTTTGATATTGATATTAACTATACACCACCTTTATAAAGCATCTGTCAAAAAGTAAAAGTGAAGATGTGGGTATACATTCTGTCAGAGTAATTAATTTATATTTGTAATTCAGTGGGTTTGTGTAAGTCTTGTATCTATGTGGCATCAGCTGTTACCTGTGTTTTCCTTAGCTGTAGGGTTCTCAGATCTCTTAGTCACTAGTATAAATCAATGCTTCTAAAATAAGCATTTTTAAAAAATGTATTTACTTTTATTGTGCTTCAATCCTAACATACATGGTGAGTGCATTTCTTATGTCAACTTTTACCTAGATCTTTTTATTGTGTTTAAAAAACTTTGGCCTACAGAACAGGCTGAACCTGTTAACACTACCAGGTGATGAGTAGATGTCAGCTGGGCTCGAGTTTCAGCTTTCATTTAGCCACATGATAAATAAGCAGAGTTTCATGAACTTGAAGGCCTTACCTTTCAATCAAGTCTCTTAGATGCATTTTAATTTGCTGTTCTTCTGGATTGTTTCCATCACAATTATGTGTCTGTGTGCTTCCATCGGTGGATATGTGCTATGATAATTTTATGAGGTGTTTTGATCTCAATTTTGTTTGTTTAAATTGTTGATTTCTGTAAGTTTGTAAGATTTCTGTACATTTCTGTGTACAAATCTAAACAAAAGTAAAGGTGCACTCATAGAAACATTTTTTCACAGCAAGGTCTAACATAGTGTAGCTTTTAATGTGCAGCAGGTGAATATAAAACACTGCCATCTAGTGTAGTTTTGTTCTGATGTACACTAAAAGGAAACCATCATTTAAAAAAACCAAACCAAAACGACTTCCTTGACACAGAGCACAGAGCTGTTAGCAGTGTATAAAGGAGAAGTTACAGAGTCACACTCACCTTAAGGACCACATTCAGTTTTTGATCATTGAGGTAAATATTGACTGTGTGGTTATTTGGTATTTTAGACTGCAAACATATTTAGTCTATTTATGCATCTGTTAATTTATAATTATGCTAAAATGAAGCAAATTATTGTTCACATATCACTTTCTTTATTTTGACACCTAAACTATTCAAAATGAACTGAAAGAGAATAATGAGGTATAGATTATTCATTTTAATGTAATTGTTCTCTCCATGTAAATATGAAGGCCATTTTTAAATGTCACATTTTTCCTTCGTTTGACCTTGTGCATTTGTGGTTTTGTTGTCCTTACGCTAAGTGGAAACAAAAAGAAAACCAGTTAGTAAAAAAGTTCTAATGTGACACAGGTTTATTAAGCAAAATTAATAAAGCTTGAATGTATTTTCTTAATATTTCTTGTATTTTCAAGTTGCTACAAATTCCCAGACTGCCTGGATAAATGAAGGCTTTTTGCAGACAAAAACAAAATACTAATGTACAATTACCAATATGAATATTATGTTTTTGAGAAAGAAGGAAGCTGAATAGAAAAGCATTTCAACATTTTTAACTTTCAGCTGAGAGGAAGTCAGCAAATATTAGAAAGATTATAGATTATAGAAAATGAGACCAAACCAGTAAGTAAACAAACATTGTTCTTATCTGCTTCCAAGGAAACAGTGAGATGCTTGGTTCAGAAGTAACGTCTAATCTGAATAACAAAGATGTTCAGTCAGACATAAATCAGAAACACAAAGCTGAGAAAGGGTAATTTAATAGATAGAGAAGGGGATGAAGATATAGACAAATGTCAAACAAATTTCTACTGAATGTTTCTCTGAACACAGGCATGAACATGCGGTAAAGACTTCCGGGGCTTTATTTACACAGTTACTTGCAGAAGGGAAAATAAGGTTAATAGGGTGAATGGGGGATCCAATTGTTTGTCAGGACAGAGGCAGAGACCAGCGTCTTTCTGGTGTGACTTCTGATTTTGAGAGGGACATCAGAAACAGAAAGTAATATAATAGCTTGGTGCTTAACGGAGCCAGACACCACAGCTCTCCTAGTTAGGGCAAGGGAGCACAAAGCTTAGGGTCTATAAATTGGAGACAGAGGGGAAATGTCCAGGAAAAACTGAGAAGAAGCACCTGAATTCACGCCTATGGCAATTGAACAAAATATCAGAGCTCTAGCAGATGGAGACTGATTGAGCTAACCTAACAGATTCCCCACCCCATAGCTCAGTAAGACCTCACTCACAAAGCCTTAGACACTGGTTGGCAACTCCTAGCAAACAAAGGTTCCCTGAGTGGTTTGTTTGGAGTTTTCCAGCAGTCCCTTAGCGAAACTGGTCCCAAAGAGCTGTATGATGGTGGACTGATAATGTCCTTGCTGCTTTGTTTCGTAGCAGGAGGGGCGGTCCTGGCCATTTGGTGCCCTGGGCAAACATTCCCCCCCCCCCCCCCCATGCCCCCCCCCCCCCCCCCCCCCCGACACACACACACACACACACACACACACACACACACACACACACACAGACACAGACACACACACACACACACAAAACATACGAAGGATTAACATATTGTGAAAACTGTTGTCGGAACCATACTGAATTTAACCAGATAAATATTGTATATAGTAATAATAATAATAATGGATTGCATTTATATAGTGCTTTTCAAGGTCCTCAAAGCGCTTTACAATTCCACTATTCATTCACTTTCACATTCACACACTGGTGGAGGGAAGCTACAGTTGTAGCCACAGCTACAATAGTGAAAGAGAGAGTATGCAAATGGCTAACAAACAGCCAATATATTTCATCATACATTGAGAATAGCAGACAAATCAACAATACGACTCTTCCAATTAATGGCTAATTAATATTGTGCTGAACACAGTCCAAAACATTCAATAAGCCACATCAGTGTCTACTGTCTGTCTAACAAAGGTAAACAGAAGTTTTCAGTATCTCTACTAACTAATGTTATCTTGTTTCAGGATACATAATACCTGCCGTTATCCAAAGACGCATCTGCTTACCTGTATCTTTTGCTCATTTCTCCTCTTTTCTCTTCTTTTTCTAAACTGAGGACCTGATGGCTTTGTGCTTTTCTTGTGCACCTTCCATCAGTAATTTTGCACTCCAGTATCAACACCCAAACCCACAACATGACAAACTTTGGACAAACTGCCCGAAATGTTTTTATTTTGTTTTTAAATTTGTTTAATTTTGCGAGTTGGTTATTAGGTGGTTATCCCCCACCGCCCCACCCCTCTCCTCCCTGCGTGGCAAGCAGCAGGCAAAACCTTGTAAACCAGGGGTGCTCACACTTTTTCCGCATGTGAGCTACTTATAAAATGACCAAGTCAAAATGATCTACCCACTACAAAAATCCAAAACATAAACTTATTTATAAATATATTGAGGATTCTTTATATCTACAATGTATATACATGCATAACCGCAATATCCAATATTTCACAACACAATTAACTATGTAAATTTTTTGTCATTACCTGAGTTTACTCTGATGACTTGCACTGAATTGAATCAGCCAGGGATGCATAGTCCGGACAGTAGCTGCTGACGGCCAGGTTTAAGAGAAAAAACCGAGAGCTAAAAATTGGAGTTAACTCGCTGACTAGCTTGTCAGTTTTACTACACTTCGCGCCGCTGTTTGCGCATGCGCAGCGACCTAAGCGTCAGAAAAAATCTGCTGTCATCTGACTGGCTTCCCTGTATCAATCAAGTGACGGGATGGATGATAGGCTGGCATCTATTTTTTTAATGCCATGCGATCTACCAATACTACCTTTGCGATCGACTGGTCGATCGCGATCGACGTATTGAGCACCCCTGTTGTAAACGGAGGGCGCCCTTACTTCTCGCAAATGAGCAATTGAAAACGGATCGGTGTCCATGCAATCCCCAAAATGCGCTGGCATGTCGGGGCAGCGTGGATGCAAGGAACTTTTTTTTTTGCCGATGCAGTGATGCGGCCCTCAGAAACTTCACAGACAGGTTGTCACGCCCACTATGATGCTGCCCTGGGCAACTGCCCATGTCGCCCATATCAAGAACCACCACTGGCTAACAGACTGTGACATTCACCTGTATCTTGAATAGAAGATGCCAACTTGTCTGCAAACACTCATGAACTATTTGCTGAGCAGTCATGAAACTGTGGTTTACATTGCACTTTTCTGAGTTTTACTATTGCCCAGTCATATATATACAAACAAATACTGACTGTTTTTAAAACAGGGCCTGAATATTTTTTTATTCACCAAAAATGTCAGATTTTCTACCCAATCAATTATTACATTTAAGTATTAAATGAAGTAAAGCAAAGCTATTTGGTTATTTTATATTAGTTTTTTTTTATGATCATGAAAAACTCTTTAAATCATTTGTCTTCATCTATTGTGTAGCCAAGATTTTCACTGTTGTCAGGATGAGCAAAACTTATCTTTTAAGATGACTTTTTAAAGTCCAATTCTATATTTCTCACTTAGACTAGACTAAAGCAAATGAAGCTATGGACCAGACAGATGGGGAAGACAAGAACCAAGAACCTCAGAAGGAAGCGGAAAAGCAAGTGAACACAAATGAAGTGGAGATGAATGAGATTGAAACAAATGAAGCAAAGACAATAAATATGGTCAAGATTAATGAGCTGAAGAATGAGATGAAGATGAGTGATGTAAAGACAAATGAAATCGAGGCCAACAAGGTCCAGACGAATGAGATAAATATGAAGGACAGCAAGACCAATGAGGTGAACGTGAAAGATATTTCTTTATCTCCCCTTTAAGACAGTGATTAAGTTCCAGTAACACTCATATTTGGTTTCAGTTCTTATTAACCACTATAGCATATTGTACATTTCTGTTAACCAAATAAACACAGTACTAAAATAATATGACCAAACATTTCATATTTATTTATTTATCGCCCATGCTTCAATGAAAGAAGACGCCTGTAAGTGAGCTTCTGAGTAAAGACATAAAAGCTGATGTCCAGATGCTGCAGGATGAGAATGAACAGAATGAAAACCTGCAGACAGTCAAGCAGTTGCAGAAGACACAAGCTGAACTCAAGCGCAAGGATGAGGAGATTGAGGAGCTCAAGACTGAGGTAATTCTATATAACAAATTAAAGCATTGTTCTAATCTGGAAGGAGAGCCCCAGGCCAGATCCAGGACACAGTGGAAAGACTACATGTCTCTACCAGCTTGGGAGCTGCTTGATGTTCCCCCATTATGAAGCAGGGAGCTGGGAAGACGGAGGTCCGGGGTTTTCTTGCTTACACTGCAGCCCCCATTCCACAAACCTGGATGATGATGGATGGATGTGATAACATGTCAATGTTTTCCCTGCTCCTCAGGTTAAGAGCCTTGGTGTCACCATAGACAGTTCACTTTCCTATAAATCTCACATTAATAATCTCACCCGTTCTGCCTACTTCCATCTACGCAGCATTAACAGATTGCTTCCTTCTCTTTCCACCCAGCCTACGTCTATTCTTGTCCACAGTCTTGTTACCTCCTGTATTGACTACTGCAGTTCTCTTTTGCATGGTCTCCCCCAAAAATCGCCCCATAAGCTTCAACTGGTTCAGATCTATGCTGCTCGCATTATTACCAGAACCCCCTCCTACCAGCACATCACCCTGTTCTTCAGAAACTTCACTGGCTCCCTGTGAAATTCCGGATAATATACAAACTTCTTCTGCTCACCTTCAAGGCCATTCATGACCTCGCACCTCCTTACCTTTCTGACCTGTTAAGCACTACCTTTTCTGCCCACTCACTTCGATCTTCTTCTATCCAGCTTGCTGTACCTTCCTTCCGCCTCAGCACCATGGGAAGCAGGGCTTTTAGCTGTTCTGCTCCCAGGCTGTGGAACTCTCTACCCCCAAATATAAGAAACATTGGTTCTCTCCGCCAGTTTAAATCCCAACTCAAAACCCATCTGTTCACATCTGCATATTCACTGCGAACCCACTGTTTGTTTATTTTATCTTGTGCTTTTGTTTTTATTGTTCTTCATTGTGTCATTGTTCTATTATGTGTTTTTATCTATTGTACAGTGTCCTTGGGTAACTTGAAAGGTGCTTTATGAATAAAATGTATTATTATTGTTATTATTATTATTACTATTGTTATTATTATTATTATTATTATTATTATTATTATTATTATTATTATTATTATTATTATTACTGCTCTTTTCATTTTTGAGCTGAGACAGATTGGCTCTTCCCCCCATTCATTATGTAGCCATTTAGCTAAACTCTAGGAGTATAACCAGTATGCCTAATGTAATATTGATCCTCTCCACTGTGTTTGTTTTTGTTAGCTGGAGAGACTTCAGTGGCTGAGAAATGACGAGAAGTGGCTGAAAAGGGATGGATGAGTTGGATGAGTCACAACGGAAGTTCACCAAGCTTACCTCTGCTATCAAAAGGATGGAGAAAGTAATTCTCAAATACAAACACAAACGTGCTCATACAATATCAGCGCTGTTCCATTAGGTTTTGGTGGTAGATTACAACACATGTCATCTCAAGGGACTTATATGATGGGGAGGCAAAACCACTTTGAGAATGAAGCCTTTGTTAAAAGCAGAGTGAGGATATGCAGCAATGTTTACTGTCTCTTCAGTTGGAAGGCAAAGTAAACAAATCTCTACATTGTGAGAATCAGTTTTATGTGAAAATATAAACTATAAATAAATATTAATAAACATTTTATAAATTTTTAGCACCAAGTCATGTCATCTGAAGATGCTTTGTAGGGAAAGGTCAAGACCTTTCACTATAGGTGACCCTGGATTTAGAGACACAGAAGAAATACATTTGAAGCCTAATACAATAACATGGTTCTTCATTTATTTTTCAGTTGGAGGAAAATGTAGACAGGGTACAGTCACTCTCTTTGAAGACTGAATCATTGGAAAAAGACCTGCAGACCCTGAAGACAGAGCTCGAGGACAGCCAATCAGAGGTTATTGTCTTTTATTTCCTTTACCTCTGTACATTCAATTAGATATCAAGTAATATCTCAGTACACTCAATATTTTTATATAACTCCATCAACCTCCTTCAAAAAGAGGACTATAAACAACAAAATGTAGCTATTTTCTAGTGCTAAGATTGTTACCAATGTTTATAGCATCAACATGAAGGCTTGTTCACCAACCACCTGGCTTTCAGAGAGCTTTCTTCACTTCACTTAACAGTCAACTCAAATATTCCTCTTTTGAAATAATGTTTCCTTTTGCCCATGTTGAAAGAGAAAACTGATGAAGTCATGAAGCTCCGTGCTGACAAAAATAGGAGCACAGAAAATGAGAAGGAACTGCAAACCATGAGGCTGAGGATTGAGGACAAGAATAAAGAGGTGAATGATTTACCATTTTAGTACTATTAAGCTTTCAAGCTAAGATAGGGCCTGTTGACATGAGACCAATTACATTTTTTTAATTATATCTTTAGATATCAAATATGATTATTTTTTTTATTCCACTCATATCTGTTTTTTCAAAGCATTTTTTAAACAAAGTATTAAAATCCGTTGTCCCCTAAAATGTTAACATGTAATTTAAAAGGTAGAGATTGAAACCTCTTGTAAAGATAGCTTTCATATCTTTTCCCTCTCCTCCCAGCTGAATGATAAACTAGCTGAAGTTCAACATCAGCTCAGGGAACAGCAGCAGAAGAAGAAGGATGCTGAGATAACCATAGAGACACTGAAGAAAGAGCTGGAAACCAACAGTACAAAGGTTTACTTCAGTTTTTTATTTTTGGTATCATTTCATTAACCCATTACACCAGATATTCTGTTATATTGATTCTGTGTTAACTCACTCTTTATTAATCTGTTATAATTTCTCTCTGGATGTCTCAGTTCTCCACATATTTTGTTTTTTAAAAGAATATAGATGTTTTTAATATTGATATTCTTCTTTATGTTATTATTAGTTTTTTGATGCTCGCTGCAATTTTGTCTCAAATCTGAAATCAATATTCGTTCATTTTGGTTGGTAAATATGTCCCCTATCATAGTTGAACTGAACAGACAGATAACCTATGCAGTACCTAACAGAAACCTTTCCCTTTTAGAAAGAATGACTTTTTTTTTTCCTTTTCTCCAAGGTCAAAGATCTAGAGGATGAAGTCCTCGAGCTCCATGCTGAGAAAGTTAAGAGGTGGGCAGATGAGAAGGAGCTACAGACCATACAGAAAAAATTGGAGCAAAGAATAAAGAGGTTAATTTTTCATTACTTACAATGAAGAATCCGATGGTTTGAGGTTAATTAGTGAATGTGTGGATGACTGGTTGTGTAAAGTGCTTTGGGGTCCTTAGGGACTAGAAAAGCACTATACAAATCACCATTTAATTAGAATCATTCAAAGTGAGTACTCTTACTCACAGGACACACACAGCAGATAGTAGTTAAAATATTTATTTCAAAACATTAAACAATCTGGAACCATCACAGCAAACGTTTTTCTCCTTACTCAGCTGAATGATGAAGTATCAACACTACAATGTCTGCTTAATAAAGAGGAGCAGAAGAGGAGGGATATTGAGATGGACGTGCAATCCCTGAAAACAAAGGTGGAGACCAACGATAAAGAGGTAACTTCATTTTCATTTTTCTTTTTATTATTACATTAACCTTTTACCTTATATCTTTTATTTTATACATTCAGGTTTGAATTTTACTCCAAATAGCAACATTTTTGAAGATAATATATTTTAGCTGCAGTTTCTCTCTGGAAATTGCTGTTTCTATTCAATGTCTTTTTATGTTTACATTAATTACATAAACTAAAATAATCAGGTTAAATATTTGATATTTGATTTGTTTAGTTAAATGTGTTCAATGTTTCTCTTTCCCCTGAGTTAAAAGAAAAAGAGGCTGAACTCTCGAAGCTCCGTGCTGAGAAAGATAGAAGAGAACAAGATGAGAAGGAGCTGCAGACCATAAATAGGAAGCTTGAAGCCGAGAAGAAAGAGGTTCATATTTTGTTCCTTAGATTTATTTTCACAATATAAAAACAAAGTTGACATTAATTTTTTTCTCATTACAACTTTATTGTATGTAATTATACTGCATGCAGAACTCTTATAAATATACCATCACCATTTTTACAGCCTCTGCTGTAGTTTAGCTACAGCAGAGGCTTGGGAAAGAGAAGCAGAGGAGGCAGGATGCTGAGATGGCCCTGAAATCCTGAATGAAGGAGCCTGAGACCAAAGACATAAAGGTTCATATCTTTAATTTAACTGCATTCAAGGTCTTCATTACTGATTTTTCATTAGAGGACAAATTTATTGAAATGGCCTAAACTTTACATTGGAAGTTCCTCAAACTATCTATAAAGTGATCTTAATCCTTTCCTGTTAAATTGCATTGCGGTATATCAGTTTTATATTTGTTAATACCCAGCATATACATACATACTCTAATATGATAAATACTCTAATCTGACTTATACTTTAATAGAAGTTAATTTTAGTGATTAATTCATCCTCAGTAAGTCATTGTTGATTCCGCCCCTCAGCCATTTATGCACATAGTGGGTCCCACCTCATTTACATGTGTTCAGTTCAGTTTATTACTAACCTATACTAATACTAAAAGTGGCTGCGTGTAGCAGGAGCTGCAGCTAAGTTTGGCAAATTGCATTTGACACATTTTGTGTGTGTGTGTGTGTGTGTGTGTGTGTGTGTTTTGTCCAGAATTACATTGCACTTTTCATCTTTAAATCTTACAATCAAGATAAATGTTATAAATCTTGTAATCATATGCATCATCAACAAATTATGGTCTGGGTGTGAAAAGTGAAGACAATGGAGCAAAGTTTGTTCAACCTCTATGACCAGCAGGGGGAGACTGCTCTGCAAATAAATGTACTCTGCTTTAACTTATGTAGGCGTTCATTACAGATCAGCCTCCTTTCTTATATTCCCTTCTCTCTCTTCCAGGTTTGAAGTGACTGAAGTCCAGCAGCAGGTAAAAGATGAACAGAGGAGGGAGGAAGCTGAGTAAGAAGTGGAGCTCTTCAAAGGGGAGTTGGATGAGTCGAGTACATAATTACAATGTCATTGGCTGTGGATATGGTTCATGTAGTCTGGGTCTAAAGCACTCAGATTGTTTCCTCTTCGTTCTTAAACCTCTGTTTGTCTTCTTTTCTCTGTATTTGCCATATTATCACAGCACTAAAGTAGAAGAACTGATAATGTTTTTTTTTTTAGATTCACACTAAAATCTGAAAAATAAAGCAAATGATTTACAGATCATTATATTGGTAAAATGAAAGTGTAACCTGGTTTTTGTGTGTATATAATCTTTTATTCAGCCGCAGAGAAATCTTTGACAGCATCTCACATTTTTGGAGGAAACTGTGATTAAAAGAGATCTTCCTATCTTTATCTGGGTTGCAGGGCAGCTGGAGCATAACCCAGAATTGATAGAAGGCGGGTTAACCTTGGACAGGTCGCCAGCCCATCGCAGGGCTAACACAAAGAGACAGAGATCCATTTAGCTCTCATTCACACGTATAGCTAATTTGGAAGTGTAATTAATCTAGGTCTATTAATTGCATGATTTTTAACTGTGGGAGGAAACCAAAGTAGCCAGAGAGAACCCACTTGAAACTACACTGATTGTGAATTTGAACCCAGGACCTTTTTGCTGTGCGGTAACAGCACTAACCACCACACCATTGAGCTCTCAAGCTAGGCTTAAAAAAAAGTAGGAAAGCTAAGATTACAGTGATTTTACTGACGTTTGAAATCTCATGTGATCTTGTGAATTTCATGAGTCCAGGCAACTAAGCACTCTCACTAGATTGTAACATGTCATCTCAACAAGAACAAATTAAGTTGTTGAATTTCATGCAGATGCTACATGATTTAATTAGGTTCACCATAGAAACATGAAATTATTTTGTTTAAAAGCTTGTACTTCAGTAACTCCTCATTAATCAGGAACTATGGATTAAAGTACTGTAGTGTACTGTAAACCTGAAAAAAAATGTAAGAGAACAACTTCAGATCCTGAGTGTGTGAGGACAGAAGAATCAGCTTTATTTCAGATTGGAGAGATAAACTTTATATTTTAGTTTGTGATGATTCTGTTCTCTTTGTGATTACAGGAGCTGCCCTCAGATTCAGACCTCAGCACCACCCAGTGACAGCAGACAGATCATCCAACATGTTCACATGTTAACTGCAAAATGAACTGATGAAAACAGTGCAAAGGTTAAAGTACCACATGTGCTGTAGTGAAAGCTGCAGCTGTTTTATTGATAAAGTTAAAGACAAAAAAACAAAAGGATTAATCACCCCTGTAACTATGTCACTATATATCAGCATTAACAGGACCTCAGTTTGGTGTTTCAGAAAGCTGCTGATCTCAGACCTGCACAGCTTCCGTTTTAAACACTTGATGTACTCAGCTGCATGAAGAGCATATGAGATTTTCTCTGACACAATTAAATAAAACCTGATGAAGGTCAAAGGTCGTCACTTGTATGATGAACTACAAACTTGTCATCTGGAATTCTTTCACAATTTTCTGCAGATAGTGTGTTATTTATCATGAAGTGATTCAGAGTTATTCATACCAGAGTAACCAGAGAGGATCACATATTTTTAAATGTATAACTTTCTACAGGACTGAATATAATACCTTTATGTAAAAGTCCGGAGCCTCTGGGGAGTATCTGAGTATTTATAACATTACACAAACCAAAGGTCTCCATCACAGTGTTCATGAAATGCTGGGTTTATCTTCTGGGGCGGGCCTACGGAGGAGTGATGAAGATTTCCCTGTGAGGGAGCTGCTGGTGAAGATCATGAGTCCTGCTTGATCAATGCCATGCGCTTCAGTCTTCCTGGTGTTTCTTAAATGAAGCCTCTTACAGTGGGTCAACAGAACTTATGGCACAGGACAGCTGTGATGAAAGAAAGGGAAGAAGTTTCTCCAAACCTCTGGACCCAGAGACCCAGCTTAGTCCTCATGGTCTCACTCAATAGTTTCTCTCCAGGGTGAATGTAGCTGTTGATATAATATGGACTCTATTATTAAATGAAAAAAACAAATTACACTACACTACTGAAACGTTCTGCTGATGTTTTAAAGGTTTCCATGTTACCAGGCTGTAGAGGGCTCTGAAGATTTAAACAGTTTTAGATCCATTACACTCACAGTCTTATGCTAAAATCTTAAAGGACCGCATTATATTTTTGATATTAACAGTAACTAAATCTAAACTCTTTAAACGTCAAAGTTGATCATTAGATTGTTTTATGACACAACAGTGGTGAGTGTTCCCACCTTCTGCTCTTTGTAACTTAATGCGATCTTTCCGTTTTCGAGTTTTGGACATGATTTTGGAGTATATCCGGTAGCGATTGACCACAAAGTAAAGCTACCGGAAATGTACAACCCTACATCCGGTCTCAAACCAGGAAGTTAGCATTTTCTCGTGCACAGGGTCTATTCCCAGTTTATGTTCACAAACAGAAAAGTTCATAACTATAATGATTTCATGGTTTTTAGTGATTTAATGTATTTGCATTATAAGGTTGATCGCTGTAGCAACTTGCCAAATGTGTAAGTCAGTTCTAACTATGCATTTATAATAATCGACAATGACGGCAATACTGTCGTGACTATGACAGCAGGAGAAGTTAAAGGTTTAACTAAGGTTTAAAAAAGAATGTATATGAAAGCATTTAAATGCTGACAAATATAATGTACTTTTTTGTATTCCATTTTTCTTTGTTAAAAAGAAGAAAAATATAGTTTTATAAATGCAGCTGAAATACAGGTTAACAAACTCCAATGCATTTTTAGATCAGATGAGGGTGGCTGTACAAAACGGTATAGAAGTAGATATAAATGTATAAATAGTGTACAAATTCTCTACATGAAACATGTTGTGAGCATGCAGTGTGTGTCATTACATTTTGTGTGAAGGCAGAATCAGAAGTGATCTTATCTTAAAGTTAACAGGGGGCAGTCAATTTTCTGCACTTATGCACTCAAGGAAAAAAAAACATGTTTAGTACACAAACTAAATGCAACACATAGAGTTCATTCATGACCACCATTATCAAAAATATATATATATTATTATTTTTATTTATTTATTTCTTAAATGGGTTTACTTAAAAAGAGGCCAGTGGGGATTTCCAGTTCTAGTGTATTTCTTTATTTTGTTCTTTCTTTTTAATATGTATATTTCTTTGCAGGTGCAGTGTGGACCACAAAGTGGGTTAAAGTGCTTAAACATATCACCGTTATCTCTTCATCAGCTGTCAGCTTTATATGTCAGCACAGTGCACGACGTGTGTGTGCAAACGCATCTGTATGCAGCCTTAGATGATAACAACAAGGACCTCTTCCTCAGTCGTCGACCTAACAAAAAAAAGAAAAAAGTAAAGATGCAAATGACCAGACAGGAAATGAGCGTGCTTAGCACCAACATGTCGGGGGCATTTCACTCATATGAGTCATTTCTGGATTGTGGGACTCAATGTTTAAATTTGAATTGGTGCCATTATTATGATTATTATTATTATTATTATTATTATTTAGATTAATAACAAGGTCTCTGTATATGTGTGTTAACCTTTTCTCCTGCACTTTTGTGTGTAGATGACTTCAGTGTACAGCACGACCACAGGGTCAATTTTACCTGCAGCAAAAAAAAACAAACAAGCAAAGTGTTGCAGAGCATTTAAATGATAAAAGTTGGACACATGTTTATTTGTTTCATTTACAGTATTTTAGCGGAGTGAAACTGTAACAGTCTTCTGATTGTTACTCTTCATATCTCACAAGATAGTAATTTCTTCTGCATGCATACCTTTGCTGCTGACGCTGAGCAGAACAGCTGAGAACAATAAGAGGAAGATGCAAGCCACAGGAAACCGAAAGTGTGTCAGGCCAGGATGACGCAGTTCAGGATGTCCTGCTTCAAAGCACAAAAACCACAGGTTAGCATGATGATGGAAACAACTATGTCCACTGTGTACATGGCTCTTTATTATTCTTTATTTTCATCATCAGTGATTTAGGGCAGAACAGAACTGAGGATCCTTCGATTTGCCAACCAATTTATCAGGAACAGAAAAGAAAGTCCCCTGACGTCATTGCACTATTTCACCTCCTTAAATCTGTCAGCTGCACATGCATGACACATCCAGTTTAGAGGATTTCACTGTTGTCACTGGAGAAGGCTGTGAAGTCTAAGCTTAACCACAACGCTCCTTCAATGTGTGAGACGTCACACTTTCTGAAGATGTCGAGGAATTCTGCTGTTTTGACAAATTAACATGCATAACCATTACTGCACAATGCCAGAACATATGTAATGACAGGTGATGAAACTGGATAACTTGCATGAGCATAATCATCTTACTCCTACTTCCTCTCTGTATCTAAGATGGTGAACATTGGCAGCAGGGAGTGGACCGCTTCACAATCAAACTTTTACTTTTATTACACCATCAAGTACCAGCAAAGTCTGTACTGGTACTTGTCAGGATACATTTTTTGACTTAAAATAGCACTTTTAAGTAAAAGATTAGATGAATTTATCTTTGTAAGCCAACAGTTACGTTGTTAAATGCAATTCACATAGTCATCAACAAAACTTTCAAAATACGACCATCCTGATATCATCACACTGCCAGGAGCAGTTTGATCAATTTAAAGCAGCTTAGATTCAGTAGGCGTAAGCCAGTATACATTTGTTCCTAATAAAATTCACTCTACAGTTAAACGAAGTAATAATAATAATAATAATAATAATAGTCTTACCTCTGACAGTCATCCAGCTGTCAGGTGATTCTCCTGCTCCAGAGATGTTGCACTTGTAGAGTCCCTCATCACATTTAGAGACTCTGTAGATAGTCATGTTTCCTGTTGAGCTGCGCCCAATAAGAAGCTCATTTTTGTAAAATTCACTTATGACATTATCATAGAGAGTGGCCATGTATTTACAGTTCAGAATTACAGTATCTCCCTCCATCACAGGATGAACGGGACTCTCCAGGATCACAGAACCAGCTGAAACACAAATATGCAAAAGGTCAACGTGATACTGGAGTCTACTCAGTTCTGGCTATTTTAATTGAAACAAACAAACAAACCAACAAAGAGCAAAACTTCTTCTTCTTGTCACGCTATAAATTTACAAAATCAAGAATCCATGCTGGTATAAAAAAATCTAAGTTAATTAAGTAATGAGAAAGTACATTAAGACATACATTATACTCAAACATGCATGTGCACTCTGTCAGGTTAATATTAATTATTGGACCGGGTATGTCAGCAGTGTCACCGGGAAAGCAGGAGGACGGCACAAATGCAAACATTGCGTTATTTAAGACTACTGAGCTGGGCAGAGGGTGGGAGAGTTATGTCTTCAAGCAGACTGTAAGCAAATGGACATGGAGGTGCTCAGGAGCTGGAAGTATTTTTTGTTTCTGTTATACGTAACAGCAAGCAAGGTTTATGTAAGTTTATGTAACTTTACTTGTAAAGTTTCTTCTAGATGAATACCTCCCTACCACAGACAGTTTGCAATATATTCCACAACTGCATTTCTTGAAGCCCTAAATCACAACTGAACTGCTTTTATCAGCTTGCCATTTTCACATGAGTTTGTTTTTCATCATCATTCATTTAGAGTCCTTAGAACAGGAATGCAAAATATTTTTAAAAAAGAAAGAATTTGAAACACATGACCTGACAATTAGATTCACATTTTAAGTCCATTGTTAACAGAAGAATGAAACATATCTTAGTGGAAACCTACCTGTTACTGTGATGGTGACAGCATCGAAGCACTCGCCTGCTGCAGACTCACACCAGTAAACTCCAGTGTCTGCTGGGTAAAGGTCACTGATGTTGCAGTGAGATTCATCTATTCCATTTGAGGATGAGGGACATGTTGTGTTTATGTATAAGGACGTGTTCCTCTTAATACGCCACACTGAGGAGTTGTCCTGCTGCCCACAGCTCATGGAGACAGACTCATACTGGAAGAACTGGGATTTGTTGGGAATGATTCTTAGAGAAGCTGCACAAAACAGATAAATGATGGAAAGCTCAGATTTTTAATTAAATGCACAAATATATTTAGGTTATTAGTGGAAACATTCTTATTGACTGACACAAAGGCATACTTTGCAGGAATGAAAATTTATGAGTATTTTCATACTATTGTCCATGTTTATGAAGTTGAAAATAAAGTGCCTAAACCATACATTAACCCTTTAAGACCTACCATAGAACCAAGTCCACCAGAGCTTATATTATATTTTTACCTGCTGTGGTGCCATTTTTGGGAGCATTTCAAGTTGCTATACATCAATACAACCATTATAGCCCAGATTTTAATATTGTGTCTGCATCAAGTGCATAGTAATTACATAAATTGCAAAAAAGTGCAATAAACTACAAAAAAATTGAAAATGTTTTTTGCTTTTTTATATTTCTAGTTAGAGAAATTCAATAGGCTTATCCCTCAAAACTGTAAATACAAAAAAGTTGCACAAAATAGTTTCCCACCACAGGAAATTTATTTTGAGTGTCTTCATAGTTTTATTTTTGAAATACACCAATTTCTATACACTGCAGGAAAAACGAAAATAAATATTATAGTGCAAATTTGCAACAAAGCAGCATATGCATCAAAATAAACTATTTCCAGCAGTGCAATATGAGTCCTAAGCATCCCAGAAACGACACAGAAAGTCATGAAGTCAAACATAACTTTTAAAACCACCAGTATAGGCTCATGAGGCCTTGATGGTAAACAAACTACATTTCCACGACAATGACGTCACTTCCAGTTTTGGGCAGGTAATGGCGGAAATGCAAAAGTTCTCGCTGACGTCTATTCCAACGTAGGAAGTGTTATGAACATCTGATCGGATCGGCAAAGCGTGTTTCTGGAATATTATGTTTTTGTTCCTGCAAGCGCTTTTTATGCAGTTTTTGCAAAGCTATATGTGGAAGGAAACCATGACCTAGGACAAGCTGATGGCATAAGATGTAAGTTCAACTCCTCCGGTTTCATATGCAAAAAAAATTCTTGCGCTAGCTTATATGGTTGCAGTGCTACCGCGATCTAAAAATAGTTACGCAAAACAGAGCGTGCCATCTCTGACCGGTTTTAAAGGGTTAAATCAAAAGTTGCTACAATGAATAAAGTTGGTCTAATTTAGCCTTTAAGACTTTAAACATCCTTAAACTAAAGTTGAATATTTTCTCAACACACACCAGAAAAAAATTAATAAAAACTAGTAAACTTTAAACATCAAAATTCAAATATTTGCTACTTCTGCTAAATCGTGTCACATTGCCTCCAGTTGTGAGAGCAGATGTGGAAGTGAACTGTAAAAGAAACCACTTCCTCATCACAGCCCGGACTAAATTTTGATGTTATTTGAATGTTATTGTCTTTATGGAGCACAAATTAAACACATTAGCCAGCCGCTAAAGTGGATTTCAGACGGCACTCACATATAAATACAGTACTCACCAACAATAGCACAAAGTGTGATGACCTCCATGATACTTGGCTGCTGATATACTCACTGGCTCAATGGTGGCCTGAGAAGGTTAAGTCACACCTCTGTCACAGAGGCCACAGCTTCCTGCTGGTGTGGATACGTAAAGCATCACATCTCACAGTCAGGGGTTGTGGCTCCACCTTATTTACTTCAAATCAACCACCTTCACCTAAACAAGTACAAAAGCCTAACCCTCTGTGTGTATCGCATTAAATGTGTAACAATTAAGATGTAAAGACTTGTGCATTAATACTGTTCAAAATGTCACGATCCTGGCACGTCCTCCCACCCCAAAATGATCCTGTTTTTCACTGAGATTTATTGTTATCATTCATTTAGAGCTGAAAGATAGATTTTGGTTACATATTGTCATGACCCAGCTCCTAGTAACTAATTGGCAACCAATCGCCATAATCATTTATATATTTATGTTTATAGTGACCAACTGCCAGTCTCATAAGTGAGAAAAAACAGCCTCTGAAAAACATAAAGATACCCATATGGAAAAGATATATATATATATATATATATATATATATATATATATATATATATATATATATATATATATATATATATATATATAATATATATATATATATATATAAATCTATAAAGGTTTGTATCTGTCTTGTGTAAAACTTGTATGCTTTTCATACAAGTTTTACACAAGACAGATACAAACCTTTATATATATATATATATATATATATATATATATATATATATATATATATATATATAAATCTATAAAGGTTTGTATCTGTCTTGTGTAAAACTTGTATGAAAAGCATACAAGAGTGAAAACAGATATAAGTTCCCTTGAAAAATTATATAAATGGAACTTGTATGTTTTGGATACTTTGGATACTTACTTAAACAGTATATGAAAGTTTCCACTTTCATGAGTAAATCATATCATATAAGCCTTATATGATTCACTATATGAAGCAAGCTAAAGCTGATGCAAGTCTTTTTATACGTTTTTATTTTCCATATGGGTATGTAAAACAGAATTGTCAGGATTGCACGTGTGTGAATCATATCTGTTATTAACCTCTGTCTCTCTTCCACAGCATGTCTTTATCCTGTCTTCCTTCTCTCACCCCAACCGGTCGCAGCAGATGGCCGCCCCTCCCTGAGCCTGGTTCTGCCGGAGGTTTCTTCCTGTTAAAAGGGAGTTTTTCCTTCCCACTGTCGCCAAAGTGCTTGCTCATAGGGGGTCATATGATTGTTGGGTTTTTCTCTGTATCTATGAAGCGCCTTGAGGCGACTTTTGTTGTGATTTGGCGCTATATAAATAAAATTGAATTGAATTGAATTGAATTGAATTGAATTGTGTGTGTGTACATAATATTCATTCCTGTCTCTCAAGAGACGTTAGGCAGGGTGTCACAAAGATATTATCTTGTGGGGAAGATTTTGTACTGAAGATGTTACTACAAAGAAGCTTATACAAAAAAGGACAATTTAACAAAACAAAAACAAGCCCCTATTTTGTCTTTAGTGTCATCTCATTGGCTGATTTACTGTGTAAAACTGTAATACTCACTGAAGACAAAAACACCTGAAATAACCTCTTGGTATATTTTAAATGGGAACTCAAATTCTGCATCTGGACTCCAGTTAAATGAACTGTATATAAAAAACAAGCTACAACATGTATAAAAGTACACGAAAAGAAGTCTGTAGTGGAAGCATGTTGAACACTGAAGAGAGTATTTTGATCCAAAACCATTGCTGTTATCAGTAAATCATGTGTAAAGGCAAAATTTAGGATGGATCCATGTTTTTAGGCATATGAATCATTTGTGGACATATTTGATATGAGAGCTAACCCAAAATTGATAAGAGGCTAAATTATGAGGGGTCTGTTTAATTTTTAGAGTTAATGGACCCAGAAAATTTCATTTCCCATTTTTTCAGTTGTACAAAGAGTAACTAACACAATAAAAATGTATTTAATTTTTATTGTTTTATTTATGTAATTTGTATTTCAGTGATGTTTTTCTTAAAAACACATTTTAAAAGTCTTTGCAGGCTTTGTGAGTCAGCTCATGGTGAGACATTTATTTACAGACGAGTCTTTGGAGCCTCAGAAGAGAATAAAGAGGATCTCTTCCTCAGTGGTTCCCCTGAAAAACAAAGAACATAATTCATGAAAAACGTGAACCACACCTTACACTTACACGTTTATATACCACCTACATGAAGTCTCACAGTCTACACACAGTGTGAGACTTCATGTATGCAGGCTTAATTCTTGTGATGTTTTAAAAATTGTATCTCCAAAAGTTGATACTGTTCATCTGGAAGTAGTGTTTTCAGCGGGAGAAACATTTCGTCACTCATCCAAGTGACTTCTTCAGCCCCAGCTGGCTGCAGGTTTCCCCAATCTTATAAACAGAGTGTCCTCAGCAGCCAGAAGAGAGAAGAATGTGACACTGAGGATGTGGACAAGTGGGCGAAGAATTTGTCTGACAGACCGCTCACCCAAACAGAGAAAAACATCCTTGCTAAAGGGTTTAATTTTCCTGTCACGCCGAGACAAATCCAGCTAGTGGAACTGATCACAGCCACAGAAACAGCAATTCGAAACAACAATATTGCTGAAGTGGAAGCAGAGCAACTATGGAGGAAAGTTTCAGCCTGTCTCAACAATCAGCATCACCATGGAGAAGAAGAAGGCACTCGCATCACTTAGTAATGACAACAACATTATCACCCTTCCGGCAGACAAGGGTAGGTGCACAGTTTTGCTAAACCAGAATGGTCAATGGTAACTTTATTGTCCCCATTGGGAAATAGATTTGCAGTATACCCATATATATATATATATATAACACAAACAAACACAACACATACACCCCCAAAAATAAACCCAGAGAAAAATAACAAACTTTTATCATCAACAAAACTGTGCAATGGCAACAACACATATGGTTTAGTGTTATTAACCATGATAATAGCAGTAGGTATAAAAGACAATCTACGTCTCTTTGTCTTCACTGCAGGTACTTTATAACGACGACCTGATGGAAGCAGTTAAAAATCATTAAAGAGAGGATGATCTGAACACAACAAGACAGAGGTTGCCTTCCTCCTGTTATAAAAGTCCACAAGCTGGACCTGAGACCTCCCTGAAATCTGACCAGCCACTTTAACCAGGTTGCTAAGTCTGGTCTTATTATTCAAGGACATATACAGTGGGGCAAAAAAGTATTTAGTCAGCCACCAATTGTGCAAGTTCCCCCACTTAAAATGATGACAGAGGTCAGTAATTTGCACCAGAGGTACACTTCAACTGTGAGAGACAGAATGTGAAAAAAAAAAATCCATGAATTCACATGGTAGGATTTGTAAAGAATTTATTCGTAAATCAGGGTGGAAAATAAGTATTTGGTCAATAACAAAAATACAACTCAATACTTTGTAACATAACCTTTGTTGGCAATAACAGAGGTCAAACGTTTACTATAGGTCTTTACCAGGTTTGCACACACAGTAGCTGGTATTTTGGCCCATTCCTCCATGCAGATCTTCTCGAGAACAGTGATGTTTTGGGGCTGTCGCCGAGCAACACGGACTTTCAACTCCCGCCACAGATTTTCTATGGGGTTGAGGTCTGAAGACTGGCTAGGCCACTCCAGGACTTTCAAATGCTTCTTACGGAGCCACTCCTTTGTTGCCCGGGCGGTGTGTTTTGGATCATTGTCATGTTGGAAGACCCAGCCTCGTTTCATCTTCAAAGTTCTCACTGATGGAAGGAGGTTTTGGCTCAAAATCTCACGATACATGGCCCCATTCATTCTGTCCTTAACACGGATCAGTCGTCCTGTCCCCTTGGCAGAAAAACAGCCCCATAGCATGATGTTTCCACCCCCATGCTTCACAGTAGGTATGGTGTTCTTGGGATGCAACTCAGTATTCTTCGTCCTCCAAACACGACGAGTTGAGTTTATACCAAAAAGTTCTACTTTGGTTTCATCTGACCACATGACATTCTCCCAATCCTCTGCCGTATCATCCATGTGCTCTCTGGCAAACTTCAGACGGGCCTGGACATGCACTGGCTTCAGCAGCGGAACACGTCTGGCACTGCGGGATTTGATTCCCTGCCGTTGTAGTGTGTTACTGATGGTGACCTTTGTTACTTTGGTTCCAGCTCTCTGCAGGTCATTCACCAGGTCCCCCCGTGTGGTTCTGGGATCTTTGCTCACCGTTCTCATGATCATTTTGACCCCACGGGATGAGATCTTGCGTGGAGCCCCAGATCGTGGGAGATTATCAGTGGTCTTGTATGTCTTCCATTTTCTGATGATTGCTCCCACAGTTGATTTTTTCACACCAAGCTGCTTGCCTATTGTAGATTCACTCTTCCCAGTCTGGTGCAGGTCTACAATACTTTTCCTGGTGTCCTTCGAAAGCTCTTTGGTCTTGGCCATGGCGGAGTTTGGAGTCTGACTGTTTGAGGCTGTGGACAGGTGTCTTTTATACAGATGATGAGTTCAAACAGGTGCCATTCATACAGGTAACGAGTGGGGGACAGAAAAGCGTCTTACAGAAGACGTTACAGGTCTGTGAGAGCCAGATATTTTCCATGTTTGAGGTGACCAAATACTTATTTTCCACCCTAATTTATGAATAAATTCTTTACAAATCCTACCATGTGAATTCATGGATTTTTTTTCCACATTCTGTCTCTCACAGTTGAAGTGTACCTCTGGTGCAAATTACTGACCTCTGTCATCATTTTAGGTGGGGGAACTTGCACAATCGCTGGCTGACTAAATACTTTTTTGCCCCACTGTACCATACCAAGCAATGATACAGAAGGTTAAAACAGATTCAATAAAACTTTTATAAAAAAGAGTCATCATTTCAGATGAAACATCAAAACCTCTCAACCTCCTTAAAAAGTACAATCTTTGTTGAACCTTTTTCACTGTAGCAGCAAGATGAGACTCAAAGGACAGAGCCTTATCAAGAACAACCCCCAAATACTAGATAGACTATCATGAGAAAATTTTATCACTGCTCAGTGATGAAAATACTTATGAGCCCCTGAAACGAGACCCAGGAAGTGGCTACAGGAAGAGGGTGATAGATTGTCTGAATCAGTTAGAACAAGACAATTCTATTGACTGGACATCATACCACAGGCTATACCCAGGGGAATCTACACCAAGTCTGTTTGGTTTACCGAAGACCTATAACATCTCCAAGTTTCTGGCTTCGATCCTCAACTCGCTGGTAGGCAGCTCTGAACACCACATCCAGAACACCCTGGATTTTGTTGAGAAGGTGAGAGATCGACCGGGAAAGCAGAAGAACAGCACATCAAAAAGGCCCTGAGTAAATGTGGTTATCCCAGCTGGACTTTTGTCAAAGCTGGGAAGGCACCAAAAGAAAGCTCCAGCTGATCCAGGAGAGAAGGACAACCGCTGCCCAAGCGAAAACCTGTAGTTATCCTATATGTGTAAGGAGTATCGGAGCAGTTGAGATGCATTTTTTCAAAACACTGGGTCTCTGTGGCTTTTAAACCCCAAAACACGCTCCAACAAAAACTGGTCCACCCCAAAGATCGGGTCCCCCGACACAAACAGAGTAACATAGTGTATGCCATGGCTATTCAACTACGAAGTTAGTTGAGCCAGATTTTCAAACCGAGGAATTTATCTGGGCCAGATATTTTTTTTGAAGCCAGTAAGCAGCAGATCATGATCAATTTCAAACCCACACAACTGTATTGAAAAAAAAGTATTTTTTTTATTCCTATTCCCCTGTAAATCTGGTGACCTCTCACAAATGCACACCAAAAAGTCCATTTAAAAAAAAGGGAGCTATAACTAAACTATTTTTTGCACATTTGAAATAATAACAATAACAATAACAATAATAATAATAATAATAGTAACAAAAAAACATTTTGATAATTCCCTTTCAAATTAAAATAAATATTTCGCTGACCACTCACTTTTCCTGCCATGGATGGAGCCCCATCCGTCACAAGTATACAGACACGCTTCATATCCAAACCATTTTCCTCAAAAAGAGCTTAAATCTTCTCAAACATTATTTCGCCAGCTGTGTGTCCCTCTAACGGTAGTAAGCCGAGCAATTTCCCATCCAAGAAACGGACATATACGCACAACTGTGCATTATCAGTTCTGTCTGTGACCTCCTGCTATAGACATTACATCAGTTTTCTTCAGGTCATCTAACAGCATTTCAAACTTGTCTGACGCCAGAACTTCAACTCTACGAATATTTGAACTGTCCTACAGGGGTACGTTTTTAATAGCAGATGTCACACTCACTTTTCACCGCATCCACCACGGCCAGCATGCGGTATTTCACTGTTTCAGAATCTGTGAAAGGCCTTTTCTTCTTTGCCAAGAAGCAAACACGAAGGGAAGCTGCTGCAGCTCTCTCTTGGGCTGTACAGGACCCTCACCATGGTAGTACAACTCCGGTTGTAAGATTATTAAACTCGGTAAAATGAATAAGTATTTGTCAGTCCAGGCAGGGTTAAACCGACAGTTTTCATTGTCAATTTTGCACTTTTGGAGTGAGAAAGACATGCTGTTGTCGCATCATATATTACGATGATTGTTTAATATGTTTACATCACGGTGCATTGTGGGTTAAATATTGCTAGGCTACTAGGAGTGTTGCATTCACAGTCTGCACAACGCTGTAGGAATTTTTAATTTTTTTTTAAATTAACTAATTTTTTGCGTTTTCTCTGTGTTTCTGCCAGGACCACAGGCAGGGCCACTCGCAGGTTGCTTCTGGGCCGCATTTGGCCCGCGGGCCGCCATTTGAATAGGCTTGGTGTATGCTGTTAAGTGCTAGGAGGATTGCCAGGATTTATACATCGGGGAAACCAAACAACCTCTGGCGAAGCTGATGGCACAACACAGAAGAGCTACCTCGTCAGGCCAGGACTCTGCAGTCTATTTACACCTACAGGCCAGTGGACACTCTTTATATTTATAAATGATGAAGATGTACACATCTTGGACAGGGAGGAACGCTGGTTTGAGCGCAGAGTCAAGGAGGCCATTTACGTGAAAAGGGAAAGACCATCTCTGAATCGAGGAGGGGGCCTAAGGGTACATCTGTCACCATCTTACAATGCTGTGATTGCAGCCGTTCCCCATTCTCTGTGAATGGTACTCATGGCCATTGATCAGTGGTCATGAGAATTTGCATAATCAAGATTAAGGAACTGACCTCCCAGCCCATTGTTCCTTCAGTGAGCTGGTTTCAGTCATTATGCAAATGTACTGTTTATAAGATTTGGGGAAACCTGCAGTCAGCTGAGACCGAAGAAGTCACTTGGATGAGTGACGAAACGTTTCTCCCACAAAACGCTACGTCAAGATGAACAGAATTAACTTTTGGAGATTTACTTACCTGAATGACTGAGTATGCACCAAGATGTTTCAAAATTGTACCACTCTCCATTTTATTTTTATTTATTTAATAATAAACGAAACACTAGAGTGTGCTGTTTTCTAATGAAATCATTATTTTGTGACACAAATTCCACAAAGTTTCTTTTGATTTACATTCAAAATGTGAGAAATTTTCAAAAATGAACCTACTGATTAATTGTTTCCATCATTAATACTGAGATGTGTGTCAGTGTGTTTACCTTTTCTGTTGTAGTTTAGTTTGGTGGCGACTTCAGTGTAGAGCACAACTGAAGGGTTGATCTTACCTGCAGCAAAAAAAAAAACAAATCAGAGAGCATTACAATCCTGAAATCCTGAGATTTTTTTAAGGTGGATATGATGAAGTAAACTGAAAGCACAGCTGTGTTTAAAGTTAATTGTGAACCTTTTGTATGATAAACATGGGCACTGAAACTGTGACAAACATTTGAAACATTACTATACAAAACATTATTTCATTAACTTCTTTAAAAGCTAAAAAAAAAAAAAAAAGAAAGTAAAATTGTTTCTTCATTTACAGGGCAGTTCTATTTTTCCATGTGCTGACCTTTGTTGGTTTTCCAGAGACTGAGCAGCATTACTGAAACCATTGAGAGGTAGATGCATACCACAGGAAGGAGAATGTGTGTCAGGCCAGAGTGAGCCAGCTCACGGGCCACTGCTTTAAAGCAAAAACACTCCAGGTTATCAGCAGTGGGGAAAAAACAAGGCTTACTTTATTCACTTTATATTCATGTGTCTCTCATTTACAGTAAATCATGCAATGAACAAAGTGGAGGATGCTTTTTTAATAGCCAAAAACTTTATTGGGAACACGAAACAAAAACAGCTCCCATGACTGCCTCACATATTTTATCCACATAAAATACAACTACACATAAATGGCATATTCCAGAGCAACCAGAGAGCATTGCTTTTCTCAGAGCTGTTCAGAGTAAAGTTGAAGTTACATAAAAAATAACGTCCCAATATAAGTAAAGAGGGAAAAAGAATTATGCCCCCTCACCCCCGAGACTGACAGTCAGCAGGCTGTCTGGTGATTGTCCAACTCCAGAGATGTTACACTTGTAGAGGCCTTCATCTGATTTGGAAACCCTTTGGATGGTCAGGTTTCCTGTAGAGCTGCTCCCAATGAGATCATCATATTTATAGAATGTAGCAGTGAAATTGGAGGAGGAGTCTGCATTGTGTTTACAGTGTAGGGTCACAGTGTCTCCCTCCACCACAGGATGGGCAGGACTTTCCAGGATCACAGAACCAACTGAATGACACAGATGTCAGAGAACAAAATGAGTAAATCAGCATATTGGAGTCTACTCTATTAGTTCAATCAGTTTTGAAACAAAGAGCAAGGGTTCTCTAAATTCTCCCCAATTACACCAACAAGTGTTGCTCACAGTTTTGCTGCAGCATTAAAATTAGTACCAAATATCCTTGGGAAAGATAGTAACCCCAAGTTGGAATGTGATGAATTTCAGATAGAAACCATTTAAGGGTGAATGAGGCATGTTATATAAAGCCATTTGAGAGCTCCAGGAGAGGAGAAAGGTGCTATATAAAAATCAGTTTGTTTACCAGACCTTTTGAGGAGTTTATGATGAGAATAATTTTTGATAATGTGGGCAAAAACTTGTTAGGAGGCTAAAATCCAATGTGGACGTCTGTAGTATGCAAGCATTTATGTCCTTAGGATCGAAGAAGTCTTTAACTGTACTGGGCGTGTCGACACTGTTACCAAGAAAAAAAGGAGGCTTGAGATGAATTTCTTAGGAAGGACATTAACAAACTGCCAGATTGTTAATATTGTTAACAAAACCAGGCAGAGAAGGAGTACTTAGTAAATTTATGAAATTTGATTAGATTAATGTAAAAAGACAAAATAGCAAATTAAACTTTGTCTTCCCCAATGTTTCTGTGGTTGCTACTGAAAAAGGGGCAATTAAGATTTTTTAACAGATGTCTCACTAGTTGCATTACATTTTTTGTGTTTAGGGTTGAATGATGAGTAACTGTTGTGTATTGCATTAAAAAAAAGAAAGAAAATCTGAACCTTATTTGTTTAAACCCACCTGCCACAGTGATGTTGACAGCATCGAAGCACTCGCCTGCTGCAGACTCACACCAGTAAACTCCACTGTCTGTTGGATAAAGATCACTGATGTCGCAGTGAGATTTATCTATTCCATTTGAGGGTGAGGGACATGTGGTGTTTATGTATAAGGACGTGTTCCTCTTAACTCTCCACTCAGAAGAGTTTTCCTGCCCCCCGCAGCTAATGGAGATGGACTCATACTGGAAGAACTGGGATCTGTCGGGAACAATTCTCAGAGAAGCTGCACAAAAGAAAAAAAAAGGTGGAAAGCTGAGATTTTTCTTTTGCCATCAACCAGCCATTTAGTCATAGGATGATTTCAGAAAACCAATCAAAGTAATTCAAGCTTCTGGCTGAAATATGTGTTTCATTACTGTTAGAAACAGTTCAGAGATATAAACATAGATTTGTTTTCCAGTAACACTGCAGCACCTGACTCCTGCAGCTCTAGTAAACAACATTATTCGATACCACAGCAGAAACTGTTGGTTTAGGACATGATAAACAACCTTATAAGAAACCACTTCCTCATTACAGACTGAGCTAAAAACTGAAGTTACTGAATGGCCTGGCCTGCATTTATATAGCGCTTTACTAGTCCCTAAGGACCCCAAAGCGCTTTACATATTCAGTCATCCACCCATTCACACACTGGTGATGGCAAGCTACATTGTAGCCACAGCCACCCTGGGGAGCACTGACAGAGGCGAGGCTGCCGGACACTGGCGCCACCGGGCCCTCTGACCACCACCAGTAGGCAACGGGTGAAGTGTCTTGCCCAAGGACACAACGACCGAGACTGTCCAAGCCGGGGCTCGAACCGACAACCTTCCGATTACAAGGCGAACTCCCAACTCTTGAGCCACGATCGCCCCAGTAAGTAAGAAGTTACTGGAATGTTATCGACAGCATGGAGCACAAATCAATCTCATTATTTAGTGACTGAAGTGGATTTCAGACAGTACACAGGTATAAATACAGTACTCACCAACAACAGCACAAAGTGCAGCAACTTCCATGATGCGTGGCTGCTGATGTACTGACTGGCTCAATGGCAGCTGAACAGTGTTAAGTCACATAAGATGTAAGTACAACTCCTCCGGTTTCATATGCAGTCAGAGGCCACAGCTTCCTGCTGGTGTGGAAACATAATGTGTCACAGCTCATCACCTCACTTCCTGGCTCCACTCTAATTAAAACCTTTTTTTTTTTGTTTATTTGTATTTACCCACAATAAACTGCTAATAGCTTAAAATGTCTCAGTAACTCTAACTCCTTCTTTCACACTTGGAACAGGTAGCATTAGGTTGAATGTCTGTCACAAAATATTTTATCTCTACCATATCTTAGACTGATTTCTGTGGAAGTCTTTTATCATATTTTGAGAAAAGTTGACTCAAGACTTATAACAAATATAAAGACATATAAAGCGTTTCTCTGTGTTAGCCCTGCGACAGACCCGTCGAGGGTGCACCACACCTGACAGACTCCAGCCCCCCCTGACCCTGAATAATCAATGAACAAAGGGGATGGAGTTGATGAACCCCAAAGGCAACAGAAAATTCACACAATATTAATCATAAGTACTCGTATTAAAATGCACAAAAAAAGCACATTTAAAATACACTTTTCAATGTGACACTAGTATCAACACTTTTATTATCTTTTTTTTTTTTTTTTTTTTTTTTATAAAAAAAAGAACTCCTGGGTCACCTGTATGGAGAAAAAAACAAACAAACAAAAAAAACAAACAGAGGAGACAGCAAACAACAAAGAGCAACATAATAATAGAGAAAACAAAGCACCATCACAATAAACTAGCTAGTCATAGATATCAATATTTACTAAATAATAAACAATATTGTGCAGCACGCAAGATAGACAGCGCACAGTGTGCTTTGAGGCAGCAGCCAAGAAAGCTTTAGTCCGCGTCTGTGAATACCCATGTGTGCATACCTGTGTGGATCAGCATGCTTGCATTCCAAAGGTTTCTCCATGTAATGATCTGCTAGGGAGTGTGGGGGGGCCACAGCCCCGTCCTCCAGGGTGTGAAGCGGGTATGGAGGAGATCAAAACTCCAGACATCCAGAGGCCCCCAGAACACAAGAGACCATGGAAGACCAACAGAGGGGCAGCCGCGCCACTGTTCCAGTAAGAGCTGAGGAGAGTCCCAGATGAGGGCTCGCCCAGCAGCCGCGGAGCAGAAGTCAGGGGGAGTTGCAGTGACGCGCCCGTGAGCTCCGCCGGCCCCCAGCTGTGCCTGAGTGACCGAGCCCCAGGCCGAGAGGCCGGGGGCACCCCACCTCCAAAGGGGCCCGAGCGAGCCCCAGGCCCCAGGCCCCGACAAGCGGCCGCCAAGGAGTGAGCCGGTGTGTACCCGGACGCCCACCCCCAGACACAAAGAACCACCAACACACCGACACCTGAGGGAGTCCGCCACCGGCAGGGGAAGTGGTGGTGGGTGGAGATAGGCCTCCAAACCTTGGAGGGCCTGAGGTGTCCCCAGAGAGGTGGCGTCTGATACCCAACCTGACATATAGACACAGACATACAGGCACACACAGACACAAACATCCATTCCCACCCTCATGCTCTCATATGCACTCACTCCACACTCAACCAACGTGGAGACAGACATAAAGAGACGCTGTACACACAATCACACTCCCCAAGCGTACTCTACAAACCGGGTCTAGGTACCCTTGCCCCTGGAGGGGGGAATTGCACCCAGACCCAGGTGGTGTTACCCTTTTCCCTGCGGTGGGGAGAGGCAGACCACCCCGACTCCGCAGCAGCAGGGAGGCTTTTATTATCAATGTGAAATTTCAAAGGTTTTGATTAGTGACCACAGATGTCGGGAGCCAGCCCTTACGGAGGGGGGTGGGGGGGGGTGGTACTGTCACTGTCAGCCAGCTTTCTGTTTTTCATGCTTTGGTGTTTTTTTCTAGATTATGATTTATTGATGATACTGTTTTGATTATGATTATTATTTAGTAGGCTTTGGTCAGTGTCAAGTCTGTCTCTCCCTGTCTAGTCCGTGTCTTAGTAAAGTGTGTTTTGTGATCAATTAGATTCAAGATTTTTTTTCTTTTTTGTCACATGCATAGTTATACAAATATGTATCAAATGTATCAAAGAAGTGGACGAGAGCACGAGCGCTTTAGGTGAGTAAAAAATATATTCCACAGTACCCGTGTGTTAATGTGCAGGTACACATGCTTCAAATATCAATAATGCGCATTAATTCTGTCACTACCCTGCTTTTGCGCACCACTTTGTTATATGCGTTTTTCTTCTTAACACACAGAGTACACACTGCTGTGTACCCACACGCAAAGTCAGCTGATCTCATGTGATGCTCCTTGATCAAGTGACATTTGTCCGGATTTTTGCCATGAGTGGCGATCAGCACCGCAGCTGGATGGCCTGATTTACAAACCCAGCGCAGGTGATACTCACCAGAATAATTTACTAAAATTGTGCCCTCCTGTTATTAAGTCCAGTTCAATCTGTTAATGTTGATAATCATTTCAAACGAACGTTAATAGGTTATTATAATAATAATAATAATAATAATAATAATAATAATAATAATAATAATAATACAATGTAATGATGTCATCAGTGAGCGCAAGTTGGAACATGAGTGAGTGAGGGCTAACATAAACAACGTGGGAAGAGAGAGCATGGCTTAGCAATGGCAAGCTTCATGTAAGCAGCAAAACTGGAAAATAAAGTTTGCAAAAAGAGAATTGAGTGATATGATATGTATATATGTCACAGGTCTTACAGCATGTTGTCATGTCACAAAATGAGATGTTGTTAGGAAACTGGAAGAACTGAAGAGATTTATGATGGAACATACAGACAGAAGTATGTCTGAACAACTACAAGACAGAATCTTTGTATGTATGTTTGTTATTAATAATATGAGATTATTATCTAATAATCTCATATTATTAGATTCCCCCCACAGCCATTCATGTTATACCAAAGTAGTAAGTAACAGATAAACAATTAAATGACAGTAAATTTCCTGTTTACACTTTCTAGTACAGAAATTTCTTCTAAAGTAAAAGAAAATTTCATCAACGAACAAAAACTTTATTCTTTTAAATACAGGACAGTCTGGGAACAGACAGACCCGTTTTTTCTGTAATTTTGCATCTTTATCATGTAGAAAAACTGAGATGTGCTGTTGAAGTTGCATTTATTTATCTTATATTAAAATTTATCAGGGATTAAATGTGTAGTTAAACATCTTTACAGTGACAGAAAGTGCAGTTTCATTCATTCATTCAGCCCACTTGAGATCAAAGTGGGCTGTATGTAGGCCTTGATGTAATATGAGTGTGACCACCAACACATCCCTGCTTCAAATGCCAGCGAACAAAATTCATTGCTGTGTGCAAAAAATGTATTTCACTGTTTGCTATTATCCATATACACACACAATAGCAGCCCCTCTCACTCAGTTTTTGCATTTGCTCTTGCTCAGATCTCTGCAGATCTGCTTGCAGTGTGTTGTTCGCACTCTCAATATCTCTGCTCCTGCACGTTCAACTCTTTCTGTACAGGGTTATATTTGTGCCACAAAACCAACCAATCACAGACTTGGATGCAAAAATTCTGAGTGGCTGTTTTGGTCTCCAATCAGCTTTCTAGCTACTGTAGCCAAACCCAGGCAAATATCCCAGATACTAGTATCCTAGTATCCTAGCTCAATTCTCTTCCTCCAGAGTACTGTCATTTCTTCGAAGCACTAACCTAGCTAGAAGAAATCCTTCTAGCACTAGCTTATTCAGTGACAGAGCAAAACAGCTGAAAACAGTAAGATGTAAATGTACAGCACGGGAAGTATAATGAATGTTGAACAGTGAGTAGCTGAGGAAGTTCCGCTTCGAAGCACAAACACATCAGGATAGCATCAATGCAAATAAAAATAGTCTTTGTCTAGATGGCACAGTTTAATTTATCATTCTCTCACTTAAAATAAATTATAGTCCAATGCAGTGAGGTCATCAGTGAGCCAGGTGGGAACGCGAGTGAGTGGAGACTGGCATAAACAGTGTGAGAAGAGAGAGCATAGGTTAGCAATGGCATGCTTCATTTAAACTGCAAAACTGGACTGCAGGAAATAAAGCTGACTTACATATACAAAGACATGAGTAAGAGATAGACAATGTATCAGCAGTGAATCTCAAACTACAGAATGGACAGTGGGTGGTTTGGTTTAAGGTTCGCAGTGAAATGGAAGTTACAGAAAATCCTCAGTGGGGGTTTGCATTCAATAAAGTGGTGACTTTGTGAGGACATTTCAATCAATGCTCATAAGTGTTAGAAAGGTGCTAACAATGACACCAGTTAAGTGAAACAATTCCCTCAGATTCTGCAGGCGTAACATAAGAAGAGAAGCCTTACGGTCTTTATTTAACAGTTCACAATTAACCATATGGATCATACATATAACAACGTGGAGCTATATGAACCATGTTGAGGTTTCTTATAATAGAAAAAAGGAAAAAAAAGTGAAAATAACCATTACTGAGCACTATACATGCTAACTAACAACACAATAGTCAACAACAAGTTGAATAAAAATGAGTATAGAGAGGAGCACATAGAAGCTGGTGACAGTAGACCTAATCCACAGTATCCAGAGGAGCAGTCAAAAAGCTGTTGTTACTGGATATTTTAATGCAAGCAATCAGTCCAACACAATATTTGGGAAACTAAATGAAGGATTTCACAATAAAAGCCACAATCATTACAAAAGTCGATAACTGTAGTGCAAAAAATTCCAAAAGTTGTTCAAACAATCGCAACATCTTGTTAAGCTTGCGTCACGACTTGTAGTGATAGCTGTGTACACAAAAACACACAAGAAAATGTCAGTATCATCCAAAATAACATGCATTTTAGTTACTTATTTATCATTCACGATAATAAATGATATTATCATTATCATGAGGATAACAAATTGTAAATTTGGGTTTGAGAAAATCTTCACGTTTACCTGGCCGCTGCTGGTTAGTTGTTCCTTTCAAAGCAAAGACAAAAAACTGCTGCCGTTACCAGATATTCTCATTTAAACAACCAAGACATGCATTCAAATGCCCACAGCAAGTTTGCAAGTTTTAGTTATTCATAAAAACCTCCACAATATTCACAAAAGTCAGTAAAAACTGGTTTGAAACATATGCAAACGCTGTTCAAACACTTGTAACATCTTGTTAAGCCTGTTTCCTGAAGTGCTGTGATAGCTTTGCATACAAACACAAACAAGTACACAGACTTGTGAAAGTGTTTTAATTATTTATCATTCAGGATTATCATTCATATTTTTTTAAATAGTTTCTAATATTATTGATAATAGTAAATGTGAAGTGTTATCCTTGAGTATTAGAGTTTCAAATGTAAATTTAGTTTTGAGAAAATGTTCACATTTACCCGTCTGCTGCTCAGCCATTCCTATCAAGGCAAAGACAATCACAGCCACAATGACAACAGCAGTGATGATGCCAATGTCAAGGTAAATGTCTGCCTGCAGTGCTGAAAGAATAAGAAAACTGGCAGTTGGAACAAAAAGTCCACAAATAATTATATAAATAATGATAATTATATGCATTCAAAGTTCAAAATGATAAAAAAAGGAAAGAAATATATCAAAGTTTAAAATTAATGTTATTGAAGGAAATATTTTCATAAATAAATTAGATTTTTCTAAGTGGTTGAAGATAAACCTGTTATAATCCTGTCACTCATTTGTGCTTAATGAACGTGTACTTAAAGTACAGTCTTAAAGAAATATCAGCAAATGTTATTTTATCATTTTTGTTTCACCAAAATGATTTATCATATTGAAAAACACATGGAAAACAATAATAATAATAATACATATATAGAGCAGTTAATTTAAATAAAAATATAATAATAAGAATTTTAGGTTGTTTCTTACGTGAATCCGCTGTCAGTGTTGAACCACTCTCTGTTGGAGCTGTTGGGCAAAATGATTGCGATAAATGTAAGAACACTCAATCAGTCCTATTTTGATTAATTATTCTTATTTTGCAGTACTTTATCTGTTTTACATACCAGACAATTACTTGGTTGTTCAAACTGGAATAAACTTTGTTGGTATTATTCAGCTAGTGCCATATCTGTTGTACTATATAGTAAGAATATGTAACATATCTGTTGAGGCTGCATAAGAAACAAAATGATGAATCCCACTGATGACTTCATTGTGCTCAGTGAAATCAGTGAGCTGACAAATGACAAAGACTAGAATTACTGTACTACTGTTTTAGAAACACTGGTGCCAATTTATAGTCTGTCTGTGGAAAGGGACCGGTTTGACCAGGTAAGCTACAACAGGAAGTCCACTTTGGAAAAATTAGTTCCTCCCTTAAAAGTGGCTCAACATTTGTTTGGTGCAAAAGTTAAATTAAATTAAATTAAATTAACTGTGCAGTAAATACAGCCAATGTGAGCAGGCCTAACTTTAGTCTAGGTTTATACCCACACCCTTTTTCTGTGAAAGGATGAAAGCAGATTGTTAGGGATTTTTAAAAATGAAATATATACCTGTATACACTGCACATATACATATATACTATATATGCATGTAATTCTTGTATTTTTGCCAATCATATTATGGAGTCATGTGACCACCAGGGAGCCTCAAGAGGGATTTGTGTGGATGTTCGTGTGAAACAATTTCACATCAGCATCTGATTCATCAATGGAAACATTTATTGTGCAAACTGGAACAACACTGAAAACTTCACCAATAAAGATAAACACAACAGAGCATTTAAATATAAAAACATTTCAAGCCGAAATATCCTGGCTTCAAATATGTGATGTGTGTGTGTGTTTGAGAGAAACACATAATTAGATTGAGAGAGGATATGGCTTTTAGTTCATTTCTAGCAGCAGGAGAGCAGGTCCTGCAGCATGTGACCAGGTGCTCTCTACAAATGCAGCTGCTACACTTGATGCAGGTGGAAGAAGAGCTCGTTTCAGACCTGTGCAACACAAAGGTGTTGAAAGGGTGCAAAATTTAGGGAGGGCACAAGGGTTCGTTTTGTTTTTAAATACTGATCAACAGTTTAACTGCTTTTTTTTTTTTTGATACTGCATGAAAAGAACTTTGTCACAGACCTGGTTCCAGGGACTCGGGGTCTGTGAGCAGTGTGGACTACTATTGCTGTTGTTATTTTCATTATTATTATTATTATTACTATGGTCGTGTCTTCTGCACTGCTGCTGTCCTGTGTTCCATGTTTGTGTACTGTCGGGTGTTTATGGGTGTGTACGTGTGTGAGGGTGCGGTCGTGGAGGGCACTTTCAGGCCTGGTGGGTGTGGCCCTACCAGCTGACCATCACACCCAGGAATCTCCACACGCACCTGGCGCCGATCAAGCCTCATCAGAGGAGCTTCAAAACAGTGTGGCTGAGAGCTCCTCGACGCTGGATCGTTGAGTGACTTCCCGTCAGTCTCAGTTTAATGTGCAAGGTTAGTGCAAGTCTGCCGTTAGGTTTTGTACTCACGACTGCCTTTTGTATGCGTGTTTCCACAGGAGGAATTGTGGTGTCCAGGAGGCAGCACACGGATAGTACACAGGGAATGGAGACAGAGCACGGGATAAGTGAGAAGACACGGAACGGGAGTCGGGATTGCACTGGGGATTTATTATTGTTTGGATTTACACCACTGTAAATAAACGCATTGCCTTCATCATCAGGTCCTGCATTTTGGGTCCTCATTCCTCACATCCCTACGGTCTGCCATGCAGCCCATGACAAACTTTCCTGATTAAGTATTTTCCTGTTTCATATTGTGGCGGGTCAGAACAAGTACCAATACATAGTACAAATACTCCAAGTTGCTCTCTGATGCATCCATTGGAGTATAAATGTGTGAATTATAATCGGATGAGTTTTTGGCCGTGGAATCCCTAAAGGGGTAAACAAGGGGGTGAGAGGACTTGTATGACAGCAGGTCATCAAGAGGCACAAGCTATCTTGTAGTACACTCGCCAAAGTCACCACAAATGAATCACCATATCTGACTGGAAAAAAAGTCGGGTTGCTCAAAAGAATCCAGCGCAGGGTAAGAGAGTACAACCCTGAGCAGGTCGTAATGTGTTTACACTGCATAATCCACCAGGAAGCACTGTGCAAATCTGTATTGCAGCTTGATCATGTAGTGAAGCCAGTTGTAAAATGCATTAACTTTATTAAAGCGAGGGGACTCCAGCATCATCAGTTTATTAAGTTTTGTAGAATATTTAGCTGATGTAGAGTTTAGAAATGTGTTATCATAGAATGTAGAATTATTGCAGAGACACTGTCTGTAGCAGTCATTAGATTAATAAAATGCTTTGGCACAAAACTAGAATCAACATTCATGTTGCAGCTTTTCATTGCATGGTCGTGTCTGTATAGTTTTGGTCGTCTGTATTCGTCTTGTTGCAGTTTTCGGTTTCTGCTGTGAGGTCCCACCTCCATGCACTTATACAATTAATCGCTAGACGGGTTTTTTTTTTATAAATATTATATTAGGGAAATTTTCCTATACATATCTTTGACCTGGGGGCAGAATTGATCGTGAAATGGACAGAAAAAATGCGTATGAACTTACAAATTTACAGCATGATGCATTTAAGGTAATCCCTTTTCCATTTTTATTTAAGAGGATTTGTTCCACTATGCGAAGAGTGCAGAAAAACTGGTAGAGATGCAGTTACAGTGTACCTGGGCCCCACCAACTATCAGCTAAAGAGAAGAAATAAATTCAATTGCTGCACATTTTCTAGACCCGTCTGTGGTCCTGTCTGTTATATGCAGCACCATGCTCTTGCTTCACTGTCAAAAGTTAGCAACTACATTTTAAAATATTCTATTAAACACATAATACATTTATAGATGCATATTATTATTAAAATATATAATATTGTTTTATTTTTATTTTTTTTTAAAGCCTACACTGGCTGTTGTAGTGGAAGTAAACTCTACTTTACAACCTTACCTGACTAAATCTAGGCCAGTGGAATTGACATTCAGTCATTTCAAGGACACATTTTATTCCAAGCTGAGCCCGTACTGCTATTTATTTTTTACCATGTATTTATTTCATTACTCGTTTCATAACCATTTTGATTCATGTTCATATGGAGTTCTGTAGTGTTAAGGCCCTCCCAGCTGGAGGAGAAGAGTCAGTGGCTGCCCTGTGTCCCCCCTCCTCAGTAGTTTTCCACTAAAGCTGAGGATGAAAGTTGCGATTTGGTGTGAGCCTCCCTTTGGTTAGACATAATTTGTCAGTAACAAAAGACAACATTTCCACATTTAGAGAATAGAAAAGTGGGCGGGGCCACTGAGCTTCGAGCGGTCCAGCAAACCGTCTGTTTTCTTTTACGTCCGCCGAGCACAGATAATAACACGGCTCCGTGGGGTTGAGATTCATTCGACTTTGTTCGTTCAGAGAAGAAACAATAACCATGAGTGGACGAGGCAAGGGCGGCAAGGGTTATTAGTATTGTAACCATGCCCCCGTATGCCCCATTACCTTTTGCTTCAAACTTCAGCAATTTATGGGTGAGACTTAAATTCATCGGAGACGGGGACCCCCCGACCCGTGATTATGTTGCTGAAGAGCTGTTATTACAAACATCTTGGCTGAATGTGCAGGACATATACTCTTTCATTGCTCTGCCCAATAAACGGGACTTTGAGCTGTGTTTCACCCAAGAGGCGCCCTTACGTCGCTTCTTAGAGATCTCTTTTTCCAACGCTTCACATCCGAAATGGAAAGACTGGCAAGTGGAGTCTTCTGTCCAGGTCGAGGTAGTGACTCTTGTTGTTAAATTCTGGACTGGAAGGATTCCAGACCAAGATATCGAGCTATATCTTAAAAGGTACTGCGAGATTCTTCAACCCCCAGTCAAGCCAGTAGATAAATTCGGATTCTGGTATGGAGTCCGAAAATACAAAGTTCGGATGCGTAGAGATGAAGTTGGACATATAATCTCCATCCCTAATTCCATCTCGTTGGGCCCCTACAATGGCAGGATTATTTATCCTGGCCAATCGGCAAGGTGCTTTATCTGCCAAGGTCCAGACCATCAGGCGAGAGAATGCCCCACTATCAGATGTTGGAAATGTGGTGAGTTGGGCCACAAGGCTAACATTTGCCAAAACGAAAGTGAGTGCTCACTCTGTGGTGCGAAAGGACACACTTTCTTTAAATGTCCCAAATCCTTTGCAAATATGACTAAAGCTTCCCAGCAGCCCTCCACGAGTGCTTTTCGCACGAACTTTCCAACCACCTCAGCGCTGTCAGTGGCTTCAAATCCAGCCCCGCTACAGGAAAGGCCCACACATGGAAATGTGTCCTTGATAAATCCATTGGCTGTCTCAGATGCTGCCTCAGGACAAGAACCAGGCAGTCGTAACACAACAAATCTTCCGGGAGTAACGGAGCCGCAGACACACAATAACAACATAAAAGAGGATTTGACGCTTTCAAGACAACCCGAAGAAATGGCAGTTGGAGGTGGAGAGGAACCGGGAGACCAATCCTTCTCACAAACCTCTGATGTGGAATGTGAGAGCGATGACGAGCGAAGGGAAAGCGAGGAAGAAAATTCATCTGAAAGCTATCTAAGTGCAAGTGATAGTGAAGAATCACCCATTTCGACTCCTGTGGAGATTTCTCCTACAGATGATCCTGCAGGACAAGATGATGTGGATCCACAAATAGGGATCTTTCTTAACAAACAGCATCCTGCGATGGAGGAATTGGTCAATGAAACAACGACAGGAGGAAGGAAAAGAAGTGTCTCGATGGCGTCTTATGGCAGAGATAAGAGAAAAGACGATCGATCCAGCCCTCCGCAAGGTACTGTTGAATCTACAATGTTCCCTCCCTCTACTGAATAACCCTTCTACTACATAAATATGAGTATTCTTAAAATAATAACATGGAATGTTAGAGGGTTACAATCAGAAAGACTAAGAAAAAGGAAAGTTGAAAATTTATCAAAACTAAATTATGATATTCTCTGTCTACAAGAGATGAGACTGAAAAGTAACAATGATATATCTGCACTAACTCAAATGTGGTGTCCGGGGCACTCAATAATTTCAATCGGGGAGGATAGTGCAGATGGAGTTGGTATCTTTTTTAAAGACTCAAATGTGAATATAATAAAACGAAGAGACATTATCCCTGGAAGACTTCTTTTAGTTGACTGTTTTTATCATGGACAGAAGATGCGGATCATCAATGTTTACACTGCACCTGAAAGGACAAAGAAAATGAGGCTGTTAAAAAAAATGAAGCAGCTCTTGGAAGTGGGTTTTGATTTAATAATGTGTGGCGATTTTAATATTGTAACGGAGGAAAGTGATAGAGTTGCTACAATGCCTTTTAAGGTCAATCGTGAAGGTAAATTTTTAGCGCAGGTTTGCGCAGATGCTTCCCTTAGAGATCTCTATAGAATATTACATCCCACAAAGATTCATTTTACTAGATTTGACACAAATGTCAAGACTAGAATAGATAGGATTTATATTTCTTCTTCAATACACGCCCTTAACTATGACACCTATATGACTGATCTATCTGATCACATGATTGTTAAAGCCACAATGCAGTGTGGTCTTGACTATCCTAAAAGCTATTGGAAATTAAATACAACGTGTTTGAGGAATTTGGCGCTAATACAAGAACTAAAATGTGAAATTAAAAAAATATTGCAATTAAGAGTTCTGGTAAGTTCTGAGATAGAACTGTGGGATTTGCTTAAAAGCCGATTGAAAGATTTCTTCAAATTTAAATGTCGGGAGTTAAATCATGCCAAGAATATGAAATATAATGAAGATGTAAAAGCATATATAAGTCTAAAGTATAAAAAAAGAAACGAAGAAGAGGAACATCAGATGGATGAGTTGAAAAAAGAAATAGAATTGATAAATAAAGAATTATTATTTAATATGCAGATAACAGCAGGGTGTGATGAAAACGGAAATACTGACTTTGCGATTGTCACTGGTCAGAAGAGACGTGGTAGCAACTTTATCCCCTCTATTAGAGATGGAAGTGGAAAATTAACCGCCAATGAGAGTGAGAAAAGATACGTTGTCAGAGAACAATGCCTTTCCATGTTTTCTACATTACCTTCAGACAGCAATACTTTACGATCATTGTTAAGAGTTATTGAACCTTTTGAACCTTCTGTTTTTGATTCACTCCTTGGGGCGATAAGAAAAGAAGAGGTTGCAGCTGCTATCGAGCAACTGAATAATAATAAAACTCCAGGATTAGATGGTCTCCCAGCTGAGTTCTACAAGCTGGGCATAGCAGAAGTAAATGAACTTTTAACCTCAACTTTGAATTCAGGGCTTGAAAAAGGAGTATTATGTGAGTCTTTCTATTTTGGCCTGATGTGTTTATTATATAAAAAAGGTGATAAAAGTGATATAAATAATTATAGACAACTAACAATAATGAATGTTGATTATAAAATATTAGCTAAAATAATAATGAATAGACTAGAAGATATATTAGATAAAATTATTGTGAGGGAACAGACATGTGCTATAAAAGGTCGCCAGATGTGGGATAATCTGTGCACCCTAAGAGAGGTAATATACTCCAGAAGAGACTCTGACTTTTTTATTCTTAGCTTAGATCAAAAGAAAGCATTTGATTATCTTTCTCATTCGTATATATGGGCAGTTATGAAAGCCTATGGGATGCCGGACGGTTTCATCGCCATGGTAAAATTGTTATATAAAAAATCCATCATACAAGTCAAGGTAAATGGAAGTTTGACCGAACAATTCCATGCTTCGTGTGGAGTGAAACAGGGATGCCCACTAAGCGCTGCTTTGTATGTTTTAGCCATCAATCCCTTATTGAAACTAATTAATAAAGACACTAATATTAAAGGTTACTGTTTTAATGATGGCTATAGAGTGACAGCTATGGCTTATGCCGACGATGTTACAGTTATTATTAGGAACCAGGATGAGTTGGACAGGTTATTTTTTCACCTCAAACAATATGAATTGGCATCAGGGGCAAAATTAAACCCAGAAAAAACAGAAGGCGTGTGGTTTGGTTCCTCACTGCAAAAGCCGAAAATAAACATACAAGTAAATGACGAAATGAAAGTCTTGGGAATTTGGATCAACAAAGGAGACCCCTGTTTGTCAAACTGGTCTAAAAAGGAATGTGAAATTAAAGAAGAAGTTGCTAAGTGGGAAAATAAAAATACTAACTATAAAGCACGAGTAAATATAGTTAAAACCCATATAGTATCTAAACTTCTCTTCCTTGCCACAGTTTTTCCTCCTCCTCACAAATCACTTTTACTTTTAAACAAACTGTGTGTTAAATTAATATGGGGAACAAACCGTGAGGTTACGAAACGAACTTTAATGTATAAAGGCAAAGAGTGTGGTGGATTGGGTGCGCCAGATCTCCGTATCACTTTGAGGATTCCTTTTATTAAAAATGTGTTTAGCGCTCTTAATAGGAGAACCCCATGGATTAGAGGTAACGAAGTACAATGGGGAAAACTAAAAGGTAGGGCTAGATCCAATATGCCGTATTATAAACTCCTCTTTGGCGACACTACGGAACAGTGGAAAGACCTTAATATTAACTGGACACAAGTATCCACTAAACAAGTATACAATATAATTAACAGTAAAAATAATGAAGGACAGATAAAATATAAGGGCGTGGGCGTAGAAGAATGCCCGCTAGTAGTTAAAAATATCTACGACAAATTAATCTCTGAAAATATGAGAGACACTGTGTGGTTGATATCTGTTGGACGCCTCCCTGTTAGAGCGGTGGTGCAGTGGAGCTGTTATGTTACCACCAAAGAATGTCCAATGCCACGGTGTGTCGAGGATGAAACCCTTGAACATTTACTGTTATCCTGTTATAGAACAGTAGAAATCAGACAACAGATGACTAAAATGGGTTTTGAAATTGACAACAATATACAAGCTATAAAATATGGTCTGTTTAAAGAAAAAATGTATGACAGTAAAAGACGCCTCTTTTGGCTTATTATGTGTGTCATTAACACCCACATTTGGAAAACCAGAGCCAAGGTGGTCATTGAGCAAAAAATGATAGATAGCGTTGCTGTGTGCAAAAATATCCTTACAGACCTGAGAAGGAGGAAGACTTTAGAACAAAAAAAGAATAGCCCTTTACCTTGGGACCTTTTGAAGATATAATTAATGTTAATATGTTTGATTAATTTAACTGTTGTATTATTTAACTTTTGTATTAATGTATCTATTGTAAATTATTAAGAGATAGCAAGGGTGGTTAGGAAAAGACCTGCCGTGGGAGCTTTTATTATTGTAATATGTAAAATAAGATGTGAATAATTTGTGCATGGTGCTTGTATTATGTGTATTTGTAATTGTGAATTTTGATATTTAAATAAAGTGATTTTTAATTAAAAAAAAAAAAAAAAAGCAAGGGCGGCAAAGGACTCGGAAAAGGAGGCGCCAAGCGTCACCGTAAAGTTCTCCGTGATAACATCCAGGGCATCACCAAACCGGCCATCCGCCGTCTGGCTCGCCGTGGCGGAGTGAAGCGTATCTCCGGTCTGATCTACGAGGAGACCCGCGGTGTGCTCAAGGTGTTTCTGGAGAACGTCATCCGCGACGCCGTCACCTACACTGAGCACGCTAAGAGGAAGACTGTGACCGCCATGGATGTGGTGTACGCTCTGAAGAGGCAGGGCCGCACTCTGTACGGCTTCGGCGGGTAAACTCATTCTCTCCAATCCATCAAACGGCTCTTTTAAGAGCCACACACTTTCACTTTCAGAGCTTTGTTCTGCCATCTTGTTGGTTTTTGTCATGTAGAGGGAAGTCATGAAAAAGTAGACCAATCTGCCAGTATCCCCAGCAACTTCTGAAGTACTACGTTATAACTTAACAATTACCAACTGAGATTCCAAACATTAACTTTTCGCTTTTCTTGAGTCTGGAATATTAACCCGTTTGTCATGTGTGCTTTCCTTTCTCCTTAACTGACAGAGCCACAAACTGAACTTAAAGTTACAGACCTATTCAATACCACTGTTTCATTAAACTCAACTATAGCAGGAGTGTAGACCAAACGAAAGAACTGAAAGATTTCACTGATTAACCAGTTTATTTGTAAATGCTGTCCTGCCACAAATCCGCTTAAAGCAGAAGTACTTATTAGTGATGGGATTTCTGGCTCTGCTAACTAAAAAGAGCCAGCTCTTCAGGTTGTTTTGTTGCTTTAATTTATGAACAATAAAAGAAAATTATTCACAAAAGGAAATACCAATGGAAAAAAAAGTGTTTTTATTTATACATGTTTATATATAAATGTATGCGGTGGCCCCTGGAGACAAAGCATGTACAAATTCCAAAGCATATTCCTAGCGTTAACTGAACTTCCAAAACAGAGCTATCTAGATCACTTAATTACAGAAATGAAAGCATATGTGTATTGTTTGTGTATTTATACACAAGCACTCATATATATTCAAATAATTTTTTAAAAAATGTTCATTTACCTGCTACTACCACACACCAAATCTGGTCGTTAGTACTTCCTGGCTTGTGTAGCCACTAGGTAACAAAAGCTCAACACTGCACCGAGCATCCTGGAGCACTTCTGTTGTGTTTTGTACGTGTTTTGGAGTTCGTATGTGCTTCGGGGTTTGTACGTGCTTTGTCTCTAGGGTCCACCGTAAATATACTTTTATTTATTCACTCCACATAAAATGAAATAAATCATATATTACAAAAATCAACTATTCACAGTTCAGCTTTTAACTATTTACATTTTCAGCTTTTTCCTTTTAAACAAATTTAAAGTGAAACACAAAACACTGCAAACCACAACACAATTAAATATAAATTAAAATATGAAAACAAAAAGAAGCTGCATATTCTCTGTCATGTGGGCCTGCATGAATAAACTTTCTGAATCATTATCATCTGCAACTGAAAATAGTTGTGGATGATTACTACACCTTTCTAATGTGACGTTGTTGTCCCTGGCTCTCTTTCCCTCTCTCTTCCTCCTGCTCTGTTCCTGTGAGTGTACTGAGAGTGTAACTACCCCCCCCCCCCCTTCCCAGCGCAAAGCACAACCCACAATCATAAGAAAAGAGAGAGAAAGAGAGAGAGAGAAAAAACAACCCACGGCTTGCAAAAAGGAGCCGGCTCGCATCGTTCACGTCAAAGATCCGGCTCTAAGAGCCATTTCGTTCGCGACTGACACATCACTAGTGCTTATGTAGTAGGTCTTTTTTTTTTTTAAGATAACCAACCCACCTTTGATCTAGTACAGCAGGGGTCCCCAATCCCAGTCCACGAGCCGGTGTCCCTGCAGGTTTTAGATCTCACCCTGGATCAACACACCTGAATCACATGATTAGTTCATTACCAGGCGTCTGGAGAACTTCAAGACATGTTGAGAAGGTAATTTATCCATTTAAATCAGCTGTGATGGCCGGCCCACGTCAACTGGGATTGGGGACCGCTGTAGTAGAGGGTGGACATGAGTGGATGAAGCCCTATGAAGCTTTCGAAGCCTCTTCCTGATGTGTGCCTGAAATTTTATTTTCACCAACATGCAACATGTCTGTTTAAACTGCAAACAAAGTATCAAAGGCAACTGTTAATGCTCTGTGATGAAATGACCCACATCACAAACAAGAAGTTTTGCCAGATTGTCTACGTTGACGTGCTTCCAGGTAAAAAATAAATAAATAAATAAATAAAGCTCCTTTGAGGGAGCAGATCAGAATTACAGAAAATACACCACACACAAAGTGTGTTTGCATGTAGCTCACAGCTGTGGTTCGCTGTTGGTCTAAATGAATCTTAGACCTAAATGAGAGTTTGTAGTGATTTAAAATTATAAATCTGAACCTCTTTAATCTACTCAGCTGTCTTTTTTTTTTTAGTTTTAGTTTACTACACAGATTTGTTTTTACAGGAAATTTATGAAAAGAAAAGTCTGGGTAATAACTTTACAATTTTACTGCATGCAGTAAAACAATTAAATGTGTTGCACATACTGATAGACTAACAGGCCCACTTCAGTTCTAGTGTGAACATGAGTTTGACACCTATGGATTAAATATTTAGTTTCATTACTTTAATCAAGTGTACTCTCAGAGGTTGTGAGTGGCTCTTACAAGAGCCGTTAGTTGGTTGAGGAAAGTTGCTGGATTTTATTTAGCTTTCTCATTCTTCTTGGCCTGGATGTTGGGCAGCACACCACCCTGAGCGATCGTCACTCAGCCCAGCAGCTTGTTCAGCTCTTCGTCGTTGTGGACGGCCAGCTGCAGGTGGTGGGGGATGATCCTGACAAGGGCGTAGATTTGTTTTTGGCATTGGTGGGGACGGACGATTCAACCACCGAACCCTGCCCTGCTTTTTGTCTTTGTTTCTTGATAAAAAAAAATAAAAAAGGAGAAATATACTTTCCTACATTTGCTATTCTACATGCTTTTAAACAATTTAAAATTACAATTCATAGTTTGAATTACTTAATGTTAAATTACTATTGAACAAATGACAGACTAAGAATTTTAGACTTTAGTTTACTTCAGTCATATTCCATATAAATCAGGTATCATACAAAAAAAAAAGCTTGAAATACAGTCATGACAATAAAAGAATATGACTTTAAGGACTTAACAACATTACTTCAGTTATAGGACACTGTGTTGGTTCTTCTGTCACCTGACAATTGGACATAGATGACAACAAGAATACAATGGGTAGCTGCTTCAGTGTTTCTGCCGATCTTGATATTTGTCTCAAAAATGAACCCTATGAATATGTGAGTACCATTAGGATGAAATTGTGTCACCAACATGTTAACGTTAGATAACATTTTAACAGCCTCTGCAAACTAATATTAACATGTTTGCCTTACTGTCATGTCTATAGTATTCTATATGTCTGTGAAGGTTCTCAGTCATCCAGTATAGTTGAATACTATAGTATTTCAACTATCCGGTTCAGTGATGACGCGACGAATCCTACTTCCGGGTCTAAAGTAGTCTGCGTCTAATATGGCTTTTGTGTTGTTAACATGTTTAATGTTTTGTATTTTCTTCTATTTGATCTCAAATGTTGACCTCCCTCGGCTTTTATTACCTCTAATCATTTATTTAAGCTCAGTTTTTAAAACCTTAGGATGTAACTGCAGCCCAGCCCATGCAGCAGTATATGAATGACTAACCTTGTATTATGGATGGATTATCTCAGTTGTTCTCCTGGCTGAAGTTTGGTCCTTTTACAGCATCCTGCCATGCGATTACATTTGTTCCTGACCACCGAGAACACTCACGTTAACTTTTATCGAGTGGAAAAAAAGTTAGCTTGTTTATATTATGCTAACATAGCTGTGTCGCTAGCGGTCACGTAGCACATCATCATACCAGCTAGCCCAACTTCAGTAACCCTACAAACGTCACTGCTGTTTAGTTTTGTCTTCATTTATGTTGGAAGTGATAACAGAGCTGTACGTTTTAATTTGTTTCCAAAACCCCGCAGTCAGGACATGCTATATTGTATTTAGAAGCTAGCGAGCTAACTCCCTGCTAACTTCTAACTATCGAATAGGAGTCTATGCTTTGTAGTGATGGGTCGTTCGCGAACGAAATGGCTCTTAGAGCCGGCTCTTTGACGTGAACGACGCGAGCCGGCTCCTTATCGCGAGCCGTCACGTGTGTTTTTTTTTTTTTTCTTTCTCTCACCCTCTCTCTCGCACTTTTTTTCTGCTTCACTCAGCATGCGAGCCTTGTGCTTTACGCTGGGCAGAGGGGGGAGGGGCAGTAGTTAAACTCAGTAGCACAGGAACAGAGCCAGAGGGGGAGAGAGAGAAAGAGAGCCAGGGACAACAACGTCACATTAGAAAGGTATAGTAATCATCCACAACTATTTTCAGTTGCAGATGATAAAGGATTCAGAAAGCTTATTCATGCAGGTCCATTTGACAGAGAATGTGCATGTTTCTTTTTGTTTTCATATTTTAATTTATATTTAATTGTGTTGTGGTTTGCAGTGTTTTGTGTTGTTTCACTTTAAATTTGTAAAAGGAAAAAGCTGAAAATTTAAATAGTTAAAAGTTGAAATGTGAATAGTTGATTTTTGTATTATATGATTTATTTATTACATTTTATGTGGAGTGAATAAACAAAAGTATTTTTACGGTGGCCCCTAGAGATAAAGCACATACAAACTTCAAATCACGTACAAACTCGGAAGCATGTACAAACTCCAAAACACGTAAAAACTCTAAAACACGTAAAAACACGTACAAACTCCAAAACACGTAAAAACTCCAAAACACGTAAAAACACATACAAACTCCAAAACACGTAAAAACTCAGAAGCACATAAAAACTCAAAACACGTACAAAAGACAACAGAAGTGCTCCAGGATGCTGGGGGCAGTGTTGAACTTTTGTTACCGAGTGGCTACACAAGCCAGCAAGTACCAATGACTGGATTTGTTGTGTGGTAGTAACAGGTAAATGAACTTTTTTTTTTTAATTATTTGAATATATATGAGTGCCTGTGTATAAATACACAAACAATACACACATGCTTTCAATTGTGTAATTTAAGTGATCTAGTAGCTCTGCTTTGGAAGTTCAGTTCATGCTAGAAATGTGTCTTGGAGTTTGTACGTGTTTTGTCTCTAGGGGCCACCGCATATATTTATATATAAACATATATAAATAAAACCACTTTTTTTACGTTAGTAATTCCTTTTGTGCATAATTTTATATTATTGTTAATAATAAATAAATTAAAGCAACAAAACAACCTGAAGAGCCGGTTCGGAGCCGAAAGAGCCGGCTCTTTTTAGTGAGCCGAACCGAAAGAGCCGGTTCTCTAAAAAGAGCCGGAAATCCCATCACTAATGCTTTGTACTTCAGAGCACTTGGCCTATCATATTGTCTAGTACAAAGCACTGAAATGTGATGAGCTTTGGAAAATAATACGTGAACAATTAAAGGAGAGAGCCATTACAACAGCATACAACAATTAATGCTTAAAAAAAAAAAAGTTTTGTAATGGAAGTTAGTGAATTGCCAACTGTAGTTTCTAGAATAGAAAGAGCATGAAGATTGAAGTGTGAGTATGAGCTGATACTACTACTGGACCGAGCTCTTGGCGTGAGTGAGGTGGCTCTGAAAAGAGCCGTTGTTGGTAGGAGAGCGTGCAGCTTAAGCTCTCTCTCCGCGGATGCGGCGAGCCAGCTGGATGTCTTTGGGCATGATGGTGACCCTTTTGGCGTGGATGGCGCACAGGTTGGTGTCCTCGAAGAGTCCGACCAGGTAAGCCTCGCTTGCCTCCTGCAGAGCCATGACAGCAGAGCTCTGGAAGCGCAGGTCGGTCTTGAAGTCCTGAGCGATCTCACGGACCAGACGCTGGAAGGGCAGCTTGCGGATCAGCAGCTCGGTGGATTTCTGATAACGGCGGATCTCGCGCAGAGCCACGGTACCAGGCCTATAACGGTGGGGCTTCTTGACGCCTCCGGTGGCCGGGGCGCTCTTACGAGCAGCCTTGGTGGCTAGCTGCTTCCTGGGGGCTTTGCCGCCAGTAGACTTGCGAGCAGTCTGCTTTGTTCTTGCCATTCTTCCTCACTTTTCTTTCCCCGTGATACGAGCAGAAAATGTAGCGAACAGAGGAGACTCGCTGCTCTTATAGTGTGTGACTGGCTGTGACGCGGTGCCGCTCCGGCTCGTGATTGGTGACGGGCTCCACGTGGAGCACCGCCCGCCTCGGTGTGTGCTGCTCATTGGAGAAAAGTGCATTGATGTTGCGCGCTGCCGCAAGCCTCTCTGCGATTGGTGCGTGACGAAGCTGCGCGCGCTCTGCGGAAATATAAGCGAGGCTTTGAGCTGATCGGACCATATTTTCTCTCAGTCTCGATACTACAAAGAAAATAACCTGTCAAAATGAGTGGACGCGGAAAGACCGGAGGCAAAGCCAGAGCTAAGGCCAAGACCCGCTCCTCCCGTGCCGGGCTTCAGTTCCCCGTGGGTCGTGTCCACAGACTGCTGCGCAAAGGCAACTATGCCGAGCGTGTAGGAGCCGGCGCTCCTGTTTACCTGGCGGCTGTGCTCGAGTACCTGACCGCTGAGATCCTGGAGCTGGCTGGCAACGCAGCCCGCGACAACAAGAAGACTCGTATCATCCCGCGTCACCTGCAGCTGGCTGTGCGCAACGACGAGGAGCTCAACAAGCTCCTGGGGGGAGTCACCATCGCTCAGGGTGGTGTGCTGCCCAACATCCAGGCTGTGCTGCTGCCCAAGAAGACCGAGAAGCCCGCCAAGGCCAAGTAAACGCAAAGCGCTCGGCTTCACCAAAAACAAAGGCTCTTTTAAGAGCCAAACACTTCTCTCTGAGCAAACATCCTTCTTGCTGTTATGGTGTTTGTAACATTTTGTGTATTGGGAAATGTAGATTATGCATCTTGATTTATTTTATAATTTATATTTATTCATGTCATCAGACAGAATCAGGGACTGAAATCCACCTTCAAATAAGAACTACTTTCATTAACTCAAAAGCTCTGTGAGTTTCATTCACAAAAGAATAGACTAAACAAACTTTAGGTCTTGATATAAAACTACAGCAAAAAGCTCTGTCTCCTGCGTTGTGGTGTGGGGTCGTGTTCAACCTCATTGCTCATCTTACTGATTAAGAATACATTGGATGTCACTAATTATTAGCTTAACTGACTGTGGACACTCATCATGGTTCATGCCCTTTATAATTAAAACAGTTTCTAAGCTCATGGAAACAGACAACACGCAGTTCAAACCTTGTTAAACACAATGGGGAAATATAACAACGTGAGGTGGAGAGGGACAGGTGGAGGAAAATGTGCAGCTGTTTGCGACGTGTTCAGCGCTGCTGCTGAATTTGGGACATTTTGCAAAGTCACATCTACGCTTAGGGTTTAGTGTCTATTGTGAGTAGAATAAAACAATTCGAAGAATAGAATGTGTTTAGGTTTACTTAGATAATAGGGGGCAGCTGGTGATCAGAAGAACAGGAAATGATTCCTAAGTGTGGGTTTTGTTAGAATGACTTTGTCAACCTGTTTTAAGGACAATAGTGGATTTTTGTTCTCAAAGCTTTTCATGCGACCTTAAAGCTCTCAAGAATGACATTAAGTTGCTGAACCCTGACCTCTGACGTGCCAAATCAGCTTTTTTCAGCGATAAACTTTGGTGTGTAACTGTATAGTATGCAAAAGTGACAGTGGGGGTCTGCCTGTTATAAAGTGAGTGAAAGCTGCCTCAGCCAAGAACAAGAAGCCACAGTTACTAGTCTGGTTAGAGGACAGCCCCCCAGACTGAACAATAGAATTAGTGGAAAACTACTGTGGAGGGGGACACAGGGCAGCCCCGGACTCTTTTTCAGCTCCAAAGAATCGGTGAGGTCAAGAAGTAAACCTCAAGACTATATTTTGAAATAATTTAATTCCCCTCATCCTTCACGCTACAGAGCTCCATGGTAAAATAAATAGCAGTACGGGCTCAGCTTGGAGTAAAATGTGTCCTTGAAATCACACAATATCAATTCAACTGGACTAAATTTAGTCAGGTAAAGTTGTAGATTAGAGCTTTTCAAGTGGATTATATTAGCTAGGTATCATTAAAATATACAGTGTACTTCCAGTACAACAGCCAGTGTAGGCTTTTAAAAAACTCAATATTTCATACGTGAATAATAACATGCATCTATGAATGTATTATGTATTGTTTAATAGAATACTTTAAAATGTAGTTGCTGACCTTTAACAGTTTATTTCTTGTATGATGTTTCACAGTAAAAGTGGTGTGATGCTTGTATTACGAAGGTGTGATTGTAAATATTGAGTTGTTAATATTTGTATTCTTATAGTTGCAGACTTGCTTAGACAGCACTAATGTGCACCATGATAAGATAAGATAAGATAACCTTTATTAGTCCCACACGTGGGAAATTTGTTTTGTCACAGCAGGAAGTGGAGAGTGCAAAAGTTATGATAGTAATCCAAGTTGTAATTGTAATGAGGACAATGGAGGAAAAAAAGCGCTTTAATAATAGGACATTATTGTGAATGACAGAGTGGTGAGTGAGTGAGAGGAAGGAGCTCTTGTGTGTTGCTGTGGTGGCTCTGAGAAGAGCCGTTGTTGAGTGTGAGAGCGGTGTCAGCTCACTTCTTCTTGGCTGCTGTGGCCGCCTTCTTGACTTTGGGCTTGGCGGCCTTCTTGGCGGGGGATTTCTTTGGTGCGGGAGCCTTCTTGAGCACCTTCTTGGGGCTCTTTGCTGCTTTCTTGGTGCTTTTGGGCGCTTTCTTGGCCGCCGCTGCGGGCTTCTTGGCCTTCTTTGGCGACTTCTTAGCGGCTGCGGGCTTCTTAGCTGCTGCTGCTGCCTTCTTGGGCGACTTCTTAGCAGCTGCTGCCGGTTTCTTGGCTTTGGCCGCGGCGGGCTTCTTGGCTTTAGGAGCGGCTTTCTTCGCGGGCTTCTTGGCTTTGCTCTCAGTAACCTTCTTGTTCATCTTGAAGGATCCGGAGGCCCCGGTGCCCTTAGTCTGCACCAGAGTGCCCTTCGCCACCAGGCTCTTGATGGCAGTCTTGACGCGGGCCTTGTTCTTGTCCACATCGTAGCCTCCGGCAGCCAGAGCCTTCTTGAGCGCGGCTGCGGACACGCCGCTGCGCTCCTTGGAAGCGGCCACGGTTTTCACAATCAGCTCGCCCACGCTGGGGCCGACCTTCTTGGGCTTGGAAGCCGTCGTCTTCTTCTTCTTGGCCGCCTTGGCCGGGACGGCAGCAGGTGCGGGAGCTTCCTCGGACATTTTCCTCTTTCGCGTCTGATCGAGATTCACGGTACAGTGATGGCAAGTCGGAAGCGCCACGCTGCACTTAAACGCATCATGAGAACCGTTGAGAGTGAAGGCAGCGCGCGCAGCTCTTGCGCGTGCCTCGCAATGCTTCATTTTGTGTTTCGTGTCTCGGGATCAAAGAGCTCAAAGTGAGTGTGTGAGCAGCACTGCAGGTCGACAGTGGAGCCGTCCACAGCGGGCTTGTGTCTCCTCGTGCAGGCCTCGTGTCGGGCTCTCGTGCTCTCTGCTCTCGGTTCGTGGAGCTCCCAAAGCTCGGCGACTCGGTGCGGAGGTCAGCGCTGCTCGGCGGCTTCTTGGACTCTTTTCTCTGCTAAAACCGGTGGAGCCGCAGCAGAGCTCCGTAAAAAGCCTTTTCCAGCTGATACACATGTTTGTTCACGCACTCCGAGTTAAAAGCAGCATCTGGTGAGCGCAGCTGTGGGACAAAGTGACGCTGCGAGCTCCCAGCAAACACACCGATGCTGCTGGAGGCCCACGGAGCAGCGAGACCTGTGTGACAGCTGCTCACTTCTAACCAAAGCACAGTTTCACTCACATTGTTGTACAGAAGCTTCATTAGTGACCTTACAGCAGCTCGCTTCCACACTTTGGCTCTGATCTCTTAGTCTGCATCCACAAACTGATCACTGAGTATCTCAATGTGTAATACTCAACACCTGCTAAAAACACACAGCCATCTCACTGTTAATCACTCTCTTTCGCTATTAGTCAAAAATTATTTTATCCTTGTATCTATTCTATTTATTATTATCGTAATAAGGTTGTTGTTATTATTTGTTATTTATTTTATCCTGCTCTGCCCATGTGGGTGCATTTCCCAGCTCTGGCACTAATAAAGCTTATGCCCAGTATATCTCTGCTCCTCTTTCTGGAGGATTCTGTTATTATCCCACCTACTGAAAAATATGTGACCACAGTTTTTTTTGTGCATAAGTCAAATCCTGAACAATACCCCTGACCCACACCATCATGTGCTGACCAGTCACCGGAGTGTGTTTAGTGAGAGTCTGAGATGACCAAAAATCCCCTCTGAACACCACAGGAAATCATTCCTACCTACCTCCTGTACAACTCCATCTTATGCACAGCACTTACTACAATAGTTGCATTATATAAAAGGTGGCTATGGAGCCATCAAGTTAGGAGTTAGATTGAAGAAAGCTTTGATGGAAATTCCTCTGGGAATTGCTAGGAAAGCTGGATGTGAAGGACACAGCAGGGCCTGCCTGTGGCATAGGTAGTATAGGCAAATGCTAACAGTGTCATCCATCCAGGGGCACCACAAGTGAGGAAAAAATACAAAAAAAATGATGATACCAATTCATATCTTTCTTAGTATACACTTTGACATCTAATTAGCCATTTTTTGCCCTCTAATAGTCCAACAAACTAGCCCTTTGTATCCTGGTTAGTCTAGTTGTGTGTTAAAGTGCACATCAAGTTAGGTGGGTTTGTCATTTCAACCATGTGCAGTGCAGTACACAGTGAAGTAGTGATGGCTCGCTTGAAGCATGTGTCAAAAAAATCAACACACTGCTTCAGAAGCACTGTGTCGAAGCTTGATTCGTTTGGCCAGAATCACGTGATCAGTGACGTCCGAAGCTTCATTTAGAGTCTAACGGCTTCGGTGTCTGATTCAATGGTTTATAAGCAGGTGACTCATTCATTTGTGGAGTTTTTTGAGGAGGAGGAGAGGAGGTTCTGTTGTGTGGCAGTATTTTCTAGTGATGGGCAGATGAAGCTTCATGAAGCACTGAAGCTTTTCATCCAATTGGTTCACCCCAGCGCAAAGCTTCTTGAAGCTTTATTTGCTCTAGCAGGACACCTACTGGACGTAAAAATATTAGTTGGCATGAATTTGAAGAGTGTGGCCTTTTGCACACAGCCTGTAAATGTCAACAACAAAAGGAGTGTGTAAAACATGTATATTGTAGTGATGGCAGTATACTGTGTATATTTATACTGGCAGTATGGAAAATGATCATTTGGAAATGCTTAAAATGGAAATGATCATTTACTGTGAGGTGAGGTGTGGTTGGGGTGTGGACGGTAGTTGTGCTTTTGTAACGTTGAGGTATGGACAGCTACACACTGAGGCCTCAGTCCTGCCCATATTTTATTGTGTAAAAACTAAATTTTCACTGCTTTTATGACCTTTCTAGTGGGGAGAACATAGCTAAGATTTAATGATTTAACAAATCTTTTGAATCCTTTGTCCTCCACAATGCTAAATGGCTGGAAGTCCTCAATCACCATGGTAACCAGGTCTTCATCTATTTGAGATTGTCTTTATTGTCTTTCCTCGGGAGAACAAAGCACAAATATAAATATCACACACGTAACTTATTACAGTTGTATAATATTGTTATATCATTTAGTAACATTACTGCATGCTATATTATCATTGCATTTGATGGCTCACCTGGTCTTGCTCCACAATCGGTGTTCCCCTTATTCTCATGCAAAGCTCTGTAGTGCCTAAGCATGGATGAGGTGTTGTTGTTATATCCCAGCTCCCTGGCACAGAGCAAAACTTCACCTTGTACAAAAGTAAAGCCGCTTAACATAAATTGTATTGCACCATCAGTATTATGAAAATACATCTTCTGTAGAAATTTACATACCTTTGTTGGGAGGAATAAGATCAAAATGTTCCCACACAGGGGAGGACATCCTCCTCTTCTTAGCTGGCTCCATTCTCTCCTGACTTTCTCTCCTCACTCTCATAAACCTCCAAACGGTCTCCAAACTCTCACTAACCGCAACTCTCCATCAAACACCCACATTTTGAATGAAGTCTGAGGGGTTTATATCGCTGTCATATCTCGCGGCAAAGTTCGAACCACTTCATGAACCAGTCACGTGGTACAGCCGGGCAGCGAGGCTTCGGACGTCATCATTTTCAGCTCCTCCCATAAATGAAGCAAGCCTCGATACGCGCATCGCGGAAACGCCCCCTCCATTACTCGGCACAAGCTTCGAAGCCTCGATACAGAACGTCCCATCACTAGTATTTTGAGTTGATTTTGGTCGATCGGGTGGGTTTTCTATGGAGCGCCTGCAGGGGACATGGGAGAAAAAAAAATTAAGACGGATTAAGATTAATTTAAGCTAACGGGAGGTCGAGAGCTACTACAGCCGGGAGGAACACCGCTTTCCCGGCACATCGTGCCTCGACCTCCCGGTCGGCTTCGAGCCGGCGTTCGAAGAATGCGGCTAAACGTTTTGCGAGATCTCGCAAAAGTCAGTCTTAATTTTTTTTTCTCCCATGCCCCCTGCGGGGCTCCGTAGTTTTCCAGCTTTGTGTTCTGGCTGTTTGCTTGTGTTTTGTGTGTTTTTATTTTAACTGGAAACGGGAAAAACTTAAAATGTCAAAAATCTGCTTTTCATAATATAAATATCATTAAACTTTAGAAAGACTTCCATTTGATTCGCAACATTTAATGTTACAAAAAGATATTTTATTTTTGAAATCTCAAAATTTTAGTCTAGAAAATGTGCAGCAATTTAATTTATTTGTTCTCTTTAGCTGATAGTTGGTGGGGCCCAGGTACACTGTAACTGCATCTCTACCAGTTTTTCTGCACTCTTCGCATAGTGGAACAAATCCTCTTAAATAAAAATGGAAAAGGGATTACCTTAAATGCATCATGCTGTAAATTTGTAAGTTCATACGCATTTTTTCTTTCCATTTCACGATCAATTCTGCCCCCAGGTCAAAGATATGTATAGGAAAATGTCCCTAATATAATATTTATTTAAAAAAAAAAAAAACCCCGTCTAGCGATTAATTGTATAAGTGCATGGAGGTGGGACCTCACAGCAGAAGCCGAAAACTGCAACAAGACGAATACAGACGACCAAAACTATACAGACACGACCATGCAATGAAAAGCTGCAACATGAATGTTGCTACTAGTTTTGTGCCAAAGCATTTTAATCTTATGATTAGCGCAACTTTGCATATAAGAAAAAAAAGTATACTTTGAACTAAAACCAGGAGATAACTAAAAAGTCGTATTAACTCTGTTTGTAGTAAGTATGTCTTTTGACAAAGTAAAAAGCAGGAACACATTTCTGTTGACTAGGGTTCAATACAGCGGATTAATATCACAAGATGGCAGAACAAAGCTCTGAAAGTGAAAGTGTGTGGCTCTTAAAAGAGCCGTTTGATGGATTGGAGAGAATGAGTTTACCCGCCGAAGCCGTACAGAGTGCGGCCCTGCCTCTTCAGAGCGTACACCACATCCATGGCGGTCACAGTCTTCCTCTTAGCGTGCTCAGTGTAGGTGACGGCGTCGCGGATGACGTTCTCCAGAAACACCTTGAGCACACCGCGGGTCTCCTCGTAGATCAGACCGGAGATACGCTTCACTCCGCCACGGCGAGCCAGACGGCGGATGGCCGGTTTGGTGATGCCCTGGATGTTATCACGGAGAACTTTACGGTGACGCTTGGCGCCTCCTTTGCCGAGTCCTTTGCCGCCCTTGCCTCGTCCACTCATGGTTATTGTTTCTTCTCTGAACGAACAAAGTCGAATGAATCTCAACCCCACGGAGCCGTGTTATTATCTGTGCTCGGCGGACGTAAAAGAAAACAGACTGATCGCTGGACCGCTCGAAGCTCAGTGGCCCCGCCCACTCTTCTATTCTCTAAATGTGGAAATGTTGTCTTTTGTTAATGACAAATTAAGTCTAACCGAAGGGAGGCTCACACCAAATCGCAACTTTCAACCTCAGCTTTAGTGGAAAAGTACTGAGGAGGGGGACACAGGGCAGCCACTGACTCTTCTCCTCCAGCTGGGAGGGCCTTAACACTACAGAACTCCATATGTTCAAATGTACATGAATCAAAATGGTTATGAAACGAGTAATGAAATAAATACATGGTAAAATAAATAGCAGTACGGGCTCAGCTTGGAATAAAATGTGTCCTTGAAATGACTGAATGTCAATTCCACTGGCCTAGATTTAGTCAGGTAAGGTTGTAAAGTAGAGTTTACTTCCACTACAACAGCCAGTGTAGGCTTAAAAAAAAATAAAAATAGAACAATATTTCATACATTAATAATAATATGCATCTATAAATGTATTATGTGTTGTTTAATAGAATATTTTAAAATGTAGTTGCTAACTTTTAACAGTGAAACAAGAGCATGGTGCTGCATATAACAGACAGGACCACAGACGGGTCTAGAAAATGTGCAGCAATTGAATTTATTTCTTCTCTTTAGCTGATAGTTGGTGGGGCCCAGGTACACTGTAACTGCATCTCTACCAGTTTTTCTGCACTCTTTGCATAGTGGAACAAATCCTAAGTAAAAGTAAAATTTATTTATATAGCACATTTCACAGATAAAAATCACAAAGTGCTTTACAATAAGATCAGACATACAAGTTAAAATTAATTAAAAGCCCGTTTGTATAAAATGTCTTCAGCTGCTTTTTAAAGGAGTCAGTAGAGTCTAGACAGCGTAAAGACAACGGCAGAGAGTTCCACAGCCTACGTGCCAGTGCCTGAAAAGCCCGATCCCCACGTGTTTTAAACCTAGTACGTGGGACCACCAGTAGCCTCTGACTTGAAGACCTAAGTGCTCGGGATGAAGCATGAGGTTTCAGCACGTCAGAGATGTACTGGGGAGCTTCACCGTGCAGAGCTCTAAAAGTTAAAACTAAAATTTTAAAATTAACCCTAAAATTTACAGGCAACCAATGAAGAGAAGCCAAAACTGGAGTAATGTGTGACCTCGTGTTTGTACCAGTTAAAAGTCTTGCCGCTGCATTCTGTACACACTGCAGAAGAAAAAAAAAAAGTATTCTTTGAACTAATACCAAGTGTTTAATTAAAAAAAAAAAAAAAATCTCATTAGCTGTGTCTGTAGAAAGACAAAGTCACTACAAAGTAAAAACCGGAACACATTTCTGTAGACTAGGGTCAGTAAAGCGGATTGATAGCACCCAGTGACACAAAAGTGGACATACGCGATTATAGTAGTTGTAACATAGTGAGCTGCATGTTTAACGGCAGGAATTCTGCTCGTCAGTATGACGTGTGTGGCTCTGAAAAGAGCCGTTGTGTTGACGTCTGAGTTGCAGTCAGCTTACTTTGAGCTCGTGTACTTGGTGACGGCCTTTGTGCCCTCAGACACTGCGTGCTTGGCCAGCTCACCGGGGAGAAGGAGTCGCACTGCGGTCTGGATCTCCCTGGAAGTGATAGTGGAGCGTTTGTTGTAGTGAGCCAGGCGAGATGCCTCGGCAGCGATGCGCTCGAAGATGTCGTTGACAAACGAGTTCATGATGCTCATGGCTTTGGAGGAGATCCCGGTGTCGGGGTGGACCTGCTTCAGCACCTTGTACACGTAGATGGCGTAGCTCTCCTTCCTGGTCTTTCTCTTCTTCTTGCCGCCCTTGCCGGCGGTCTTGGTCACGGCTTTCTTGGAGCCCTTCTTGGGCGCTGACTTGGCAGGTTCAGGCATTTTCGTTCCTCGATACTCTGCAGTAACGAATGAGCTCCGTGACCGAGAGCGGCGCTTTTTATACAGGCTGTATGCTAATACCACTGCGCGGGCCCTCGGATCTCATTGGTGGAGCCGTACAGTGGGCCGGACGTTGTGTTGGAGGGAGTTTGTGAACTTTGCTGAAACAGGCGCGCATCTAACAAAGACAGTGGGCTGTGTGATTGTGTCCTCGTTTGCTGACAGTCATTTGTTCTAAATGAGCAGTACATGTGGAGCTCTGTGTGGCAGATATGGATGTGTTAGTAGCAGTATTGTCTTCAGACAATAATGAAACAATTCTGCCTGGTTTCGTGTCTCTGTGTTCCATGTCTCTGTGTTACATCCATATCCAAAAATTGTACTCAAATAAGAGTAGCATTACTTTAAAATATTATTACTCAAGTAAAAGTGAAAAGTAGATGTCAAAAAAGTTATTCAAGTAAGAGTAAAAAAGTACTTGGCGAAAAGACTACTCAAGTAGTGAGTAACTGTTTGAAATATCCGATTTATTTTTTAAATAAATTTTATCAGACAAACAAAAATTAATAAATATACAAATTTTACCATTTTCAAAAGGAATATATGTAAAAACATCAACAAAATAAGGCACAACAATTCTAATTTCCAGATTTCAGTTTTTCACAACATAAAGCTTTTTTCACCAATACCTACAGTAAATAATATAAATATATAAACATTGCAAACAATTACCAGTGACAAGATATGCTGTAAACCTTATATTCACTGAAGGCTCTCCCTCCCATTCTACTTTTAAATACTCTAGGAACAACAAGTAGGCCTGCAGAGCGAGAGCGGAGTGCTCTAATAGGGTGATATGGTACTACAAGGTCATTAAGATAAGATGGGGCCTGATTATTTAAGACCTTGTATGTGAGGAGCAGGATTTTGAATTCAATTCTGGATTTAACAGGAAGCCAAAACAGGAGAAATATGCTCTCTCTTCCTAGTCCCTGTCAGGACTCTTGCTGCAGCATTTTGGATTAGCTGAAGGCTTTTCAGTGAGTTTTTTGGACATCCTGATAATGATGACTTACAGTAGTCCAGCCTAGAAGTAATAAATGCATGAACTGGTTTTTCAGCGTCACTCTGAGACAGGATATTTCTAACTTTAGAGATGTTGCGCAAATGGAAGACAGCAGTCTTACATATTTGTTTAATATGTGCGTTGAAGGACATGTCCTGGTCAAAAATGACTCCAAGGTTCCCACAGCGTTACTGGAGGTAGCATAAAGGTAATGTAAAGGATCTCTTGTATAGAATTGAAAATGAACTGGAAATTTTGAAGATGTGGTTTGATATCAATAAATTGTCCCTTAATTTCAAGGAGACTGAATTCATGCTTTTTGTGAGTAGAAAAGAATATGAATGAATATTTCTACATAATTTACTTCAACTTCTGCTAGCAACACTACTGAGGTGACTATAGGTCAGGAGGTGGAGCAGGTCATCTACTCCATCTTAGCCTTCAGCTCCTGTCAAGTTAAACCGATTTTAAAACAAATGAAAATAGCCACCGGTGTATAAGGACCTCGGCCCAATAGCCAGAAATCCACCCAGGCAAAGCAGCAGTTCGGCAATCTCTAAATTAAAGCAGGACATCACTTACACTGAACAGCTGACCTCAGCAGGAATATCCCTCCCACCCTGCTTCATATCTAGGGTTAGGGTCACACCCTAATAAGTAACGGCAAGTGGTGGCTGGAGTCTACTACAAGCTTCTCCGCAGGAATAATGTACAGGACTCCAGCAAAATCAAGGCGATGGTATTTTCCGCTGTTTGGCATCTCAAATGCCTGGCTTGTTCACAAGAGGGACTGTGCCCTACTGAATGTGAAACCGCTCCCTGTCAAAAGGTTTTGTCTAGCAGTTTCCATCAAAGGTTGGTCGACCATCATCTTCTTCTCCACCTCAAATGTTGCCTCAGCAGAAACATTTCACCCCAAGACCTTCACATCCACAACAAGATGTGCGTTATGACAACTTGGGACACCTGCCACTTCACTCTGACAACCGAGGCCGGTGTAACCTCTGTCCAAAGGGAGTGTCAAGGTGAAATTGTCAGAAGTGCAAAGTGTTTCTGTGAAGAATGCCCACCAGCAGTGCTTTGTTGCATATCACCGGAAATCTAACGCCTCTAAATCTCAATGGCAGTGGGTTCTATAGCACTACAAATCTCTTTTATATGTTCAGTGTACTCTGCTGCGAAGTTGCAGAAGTTTATAAGTTTTATTAAACTTAAAAAAAATTTTTTTGTGTATTCTGAGTTTTGCCATGAATGAAAATCTCTACTGTTTGGTAGAGGACTATGTTTAAAAAACTATAGAGTTGGTTAAAAAAATATCTAAACTTTGTTGCTGTTGTTCTAAAGGAAAAAACAATGCAAAGAATTATTTCTTAAATTGCAGTTTTCTTGGTGTGAACCTCAAAGGCTTAATGCTTGAAGTGGTTACTTTCTAAGGATGTAAGCTGTACGGAGTACTGCACATGTAGCTTTGAATGATTCTTGATGAGGTATTGCTCATAGACTGTTTGGTTTTTTTACCTTAGTATTTAATAAAAACTCAGTAAAATAAATAAATAAATAAACAAACACACACAGAGTCAGTTGTCAGTTCTAAAATTATTGATCAGTGAAAACATTAAACATAACTTTGAACTTAAGCTGCCAAATGGCTGTAATCGGTTTCAGCATGTAAATACAGTTGTGGCAAGAGACAGAAAACACGCTGCTGTTTGCACATATTCAGTCCAGTTTATTGAAGAACACCTCAGGCTGTCAGGTTGAAACAGTCGGTCGTGGTTTTGTAACATAAACACTGGACCTCCTCTCAGCGTCCCCGCTCTATCTGCTATTCCCAAACAGAAAGGCTCAAGTTTCTCTGTGACTGCAGCTGCCAGTTAAAGCTGACGTCACAGCCCAATTTAACAGCATTATGCTAGTAATTAGAATCAAACATGTGATAAAGGAGAGCCCTTGAGGACAAATATGCATCATGGGAACTGCTGATAATGAATGAAATAATCTTTAGGAAAATTTATCTGAGGAGAATTTTTTTATTTTAGTCTGGCTCCAGTCCCATCTGCTATCATGAAGAAGGCGGGTGTTTAACCTATGCTGCAGCGAGACACCGGGTGGCGATATAGACTGGCTTCATTCTTTGGGAGCTATTAGGTCATCTACGTTTTTTTACAGTCACTGGTGCAAATGAAGAGAATTTCATCTGAGTCGGTTGTAGGGGAAAGCCAGACTGTAGCCACCCTACAAAAAGAGCAAACCCTCACAAAAACATGATGACACTACACAACAAAGCAATAATAAAAAACAAAAAAAAATGTATGACAGGTGAAAAGCTAATAAAGTACTTCATTATAACAGTGACATGAAAAAAATGGCACAGAATACAAATTATGTGAATGACCATTTATGTTAAAAATGAGTGCTACACATTCCACTTGGCCAATCAGTGCCCTCTGGCTGCCTCCGAGGTCCCACAGGCTACCCCAACCCAATAGGAATTCTTCTACAGCCTGGTGGCTCCCTTCACCTCCGGTGTCCATGTGGTTCAGCAGTTACCACCACAAAAGGGCACCAACCATCTTACAGCCACAGCTCAATGCAGCTTCAGTGATGAAGGTGCTGAACATGGTCCAGTCAGTTTCAATGTCCTCAGTGTCGTACAGACTCCTGTCAAAGCTCTGCCGTAGGTGAGAGTGGAAGATGCCTCTACTAAGTATTCCCAACACACCATCATTAAACATTTAGGTCTGTCCAGTGTCCTCCCACGCTGCCTGATTTATCTCACCCCAGGTGGGGATCTTTTGACAGCTTAGCACCTCTCATCACTCGAGTGTCCAGAACATACGGCCGGATATCTGATGATGTTTACAAAACCGATCAGCATGTGACCTAGGGTGTCCTGGTGCCACATGCACTTATGGTGACTCTTGTGTTTAAATATGTTCTTGTACCTTATCGTACCATAAGTAGTGCAGAGACAACCCCTCGACCCGCCCAGTTCCTTAGAGAAAGGGGGGGGGGGGGGGCTTTCGGTCACGTCGGAAAGCTGAATCAGACAAACGGACTCAAATGCAGATCACACACGGAGGCACTGGTGAATGGGATTTACAAGTCTTTATTTACAAAAGAGTGTAATAGCGATGGCTTGACTGTCAACTGTGAATCATGGTGTGACGTGACCTGTGAGAGATGTGTGATTTACTTGAAAGCAAGTAGAAAACATGAACTGTAAAAAATAACATAAGGCACTCGAATAACTATGGACACAGGGATTCTGTGAGGTGAGGGAAAAGGGAGTTTTCAGGCCAGGGAACGAAACCAGAAGTTTCTGAATGCCTGCAATGAGAGGAGACAAAGTTCATAAGGTGTTTCTGTGAAGAACGGTTGTGAATGAATCATGAACTATAACTGTACTTATTGGCACAGGAGGGGTTAGTGGCCCGGGTGAGAGGATGAGGGTTCCAGCTAGTGATCATCTACAGGTTGCAGTGTTGCCAACTCCTCAGTAAGGAAAATCGCTATTGGCTGTCCGAAAAGTCGCTAAAAAAACCATCATGGCCTAACAGGAACACAGTGGAAAGAAACTGTAGCATTCGGATTGTCTACATTCAAAGGAACTACTTCCTTTCATAGTTATGTGCGAAATGCGGCTGTATAAATGTCTTGCAGCCGCTGGCGTGCGCACTCACAACAATGGCTGAGCGTAGTTGGAGTCATGTGCGGATGTATTTTACCTCCACAAACAGCAGACGTTCGCTGCTCGTGTTAAACGTTATATATAAGTCACTTAGACAACCTAAAAATGTTATTGTTGGGCTTTTTTCAGTGTTTTGTTTGTTCGTGAGTAAATCGGTTTGGCTGAGATTAAAGTTATTAGATTAGATTAGATTAGATTAGATTAGATAAAATAAAACGTTATTAATCCCCCGAGTGGGTTCCTCCTTGGTTTTCACACAGCTGACTAAACGTCAAACAGAAAACTGATTAAACACAAGTGTGAGACAGTCGAGAATTTACGCCAGTGTCCTGTTATATTTTAGATAGCAAGGAGCAGACGGCTGAGTTTATTAAACTCCACCGAGACAGCGGTGACGCTAATCAGAAGGCTACACCGTCCAATTTCACGGCCGTTTACTTCCGGCCTACCCGACCTTCTGAGGACCCGGCCCACGTAGACCGCGAAGGCCGGGTCCCCATGAATTTGAACACGACCGTGGTTTGCGATACATGTGGCAAAAAAGTGAGGTGTTGTGGCCATACTTGCCAACCTTGAGACCTCAGAATTAGGGAGACATTCAAAAGGACTGTTGGGGGTGATAAATACACCCTTCTGAATGACATCCACCAAGTTTGAAGCAGAAACATTGTTTCAGTGACAAGATATAGGCCACAATCACTTTTTGGCAGGCTGAAAATGGCATATTATCAATGTTAATGTTTCTTTACAGGTTATCCAGCAGTTCTAAGGGACTGTTTGAGATGTAATATTTGACATATGACCCTTCTAGATGACATCCGCCAAGTTTGAAGCAGAATTATTGTTTCAGTGACAAGTTATAGTCCACAATCACAAGCACGCTAACGTCACATAAATGTGTTTGGGTTTTTTCCCTCCACGTTATATCAGTTGCACAGAAGTAGCTGGCAACGCAAGTAATCCGGGCGCTGCAGCTTTAAGCAGCTGCGCGCGCTCCCGCGGACGGCAATCAGTTTCTGGCAGACAATGACTTTTTGGCACAACACCGGCCTCGTCTTCCCTTCGAGAAGTGCATGCTTAAATGAAGAAGAGTAAAGATGAATGAAGATGAATAAAGATGAATAAAGATTTTGTGAAAATGACTACTGAGTCCGGTGCCATCTCTGGATGCTCGAGGAATAAAAAGAACCGGGGTAAAACTGATTTCCCAACAGTTTTGGTGCCGAAACCCTTGGGAATTCGCTCAAGGCCCAGAGATGAATTGGCAGAGCTGAGATCGTGAAACGAGGCGAACAGAGAGCTAGCTCACATGATTAACCCTTTAGAACTGGTAGGAGCGGACACGCTCCATTTTGCGTAACTATTTTTAAATCCCGGTAGCTCTGCAACCACGTGAGCTAGCGCAATAATTTTTTTTCATATGTAACCGGAGGAATTGTACTTACATCTTATGCCATCAGCTTGTCCTAGGTCACAGTTTCCTTCCACATAAAGCTTTGCAAAAACTGCATAAAAAGCGCTTGTAGCAACAAAAACATAATATTCCAGAAACACGCTTTGCCGATCCGATCAGCTGTTTGTAACACTTCCTATGTCCATCAGCGCGAACTATCACATGACCGCATGACCTGCGCGTGTCACGGGTTTGGTTACCCCACCTAGTCTCGGATGCAGGGCTAGGACTTGAAGGCAGGAGATCCAGGGTGGTGACCTGGGGATTCGTGGCTCCTTAAATAACTAAGTCGGGGAGAGGTCCCTGTCACAGTCTGAAGTATGCATAAAAGCAGGATCGGTTGCTTTCGCCGGTTAGATTCCGAGCTGAGTTGAACCCAGTGCCTGATGCAGAAGGAGGACGGTGTAGTGTGTGTGAAAGCGCCGTTAGAGTCGGCGTCTCGTCTGAAGACGGAAGTCAATTAAAGTAACAAAAAGGATTCGTGTCTAAAAGTGTGTGTTTGTGGTGTGCAGAAATCGCGTCAGGCGGCCGTGTCGCGAATTGTTGCAAGCTGTGAAGTCAATTGGGGGGTTTAATTTGGTTTTATATTTTTGGGGGAAAAGTAGCCGCGGTATCGAGTCCGTGGCGCAGTTTGAATGATTTGTGAAGTGTACGAGAGCGGACGGGCACCCTCTCTGTGTGCTGATTAGGGCGTTGTCCTGAATTAGCAGAAGTGTCTCGCAGAAAGTTTGAATGGGACTGCGAGAAGCATGAGGTGTGTGTGAACGAACGAAGAGTAAAATGTGCGTGTGTGTGTGAGAGAGAAAGAAAAGGTGGGGGCTAGTGACCAGCCTGTGAGTGTGTGAGAATTCCTTGATGACAAAGAGGGAGACAAAGTAGATTAGTTGATTTTCTGTGACATAATAAGAGTTAAGAAATCGTAGTGATCAAATAGGAGAAAATGAACTAAAGTAAATAAAGCAAATTAAAGAGTGGATTAGTGTTAAACTAATGATAAATAAGTTGATAAAATTAATAGTGACATTTAAAGGTGACCAAGTACTCAAGGATGAATGGAGAATTTGATTGCTGACTGTATGAGAGCTGTTGGACTGAAAGGAAAATGAGGTTGGAGGAGTGAGTTAACAGGTTAAGTTATGCAGTCTTGTTTGCACAACAAGGCTAAATAATTATATAAACTTTTCTCAATCTAAATAGTGGACTTTGGTAGAATTAAAAAAATAAGTGTAGTGCAGGTCTATGATGATTTTTAGTGCTACTATCATCTAGTTCTGATTCTGGTTCTGTCTTGGTTAAGTCCTCAGTAGTCCTGATTTTGAACTGTTGTAGTCCTGTTTTAATTCCAGATCAGTTCTGGATCTGGTTGAATTGGGGTTTAGTCCCTGTGTCTTGATACAGCCCCGATTTTGTTCTGCCTTGCTGCTTAATTAAAAAACTAGTTTAAGGTGTCCTGCACATGTGATATATATTTTTCCCTATATGAAGTCATTCTTTTTTGAACAAAAGTCAAAACAGAGCCTATTAATCTTTCAGTCATTTCTACACCCCCCCCCCCCCAAAAAAAAAAATGCCCGGTATGCCCGATGGCCAGTCCAGCTATGGTAGACAGGCAAGTAGGTTTTCAGTGCATTGTCAGACGGCCTACAGTAGAGTGACAGATAATACCAACATTTAGGTCACTGTGTCAGTGTGTGTGTCTGGATAGCGAAAGTAACACTGCTCTGTGTTGTCATTTTGAAGAGCTTTGTAAGTCTGTAGATGATGTTGCTGCAAGGGAGGCAATTTGAATGCATATGAGAAGTTTATGTAGTTATTAAAACACACACACACACAAAACAAAAACAGCAATTTGAGGGACAAGTTTGTCGGAATAAATAGTTGACCCACGAGCAGAACTGACGCATACAACATGTTTTCACAAAGGAGAAACGACATGAAACCCTGATGACAACTGCAGGTTTAAAGTTACCTGGCACACCCACACTCTTAGTATTTTAGCATATTTAATCAGTTAAAATTCAAAGTCCTGTTCAAATAAATTTCAGTTCATTTTTTTCACCAGGACTTAAAACTATTTTATTTTATTTTATTTAGGTTAACATTATTTCAGATGAAGTAAACTCAAGTTCTGTTGTAAATGTTCATTTTAAATTTTTGGTTTACCTCAGTACTTGTTTTGAGTGTGTCATCGCTACCTTCAGAGTTTCAGCCTTGTAGAAAATCAAGAATGATTCAGGGCAAGTGTCAGAATAAAAATTAGCAAATATGAACAACAGTCAAAAACTGGAGCTTTTATTCTTGCAAAGGAGCAAAAGCATCAAATACAAGGTTTCATGCAAGTGGTCAAAAGTGGAAATCCCCAGTGAGCTTTATTACATTTTATCAGTCCCAACCTCCTTTGTCGTAAAACTGTCACACAACAACACTTTTCCTTTTACAGGCTTCTCACAAGAACAGTTATAAGTCGTTTAATAAGCAGATACTGTAATACTTTTTTTGGTAACCAGGCATGCTTGCATTAAGTGTACTGAGTGTGCCCTTGACTATCATACAACTCACACTAATTAGTACATTGCGTAACATATTTTTTCCATCATTTCCCTCCTGTTTATCCAGTTATGCCCCAAATTATAACATGACACAACACACAAAACAATTTAAAGAATATACACATATACATACACATAATTAAGGCTGTGTTTATCAACAAAAACATTCAGTAACACATCTCTTCTGGTTAGGATTTTCGATATGCTCATCCTAAATGCTTTTCACTTCAGCTACTGCTGTTACATCATACTCTTTGTTCTCCAGCTCATGATTATTTGGTTCCATGTGTGGAATTTAGATACATCTCTGCTCACCCTTTCTTTTCTTTTCTTTTTTTTTAGTGGGTGCTGTCTTCAGTGAGGGCTTTAAAATGTTTAGGGGATTATTTTTACTGGTTCTATTCCTAGTTTAGTCATTAAATTTCTCCCCTGCAAATTTACAGGGCCTAAGGATGAGCAACAGACTCCAGCACTCACAGTTTGTTTCTCCAGACTCCCTATTTTTCATTTTCACAGTTTTTTTTACCCATTTCTTTAGACAACATTAGATAGCATTTAGATTACTGCCCGTGTGAGTCCACAATCACAGACTAATATTATGTCTTTTCCCCAATTTTGAGGGTCACATGTGGTATATTATCCTCCATGTGTAAAATGTCTTTCAAACTGGCTCAGCAGATCATCTTTTTTCTCCCATCCTGCATCCGCTAATAGTCCCTGGTCATATAAGAAAGTCTTCCTCCCTTCTTTGCCAGCTTTACTTCCCCCTCTTTTGTTCTTTCCTAAGGAAGCTCGTGCCCAATGTGCGTGACAACTGCAGGTAAAGTAGTCTTCACTGTCCCTTTCTCTACCATAAATTCCTTTTGTCTTTTGATTTGCATAATTCCTTAGTTCGTATTTGGTTTACTAGGTTTTTGCATTTCCTTGCATCTAGCTTCTGTTGGAAAACCTATTTGCCCAACAACAATTTATTATTATTACTTTTGCTTTTAACGTGTACAAGCTGCCCTCTAGTCCCGGACTAGAAAAGTCGGAGTCCCGGACTCCCACCATTCGCTCCTCTGGTTTATGGAGCTCGTCACTCTCCCAGTCGCCTCTACATCCTCAAACAGCTTTTTTGGAGAACGTCTTTCTTTTTAAGGAGTCCCAGACTCTAGTACGTCAAATGCAAGTGCTCAAAAGGGGAAGTTCCCAATGAGCTTTTTATTACATTGTATCATTCTCACCCTCCTTTGCTGTAAAACTGTCACACAATAACACTTTTCTTTCTACAGGCTTCTCAAAAGAACAGTTATAAGTGTGCTCTTGACTGTCACACTGCTCACACTAATTAGTACATTGCATAACATATTTTTCCATCGGTAACTATGCTCCAAAGGCTTGCAGAGTGTAAACAATAGCACGTAATTTCTGAGTCCATGTGGATGAAGGGAAGCAGCTTGCACTGTAAAACAATGCTGTCTGTTTACTGAGTAGAAAGGTTATATCAAAACATATTCAGATACTTTCATGAGCATGGATAGCTGTATAACAGTAAAAATGATGTATAGAATATTCAAAGGATACTTTATAAAGGTACCATACATCCATAACCTAGAGACATGCAGCATATGTCACAAGCTTTGGTAAGTGATTCAGCACAACCTGAACAACAACAGGATAAAAGACTGCAACAACATTCAGAATATTTGGTGCAACATTTTGTACAGCGTGTTTCCTGGCTTGAAGTCGTACCTGCACACATAAACAAACACACATATCAGTGCCCCCCAAAACAATAAACAGTTTTAATAATTTAATCATTCTGGTCAATGCATGAATTTGTGTAATATTACCCACTTTAACCTAGTTTGCACGCTGGTTTATATCAACAGCAAAGTCAAGAATACTCACCTTTATTTAACTTGACACGTTCGTCTAAAAAGAGTAAATGAAGTCAAAGTTAGTCAAAGAGGGAATAATGTTTTTTATAAGATTGAACTCTAGCATTAAAATCTCACATACAGTGAATATGAAAGATGATGTTGTCAACTCTCAAATGTGTGTTTGGTTTTTTTTACATACACTTACCATCCTTTTCATGGTCAGACATTCCTATCAAGGCAAAGACAATCACAGTGACCATGACAATGCCAGCTATGATGCCAATGTCAAGGTAAATGCCTGTTTGAGGACCTGGAAGAATAAATGAAAGCATTGGCTGTAAAAACACGTTTTACTTGACTAAAAGTTTACATCTATCTATCTATCTATCTATCTATCTATCTATCTATCTATCTATCTATCTATCCATCCATCCATCCATCCATCCATCCATCCATCCATCCATCCATCCATCTACTGTATATATAAATAAAATGAAAGTACTTACTGTTGTAAATCATATTTTCTGATGTAAAACTATGCTTGAAATATTTTATGTTCTAAGTGCTAAAATTAAGCCTGTTTTGCTCATTTGTGCCAAGTTCCTTTCTTATCATCTGGTATCATCCTTGGATTATAACCAGATAAGTGAAGTATTCTCTTACTTGCATTCTCTGTCGATGCTGAAGCAATGTTTATTGGAGCTGGTGGAACATTGAGAAAAATGAAATATGAATTAATTTTTTGTCAAATATCACTTGATCTCACCAAATGACATCTGGTGTAACATTCACTTTAGATATGATACTTCTATACACTGTACTATGAATTTATATATGACCATTTTAAATAAAACAGAAAAAAATGACTTACTGAGAACAGAGGAAATAAGTAAATTCGACCAGTTACATGCTTTGAAATGTAATACGTGGAATGGTTAACCTCAGATCAAGTTTGTGTTATTATATGAGAAAGACATATAACGTACCCGTTGAGGCATCATGACTGAGAAGGAAAATTAGTAATCCTACTCCTGACTTCATGGTGCTCAGTAAATTTATCATGCTAGCAGGGCCGTTTAAAAGTCTTTCCTCTTCAAAGGAACTGCAGTCAAAAACAGGAAATGCCAAATATGATCACTTAAAATATAATCAGACTGGTTGAGCCTGATCAGCAAATTAGACGTCAATGTTTGCATGTTTGGATTTGACATGCAATAATATTCTGTCATCACTAGAGTGTCTGACAAATGTAAGTAATGTAATTATTGTAAATGCATATATATAATAATGCATGGTAATGCATCATATTACATTAGATTACTTTTCATACAAGTAGTTTACACAGACCAATAATTTTAGTTTAAAATTCAAACCACACAATTGAAACCTGAAAGCAGCATTCAGCACTGATCACTGTCAAAATCTGTATATCTGCAAAGCACACAAACAACATGGTGAAGCATTAAGGCATTTATTTTCATGTGACTGATTGTAGTTAGCTTACCTGTAGATGAAGGGCAAAAATCACCACAACTCGGCTTCCTTCCTTGGTCGTGTCAACTTTTCAGCTGAACTGTTCTCTGTTCAGAAAAGAGGCAGTGCAAATTCAAATAAGAGAAAAACACAATTACAGATTTGTATAACACAGTCAGCCCACATATCTATGGCTACGTTCACACTGCAGGTCTTAATGCTCAATTCCGATTTTTTGATCAAATCCGATTTTTTTGTCTGCTTGTTCACACTACAAATAAAATGCGACAGCAAACGCGCTCTAGTGTGAACGCTCAAAGCGGCCCGCATGCGCAAAAGAAGACGTCACACACAACGCGCTCTGTTTAGACCCAGAGCAAACAGCATTTTTGACTGATGGCCCTTAATATAAAGACTTCGGACTTTACGTTTCCCAATTTTTGCTTTAAGTTATTTTGTTATTTACATAATAATGTAGATAACCTAATAATTATCCTTATTGCTGTTTTAGAGAGGAGCGGTGCTTCAAAAGATAGTTGTAGATTTCTATCAGAATCTGCAGATTATACAGGACAAATAAAATGTTCACGTTGCCTTCCCAACAGTTTCACTGACATCTACACGGGATGGCCAGGAAGCGTTCGCGATGTCTTCTCCGGCGCTGATAATTGGCGTCTGTCTTGTGTCAGTGACGTAAAAGACGGATTTAATGCAACCTGACTGTTCAAACGGCAGTCGCTTTCTAAAACATCGGATATGTATCAGATTCAGTACCACATACGAAAGTGACCCAGGATTTGAAATTATCGGATTTGTGCCGTTCACACTGTCATACCATGATCGGATATGGGTCGCATAGGGTCAAAAAAATTGGATTTGATGCGCTTTCGCCTGCAGTGTGAATGTAGCCTATGTCTACCCCATGTTCTTGGTGCAGGGCTCATTGATTGTATGAAGTCAGACCAGTCTAGTCAACCTTTCACACCTAAGAATATCTGGAAAAACATTATAAAAACAAATCCAAACTCAGAGTGTTTTAACTTGTTTCACCTCTGAGGGTTTGTAGAAAAGGACTTACTGTATAGCATGCTATATGTACACCATATAGCTTGTCCTGTAACTAGGCAATGACCCACCATTGCGGTGAAAACACTAAGCAACTTTGTGACTACAACACATTTTTATTAATATTTTTAATCCCCCCGATAGAAGTTTAGAGTTTACCATGTCACACACTATCAAAGCCTTTTAATTTACATGTTGAAATGAGATATGCATTGTGGGCATATAAAAATAACAGTTATCTAAGCAGCTGCAAAATATGTTTCTGTCTAAATGTTTCTCTGATGAGATAAAAAACAAATACTAAATTATTACTAGCAGAAGTTAACAGACACTTCTGATTCTGCAGAATGAAGACTCATTTTCACTTTCTGATTCCTGGTGAGTCAAACAACAACAAAGAAATCTAATTTATATATTTGTGGTTCATCTTCAGTTCTCCCATTTCTAGAAGCATTGCACTAGTTTTTTGGAAATGGAAGATCTTTGATCATTGAAGTAGTCTGACCTGCTGGAGTTTAAGGTGTAAATAAGCTGTTGCTTTGTGAGTTGCATTTGAGTTCTTTTTCCCAGTTCTAAAACACAATGAACAATTAGTCATAGTTCACTTTAGGTGGAGGAAATGCTTCGATTACATGTTATAAACTGTTTTAGTGAATCTAAGGGAACATAATCATCCAGTTATTTTTCCAAGTGTGGGTGTCATCTGTGTGACTATGATAAGCAATCTTGAGCTCTACATGTCTAAACTAAAAGAAGAATGAGTGATGCATGTTTCATCTCGTCCAGTATTTCAGAATGCCAGCACCGCAGGGAGTACGAAAGGCTGTTGTTTCCAATATCTTGCCAGATGGTCCACAACAGAATAACAGCACAGAGCATCAGTGTGGTTATTGTGTGTTTACACAATTACCAGCTCCAACCTCACATACATCTCTGCCAATGTTGATTTCCTGTAGTAACACTTTCTAGGCACGTTATCATATTCTTTCTCCAGATCCAGAAACACAGTGCAACTCCTTTTGGCCATTTCTATACTTCTTCATGAACACTCTCAAACATCACGTGTTTAGTGTTCTTTGTGGAAATGAGAAAGAGAATTACAGATGTCACTCAGTCCAGACTTTGCATGTTTGTTCTACTATTGCTCTTGATATGCTTGAAGTCACGGTGCAAGTTCGGCGTTCAGTTACTGAACAGATGGCGGGTGGTTCGATCCTTGGATACAAACCCCAAGTTGTTCTCCAATGTGTCCATCGGAGTGTGAATGTTGGTTAGATTGCACTTGAGTACAGAAGGAAGTGTTCGTATGAGTGAGTGAATGGGGCATGTTGTATGCAGCGCTTTGAGTACTCCAGGAGAGTAGAAAAGTGCTATATAAGTAATGTAATGTAAAATATAGTAGTAATCTGGTAGTTCATAGAGTTTTTGGCTTATTTAATGAATAAGTCATATAATGTCAAACATTTTTATCCATGCTTTTTTTTAACTGCACTCATTGAACACCTAGATTGCTCACTTGTTCTTGGGGTTGACCTAAACTCGGGACTAAAGGAAGAAATGGACTGCCTCAAACAGCAGGAACTCAGCGCAACTGGCAATCCACAAATTTAGTTAAGCAGTACATGAGCTCTCTCCCTCTCTTTCATTCTTTCCCCCTGTCCTATCCCACAGTCATGTCTGTCTCGTTTGTAACAACTGAAAATAAAATAAACTCATAATTATAATAAAGGTCAATCAAATGGACCAATATGGCAAGGCCACGATGATCCACTTGATAAAATAAATCCGCTTGGCATCTTTCTTGGCCTTAAGACAACAATTCTGATGGCTATAGATCCAAACAGGACAAAAAAAAAAAAAAAAAAAAAAAGCAGTACATGAGCTATTTCCGACTTTGCGGAGCACAGTGTTCTGCTGTACTAGCTGACGTACCCGAGCACTGACTGTAGTTGGTCGACTGATGCCTCTAAACACATCATGTATTATTGATACCTTGTGCTGCGCAGTGACATTTAATATTCTTATTTAGTGTTACCTATGCATATGTTTGCAAAAATAACACTGAATACTTATGCAACCAAAAACAACAGCAGCTTCCCTGCACAGAATTTCAGTGTTTTCTCTGTCTCTTCCTCTCCCTCTGTTAACTTTCTCCTCAACTTTTATTTCTTTCTTCTTTTTCTTTTCTGTCCACCGGTCTTGTCTGTTCCGATTATAATAACTCAAAATAAAATAAAGATCGAATGTGACTATCAAATGGACCAGTATAGCAAAATGCATAATGATCCACTTGGAAAAGTAATTCTGTTGGCCATTTTGTTTTGGCTTCAGACAACAATTCTTCTATATATATTTAAAAAAAATCATGAGAAACATTTTGACTACATTTTGTTACTTTACACAAGAAGATGCCATTAACTAAATGGGATGCAGGGTTGAAGATACCTTGTATAAAAAATGATGTCTGTACACTGACATTGTTTAATTTTCCTAGGGTAAGCTGGAGTGTTTGATATGATATGAATATTACATTAAAACATGGAAGCAAAGAACATTCTGCTCTGTTTACTTGCATGCCCAAAGAAATATAAATGTATTTCTTTGGTCATTTTCACATCAGAGAGAGAGGGATAAAAGCTGAATAAAATAAGATGAAATAGAATAGCTATTCAAAAGCAGTAATGTGTTTCAGTTGCAAATGTAAGTCATCATAATAATTCAAGAGCCAGTGATGTGTTCAGTTCACTCTCCTTTTTTTTGCAATAGCTTCTAAAAGCCTGTGAGTCAATTGGTTATGCTGGACTCACCAGATGTTATCTGTATAATTACAATAAGTAATCTTGGGCTGTACAGGTCTGAACTGTAAGCACATAAAATATGTCATTGTTTATGTGGCTATGACACATTATACTGTGACACAGCATAGTAAATACTATGTAAATACAGTAAATACTACCATTCAGATTGTGTCAGTGAGAGACACAGTGATCTGAGTGAACCTGATTATGGCAAATGAGACAATTCTCTATCTCTATTGAATTCTCTATTACATTGAGACTGTCTCTAGACTCCATTACATATTCCACATATACAGGAATGACCCGTATCCCGTTACACTATAAGCTAAAGAGATTAGCTGTGTATTGATAAAAGCAGAGGAATATAGTCGCCTACCTTCAGGAAACAGAGGAAAATGTGGGCGCTGTCCTGCTGCGCCTCCACTCGGAGCGAGTATGGCAAGCAGAGAGGGCCAGACTTCTATGGGAGGCGGCACATCTTCGCCTGGGAGGATCGGCATTACGCAGCTGACAGTATACCTTCTGCAATAGTCCCTTCGTTTAACATCATCACACAGATACAGTCATATTTACTTATACCCGCCGTTCAGGCTGAAGAAGGCGCTGCGGTATTCTCGGTAGGTGTCGCCACTTAAACAATATCGCACCAAACGCGCTGATGAGGAGAAGTCTAAACCGAAAGCGAAAATGTTAGTTTGTGGAAAGAAAAGAGAGAAAAAAAAACCTCGACAAACTGTTGTGTGTCAGTATGTTCTGCGCTGGAATATCAGTAAAATAGTGGTAAAACCAACACGATCGTACACGCCAGCTGTAGAATTTACAAAAATCAAGGAGTGCACGACCCCACGACGTGCCACAGACACTGCACCGCTGAGTGTGATGTTAAACTTGTCACGGGACGCACGGCACACCGAGTATAAAAACCTAAGTGGGGTTGCCTGTGCATAAAGCCCTGTGTGTTGCGCTCAGAGGTTTTCACGCTCGCGTCTCCCCGGTGTGCGTTAGCAGATTTATTATGAAATCTGTGGGTTTTTGACCGTTCTCCAAAATATTGAAAAGTGTAATAGATCATCTTGGACTGTAGGAAACTGTAACAGAAATTGTAATAGACCTTTTTAAATATTTTGGAAAATCACATATTCAAATAAAGGAAATGATTTGTAGGATTAATATGCTTAAAACAATCGTCAGTTTCAGCTAAAAATGAACTAATTAACTGTATGAATGTTTGTGTTCAAAATACAAATTATTTTTCGTTACTAATATAATTTTCTAAGCACAGCGAACAATTGCAAATAATGCAGAGTTATTATAGTTCGGGAAATAGAATCATTTTAATTTTTTTTTTACTTATTTTATATCAGTAGAGCATAAAACTGTTGTTAATAAGAATGTGAACACATATAGAGGCTGTGGTATTCGTATGATTACATAACAGCTGAAGAAGAGGTTTCAGCACAAATTAAGCACTAATAAATTCATCATAAATAAGCAATAATTGTGTAGTCCATCTGCACGTCCTTCATGTATAACAGGCAGCTGCACAAAGCACTTTCGTAACTCTCCAATATGTCTGAAACACCTGCTTACAGCCCCATTGTTCCCTCATCCCTCTGAACACACTCCCACCCTCCTGTGATAGCTCATTCTTGTGAACCTAGCAGAATAGCCCAGATCCTATAGTAATGTTGTTACACTAGACAAAAAAAAAACAGCTGACCCTACTGTTATCTGATACACATACAGTATGTATTCGCTCTCTTACACATATAATTCATCAGCCTTTCAGGGCCTGGTGGGTCCCTGCTGCATGCAGCCATAAGGAGGGCTGGGGGTGAGATTCCCCAGCTTAAACCAACATCTCTGCTGCCAGCATAGCAAGAGCCACTAGTGCGTTCTTCTCTGGCCACAGCAGGCACCTGGTTGGCTTCTCAAGATCATAAGTCACATGTTTAGCGCTCACCCAGAGTCACTGCATCCAGCTGTGGTACCTCTGGTGTTTTGTCTGCGGGTCGCGGGTTTACATCCTAAGTTGAACCTCACTGTGGTCTGACGCTGTCAGGCCAGTGAGAGATTCTCCTGGTATTTGAAATGTGCCGCCTCCCACAGAAATGTGTCACACCTTCCTCTTCACCCACCACACCACAGATTTCAACCACTGCACAGAGACCTGCCATCTTCAGAAGTTTTCTGATGACACTGCAGTGGTTGGATGCATCGGTGTGGGTGATGAGACTGGGCTATGGTGGACTCGTGTTTCATGTGGAGCAGCAGAATAATCTGCACCTCAGTGTGACAAAGACAGAAGAATTGACTGCTACCAGGAAAGCTGTGACCCCTGTTTAAATCCAGGGGGTTGACGTGGACGTAGTGGAGGACTGAACCTTGGAGTACACGAGTATTTTAAATTCAGGGAATTTAAAATAGAAAGTAGCTCGTCCACAGAAGGACTGGTAGCTCCCCTTACGATAAGGGTTCAGATCGCGCAAAAAGGTGTGAATGTGAATGTGTGTGTTTAGTTAGTTTGTTTGTTTGCTTGTTTTAATCAATTTTAAATCATGCTTTTTATTTGTTTTTGTTTCTAATGTCTCTGTAAAGCACTTTGAATCACCTTGTTGTTGAATTGTGCTATACAAATAAATTTGCCTTGCCTTGCCTTACACTCAGAGAATAAACTGGACTGGGTTAAAAACCCCACTCTAGAGTAGTGTTTAACTGAAACAATCTTGGGTGGAGGAGTAAACATGATCATGTAAACAATGCTGATAGGGTAAGGGCAAACAATGTAAAAATACTGGTCACAAGTGGACACCAGTCATTTCTTAATATTTTCATAACACAAATAATGGTATAGTAATAATAAATAGTTTGAATCCCACTTTTAATTACTTTACAAAACAAACATTGATTTCCTGTAATTTAGAGGATTTGGAAAATTGGAAAACCTGTAAATGTATTTAGACTATTTATACTTTTATAAAGTTAAATTTGTCACACAAGAACCACACAACCTTTAGCCTATTTCTGTAAAATATGTGGATTATTGTATTTACATGTGTTTTCCCTTATTCACAGCTTCTTCTGTGACTACCAACTCCTGGCCTCTTATTCCTGCTTTCTTTCTGGTCAGACTCTAATGCCATCTAGCGGTCATATCTGCATACTGCATTGCCACTGATCTTGTGGTTTCCATTTACTGCTGCAGGAAGATAGATTTGTAATTCTTGTTTTAAGCATAACTATAAATACATAAATTCCCTGCTGCCCCCTTTTCCTTATATATACTAGTTTTGATAATTAATGAGTTACCCGTCGTTGTTTGCAGCCAAGTCATTTGTGGAAAATGTGCACAAATTTACACAATAACACAATTATTTTAACAGCAATTCACTGGTCTGATAACTTTCAGAGCTGGGAACCATCAAAAAAATTGTACGTACCATATATGTTTGAAATCAATGTATATAAACTAAAATAAACTACTATTAAGATGAATGAAGGTGAATTATACAATATGTGTTATATGCAGGGCAACTGACTACTCAAATCCAGTAAAAAACAATACACCATTCCTTTTTAAGTTACAAACTATGTTACAGTTTCCTAATTCCACTGCAGTAAGACCGCCAGCTGTCACCATGGAGATGGTGCAACACGCTGAAGATGAGTGTGCTTCAAATGACTGTGAATTTTTGTAAAAAGTTAATTGTATGTATTTTTTTTTTATCAGTTTTAACCAATAGCAGATGTTATACTTTTTAATCACATTGCGGTATGTGTAATAGACTGGACTGGACAGATTTGTATAAAGCACAGACATGACAGAACCAGATTGTTAAGATATTTTGTCACTGTCTGTTGTATCACATCGGCAGTGTTTTATAACCCTGGTTTCAGTTCTTGTTTGTTGGTGCTTGAGTGTGTTATCATTGTGTCACCATCATTGACTCTGTACTTCTGCTTGTGCTCAAGTTCTCTCTGTATGTATCCAGGTGACTTGAGTGAACTTGTTAAATGTAGTTATCTCAAAATATCTGCATATTGTAAATGTATCAACAATGTATGAGTATTTTCAAAGGAATACAAGGGAAAGAACAAACATACATCAGATACAGTGCTGTGAAAAAGGATTATCCCCTTCCTGATTTATTAGGTTTTGCACATTTTACACACTTAAATGTCAGATAATCAATAAAATTGTAATTATAGACAAAGACAACATGAGTATGTAGAATATAGTTTTCTTAAGTTCTAATTTAATTTATTAATTAAAAAAAACAACTAAAAAAACTAACCAAACCTTCCTGTGTAACAAATTAAACCAATGGGCTTTGCCCCCTTTGTTCTCTCTTTTTTGCTGAATTATTTGAATGTAGCCACAATGGAAGGTTTTTGAGCATGAACAGAAACACAATGAACCAAAAATACAGTAGAAAAAGAGAGACGGGGCAGGGTTAAAGAAAGATAAAATGGGACAAGATATCATTAGTGGAAAAAAAAAAAACCCACTAAAGGTTAATGTTCATTCCAGACTTTGCAACGATAAAATAATAAACATAGTAAAAACAATAAAATATCATGTTCAGCATCTCTGGGAACTCCTTCAAAACCATTTCAGGTGACTACCTTATGAAGCTCATCGAGAGGATACCAAGAGTGTGCAAAGCACTAATCAAAGCAGAAAGTGGCTCTTATGAAGAATCTAAAATATAAAACAAGATTTGAGTTATTTTACAGTTTTTCGTTTATAAAATTCCGTATATGTTCAATTCATAGCTTTGATACCTTGAGTGAAAATCTGCAATGTAAAAATTCATGAAAACAAACACAAACCAATGAATGAGAAAGTGTGTCAATTCTTTTACTGGTAGTGTATATGCCACTAACTTAACTAGTCTATCACTCCAAAAATTACACTGTGATTCGTTTTATATTGCACTGTCGACATCCACATTAAAAACTAATACGCAGTCACACTAAACACACTTTTCTGCTGTCTTTTTTGTCAGCAGTATTTATAAATGTTTCTCTAAAGTCTGCTCAAGACCAGAAGTGACCCTGCACAGGAAGCAGAAAACCTCAGCTGCATATTAAACATTAAAGTTGCGTCAGTGTCACAGTGAGCAAGACAGCATGGAGGTCATAGTTTTCTACAGTAAACTCTGTGAGTACAGTATGTCTCTTGTCTCATGTACTTTACTTAAATATGCAATTGTTTTTGTTTTCTTTATTGTGTAGCAAGAGCTTACTTCTTATTCTAGCGATACGGTCTCTCAATCACACCACCACACAGTACTGACCCACACATATAGTTCTCACACACACACTGGACATTCTGGACATTGTTTTCACTTCATCACTTAAATCACTTTAAGCATATTTGCACTGCACAAGACATAATGTGGATTGCACAACACTGGTCACTATATTCTTCATTTCCAGTTAATACTTGTACAGCTGCTGCTGTTGTGTATATATTTATTTATATTTCTTCATAAATTCTTATATAGTTCTATACTGTGTATTGTGTATTTTGTTGTACAGTTATTTTATTTTCAACTTTAATTTATATATTTTATCTTACTCTTTCCCAGTTAAATTTACCCTTCATTCTAATTTGTGTTGTACAGTTATTTCATTTTTAACCTTAATTTATATTTTATTCCTTCCTAGTTAAATTTACCCTTTTTAATTTTTCATATTTATTTCCTATCTTATTCATAGCCTTTTCCTTTTTTTTCTTTAGGTCACGAGCAGTTCCTTTTGGCGAACTTAAACCTATTTTATCACATTTCTTTAAACCTTTGAGGCCGTTTTATATACCAAAATAGTGTTTCTCCCCCTCCAACTTCTCACTGGTGGTTCAGATCGTCGGACTGAATCCCACCGCCGTGGACCAGATTAAAAACACCGGCCCAGACCCGAATGCACGTCCTGGGGCTCTCTCCTCGTCTAAGAGGGCTGTGCATAGGCTTCGGTGCTGGCTCCCCACGGCGTCAGGAATCAGTGCTGGATCTTGGAACAGAGTCACAGATAACAGTTCTGATGTTTTCTGCTCCAGCTCGGAGGACCAAATAATGTCAAAAAATATACCCTAAAACATTCAGCAAAGACTCAGAGAAGAGAAACACACAGAACTTCTTGCTAGCAAGGGCAGCCTCCAGAACTGAGACTCGCACTGAGAAACTGCCCCGGTCTTTATTTATACTTCAGTGAGCATTTGTTCCTTACATTGGAATGTGGAGATGTACGTGTGTGTGTGTGTGTGGGGGGGGGGGGGGGGGGGGGGGGGGGGGGGTCAGAGTGTGGCCCCATAAACGACTTCCCTTAACCTGCTGGTCTGGAAAATCCAACAGTTCATATGTAAAGAAGGCACTTAAACTAAAACTGACATAGCTACGTTAATCCTACCGTAAAACAATAAGACAAGGTACGACCTCTCTCGTGTGGGGGTGAAAGCCCTGGAATGTTACAGACCTCCTAGGATGAGACATTCTTTCAATATTCCACCAACTATATACTTCTAAACACAAATGATTACATGCAGCATTCTACCATATGCAAACGTATATCATTAAAAGATTATACTGACTACTAAGTACAATTTTCCATTGACAATTAACCTTATGTTGACCTTGTGTTGAGCATCATAAACAACAATCAAAGACAACAGTGCTTAAACTGAAGGTCCTGACAGTCCTAAATATTCTGTTCGCTTTTCTTCTTCCTAATATGAGCCCCTCTTTTTAAATATAGCATAAAATAGTAACACAATCATTAAAAAGGCCACTGCCTCACCCAGTGACTGTCAGCAGATTTGGAGGATATCAGGGAGGAATAAAAAATGTAATCCAATCCTTTAAATATCACAAAAGCGCCTCGCAAAACTTGTGACATTGCATAACCGAGGTAGTGACCTCAGAACGTTGGAGCATCATTAGTCACATTATCATAGTCATTAAAAGATTATACTGACTACTAAGTACAATTTTCCTATTAACAATGTGTAAACCAAAGAGGAGCTGAAAATGATTTCTGCAGTTTCTTTCACCCACTTCCAATGATATCAGTCCATTCAATGGGCCATTAGGGGCCATCTCTACCTGCCGTGATTATAAAATACTACAGCCATGCTCCCGTGAGGCAATGATATGAGCTGCTTTATTGGACTCTGCCCTCTATAACTGAAAAACATGACAGTGTTTACTGGTCAGAAGGGGGCACTATGGCACCTGTTATTCATGCTCACACTATCATGTAATACTTAATCTTATGTAAAGTTTCACTCCTAGCTCTTTTTCCCCTTTTTGTCTCTGCTTTGTTGTCAATGATGGCCTCTGCTGCCTTTTTGCCCTCAGTCTAACATATCCACTGTTCTGTGTTTATTATTGTAACACACTTGCAGCAGTCTTCATAAAACTTACTCAATAAAGTCTGCTCAACACAAGAAGTAAAGTGACCTGCACAGGAAGAGGAAGACATGAGCTACATATGTAGATTTAATGTCGCTTGATACTCTCAGTGAGAAAGCCAGAATGGAAGTCATCGCACTCTGTAGTAAACTCTGTGAGTACAGCATTCGTCTCTTGCCTCATGTAATTTGCTTGAATATAGAATCTTTTTTATATTTTATGCAGTAGTCTGTTCCTGTTCTACCCCAACATGTTTCATTTTAAAGAAAATATTAGTTGTGCAAATAATGAAAATGTAACATTTACTAACACCTCATTTGCAAATTATGTGTTACTTTTTAGCACTTGTAATGTGAAATATATTTGTGCAAGTAATGAACTGTCATATGATGATATCAGTTAGATTATAATGGAGATGTAAATGTCGATCTCTTGCATATCCAATAAGTCACAAAAAGATGAGCAAACATACTTTCATGCTGACTGCAGATAAATTCAAATTTAAATTGTAAATGTTGGTGTGAAAACAAACTGTTTCTGCAGGGTTGTTGCTGCTGATGGCACATGTGCAGAAAAGTTATTCTAAGATCTCTTGTAAGTAGTATTTGTCCTTTATATTCATATCATGTTTTCCAATCCTTCTGCCTAAATCCTTGTTTTCCACCACTCACACTGAATTAGCATGGGCCTTATTTCTTGAATCTCTGGGAACTCAGTCATTGTTTTATTGCATCCTTCTTTCTCAGATTCATCTTTTTCTATCATTCCATCCAGACTGCAGCTCTTTGAATATGAGTCAGTCTCTTTTACCTGTGAAGGATTTAAAATTTCAGCAGGATGGAAAGTGAGGAACACTCAGCAAATCCTTTCGAAATGTTCCAATAACACTGTGACGAGGACTTGTGGGATCAAATATGCTTTTGCTACAGATAGTGGAAAATACTGGTGTGAGAGTGGAGTAGAGAGAAGCAACACTGTCAATATTACTATTACAAGTATGTTATTATCAGAATTAAAATCTGAAATGTGAAGGTTATAATGACTAAACCATTGCACATTTGTAACATTTCTAAATTTCTTTGCATTTTCAGCTGGTGCTGTGATACTGGAGAGTCCCGTCTATCCTGTGGTGGAGGGAGATGCTGTTATTCTGCACTGTAGAAACAAGACAGAGAAACAAAACTCAAATTTCACAGCTAATTTCTATAAAGATAGCTTGCCCATGGGTACCAGCTATGATGGAAAGTTAGAAATCCAAAATGTTTCAAACTCTCATGAAGGATTATATAAATGCAAAATACATGGAGTTGGAGAATCACCAGAGAGCTGGATGGCTATCAGAAGGAAATCGAATGCAGGGGAAGGTATGTTTTTTCTGTTTATTTACTTATTTGATAGCATATGTAAATTTATAATCACAGAACATCCGTGCTTTCAGTAAGCAGTTATAAGTGTCCTGCAGTACTTCAGATATACTATTGAAATGTACTTAATCCCAGCAATCCTGGCTACCTGTCATGATTCAGCTGTGTAACGGAGGCAAGTTAAAACTCACAAACTCACAGAGACACGAGGAATAACGTCAAAAGCACTACTTTATTGTAGGAATAAACAGAAAACAGAACTAAACTAAACTGGGAAATGATTAACTGAAATGCGAGGAAACACAGGGAAACACAGCAATGAGCGAGGACGTGACATGGAATGGAGGGAGACGCAGACATAAATACACAGAAGGATAACGAGGGACATGGGAACACAGCTGACACAGATAATCATGTTTGCAGGAGCAAACATTACGCATACTGACGGGAGACTGTCAAAGTAAAACAGGAAGTACACGGAGGCGCAGAAAGGAGGGGAGGAGAGAACACGGGAGAGCACAGATATAACGGGCTGGGGAAAACATAGAAAAAAACACAAGGAGGAGAAACGAGGCAAGGGGACTCATAGATACTGACTAAATCCTTATTTCCTACCACCAACCCTGAATTAGTCTTGGTTTTCTGTTGGGAATGCTAAACCTTACTTTTTGGATCTCTGGCAATTCAGTTGATATTTCTTTACATTGTTCTTCTTTCTCAGATTCGTCTTTTCATATAACTGCATCCAGACTGCACCTTTTTGAAACTGAGTCAGTCTATTTTACCTGTAAAGGGTTTAATATTTCAACTGATTGGAAAGTGAGGAACGCCAGGGAAATCATTTCTCAATGTTCAAATGGCACTGCGACAAAGACCTGCAGGATTGATCATGCCTCTGCTTCAGATAGTGGAGAATACTGGTGTGAGAGTGGGGCAGAGAGGAGCAATGCTGTCAACATCACTGTCTCATGTATGTTATTATCAAAAATAAAATCTGAAATTTAAAAGTTGTAAGATTGAACACTGGCACATCGATGACATTTTAAAATTACTTCCCTTCAGCTGGTGGTGTGATATATACATTCAATGTATTTTTTTATTAGTAGCATGGATGAATTTGTAATCACAGAACATCCACGCTTTCAGTGAGCTTTAATCTGAGCCCTGTGGCGCTTCAAACATATAATTCACATTTACTGAATCCCAGCAATCCTGGCTACTATGATGGGTTTGCATTTAAAATAGTAAGTTGATCAAAATTTAAAATGAAGGAAGCAAAATGTACACTAAACATTCAAAGTTTAATGATATTGCTGTTCTGAAACAGAAGCTTTTACACTTACAGGATGACTTATCAACCCTAAAGAAGCTTTTTTTTTCTTTCTGTGTTTTTATTCTTCCAGTATCGCATGAAGAAATTGCTTTTTCACACAATTTCTACATCTTCCGGTGCACAGCTGTGACGGTTGGGTTGGCTCTGCAGCTGCTGGTGTTGGGACTACTTCAGTGGAAGCTGCAACTGGGTATATAATGTTGTGCTTGACAGTAAATTTTACAATCTGTAACGTATTCCCTAATTGGTTTCTTTTACCCTCAAGTATTTTAATGACTAAAACTAATTTATTTATTTATTTTTAATTTTATTTAATTTTATCCACTTTTGTTTATAATATTATACTGTTCTAAGCAATATATAGCCAACATTTCTCCAACCATCTACAGCATGTAAACATATAATGCCCACTTTCTTTCTTCCTCCAGTGCTCAGTGTGCTCTTGCTTCTGACCTCACATTTTCGGTGAAATTGTGCCTTGAGAAGTGGTAAGTACTCATTGCTGCACTTACAAAAAAAAAAAATATATATATATATGCAGTTTACAAATTACATTGTTCTCGACTTGGTAAATGTTAAGAGGTAAATTAATTTTCATCAACCTCTATTGATATTGGTGAATTTTATCTCTTTCAGTTGATGCTGTGATCCAAGAGTCCTGCTCATAATGTGATAGAGGAATAAGCTGCAATAATAACACATTGTCCACCAGCCTCCTGCCAGTGTTCCATAAGAAGTGGTATAATATTCACGTGACCCTACAAGTGCATATGATAATTGGGCCAGACAATTCAGAGAAAGCTGGCTATCAGAGTTGAGACATAGAATTGCTTCCTTATGATTTATACTTATACAGACACAGTTAAAAATAAGATATGGGTTTAACCCTGTTGAATTACTTGCTGCACTTCTATTTAACTTTAAAATAACTTTAAAATGCTGACTTAGAAGACTGGCTTTTTCCTCCAAAGGGAAATAAGTGCACTGTGGGAAATTCATGTTGTCAATACGTGGCTACATGTACTTTCTGGTGCCTTTGCTTCACAGAGAGGCTCGTCTCCTTTTAAAGGTTGTTCTAACTATTGTAATGATGGCTCTGCTCTTGCAGCTGCTGGTGAAGGATGTCTTTACTGTCAGCCAAGACAAGGATTAAATGTGTCTTTAAACATAGGTGTACTGAAAACTTTCACAAACAAGTAACCTGTGAGGTATTTGTCATCTATCATTATATTATTAAATGTATATTTATCTTTTTGCAGTCAGGTGAAAGTAGAATCATTCTAACTGTCAAACATCTAAAATATATTTTTCAATATGCTTTTTTCTCTTTTTATTTGAAACATGTAGTTGAGGTTTGGGGCTGTGGTTGTAGTTTCTCATGATGTCTTGACCCTTGAGGTTAAAACAAAACATAGGTGTGATAATGTATCGACATGCTGTGTCTCCACATTTATTTTTGCAAAGGCTGTTGCCAAAAATTAAAAACCACCATTTCTAGACACATGTGTATTTTTAAGGGCCTGGACGGGGTTTTGTCAGCAGTCTTTTTACAGGTTCTACTACATGCAGTTCAGTAAGGCCCAAGTATCTGAAAGAAGGACACAGTTTAAGTGAATAAGAACATGCTTTCACAAAAAAGCTTTTTAAAATGTTTTTCTTTCTTTTTTTTTTGCACAAAACGCTGGATTTAAACCTAAAAAAATAATTTTATGACTATACTATACTCTCCACAAAGGGAATGATCAACAGTAGGTGAAACCAATGAGACTCAGACAAATGAATTTGTAAAATCAATAGCAAAATAATCTCCAAAAAGTTGATTCTGTTCATCTAGACGTAGCGTTTTGTGGGAGAAACGTTTTGTCACTCATCCAAGTGACTTCTTCAGTCTCAGCTGACTGCAGGTTTCCCCAAATCTTATAAACAGTACATTTGCATAATGACTGAAACCAGCCCACTGAAGGAACAATGGGCTGGGAGGTCATGGTCATGAGAATTTGCATAATTAAGATTAAGGAACTGACCTCCCTTCAGTAAACGTAAACTCTCGACCGTCTCACACTTCTGTTTAATCAGTTTTCTGTTTGACGTTTATTCAGCTGTGTGAAAACCCCGGAGGAACCCTCCCGAGGGATTAATAAAGTTAAATTTAATTTAATCTAATCTAATAACTTTAATCTCAGCCAAACCGATTTACTCACGAACAAACAAAACACTGAAAAAGCCAAACAAGAACATTTTTAAGTTATCAAAGTGACTTGTACATCATGTTTAACCTGAGTGGTGAAAGACCGCGGGGGTTTGAAGACGATGTGTCGGTCGGCTCAGATATTTGAAGTTTACACAGCTATTCTCACCTGAAAATATGTTAAAAGTTTTTTTGCGACCCAGAAAGAGAAAAAAGAGTAATATTAAAACTAAGTCGCTGCCGCCATTGTTGGAGACTGGAATTGGCTGGGCTGCTCTATGAATTCTGTGATATGGTTTTTCAACTTTGTTGTCCGGGTGGAAAATCTGGAGTAAGGTGGGATTCTCCCGGAAAAATCGGGAGGGTTGGCATGTATGGTTGTGGCAACATCACTAACCTCGTCAAACACCTGAGAGTAAATCATATCACAGAATATGAGGCGTATGTTGAGGCGAACTGAAGAGGAGGCGAGGGACAGGTGCAGCTAGGGCGAGACAGACGTCTCTCACAGTCCTTTAGTGCTGCAGGCAGGCAAGGTGTTCAAATAGCACACAACTTTAGTTTTTTTATTTCTATATAATGAACCCTGCATTATTAAGTGATAAGAACAAGTAATCTGATGTCCTGTAATTATTATGACGCTATAATTTGAGATACATTAAATAAAATCCGTTTTTGTACAAAGTATCGGTATCGGATCAGTATCGTCGATACCACCCTGAATATTACTTGGTATCGGATCGGAAAGGAAATCAGTGGTATCGCACATCACTACTGTGAAACGCTTGAGCCGCACTGCCCGCCACAGTTTCAAACTGGTCATGTGACTGCATGGCCACATCTGATTGGTAAAAAAGTTACCGGAAACTCCACTGGTGGCATGTTATCTAATGTGTTAAACTAATTATTTTTTTAAAAAGTAACGAGTCGAATTTTGCGAATGTAGCAGAGTAAAAGTACCGTTTCTTCTTCACAAATGTACTCAAGTAAAAGTAAAAAGTATCGTGCAAAAAAGATACTTTAAAAGTAATTTTTTTTCAAAAACTTACTCAAGTAAATGTAATGGAGTAAATGTAACTCCTTACTACCCACCTCTGAGTCTCTGTGCCCTTAGGAGGCTATTCACGCTGGCATGAGCTAATAACAGGACTCAGCCAAAGTCAGAGACAGCATCCACCTCAAAAATCAGTCTAGAGTGTGCAGATGAGTCTTGTGGCTCACACTGCAACACCAATCATCTATTCAAGTGACAGCAGACACACTTAGTAAAGGCAAAAGACAAACTGGTCTGAGACAAGCTGCATCCAGAAATAGATGTTCCCTCACCTGAATGCCTCACTTTTCCCAATGGACCCAAGGCATGAACCGGATATTCTAACTTGGACCAACCCACTAAAAAACGACAAAACGGCCAGGGGGGTACAAACCACACCTGCTCAAGGAGGGACCTAACCAGAAACCAGCTAACCCCAGCCACCAAGGTCCCACATCTTAACCTGCCCAGAAGAGGCCATCCAGCCCACCAGGGAAAAGCATCTCATCCAAAAGATATGGATTTTCACTAAATTCATATGTTAGACAATTTAAAAGAATAGCAATGAAGTTATGCATTGTGTTTAGCAACTAATTTGTCATTTGCCATTTTAGTAGGAGCCCTGTACACAAATGAATCTAGTATGATTGTGTGTGCCGAACATGCCCTGTAGAGGTCACTGGCTCACTTTGTATATCTAAATATTTGTAACAGTGGCGGTCATTAGACTGCTTTGTTCTCATTGCTCCCTGTGTGTGTTGTTATTAAAATAAAATTCCTGATTTAACCTTTTTTTTTTCTTAGATTAAATGTTAGTCATTGTTCCTGACCAACAACCAAGTGACATGAGATAATATGCAACAACAGGTTTAATTTTGCACTGGGGAGCTCCAGAATCATCATGCTTTAGTTGGTTTTTAGTACTTAATCTAGGAGGTTCCCATGAGGTATCTTGTAAAGGTATTTTTTGGGCAGATCAGTTGCCTGTATGGGGTCATAATACCAGACAAGACCTCATGCTACAGTTGAAAGTTGACACCTCTATACTTCAGCAGTGAGCCAAACAGGAAGAGGTTGTTAGTTATATTAAACTGCATATCGGTTTGGTGATCTGTCAGCAAGACAACATGGAGGTTACATTTTTCTGCATTAGACTGTGTGAGTACTGAGTTTGTTACACATCTGAGGTGTTGCTGCTGCTTTTTATCTAGCAGTTGTAATAATTTGTAGCTGAATAAATTAGTATTAAACTTTCGCCAGAAGAGTATCAGCACTATTGATTCTACAAATATCAGAATCTCCAACTGTGAGCGTAACTTCCATTTTTCTTTAAAACATATTCAGTATTTTGATGATTTTGGTGATGAGCCTTGTGCAATGCTGTTTTCTGGCCAAACACAAAGCATAGCAGGATTACATGCAAAGTCTGATAAGAAGAAATACAAATTCATTCAATGACCACATTAGGCTGTGAAGTTTTAAAGACATGAATACTGCTCAAACCCTTTGCAGAGTTTCCAAACCACACAGCGTCTCTATATTCATATTTATGTAACTCGCTTATTCTTTTTTAAATCTTAGTGTTTCAGCTTGACAAACTATCTGCAGTACAACCACAACACTTCTCGAACTGTGTGAAAAGAGGCTGTGAATTTGTTTTTGTGAGGTTTATTTAATGACTACTAAGGTCATGATTTTTTTTATCCAAGGGAGCATTGAACATATACTAATTTACATGAAAGAACAGGATTAAAAAAAGATTCAGTACAGGTTAGCAATCTAAGCAGAGATGACTACACCACTTTCTCTTCGACCATCTCCAGTTTCTAAGCCAGCTGAGAAACATGATCTCGCCGGCAAATTCTGGGTCTGCTTCTGTCTTCAGGACATGCCTGAAACACTTAATTTAGGAGGTTCCCATGAGGTGTCCTTTCAGATGTCCTGATATGTTCAGCTTAATATATATTGTTCTCTCTTAAATACCGTATACTTAAAGCAGAAATATATTTATTAAGTTGGAAGCTGATGGACAAGTCACAGTGATCCAGTCAAATCTGATATATTATTATAATATTATTTATTTTTTGGACATTTTGGGAAGGGTAGGTTTATAAACAAGTTCACTGACAACATATTACCATCAAGACTATGGTATATAATTCACATTATTTTGTCATAGCCTTTAATTTTGCATTCAGCAACATTCCCTCCAAAGTCTAACAAAGCCACAAGATCACCTGTGGGTCAAGTTGAGTTATATTTTATTTAAATGTGTCTTTTATTCACTTATCTTTTAAATTTTCACATGTTATTTGTTTCTTCAGTGATAAATACCTGGCTGCTGCTGGTGATACAAATTTGGGATAGTTGTGATGCTCAAACAAGTACGTGAAAGTTAATTTGATTCCTTTGCACAATTTAGTAACTTTCTGATTAATGTCAGTCAGGGTTCTATGTTTGATTTGTTAATTGTCACTTGACATATTTTAATGGTCCTGTCTTTCTCTTTGTCAATAGATTCAGCTTTTCCTCATGTTGTTCCAAACACTTCTCAGCACTATGAATACAGCACAGTGTCTTTTGACTGTAAGGAGTTTGATGTGTCTCTTGGATGGAAACTAATGAGGAAAGCAACAGATGTTGATACAGCGTGTGGGACTAGCTGGGGAGTTTTCAGTGGGTCCATTTGCATCTTCAGAAATGTTTATATCGAAGACAGCGGACAGTACTGGTGTGAGAGCGGAGATGGAAAGAAAAGCAACCCTGTAAACATCACCATTTCACGTAAGTTTATTGTATCTGTGTTCACTGACATTTATGTTTATGTTGGTAAAGAAATCTGTGGTGAATTGCATATTAAAATGTGTTTTATGAGCTAAAGTACACCACCATACTGAGGGCTTGTTGAGAAATCAGCTAAATATTCTGATAATTATATATCTGCTAAGTGTTGGCCTGTGCAAGTGAAAAAAAGAAAGAAAATTAGAGTTCAACAGGAGTGTCACAGAAAAAAAATGATAACATACTGGACATCAAAGTGCTCAAATCCTATGAGAAACAGGTTTCAAACACATGATTTTCATTTGTGCTGAGCTATAAACGTCTAATTATACCATATATTATAATTATAACAGCTGGTCCTGTGATCCTGGAAAGCCCTTTAATTCCTGCGGTGGAGGGAAACACTGTGAGTCTGCGCTGTAAAAACAGCACAGATTTCACCAAAACCTCCACTTCCATATCCTTCTATAAAAATGGTATCTTCATCAAGAGCATCTCCACCAGCACTTTGATCATCCGCAATATCAACAAGTCTCATGAAGGACTCTACAAGTGCAGCATCTCAGGAGCTGGAGAATCACCTGAGAGCTGGCTGGCTGTCAGAAGCAGAGACAGCACAGGTGAGAGCCCACATTACTGGTATACATAAGTGTGTGTGTGTGTGTGTATGTGTGTGTGTGTGTGTGTGTGTGTGGTGGTGGTGTAATGTATTTTGAGATGTGTTTCAGGTCACATACTTTTCAGGCTGTCAGAGGCCTACACTTCATATAAAATATGGACATATATTAATCCCCCACTAAACGTTGGAACTCAGTTTGGTAGACAAAGAGACAAATAATTACTTCTTCAAAATGAGAGACAAAAGCTTCCAACCAACATTGGAGGGTTTGTTTCTGTAAAGACACTGCAAAACTGCAAAAAACCAAGAACAGGCATTTTGGGAAAAAAATCTTAGTGCCTTATATTACATGACATACTCTAATGCTTTAGTAAATCAAACTGTACCTAATATATCCACTAGAAAAGACTAGACAATAGCTAGCATTTATTCAGAATAAATGCATTAATAATAAATATTATTAGAAATTCACTAAGAACTCATTGCATGTGCTAATGTAATTAGAATTGGCAGTGTGATCATATGATAGCATCGTATCATACCCAGTATAAACTGAAATGTTTTCACTCGCCTGGAATATTTGACCCTTTTATTGCTTTAACCCCTGGAGGGTCTTAGAAAAATGCATACACTATCGGTCTTAGAGCCACAAATCGACCCAAGACTCTCCAGGGGTTAATAAAGAAACTCATTGTCAGTATAACTGGGCTTGTATCACCTGCCTGTACAGTGGATGCATGTATTTGAAAGTATGACAGAGCATCATTTGTCCTCTGGACAGAGAGTTTTATATTGTCAAATCAAATCAAATCTTTTTGACAAGAACAAATAATAATTGGTTATTTAAACCCAAATTTTACTTTTTGTATATATTAAGTAAGGATGTTTTTTGTTGTGTTTTGTTTTTTTTACAGACAATGAGATGGTGACTCTCCTTTGTTATGATCAACTTCCTGTTTTTCTCTACTTCCTGCTAAGAACTGTTGGCACCATTTTATGGGTCACTCTGCTGCTGGTGGTGTTAAGAAAACGTCAGCCTTGGAATGACCATGCTATATAGAAAATGTGCACAATTGTAAGCAACAAAATTGTAAAAATGAATATATATATATGAATATATATGAATACATATATATTATAATATATATATATATATATATTATCTCATTCACTGCCAGCCATTTTCAAATCAGGTAACTCCCCACTGCCAGGGTTTTTGAGCATTTTTACTCATTTTTGAAGAGCCACAGAAAACTGTGTGTTATGATCATATAAATGCTGAACCTACCAAAATGAAGAACAGACTCTCTTCTTTCATCCAAAAAAAAAGCTTGTTTCTACCATTTTCCATTCTTTAGTAATCAGCTGTAGAAGAGAGGTGGGTTCCACCAAAAATGCCTGTTTTGACCAAAAAAAGGGAGAAAACGAGCTTTTTGTGAAAAATACATTTCAAGCAGAAAAGTGCCTTTGACACTAATATTTCTTGCTTTGTGACACCTCTAACATATAAAATAGTTTTTCACTTCTATAAAACAGAAATAACACTGAGAAAGGTTATGTTTTATCAAAACAATTTATTTACAAATATATGAAAAAATAAAATGTACATAGTGAAACATTTATTCACAATGAATAATTCACTTTTGTGTGGTAATCATTATAACACTTTCCGGGATGCAAGGGCACACAACAAGACTTGCACCACATTTTTGTCTCACTGCGCAATCCCTTACGTGCGCAAACCCTGCACCTCCTTGCAGGTCTACTTTTACTGCTGGTGGGCTTCAGTTTTTCAAGTTGGTGCCTGCCTAGGTCACCGTCTAGCCTGCTATCAGGGTCGGTGTTGTAAGGTGCCCTTGGGGTTTTTCTGCCTTTCCAGTCACCTTCCCCTTCAAATCCCACACCTGCCCCCTCCCTCTCCTCCTCCTCAGCCGTAATTGACATCTATAGACGTCAATGGCAGTGAATGAGTTTTAATAGAAGCCTTTGAAAATTATATCTATGGATAAGTGACAAATAAAAGCCAATCTCTAGTTTTGCAACAGAGACATGAGGCATTGTTATTACTACATGTTACTTTAATTCAAATTCAAATGCAATTTAGACAGACTGCTCTGTTTACCACAGAGCAGTCACCCGAGACTGCAAGACCATACTGACCAGCCTGTGCACCGCCTGGATTGACTGCAAGAAAGCCTATGACTCGATGCCCCACACTTGGATCCTAGATCAACAGGACTAAGAGCCATCAGGAACTCTGTGGGGATGTGGGGAACAACACTAGAGGCCATCTTCAAGCGAATAGCATGTTGCCATCAAGTGCAGGATCTACCAAGGAGATGCTCTGTCCTCACGCAAGGAGCAAGAGGAGGAGCATTCATGGAAGGGTAAAGACCGTCTGCAGGGGCGAGAGGGGCGAGAGGATAATTTTTTGAATAGATATGTAGATATAGACAGATATTTTTTTATCACCAGCTAACCTGTTTAGATATTTTGATATTTTGTCATGGACCTGTTTGAAACAAAACAAAACAAAGAAAACAAAAAACACACATTATCTGTCTAGTATAACTATGTATTTTGGGCATAGAAGTAGATCAGTCGTGTATATTAATTATTTTACGTGGCACAATCTCATGAGTTTAAATGTCTTTTAATCTTCTCAGTGTTTAAGTCTGTGATACAACCACAGTGTCTCCAAAGTTCTGCAAAGAGCTCAGTGTACCGGTACACTGAGCTCTTTGCAAGTTTGCAGAGAGCTCAGTGAAAGACTACTGTGGTCATGAAAGGAAGAACAAATAAATTATTCAGTTACTTCTTTCTGACTTTTTTATTAAAATTTTTTTATCATGTATATTAAAGGCCATGTGTGATGTCATTTGGACTAGAAGCGGATGTAAGATGGACTCTGCTAAATCTATGTTTCTTAATTGTATTATTATATATTATATTATTAAAAACCCCATAAAAATTCTAGATCCAGTTTATGCGTCATATACCTTGAGCTGAATTTAATTTGAATGTCGTGTGTAGGTTTCAGAAATGCCCAATGGTTGATGGAATGTGTTAATGGGATTGCAGTGTATAAAAACAGTGTGTTATCATTTTGATAGTGACAGTAACACACATTATGAATCTGCACAGAAACAATATCCCCTGATTTATTGACTGATCTTTTTTTTAGATAGCTCTAAAAATGTAATTTACATTTTTTGAATGTAGTGTATTTTGTTAGATTATTGGTGTTTATCGTTGGTATTTAACTAACGTTCCTCTCTAACACTGAAATTCTATTTAAGACTTCTTTAGACACAATATATTATTGTTTGAGCATGAGGAACTGAAAGTAAAGATTTGTAGGGTTTTTTTGTTTGTTTTTGTTTGATCCTGTTTGGTTTTAAGAACTGAAATTTCTTTGGCTCTCTAAGTGGTTTCTGTATTTAACGTACTTCCTGAAATCCTGGTTTTTGAGGCTTCATGTGCTGTGATACTCATCACTAAACAATAGCGGACATAAAGCCAGTATATATTTATTTTTATTGTTAATGAATCATTTTAATTTTATACCACTAACAAGAATTGCCAAATAAACAAATATTACAACTTGTATCTGGTGGGTCTTAGACATCTGGCACAAGACTCTTCTCGGCTCTTGTTAGCTAGCCTCTAGCAGGATTGGCTGTCCATTTCCTCTAGTTCTTTGGGGCTCTTGTCCATTGGCTTTGAGAGCTCTGTCTTCCTCCTTCCTCTTAGGTGGACACAGGTTTGTCATTGAGATGTGTGGCCTTGTGTCCTGGAGAGCAATGGAAGATCCTGGGTCTTCATCATTGCTGCATCTTCTTACCCTCAAATGTGTTTCGTGGAAAAGACATTTGTAACTTTATTCTACAGTGTATCTCTCTGTGTCTTTTTTTCTCTTTTCTCTCCCTTCAGGCCCCACTCAGTCACAGCAGATGTTTTTTCCTCCCTATTGCTGCCAAGTTCTTGAACATAATGAGTTTTCTGATTGTTGGGGTTTTCTGTGTATTAAAATACAGTCTTTTGCTTAAAATATAAAGCACCTCGAGGGGGCTATATATTTTCAAATTGACCTCACGTATGGCTGCAACAAAACAAGAAACACATATTAATAAGTTGATTAAAAGAATAAAAGCAAATGCTTATTATCTGCAAATGCTCACTGGAGCAGATATTTTTGGTGGTTTAGTATACAAGTATGTGTTTTTTATTTTCATTTCACACACCTCAGAGGAGATGAGAGATGAGATAGTGTGGTTTCAAATGAACTTTAATTACCGGTACTTTAAACATGCAATTGAGTTAAAAATGACCCAGTTTCTGTTTCTAGTAATGAAATGTGCCCCTTCTAAACATAGTGTCCTGCATAGACACACCAAAGATGATAGGCAGAGGTTTCACTGTTAGACTTAAATAAACTGCTTACTCTTAAATCAACAGTCATTACGTGACTTACCAGACAGACCACATCTGCTTTTATTAAGCTACACACACCTCTTGTACTTTTGTTTTGTTCCACTCAGCTGTTTTTTTAAGGTGTCATGATGACTTCTCACTAATAAGGTGCATAATCAGAACTTTAGAGATGCCAGTGGGTGACTGAAGATATCCAGTTACAAGGATATCATTTTTACAAAGTATGACTTTGTAAAAACAAAAACAAAAACAAAAAAAACTGTTTATCTTCCCTACCAATAGTAAGGACAACATTCTACAATATTCAATCAGACATCTACTGGATTGGAAGGAAGATTCCTTTTCACATTTTTTGTACTAAAACATTGAGTCATCTTTTCTTCAGTAATCTATAGAACACACAGGAAATAAACCTTCTTCACAGGGAGCAGGAAGTGAAATATAACAAGCACCTGAAAAAAGATCACACCGACCACTGCAGGATTTGAATTAAATCATGCAATTCACTGCAGCTTTTCTTTGAGTGTTGTTTTCACAAACCATATATGTTTTCAATTTGTACTGGGAGGCCGAGCCTTCAGCTTTCAGGTCCCTCTTATAGGGAACCAGCTCCTAGTTTGGATTTGGGTGACTCTCTACATTTAAGATTAGGCTAAAACCTTTTTATAAAGCTTACAGTTATGTCTGGATCACATGACCCTGGATTTTCTCTTAGTTATCCTGCCATGGTGCATCATGGGAAGCCCCCAGCACCCTAGAAATAGGAGTATTTCTACACGCTGCTCTTTTCATTGTTTATACACAATTCTGCATTTGTAGCAAGACTTCACACCTTTAAATGGTCATTTGAGATATGACCTATTGCAAGTTCCTGTTTTTATAAGTTTAGCAGGACTGCTACTTCTGCTTTTGTACGTCTTCGTTTGTTAACCACCTTGAAGCCACTTTAGTTGTGATTTGGTGCTATATACATAAAATTGAAATGAATCTTCCACTGTGATCTAACAACTATAGTAGGAGGTGATGCTATATTGGGCTGCATATATATTTGCACACTAACTTACATGCTTGTAGGTTTGATGTCTTGTGTCTTCAGAGCCGCTGTTTTGCATACTTTTGTTGCAACAAGTTGTTGACTTACTTTTGAGTTCCTATTATTTTGAAGCAATCTGGCTTCTCTCTTCTAACCTCTGACATAAACAAGGCATTCTCACCCACAGAACTGCCTCTTACTGGAATTTCCTCTTTTGGAATATTCTCTGTAATCTATATAGATGATTGTGTGGTAAAATCCCAGTAGATTTCAGTTTTTGATTGAGAAACATAATTATATTATTCGCAAGAACTTGTATGGATAAAGTCATTAATTTGACCACAAGACGGATTTGGACAAGTACATACAGGCATCCACATATGTTGCATGAGCAAACTTTACTTATGTAATGTATGTGATGCACTATTGACAAGCTGCCACTAATAGTCTGTATTTGTGTACTAGTCAGATGATACCTATCAACCCATTGACAAGACATGCAGCATGTGAGGAATTTATATTGGTTTGTTGAAATGTGAAAGTGCAGATAATCTGGTCTTAACCAACATTAAATGTGGAGACTTTGTTTCTAAGAAAATTATCAGCCAGCTTCCCTTATGAACATAAGACACACAATAAGTCCCTGTAGTGGCTGTAGGACTTATGACAAGTTTTTCCAGAACAATGGAAAAAGTCAGCTGATAGTATACTTGTGTGTGCGTGTGTGGAATAAAATGATAGTTTGCAGAAAGAGGAGAGTGGGTTGAATGGATTTATAAATTAAGTGTAATCAATGAAAAGTCACAGCATAACTTATATTCTTGGCACATGTTGGCAGGGACTTAATTTAATGCTATATCTTGTGATACTGATTTATGTGAAACCCCTCTTTTATATTCTGGGGTACCCCTGTGACATGATATTATCAAATGTACTCCTATTCTGCCCTTTGTTTTCATAAGTTACACACTGTCATCTGCACGTTAGGAGAGAAGGAAATCTACTGATGCCACTGAGAAGATGTTTGATATTTTTCCATATAGCAGAGTTAACTGTTTATCTGTTTTTAACTGTTTACAACAGAGTTATTAACTGATTTCATGACAAGCCATTAGATGCCATTAATGCTATTACAAATCTACAGAGTACCTTTTGAAAGAAACAGTGAATGTGTAAAACAGCTGCGACATGACTGTTCTGTTATCACTAAAAGTTGTAAAATGTTGTATCACTAAAATATCATTCTCAGTCAGTTGTTATTTATTATGTGTTTACAGCGCCCTCTGTGGTTGCTCCAAGTAATGTACTTTAGAAACGGCTTTATTTTTGAAAAAACTTTATTGAACAGGAAGTCCGCTCAGTCAAGCAAAGCAAGTGAGCAAGAAGAAGGGAAACATATCGGCACACAGTTTATGGTGTCCTGATGGAAAAAATACTGTCCACATCTTCTGTTTATGGTTGTATCGCCGGTATGTACTTAAAGTATAAGTTGCAACTTTGTTTTTTGTGCAATATGTTGCCCGCTAATGTAGTATTTGGCTGTAAAGCTAGTCCTTTTGTTAAGCTAGTTACCCGCGATTTTGGAGGTCGTCTGGGATAGCATCAGTAGTAGTTTAAAAAGTTTACATAATTAGACATATGCTATGTAGTAGCATTGTGGCATGTAAATGCATATTATGCTGCACATATGTATGTTACATGACTGTATTTTTAGTCTTGTTTTTAGTCTTACCCTTTTGAATGTCAGTAAACCTGTTGACAACACTCATCTGTCTTCAGAGTGGTGATATAAGAAAGGTATTAAAGCCCCTGCATCAGACATGCACCCATAATGGCACAATGACTATGTGCAGGTAAGCTATCCACAGTATTTCTGATTTCGCGCCATTACCCCGATTCATAGCGGAAGCCGGTTTTTTACTTCCGCTTGCGCTGTTGTTGACAGTTGCGGGGTTACACCTTCACTGTTGATAAAGATTTCTCTCACTGCAGTTTGTTTTACCTGGAGTAAATGGCAACACATCGAAGGTGGATACACAGTAGAGATGTTTTAAAAAGCAGCGAGGACAGTTCAGTTGCAGTGCCTCACCCGTCACTTCTCACGGAGTGGGTAGATGACATGAAACTATGGCCCGATGTTAGCTACATCGACATTATTAATCACCTTGTATTTTCCGAAGGCGTTGATGGCGAGGAATTACGTAATTACAAGAGCACCGAGGCGTATAATTACCTGCACAGCAACAAAATTGATAAAGTACTGCTCAACAAACAAGGCGACTTTATTTTTCTTAAAGCAGCTGTAGAGCCGAGCCAGAGTATTAATCAAGCGAAACACTTAGCATGGGCAATGCTAAGAGAAAGTGGAGTAGTGGAGACAGTCGGCTGTTCCTGTATCTCCGGATTAGGGAGATCATGTAGCCATGCGCCTGCTATTCTGTGGAAGGTATATCACTTATCTGGATATCACAATGTTTAAATCACTGAAACAGAAACACTGGACTGGTCAAAGGCTGTGATTAAGGAGTCACGCTACTGCCATCTAGCCAAGTATTACGTGGAGCACTGTTTACATGTGAAAGCCACTCGTTAACTTTGTGTGGGCTGTATGCTGTACAATCACATGAAGATAAAATATAAAAAAAATAAAAGACTGCACATTAAGGTCAAATTTACAAGACAAGAACAACTATAGTTATAAGAAGTGACAAAGAGTAGTATAATACATGTTTGTTTATATATATGTATATTTGTACACACACACTACTTTGAAAAAAATTTGACTGTGGATGTATATTCCTGCATCAAAAAGTAACTGACTATTAATATGAAATGGATAATATGGGTGACTTTGCCAGTGTTTATATCTGTTTTGGATATGATTCAGGTGTATTGACCCAGGGTCATATCTATAACATGCAGGACACCAACCGTGTACTGCTTTTGTTAGTGTAAACTTCCTCATTATGTTAAATCTTGAGTATTGACAGTGAGAAAAAACTATTAATGTTTGTTACAGGTGCAGAATGCTGCGATCAGTGGAAAGACAGGGCTTGCGTGTACAGACGAGCAGCGCAGGTGGAATGCAGGGACAGCAAAGAACCTTGAACCTAAACGTCTAAGCCAGATAAACTTCAGACATCACAGGGCAGAGCAGCAGTACGATGTGAACTCCCGGACTGCAGTGACACAATCTCTCCCTAACACACCATATCACCTTACACATCAAGACTTTATTGACAGTGTTAGCAAAGCACCAGTGAAGCCACTTTTCCTCCTCAAGAACACATTAATTGGAAAGTGTTACAATGCCTCGCCATCTGCAGGTCCTCACCGCAACAGTAAAGTTGATGAGCAATTTTTTCAGCCACACCAAGCACACAGTTACAAACTAAGCTGTAATCCATGCAGGGCATTCTACCAGGCATACATTCAAGTTTCTGAAGAGCAAGCAGAACAATTACAAGAAGAAACAAAAGAGCAAAGTGCATCTGATTTGTGGCACAACTGCAGGAAAATCAGACTTACAGCAAGCTCTGCTAAAAAAGTTCCAGTACGTGCCACCACAAAAAATGACAAATTTTTATCTGAGCACATGTACCCTTCCTTTCGTGGGAATTATGAAACAAACTATGGTAAAGAAAATGAAGTTAAAGCTTGTCATCAGCTGAAAGAACAGGGTATGAACATCCTTCACATGGGTAGTGTTATTACCATCCAGGAGCCATGGCTCTCTGCGAGTCCTGACGGGGTCATTGACTCAGATGTGCTTCTAGAAATAAAATGTCCTGTGCAGACTTATCCTTCACTCACGGAGCAGCTTACCCAGAAATGCAGCGATATCAAACTGGTAGATGGAGAACTGCAGCTGCAGAAAACTGGCAGCAGAGGCTATTACATGCAAGTGCAACTTACAATGTTTTGCACAGGGCTCAAGACTGCCACACTTGTGATCTGGACACCTACTGAGCATGTTTCATTTACAGTGCAATATGATGAAGCATTTGTAAAGGAACAAGTAAAACGCTTGAGAGGGTTTTACTTCTCATATTTCTTACCTCGACTTGTAGAGGAGTATGCAGCAGGACGGTTTCAGTTAAATGAGAGATACTTGAAGATAATGGGCAAGGTTTAATGCATGTTACAACTATAAATGGGACAGTCAGACACCAACATGTCTGCAGAGTTTGGTCTCTGTCTTGTGAATGAAAGGAGACATTCAATATGAAATCTGTTAAATATTTCAATACAACTAAAATGTACATAGTTGTAGGGCTGCTCGATTATGGCAAAAATGATAATCACGATTATTTTCACTGAAATTGAGATCACGATTATTTGACGATATTTATTTAACCCTTTAAGACCTACCATAGAACCAAGTCGGCCAGAGCTTATATTATTTTTACATGTTGTAGTGCCATTTGTGGGAGCATTTCAAGTTGTTATACATCAATACAACTGTTATAGCCCATATTTTAATAATATGTATGTATTAAGTCCATAGTAACTACATTAATTGCAAAAAACTGCAATAAACTAGAAAAAAACTGAAAATCGTTTTTGTTTTTTTACATATATTTCTACTTGGAGAAATTTAAGAGGCTTATCCCTCAAAACTTTAAATACAAAAAAGTTGCAAAAAATAGTTTACAACAACAGGAAATTTATTTTGAGTATCTTCCATAGTTTTATTTTGGAGATACAGCAATTTTTATATACTGCAGGAAAAAAAAAAAAAAAACAATCCTATGATGCAAATTTGCAAAGAAAACAGCAGGTGCATCAAAATAAACTATTTCCAGCAGTGCAATTCGAGTTCTAAGCATCCCAGCAACTATTCAGAAAAGTCAAACATGACTTATAAAAACACTAGTATAGGCTTTTAAGGCCTACAAGTAAAAAACTACATTTTCCGCGAAAATGACGTCACTTCCGGTTTCGGGCAGGAAATGACGTACATGTGATGGTTCGCGTTGACGTCTTTTTCAATGTGGGAAGTGTTACGAACAGCTGATCGGATCGGCAAAGCGCGTTTCTGGAATATTATGTTTTTGTTCCTGCAAGCGCTTTTTATGCAATTTTTGCAAAGCTATATGTGGAAGGAAACCATGACCGAAGACAAGCTGATGGCATAAGATGTAAGTACAACTCCTCTGGTTTCATATGGAAAAAATTTATTGCGCTAGCTTAGCAGGATTTAAAAATAGTTACACAAAACGGAGCTTGCTGCTCTGACCGGCTTTAAAGGGTTAACAATAACAATGTATTGAATAATGACTTTAAAAAATAATATAAAATAGTGTGCAAATACTGATAACAGTGCAAATGTTTGCAATATAAGAAATAAATGAAAAATGTAAACATCTATGTTTAGTGAACTTTGCAGTGTTGCTCTGTGGTGCAGCTACTACACCATAGCAAAGTTTACACACTGTGTCTACTTGATCCACCTCTGACTCCGCGAACTTATAATGTTTCCACACCACTTAAGTTTTTTTTTTTTTTTTACCTCTTTTCAACCAACAGCAGTCACTCTTCTCTCCAAATAACTTCTGCTTAGCTTTCCGAGCTTCCCTCGGGTCCTCTAAATTGTCGTGACGGTGTTCGAAATGCAGAGCGGCGCGCTCGATTTGCCACACGGAGCAGCGCGAGAGTAAAGCATGAGGGAGGGGCTAATAATCGGCTCAGTCATTTTTAATGATCGTTGAAAACCCAGATCGTAATCGTGATTAAAATTCGATTAATTGAGCAGCCCTACGTAGTTGTAACATATGGTGGGAAATGAATGACAAACTGACAACATTAAATGTTGTGAATAGTTCTGTATTTCTGTAATCTTCCAACACAAAAAAATGTCAAGAATGCACAACTAATTATTGCAGATTTGAGAAAAACATTTTTTTTTTTCATTTAAGAAATTTATCACATTGTGGTTGAATAAAAAAGTAATAATTGTTCAATTGATTGATTGCAATTGTTTTATATATACACATACATACATACATACATACATACATACATACATACATACATACGCACACACACACTGTATCACATAACCTTTCATCTAGAACACAAGATAAAAAAGTGAGACCTGGAATTATTTACTCTCTACATATATGTACATCAAATTTTAAAATAATTACATTACACTACACAACTTTATGTCCTGAGTAACCATCTTAATATCCCCGAGTCCACAATTGTTCATAACATACACAATTATTGTGTATCACGAATGAGATCCTCTCTTAAGTTCACTAGAGCAGCACATATTCTCAGTATCTTGTCTACTTTAGGAGCCATGCTTATAGGAACAATTTGTGAAAGTATTTTGTAGACTTTCAAGCGTCTGATTGCTCTTTCAACATGGATTCTTACATTTGCAATCCGACGTGTGTATGTTACCTGTTCCTCAGTTAGCGGTCTACGTTTTTTTGTGAAAGCGGGTATTACTAATCTAACTTTTCTCTCAAAGAGTAAGTCTTTAATTGTAAAACCTCTATCTGCCATGACTTCATCACCAGGTTTTAGGTATGTTAATATTCCAGAGTCCATTGTGATAAATTTGTCACTACATCGGCCGCCATATGCCGCAGACACAAACATGATTAGTCCACATGGTGCAACAGCAACCAAATATTTGACTGTGTTGTGTGAATAATAATGGCTGTATGATTCCCCTCTTGAGCCCAGATTTCTGGGTTTCTGTAAAAGGGTCTCACTGCAGTCTATAATGCATGTACTATTTGGAAAGTTCTTCTTGAAGGCTTCAGGCATAGTTGCTTGAATAGTTTCTTTTGGCAGCCATGGAATTAATGGTCGGAGAACTTCCTCCAGCTTGTCTAACCAGTGTGAGATGATCTTGCTGGCCATGCTTTGTGATATATGAAACTGGCGGCTTAGGTCACCTATTACACGGTTACTCTTTAATTTCATAAGTGTCATGAGGACTTGATCTCGGACAGGCATGGTAAATTCATTGTTGTCATATCCTTCCAGTGTCGACACAAGTGTGTTAAATGTTTCTAAGGCTATCCCAGTGTACAGCAAAGCGTCTGCATCATTTTGAAGAATGAAATATGCAACTTCATCACACTGAGTCATCTTATCCTGCACATCTTTTCTGCGAGACCTGTTGCAGTATTGATGGTCTTGTTGCGAAGGATCCTCCCACTGTGTGTGGACTGAGTGCAAATGTGGCTCAGGGGGTTGTGTGGAGATGCTGGCCTGGTCTAATTCCACTGAACGTAACACTGTGGAGTCTGAATAAGACAAAAATATGATCAGATGTACAGTCAAACTGTTAGCATAAGAGAAACTGTAAAGTGTCACTTAGCTTATTATATTTTTGAGTGAAATTTCTCATTCTACATTTTTTCACACAAATGCAAAATCATAAATGTCAACATAAAATGTTCCTAAGTCCCCTAAAAATTTGTCACAATTTTATTCAATTAATGTGATTAGATTTTATTTTGCATTCTAAAAAAAGTCACAACTGTTGGTATTTTTGCAAAGGTTGCCTTTAACGTTTTTACTTGAGTTTTCTCGACTTGAAAAAACATGTTCTTTATAAACACAAACCTAAGACTTTTACAGCCCTTGGAGCTAATCTTTTGGCATTATTATTATTATTATAAACTTTCGTTAAAATTTAGACTTTGCTGCTAATAACCAGCTAGTGCTGATACTAACGCCATTCACCATAGGCTATTATTTAGTAAAAGTAAAGAATTGCGTGTTTAAAATGCGAAACGGTGGCAAACCACATTTACACTTTCACTTACCGGGTGCAGATTCTGTGTTTTTGTTCGTATTACTGGAAGCTGTCACACTCAAAGTGGTCCGAGTGAGCCTTCTTCTTTTCTTCGGTGGGGGTCGGTCATAGCCCAGATAAAGCTCCGGGTCGGGGTGTAGCTCTGTGGGCTTTATATCGATAAAATGAAAGGAGCAAACATAAACTCTCTTTGGAGGGTGTTTGAGTCTTAAAGCTGCCAGCCACGCCAGTTTCCGATCCTCCTTCCGCGGCATAGAGTGCAGTGCGTAGGGCAGTGGGCACGGACAGGCCTTTCTAAGTTGTTGATGCTCAAGGCAAAATGTTTCTAATGCGTTTTTCAGTTTTCTTGAATTATTGTGGCAGCCGACGACAGCACACGTTGAACCCGAGCTCATCTTCGAACAGGTAAAGCCACTTATTACCGCACAAAGTAACTGATTTTGTTGTTAGCAACGACTGAACGCTGGGTCTCGCTTTGAGTAACCGGAAGTATAAAACCGGACAACGGAAGTAGTGGTCTGTCATGGCAGCCTACGTACGCTCTTACAGAAACCTGTGGATAGTATCATTGGTACTGAATCTGGCAGTGCATACTGTAGTGCTGTGCATGTGTCTGCTGTGCTGAATTTATTTTGTCTTGTCTAGAAAGTGATGGAGATAGAGGCAGATGCCATGGGTCACGAGCAGTTTTTTGTGGATGAGGCTGGTTTTCACCTCACTAAGACAAGGAGACGCGGCAGGAACATTATTGGACACCGTGCCATAATCAATCAGTGTGCAGCTATAAGTCAAAATAGTGTTGTTCCCCATCATGCAACCCCGGGCCCATATAACACTGCACATATTGTTACATTCTTGGACACCTTACATGACATGCTCACTAATGTTCAGAGACCAGAGCAGACCAGATACGTCATCTGGTCTGCTATTGAGGCGACATTTGCCTTGAGGCGACTTTTGTTGTGATTCGGCGCTATATAAATAAAATTGAATTGAATTGAATCATTTGGGACAATGTTAGTTTCCATACGGCTGCTTTGGTCCGCAACTGGTTTAAAGATCACCCACTCTTCACTGTACTCAGCCTCCCCCCATGCTCACCATTTTTGAATCCAACTGAAGAGTTCTTCTCTGCCTGGCGCTGGAAGGTCTATGACCATCATCCCCATCAACGTATAGCCCTTTTAAGGGGCAATGGAGGAGGCATGTGGGGATATTGACCAGGCATCATGTCAGGCCTGGATACGCCATTCCAGAAGATATTTTCTCCGGTGCCTTGGACTAGGGGACATTGCATGTGATGTAGACGAAATTATTTGGCCAGAGAGACGACACAATGTAGACTGATTTCTTTTTTTTCCCTCAGTGAAATTACTATTTTGTTTTGACTTGGAAATAAGCACTTGTGTTTGTTTTGATGTGTGTGAATAAACACCAGGGGCCCGTTCTTCGTACCTCGCTAAGTAGGTTAGCTGGATTTGATTGTTGACAATTTCGCCTGATCTTGGATCGTTCGGTTCCCCGAAGCTCATCCGGGACTTGCTGTCATAGCAACAGAGCCGTAAGCGTAAACCTGCTCGGGAGCAGGTTTACTTTATGTAAAAAGGATTAGATCGCGGCCACGCAGGTATGTCCGCTTCATTTATACGAAAGCAACAGCGATATTCCACCACTGTTTCACCATAAATAAATAACATCAATGTAACTAAAGACAATGCAGCACCTGATCCATTTATTGATTTCATACAGATACATACAGGACATTTCCTAAAAAAGGGAAATGTACTATTAACATTCTATCACATGTATGTGATTATTACAGATGTAATTCATATCTCAGAGTAGTAATTGCAAATTACTTTGTGTAATCAAGACGAGAGACCACGGCTATAAAAGCGAAGGTGGATTTGGGAAGCCTGTCGCAGCCATGTCCTGTCCGTATACGCGAGCAGCCCATTGCGGAAGGTGCAAGATTGATAAGGAGAGTCCTCAGAATTCAGCGTATATTGCGGGACAGACAGGATCCTACCTGTTTTTTTTTTTTTTGCTCTGCCCTTTTCTTGGTTGCTGTTATAAACAAACAGATTATTCCAGGGTCTCTTTCCAAGAGACGAAAAGCAATATAAGTGATAAATAGTACCATTCTGTAGAATATTCTTATATTTCACTTTTACCTGTTCCCATGTTCTAGTGGGTCCTGTTGTGGCTCTAATGTGAAAGGGGATATAATATAACATATTATAATATAATATAATGTACTATAATATTGGATAATATAGTGTGATATGATAAATCTACCCTACCGCCTACTGGTGTTGGCCAGAGGGGCCGATGGCGCAATATGGCAGCCTGGCTTCTGTCAGTCTGCCCCAGGGCAGCTGTGGCTACAACTGTAGCTGCCTCCACCAGTGTGTGAATGTGAGAGTGAATGAATAGTGGCATTGTAAAGCGCTTTGGGTGCCTTGAAAAGCGCTATATAAATCCAATCCATTATATTTGTTATTATTAAATTACTTACGAATTTAATTTGTCAGCAACTTTCTGCCAGCCCTCTCTCCTTGCTTTTGCAGCCTTTGCAGTGTTCCCTTGCGTTCTGATTAAACTCTGAAACTCCTGAAATCCCTCACTCAAGAGTTCTTGCACTGCTGCCGAAAAATGCAGAGCCGAGCACGCTCCGTCGACATTTTCGCCGACCAATCAGAGGGTTGCCGATCAATGTTTCCACTATTGATGCGTAGCCCCTTTTACGACACCCAGTGATGTCACATTACTGCGTCCAGCTGTACTAATCGTCAACAGCAGGTGTGTTCGGGGAACCGGATTAGCGAGCTCACGGTTAGCGCGATGGTTTGGTCTTGGATGTGTCATTTGATCTTGGATGTAGTGAGCGACGTACGAAGAACGGGCCCAAGGGCCCTATTTCAGGAAGCCGGTTTAGTGCAAACTCTGAGTAAGTATACCCTGAGTTAACGAAAACTCTGGGTTTTCGGTTTCACAAAGCGAGTTTAGATTAATTCTGAGTGAGTTACTATGACGACACACTCCGTGAAGCTAACCTGCCCCCTAGCAGGTTTACTTCAACTAACCCTGACTTTCTCCGCCTCTTTGTCAGAAACCTGACTGTAGGAAGTGTCAGACATGGCGTGTTCCTTCCTTGAAGAGCCAGTAGATGTTGAAGCCCAAATTCTCCGCAGAGCTCTCCGCCAGGAGAGAGTGATTAGAGCGTGTTTGGACATTTTATCATTTCCTGATGATTTCCTGTGTGAACGTTACCGTTTTTCAGCACAATCTATAATTCATTTGAATAACATCCTCAGGCCTAATATTGCTCATGTGACACATCGCGGACATGCTCTCAGTTCATTGCATATTATTTGTATTGCACTTCGGTTTTTTGCAAACGGGAGCTTTCTGTATAATATTGGTGACGCTGAGCACGTTTCCAAGGCTACCGTCTGTCGGGCAGTCAGGAATGTTACAGTTGCACTGAAACGTCTCCTGTACTCGTTTGTGGTGTTCCCCGGTCATAGACCCACAAGATTTATCAAAGAGGGATTCCACATAATTGCAGGGATCAGGATGAACGAAACTTAATTCATGATGTGGTGATACTTGAACTACTACTTAAATTTTACATTTATTCTCACGGTTCCCAGGCGTGATTGGCTGTATAGATGGCACTCACATTCCAATCATTGCTCCTTCAGTAAATGAAGGAGACTATGTGAACAGGAAGTCTTTCCACAGCATTAATGTACAGGTACATAGTTCCCTGTAGCATTTCAAACTAACAAATTATTTCATTATTGTAATGGATGCTAATTTGTGTTCTCTGCACTGTGAAGATCATATGTGATGCTGCCAACATTATCACAAATGTGGAAGCCAACTGCTCAGCCTCTGTGAGTGGTGGTGGTGGAGGACCCCCACCTGTTTTTCGGGCCTCCGCTTTTTTTCTGTTGGCTATAACGGGTCACATTTGAGCATACAGAGTAAGCAAATATCCAATCCAATCCAATCCAACTTTATTTATATAGCACTTTTAAAAACAACAAAGTTTACCAAAGTGCTTTCCAATAATAAAACAGAGATAGCAGTTAAAACCATACTTTAAGCATACAATGAAATCAATAAACAAAACAAATATATAATTGAAAAAGAAGATAAAAATAAATCAACATGAGTAAAATAAACAATAAGATATACAATGAATAAGATTAACAAAGTAAAAAGATTAAGAATGACCAACAGCTGACTAAAAACTGACTACAAACTGGCTCTGATAACACTCCTAGAAGGCCTTTGAAAAAAAGTGTGTTTTTAAAAGTGATTTAAACATTTCAAGTATTGGGGCCTGCCTAATATGGAGGGGCAGTTTGTTCCATAGTTTGGGGGCCACAACAGCGAAAGCTCGGTCTCCTCGGTGTTTCAGTCTCGACATGGGGACAGCAAGGAGTGACTGGTCAGATGATCTGAGAGACCTTTGTGGAGTGTATTGGTGTAAAAGGTCTGACAGGTAAGACGGAGCCAGGCCATTTAAAACTTTAAAAGCAAGCAATACAATTTTAAAATGAATTCTAAAATGGACAGGCAACCAGTGTAAGGAGGCAAGAACAGGGGTAATGTGCTCACGTTTGCGTGTCCCTGTCAACAGGCGAGCAGCAGCATTCTGGACCATTTGCAAGCGTGATAGTGAAGCCTGATCAATGCCAATATAAAGTCCATTACAATAATCAAGGCGAGTGGTCACAAATGGGTGCAAAACTCTCTCCAAGTCACAAAAAGAAATAAAAGGTTTTACTTTAGAGAGCTGCCTCAACTGAAAAAAGCTTTTTCTCACCACTGTATTTACTTGTTTGTCCATTTTAAGAGCTGTGTCAAATTTTACTCCAAGGTTGGTTACAATTGATTTGACACACGATGTAAGAGGACCCAAGTCAGATGGAGGGACACCAGGTCCATTCGGCCCAAATATAATGACTTCAGTCTTCTTTTCGTTAAAGTTTAAAAAATTCAGAGCCAACCATGCTCTGATATCCTTAAGACATTCTAAAATAGGCCTGAGGGGGTTAAGGTCATTGTGTTTCATCGGTAGATAAATTTGACAATCATCTGCATAAAAATGAAATGAGACTTTATGTTTTCTAATAATATGGCCAAGGGGAAGTAAATAAATACTAAAAAGAAGGGGCCCAAGGATGGATCCTTGAGGTACACCACATGGGAGGGGGGCGGAAAATGAATGAAATTTACCAAGTGAGACTGAAAAACTTCTTCCAGAGAGGTATGACTTAAACCACTCCAAGGCAGTGCCTCTAATTCCAACATGATGTTCTAGACGATAAATCAAAATATTGTGATCTACTGTATCAAAAGCTGCTGTGAGATCCAAAAGCACAAGTAAGACAGACTTCCCAGAGTCAGCAGTTAATAAGATATCATTAAAAACTCTCAAAAGTGCAGTCTCTGTGCTGTGAAGTGCTTTAAAACCAGATTGAAATACCTCAAAAATGTTTTGACTCTCTAAAAAAGCCTGCAGCTGTGAGCACACTTCTTTTTCTAAAATTTTAGAAACAAAAGGAAGCTTTGAAATAGGTCTGAAATTACTCAACAAGGAGGCATCCAAGCCAGGGCGTTTCAGCAGAGGCTGGACCACTGCCTGTTTAAAAATTGCAGGTACATGGCCTAAAGTCAGGCTGTTGTTTATAAGCCTTTGAATATAAGGTCCAATAGTGCCCCAAACTTCTTTAAAAAAGCGAGGGGGAAGAACATCACTGGGAGAGCCAGACTTGATTTGGGTGACAATTTTACCCAGTTTAAATAGAGACACAGGTTCAAAATGGCTAAAAATTGCTAAAGGCGTAAAAATAACAGAAGGGTCATAAGAAGGGGGTAAAATATGTGCTCTAATAGACATTACACATTACAAATATGTACTTGTAATGTGCTCAGATCATTTCAATAAGTGCTTACAGAAAGAAAATTAATGTAGCCTCTAACTGCAATTGATTTACATCGGACAAACAGACCAAGCACTATGGCTCATAATACAATTACACTTTACCTGTTTGGACTATATTTTTATATTTCATTTTTACTTGCTGCCAGGAACGTTTGGGGCCTGTTGGGTTGCACCTGCGCTCACATCACATCACAAAATAAAATGTATAAAATACAAAATAAAATAAAATATAATGAAATAACGTGTTAAATGGGTGGAAATCCCTAGATCAATGTTTAAATTAACACTCACGCATTGACTCTGTCGGCTATGTTTTGCCATGCATGCTCTCTTTCTTTTGCAGCTGAGGCTGTGTTACTTTTTTTCCGTGGAATTTGCATGTTATCAGCATATGCTGCCATCAGAATTTCGGCCTCAAGCGCTGTAAAATACATTGACCGCGCCTTCTTTCCCTCCGTCTCCATGGTGACTCGCTTAATCTGTGCTCCACTAATCAGGGCTTTATGTATCCCCGTGCGCGCGTTTAACTTGGGGTTAAAGCAACTCCGCGTTGATTGAACTAATTGTTATCAGCCTTTCTGAAACCGAATATTCCGAGTTGGACAGTTCGGGGTTACTCAACCCTGAGTATCATTTTTCACTCTGAGTTTTCTAAACCGGCTTCCTGAAATAGGGCCCAGTACTTGAAGTTTGGATCCTTCTATGTTTACATCACATGCAGTGTCCTCTAGTCCAAGGCACCGGCGAAAATATCTTCTGGAATGGCTTTTTTTAAAACATTTTTACATTTTGCTTTTATGTTTTTTATGCTTAGAAGGACATTCAGGAAGATAATAACACAGAGATGAAGTCCCTGACTTTTGGACTTTTGGGGTTTCTCCAACAGCAAGTGAAAGGACACATAACTGGCGACACGCTCTTTTACAAGAGATGATATAACAATGCAATCACAGCAAGGGGGCCCAGGCTTGGCGGACCTGGGCCCCCTTGCCTTGGTGGATTCCAGAGGACGCAAGTGCCTACTGGGGTCAGTGGGGGGGAGCTGGACCCAGGGAGGGGCTACTTGCCCTTCTCTTCCTTTCCTCCCCATCACCGACTGCCTTCTTTTTCCCGCTCCACCACAGTCACCCACATATGCAGAGCCCTGGGGTGCAGGTGTGTCACCAGGGTGCAGGCAATGTCCATTTGTGTCTGTCTTTACGTTGGGTGAATATTTGTATATGTGTGCATGAGGGTGGGAATGCACGCACACCGCAGACCACGGCCTATCTATGTGAGGATCTAAACGCATTCTACGCTAGATTCGACACAGCGAACACCACGAGACCGGACAGTGTGCGCACCGCGGATGACGTCAGTTTGCACACTGTGTCTGAGGAAGTGTGCGGAAGTGCTTCAGGAAGGTGAATGCACGCAAAGCTACTGGTCCGCATCCTCAAGTCATGCTCAGCTGGCTGGAGTGTTTACACACATCTTCAACTTTTCCCTCTCTCTGTCTGCAGTCCCAGCCTGCTTCAAAATGGCCACTGTCGTCCCTGTACCCAAATCCTCCACCATCTCAACATTGAACGACTGGCGACCGGTAGCCCTGACCCCCATCGTTAGCAAATGCTTCGAGAGGCTGGTCAGGGACTTCATCTGCTCTATGCTACCCGACTCATTGGAGCCTCTACAATTCGCATACCGCCACAACAGGTCCACTGATGATGCCATAGTCCTGACACTACATACTGCCCTCTCACAGCAGGAAAAGAGAGACACGTATGTGAGAATGCTGTTTGTAGACTACCGCTCAGCATTCAATACCATCGGGTTACAGGGAGGAGGTCAGCACCCTGACACACTGGTGCCGAGACAACCATCTCACCCTCAACGTCGCAAAGACAAAGGAGTTGATAGTGGATTTCTGGAGGTGCAGAGAAGTACACACCCCTATCACCATCAACGGCGCTGCTGTGGAGAGAGTGAGCAGCTTCCGGTTCCTTGCTGTACATCTGGCAGAGGATCTTGTGTGGTCAGTACACATAAACAAAACAGTGAAGAAGGCGCAACAGCGCCTCTTCTTTCTCAGGAGACTGAAAAGATTTGGCATGAGCCCCCGCATCCTCAGGACCTACCGCTGCGCCATTGAGAGCATCCTTACTGGATGCATCACCACCTGGTATGGCAACAGCACCGCCTACAACCACAAAGCTCTCCAGAGAGTGGTGCAGTGTGCGGAAAGGATAATTGGAGGTGAGCTTCCCTCCCTCCAGGACATCTACAGGAAACGGTACCTGAGGAAAGCGGGGAGGATCATCAAGGACTCCAGTCACCCCAGCCATAAACTGTTCAGACTACTTCCATCAGGAAGGAGGTTCTGCAGCATCCAGTCCCGTACCAGCAGACGGAGAGACAGCTTTTTCCATCAGGCCATTAGACTGCTGAACACTTCATAGACACCTCACCTTCACTTAACGGAACTTCAACATTATACACTCCATACTGTACATTAATGCCACTTGTTTTGCACATTTCCGACTGCCGACCTCTGTATATTTTATTTTATTTTATTTTACTTTATTTTATGTATACACACACAAACACATACACACACACACACACGTTGATATAAATATTTAGTATACAGGGTGGGCCATTTATATGGATACACTGTAATAACATGGGAATGGTTGGTGAACATCCCTTCGGCAGATATTAGCTACTTACCCTTACAAACTCCAGCTACTGCAGCATCTCAACAAGGATGACCCAGATCTGTGCACAGAATTTGCAGAATGGGCAAAACAAAAATTGGAACAGGACCCTCAGTTGACGCAGAAGATTTTGTTCAGTGATGAGGCAAACTTTTATGTGAAGTTAACTAACACAACCACCGCTATTGGTCTGACACTAACCTACATTGGATGGATCCCTCCAAGACTGTTGGAACAACAAAAGTGATGGTTTGGTGTGGTATATGGGGTACAACAATAGTGGGTCCATTCTTCATCAATGGAAACCTCAAGGCCACTGGATATTTGAAATTGCTACATGATGATGTGTTTCCCTCTTTATGCACTGAAGCTGGCACGTTCCCTGAGTTTTTCTAGGAAGAGGGTGCACCACCACATTATGGGTACCAGGTCTGAGCATTCCTAGATGAACAGTTTCCTGGAAAGTTGGTTGGTCATCGTGGGCCAGTTGAATGGCCCCCAAGGTCTCCCGATCTGACCCCCTTAGACTTTTATCTTTGGGGTCATCTGAAGGCAATTGTCTATGGTGTGAAGATACGAGATGTGCAGCACCTGAAACTACGGATACTGGATGCCTGTGCTGGCATTTCTCCTGTGGTGTTGCTATCAGTGTGTGAAGAGTGGGAGAAGAGGGTTGCATTGACAATCCAACACAATGGGCAGCACACTGAACACATTTTATAAGTGGTCAGAAACTTGTAAATAACTCATGAAAGAATAAAGTTACGTTGAAACCAAGCTCACCATTGTTTTTCTTGTGACATTACCAATAAGTTTGATGTGCCACATGACCCTCTTTCTATTGAAAAAACAAAAGTTGTATCCAAGATGGCCGACTTCTAAATGGCCACCATGGTCACCACCCATCTTGAGTTTGCCCCCTCACATATACTAATGTTCCACAAACAGGACTTTAATATCACCAACCATTCCCATGTTATTACGGTGTATCCATATAAATGGCCCACCCTGTACATATTCAGTAATGCGCATACACTCTTATATTTGTACATATATTTGTTGTTATAATCCTCAGTGTTAAGTCTAATTGTTGAATGTTGCCATTGTGTTTCTTAAATTTGTATAGTCTTAGTTTAAGCAGTAGGATCAAAGCCATTCCTTTGATCCCGAACACCTCTCCAACCACTCTGTGCTGGGGGAGGTTTTATTGTAGATACATCTGAAAGATCTGTTTCTTTTGATGTAAGCTTCCTGCGTTTACGACCCTTTGGTCAGCAGGAGGCCACACACACACACACACACACACACACACACACACACACACACTTACATACAGTGCCTTGTCTACGTAACCAAAGGGGGGTTGCAAGGGGAGGTGTTTTGTAAGCTATTGTTTGAAGTTTGTCAATAAAAGGCAGCGAGAGGAGGCCACCATTGGGGTCATTGTCGTGCTGGACACAGATGAGAGGCCTCCCTTGCGCAAGTAATGGATCGATCGACTGTCTTGTTTTCTTCATGATGAATAAGTCTCTAGAATTAGCGGGGTTTGTGGAAACACAGACCCAACACTCAGATTACCCATTCTTATATTTTGCTTGTTCTCATGTTATTGTATTGTATTTTGCACACCTCTTTTGCTTGTGAAGCTTGCACATAAGAATTTCACTCGCATGTTCTGTACCAGCGTACCTGCACGTGTGATGTGACAATAAAAGTGATTTGATTTGTTTGTGTCTGTGTGTGCCTGTTTGTCTGTGTCTATATCTCAGGTCCGGTCTTACACTCCACCTCTCTGGGAACATCTCAGGCCCTCCAAAGTATGGAGGCCTATCTCCCCCCAGCACGCTCCCTGCTGGTAGCTGATGCCCTCAGGTGTCGGTGCGTCGGTGGCTCTTGGTGTCCGGGGCTGGGCGCTCAGGTATGCACCTGCTCACTCCCGGTGTCTACTTGGTGGGGCCAGGCGCCCGAGGTCCGGTTGGGCCTCTTCCGGGGTGTGGGGGGCCCTCAGACCTCCAGCCTCTGGGCCTACGGCTCGGTTCACTCTGGTGGCCCAGCCAGGTGGCTGCCGGCAGAGCCCGCAGGCACGTCACTGCAGCCCCCTCTGGCTTCTGCTCTGTGGCTGCTGGGTAACCCCTCAACTGGGGCTCTCCTCAGCTCTTCCCAGGAGGGTGGCACAGATGCCCCTCTGGCGTGCTCATCCACACAGGTGTGCACATGGATGTTCACTGTTCATAGACACAAACTATACCTTTCTTGGCTGCTACCTCAAAGCACATTGTGCGCTGTCGGTCCTGCGTGCTGCACAAACACATTCAATATTTATTATTTACTGTTATTTACACTTAGCAAGATTAATGCAATGGTGTCATGTTTATTATGTTGCTCTCTTTTTTGCTTGTTTTCTCTTTTTTTCTCTCTCAACAGGTGATCTGGGAGAATTTTTTTTTCTTCTTAGGTGCCCTTTCTCACTGTCCATCTTCCCCTCTGTTTTTCTCTTCCTTCATCTTGCTTTCTTCCTTTCCTATCCCCCAGCAATGTCTGTCCCGTGTGTAACAACTGAAAATAAAATAAATAATAACAACAAAGGTTGATCAAATGGACCAATACGGCAAGGCTGTGATGATCACAGGAACCCAGATCCCTGCTGGCACCACTGCTCACACTGTAACAGCTGGGAAAGGCTCCGGCACCCCTGTGACACTAAAATGGATCATTTAAAACACCCCTGAGTAGCTTATCAGTGTGTGTTCAAATATCAGTCCTGTACTGCCACCTTCAGTATGATAGCTGAGATAACACATAACATGTGAACGCTTCCCCCCTTTTTGAACACCATAAAGACAGATATGGTTTCAGCTCGACTATTTTATAACGGGCTCAAAGTTCAGCATTTGACACACTGTATACCTGATCGAACCAGATTCAACAATGAGTGTTAACCTGATAAATTAATATTTTTCCAGCATTATACTTTGATTAAGAAGAACTTGAGCCTATTTTTTTCCATAACTCTGAGCATATATGAGGGATCTGCAGTTCATGAGCCAAAGTAAGTTCAGGCCGCAGATTAATGATTTTCAGACTTCACCTTGTAGTCTCACACAACTTTCCACAGGTAAGTCTCTTTCAAATTGTGTATTTAGTGTATTTAGTTAGACATGCTTTTCTGATGTCTAGTTATAAAGTCTAATTATAGTATAATTTATTTCACTGTCATGAATAGATCTTTGTAAATGTTATCAAATGTTTTAGAAATGAATCACCGAGATTTTAAATATTTGACTGGAGAGCAGAAAATAAAGTTTTTATAGTTAAAGTATACTGTAGAGGTCTGAGCAGAGATATTCTATTGAATAACTCAGTACAGTATCTATGAAAAGTCATACAGAGGTTATTCTCTAATGTGCAATTTGGCACTAATGCAAAATAATGGGTTTGCTTTAACCAACAACTTTATGTCTGTTGCTTTAACTCTGGAGTTACTGGAGAGCAATAACATGTTAAGTGAAAGTCATGTTGATGACCTCATGAAGGTAGTTAATATACTGAAATAACATCTAAAATGTGTTTTTAGTCTTGAATAAGTTGATTTTAGATATGAAATGAACAAATTATTATTATATTAATTAACTTTTGTGGCCACACTTGATGTATTTTCAGAGGAGGATGCTTCCACAGATAGATGCCCTCTCCCTTTCTCCAGTCAAAGTCTTCAGTATTTTCATTTTCCATCTTCTAATATACCTAAATAAAGGTAAGTTTGATGTTACATGCATTATATCTTTTATTATCATTGGTGCTAATGTACTCACTTTTTGTGCAGCAAGACTGTATAAAAACCATACACTTATTACAAAATGGTGCAAATTTGTTACATTTGGTTGAATTGTAATTTGTACTTTCATGCTTTTTTTTTTTTTCCTGCCTGCATTTTTTTTATTTAATTCTTTAGTGAAACATAAGTTTTTGACATTTTTATGGTAGCCAAGATTTAAAAAAAATAAAGACATATAATGCTATATGCTGAGTATCATCTTTAAGTTTGATATATGCATTCACTCCTGCTGCAGAAATTAATAAACACTTCTTTCTTTCTTTCTTTCTTTCTTTCTTTCTTTCTTTCTTTCTTTCTTTCTGTCTGTCTGTCTGTCTGTCTGTCTGTCTGTCTGTCTGTCTGCCTGCCTGCCTGCCTGCCTACCTACCTACCTACAGCGGAGTCTCAGGTGGTTGGTCCACATCAGCCAGTAATTGCATTAGTTGATGATGATGTTATTTTACCATGTCACGTGGAGCCTGCAGAGGATGTGACAGCTCAGATATTGGAGTGGACACGATCTGACTTGAACCCAAGATTTGTCCATGTGTGGCGATCCGGTCAGGATCTGGTGAATACAAGAAATCCTTCATACAGGGGAAGAGCATCACTGTTCATCAATGAGCTGAAGCGTGGAAACATTTCACTGAAACTCTCCAGAGTAAAACTCTCTGATGAAGGAACCTATGAATGCAGCATTCCTTTAATGGAGAAAAAATATTTTGTTAATCTTGTGGTTGGTAAGTAGATACACGTCACATATTCATGGTGTAGTGGATTTAGTTACAGTGAAAATTAATATTTGTGCAGGATGAGGAAAGATTTTATCCCAGAAATGTTTATTTATTACCTTTACAAAGAGAAAAAAACCAAACAAATCAGAATTTTGCAATAATAATAATTTCATAATTGTGAATTACTGTACAAAATTTTTTTTTCAACTATTAATATCTTTTTTTTACTCTTTTTGCTCAGCATCAGATGCTGCCACCTCACCTGTCATCAGTTTATCAGGGATTGACAAAAACAGAGGAGGAGTGGTGTTACAGTGTGAGTCTGCAGGATGGTATCCAGAGCCTGAGCTGCTGTGGTTGGACGCTGAGGGAAACCTCCTCTCTGCTGGACCTACAGAGACCCTCAGAGGTCCTGATGACCTCTATACTGTCAGCAGCAGAGTGACTGTGGAGAAGAGACACAGCAACAACATCACCTGCAGAGTCCAACAGAGGAACACCAACCAGAGCAGAGAGACACACAAACATGTTCCAGGTTCAAATTATATTATTACATTTATGATAGAAACACTTTGAATATCTGAAGTCCAGTTTTATTGAAATGTTGTGTTTTTTATGATTTCAGAGGATTTCTTTAACATCCTGTCCAGTTCTCCCTCAGTCACGGACACGTCGCCTGTTAGTTTGGCTCTTTGCATCATCTTGTTAATTTTATCAGTTGTTGTTCTTGTACGTAGAAAGAGGAAACACATCAGTAAGTCACTGGTTAATTATTCTTTACCGCTACTATGAATCAATGTTTTCATTGAGACTCTGATGAGAGTTTTAATATTATAATCCAAGTTTTGGCATTTCCTTCTTATTTAATTTTAATTTCAAAAAGAGACCAACAGAAGGCCAAAGGATCACATTGGAGATTTTCAAGTTTCCACGGACGAAGACAGAGAGAAAGAGCAACTCAATACGAAGGTAAGAGGAAAAACTGAGAAGCAGAATTAACTTGTGAGTAGATAAACACACAATATCAAGATGTTCATTGGTTTTCAGGAAATTGAATACTAATCAAACAAAATGTTACCATCGATTTCTCACTTAGATAGGCAATATTTATGCTCAGTATATCTTATTCAACACAATTTTATAATGAAACATAAAAATAAGAATATCAGGTTTTAAAACAGAACCCTAATATGAAAAACAGGGCTAAGTGTAAACGTTTTGACCTTGTCATTGTGTTTTATATCATTTGAGCAGATCTACTGATGTGGTTGTAAGTAGTGTTGGGCTCATACTGTAACTCACATTACACTTTAAAGTAATGTGTTAAATTACTTATCACTTTGAGTGAGTAATCTGTTACACCATGTGTTATATTACTTTTGTGCTGTCCATAACAAGGCCTGAAACGCACTTTGGAGGCCTCCAATTACCGTTTAACAACATGAACCTCGACAGCAGTCGCACAGAGTGACATAAACCTTCATCTTAACAACATCAGAAGTACAGACAATCTGTATTAGATGTACAGATTCTAGGGTTAAAAAATACTGTTATGTGATTACTGGAAAGGTAATTAGAAAAGTAATGTTTGACATTACTGTGCTACAGCAAAATGTAATGTGATTACACTAATATTTTACAAAGTCATGTGTTAGACCAAACCCTGATTATAACTCTGGTAATTAAATGGTGTTTATTATTCACTTTATTCTCTCTTTCTCTCCTTCCATTTATTATTTTTTATTATCGAATTATCACCCCTGTTTAGCTGTAATGTAAAGTACTAATGTCATGTTGTCCACATTACAGTTTTTCTCGATTGGTTTGGCTCATTTCTTGAAACCGAGATGACAATCTCAAAACCATAAGGTCATTTGGCCAAACAGTCTTACAGTTCTGCCCAACATTATAGCTCACTAGCAAAATCAAATATCCTTCCCCAAACTCTTCGTCCATGCTTCAAAAGCAGATTCCTTTCCCATATAAAAGGTCAGTACAGTCAAAATAGCACAGATCCTTCTCAATTGCCTTGGCATATGTGCATTCATTTAGTGCTTTTGTCAAAATAACCTGGATGGTTTAGCACAACACCATGAATCCCCTGCAAAAGCTCATATGTCTCCATGTGTCAAAACTAATTATCCTTCTCATATAAATAGTCAATGCCCCCAAAATGCATTATACCTTTGGCATTGTTTAAGCACTGCAAGTCAAAATGCTTAGACGTTTTGTCACTGAGGCACAGGTCTAGCAACAGAATACCACTATGAATAAAACTAAAAGATTTTACAGTAAAATCAGCCTCCAATAAACCACTCATACTCAAGGAAACTGTAAACATTTTTATTCGTACAAAGAAATGTTAACATTAGAGAACATACTGTGAAAAGAAAACATATACAGGATTCTGTAAATGTGAACAGTCATAAACACAAACAAAAAACAAAAAAAACAAAAAAAACTCTAGCCTACCATACTGTAAATAAAGTTTCAGAACTATAGTACAGTAATATTTTCAGTGGTCGCCATTGTCACCCTCTCTTTCCTGGCCACCATCCTCATCCCCCTGGCCATCGACGCGCTGCTCTCTGTCAGAGTTTCTCTCAAATGGTACCCTGTAAATCTGTTTCATGGTCATCTGATGTTTCTTCAATACCCGGTCTATTGTGGAGATGCTGATAGAGTTTATATTTTGGAACATTACATTGTCTAGCAGGATTGCATTACGAATCTGTCTCAGTGTGATGGCATTATTTGCAATGACCATGTTGCATATTTCTCGTTCTTGTTGTTCATTTTGAAGTTTTCTTCTGCCACCCACTTGAGGCTGTCGTCCAATCCTAGACATACAAGTCAAAGGTCAACACTGTAAATTTGTTACAAAATGAGTTACCAATGTAATTGTACTGCTGTTTTATGGTACTAAAAGTGTGATGCACTGCACAGTGACCGGAATACTATTCACAGTATTTTCTCCATTTTTTTTTTGTCATTTTTATAGTATCATATAACATCACATGAAGATATTACAGTACTCTAGGCCTACACACACACCAACACTGAATAGTTCAATAGCATAGTTCTGTACCTGTTTTCCCTGCGAAAGGTTTGGATGATGGGGGAGACTGTGGACCGAGGCACATTAGGCTGCACTCGGCGACCTGCCTCTGCCATTGTGAGGCGATGGTTTATAACGTGGTCAATAAGGGACATCATGGTGCCTCCGTGCTCCTCGGCCTCTTCCCCCTATTCCTCCACGCATTCGCACTCCTCCTCTTCCTCTTCTTCTTCCTCCTCTTCCTCGAGCAGGAAGTTGCTGTTGTACTTGGTGAGGTGCTTCCATGTTCACACTGCAAATGAAACTGGCCCCGGGCAGCAGTCATAATCATAGACAACACCTGTCAGGTATCTAAACAACCTGTTTGATTGGTCATCTGAGATGTGGGAAACTGCTCCTTCGTTAGTTCTAATTTCACCTGATTGATTGTCAAGTACTGTCATAACTTTATCAAATGTTCCAAGATATTCTTTCATGGTATTATATCTGACTAATTTTGACAGTTGAACAGACAATTGTGCATATGATGACTTACACAATGAAACCATTCTGATATGTTTTGGAGTGAGTAACCATTTCACTGAAAAATCAACTAATCAGTTTACATCGCCAAGATCTATTTATTTGGAAAATGTGCTAAATGTGGGCTCATTGTGCTAACTGTAGCTACTTGTACATAATCATTTGAAAAGAAGCACAGAGTCACTTGAGACATGTACTAAAGCATTTGCAATTTGATAAAACCAATGAAAAATGACTTTCTGTTGTGAACAATTGCAAGGTGGTTTGGAGATTTGTCCATGTTATTTTGAGAATGTCATCTCGGTTTCAAGAAGTGAGCCAAACCAATCGAGAAAAACTGTAACTTAATATGAATTTGAAAAACTGTATTAGCTTGTAATCTCTGCCATCTCTCAATGGAAGTTGCCAATAACTTCAAGGCAGCAGCTCCAGGAGGAACAACAGAGGAGGGAGGATGCTGAAAATAAACATGGCGACCTGCAGAATGATAAAAAAAAGGTTGATATTTGTCATTTGTTATATGTTTTGTGTGTCTTTGTCTATTAAAAGCTGTGATGTCTCTCCCTCTTGTCTGCAGCTGGAAAATGAGCTCCAGGATGAGAAGAAGAGGAATGTGGAACAAGAAGCAAAACTCAACGAGGTACATTTTTCAAATATTTTTTTTCATCTTTATTTGATCTTTTTACATTTAATACTAAAACTGTTACTAAACCATATTTACAACTTAAATAAAATGTTATTATTTTTGTGTCTTAAACATGAACATTTCTTCCTTCTGGTCTTTCTTCATGTAACATTTCACCTGCAGTTGGAGAAGAAGAACACTGAAATCCTCAATCAGCTCCAGCAGGAGAAAGAAACATTAGAGGAGCTGAAGAAGCAGCTGGAGTCCAAAAATCAGGAGGTTTGTGTTTCAGTTACAAATATCCTGAATTTACTGACCCCAAACTCTTTATCTCTGTATTGTAAAGAGTTATGGAGGAAACTTTATAAATTAGAATAAAATGATCAGGCTCTTAATTCTATATAGTACAATCATTCAATTAATCACTCACATATAAAAAAATATGTTTTTTCATCTCATCTCTCTAATTTTATCTTCTCAATTGCAGCTTTCTGACAGCATCAGTGAGCTTAACAGGGAGAAAAGTATGAGGGAGAGTGAAATAAACACCGTCAGGGATCAGCTTGAGTCCAACAAACAGGAGGTTCATTTCATCATTTGATACTCAGCTGTCTGTCACTGTCATATGAAACATATTTAAACATGTCCAGCATGTTCTTCATCTGCTAAATAATTTTTCCTCACTGGTGGAGAACCTTATTGTCTCCAGGATCTAAAGGATCAATTCTGCTCCAGCTTTTTATTGAGCCAAAAATCTGCTGTTTCAAACAGAGGTTATGTTAACCAGTTATAGAGAGAAAGGACCAGGGGAGCACAGAAAATTCATAGAAATATCACCACTTGCCTCAACATTGACATAATTTAGAGCAAACATGAATTATGCAGCTTGCTGTTGTTCATTTTGTTGAATTACAGCTGTGCGTCAGGCTGCTGTGTGACACATCCTGCAGACATTATGTGCATGTTTTGCTGTCTTTGAAGGTGCAGCTGATGGAGAAGAGCAGAGACACTCGTGTGAAAAAGATTGACCCTAATCTGAGCGTCATTTATTGCATCAACTCACAGTTCATTATGCTGTAGAACACGTTACATGTATTTCAATATTAACTCTGAGGCACTGTGGTTGGAAACATGTTGCTCACAGTGTGAAGCTTCAATAATTTTGTCACTTTTATCAACAAAGCGCTGCAGAAACAACATCTGTCTGACTTTATTTCTGACAGATGATCAAATCTGAAATGGAGAAGGATGAAATCATTACGAAGCTGAGGCAGACGATCCTTACACTGGAATCAAAGGTCAGTGGAAGTATCTGAGTATACAAAGATCATCATGGACATATGTGATGGCTGTCATACTCCCGATGATCAGACCGACACACTCTGTGTGTACCTCTCTGTGACTTTCTGTGAAGTGGTTGGTAGCACAGCAGCTGAAGTGACGTGTTTAATGTGATCAACCTGCTACTTTCTGAATTTCTGTTGAGAAACAAGAACAAGAAACAAAACGTGTTAATTTAAAAGAGGATTTCATTGTATTATGATCTTTTAAAAGAACATGTGTGTAGTCTGTTCTTATGAGTCTTTTTCCCTTTTTCTTCAGCTCCAGGAGGAGAAAGAGAGAAGGGAGAAACCTGAGAAACAAGTTCAGATGTTGCCAACTGAAACAGAGGTTTGTGTTTTTAATTTGGTCATGAGCCACTTACCTGTTGTCAGCTTTGATCTCTATCTTTATGACACTAACCAAGAAAAATTAAACCATCAATGACAACAAACGTGAAACAATAATGGAATCAGATTACTAGTGACAATGAAATCCAGTGTAATTAAGCAATATATAAATCAAGATTAGTTTAATGTATTTGTTGTCCTTTTAATCCAGTTTGATAAAGGTTTGATTTTTTGAATTTATGTTTGAATTCTTTCCCCCAAAAAGATGACAGCCTCCCTTAATTACAGGTTTACTGACTAATATCTGATCAAATCTTTTATTTTATAGGCAGAACTTAAATATGATTTAAAGGGTATTTCCTTATAGGTTTTGAAGAGGTAAAGAGTAAAGAAAAGGATGCTTTTAATTTCAACAGGCAAATTTAGTTATTTGTTTTACTTTATTTACATTCGTTCTTTCATGTCTCCCATTTTCACTTTTTTCATGTCTTTTAATGTGCAGTTAAAGGAAAAACATTCTGAAATGAAAAATCAGCTCCATCAGGAGAGAGAGAAAAGGCAGCACATTGAGAGGAAAATGGAGAAACTAAAGGAAATATTTAAGTTCAAAACGCAGGAGTTTCATCTTATCATTATCAGTTTCTGAAATATGAAGTGCTAGGAAGGAAACTTTAGTAATGTAATCTTTATTTTATAAAACTGTTTTGTTAATGTGCAATTTCTACACACTGAAGTTGATAAAGAAATCAATGATTTCAATAAATGTATGACATAAAAATGTTTCCATAGTAGATAAGCCTGAAATATTGAAAAAGGGGATAAAAGAAGAAAGAAAAACAAAAGTCACACATCTTAAGAAAGTCTCTTTCTCAGTTTAATGTAAAGTGCTGGAAGAGAAACAATGGTAACAAATGTCTGCACATCTGACTGTTTCTGTACACTGAAACAGATGAAAAGTACAAATTTTACTTTTCAATTAATAAAAATATTTTTATTGTAGATACCAAACCCATAATTAATATGTACCAATTCTTCAGCTGAGTGATGCAGTTGTAAACCAATGTTGGTATAAAGGAGTATTATTATTAATATTTTGATATAATGAAAATCATTTAGACTGTGTCATGTATCTAAGCAGTGTCTGTAAAGCATTTATTTAAATGCACAATGATATGCTCAAAGCGAAATAATCAGAAACTTAAAAGCACAAGAAAACTAAACTAGGAAACATAGCACACTATTCAAGATCAAAGCAATAATACATAAAAGAAAAAGTCTAGAAGACTAAACACTGGGTCAAAGACCATGACAGCAAGTGTATAATCTGGTCTCATGAGTCTTTTTATTCAACTCCAGGAGGAGAAACAGAAAAAAGAAGAAACTGAGAAAAAAGTTCAGACCTTGCCGATCAAAGCAGAGAAGGTTTGTGTTTTTAATTTGTTCACCAGTGAGGAGCGCACACGTATTATTTATTTAGGTTTGAGAAAAAGAACTGTAATTACATGGTCAGGAAATCCAACGCCAACAAAGAAAACAACCATTTATTATTAATTAATGATCTGATTAAATGTCAAATAATATTAAAGAAATGTCTGTCTACTTTAAGGAAGAAACAAATCTAAAAAAAATTCAAATTCAAATTCATTGTTAATTAATATATTTCACCAATTTTTAAAATTTAAACTATTGGCATCTGTGACTGTGTTGTGTAATTACTCGTGTGCCTTAAAAACAGCATGTCTCACATTCCTTAATGCTTCTGACTTGCAGATTTCTCACATCAAGAGTCCGTCCAAGCAGAAGAAAAAGAGACTGAAGGAGCCTCAGAAAGAAGTCAAGGCACAGCCCAAAGATCAGTGCTGTGCTTTCTGATTTGATTTTTATTTTTAAAGAATTAGTTTAAATTTATGTTTACATCAACAGCTGGTGAGACAAAGCAAATTGCAAGGCACCCATATGTGTATGTGTGTGTACGACAGAGAGCAATTTTAAAATGTGTAACTTTAATGCTGTTATATGCACCAACTGGTCGCAGCAGATGGCCACCCCACCCTGAGCCTGATTCTGCTAGAGGTTTCTTCCTGTTAAATGGGAGTTTTTCCTCCCCACTGTAACCAAGCAACTGGACTCACATGGGGTTTTTTTTATTGTTGGGGTTTTCTTTGTATTATTGTACGATCTTTACTTGACAACAATGTTCCCTCTAATTTTTCACGTGTCTGAGCGAACACACAAACTCCCTGAGCGATCCCTTGGACCACTGTGAGCGACATCAGACGTGTGCACTGTGGTCACGCCGGCATCTAATCCATCCAAGTTACATGGTTTATTAAAATAATCAAATTACAGCATTTACGTTTATGTTAGACTACTTTTAATTAACTGCTTTAGCCCACTTACAATGAAAATTTAAAAAAAAAAATCTAGTCATTGTAGTATGTTAACACTATTATATTACATTATATTAACACATTAATTATAATATAATATAATTATAATAACACTAGTATAGTATTATGGAAGTAAAAATAACTTGAACTCCAATTTCGAAAACACAACTTTTTTTTTTTTTTTTTTTATAAAGCTCTGACTTGTATTATGAGTCTGTGGTTTGGGAGAGAGTCCTGTCTGCAAAATACAGTATATAATGACCAATGTTGGGCAATTAATTATATAGTTACTTCTTCAAAAAAGTTACTCAGTTTGGCAAACAAAGTTTTTTGCAGCTATTTTTTTTAAATGCAGCCAAGGCGTTTTTAAATAAACATTTCAAACTATTTACAGAACAACCAGCTGTTGTGCATCAAATCTAACGCCACACAAATAATTTGTGCCACTCCAAAAATAATTTCTGTCCACTATGAGATAAAGGAGAACAACAGCCTGATACCTGCAGGCCTGACAACAGCAGATGTATCACTCCTGTAACACCTGTAACATTCAGCAGTCGCCTCATTGTTCTGACACACACAACAAAACTACACTACACACTAACTACACAAGATTTGCGCTAAACGTCTCAAATCTCTCACATCTCAAAGCACCGCCGTCACTCCTAAAACTTCCCCCCGTTTCTTAACAACTAGATGCCACGTTGCCATATCATTTTTTGATTGGTCGAATGGTACTTTTTCGGACGAATAGGAAAGGGAGAGGGGGGGTGGAGTTTGTTTCTGCTCACAGGCGGAGAGTGCTTTCAAGCCTTTTTTCTTATAAAACGCAGTTTTTACCGTTTCTTCCCACAGTAAATATAAACAACGATAGTATTCAGGAAGAAAACCAAACATTGCAGATATTTTTATCGTAACTCTGGATTTACGTGACCTATCAACAAAACTGGTATGAAGTCCACACTTTTTCCGTCAATTGTTCCGTCTGTCCTGCTCACATCTCCAATGGTTGTACACGTTGTCATTAACGTGGCTTCACTTCACATCAGCCGCTTTGCTCACTAAAACACCAGTGTCGGCACATAAGGACGCTGCCATAGCCTGTCAACGACGCTGATTAGCTGCGTATATACGAATGTGAATCACATTATTGGCTGGACTATGGGATAAGGTGGCATCGTTCTGATCCCATACGGGAGCAGCCAGTCACTTATTGACTAACACTGCAAAACAGAATTGTTAAAGTATTAATTTTAATTTCAATTCAGGTTAGATTTTTTTTTTTTGTGCACAACGCAGATTTTCTGTGCGCAGAGACCGTGCCAACAGTGCGCAATTGCGCACGTGCGCAGCTTAGAGGGAATATTGCTTGACAACATAATGAACTTTGACTTTGCTATATAAATAAAATTTAATTGAAATGAATTATATCTAAATGTTGTCATTGTGATTGAAATTTATTTTATCTGTTGATCACATGTTTTATCACTTATGTGTCACTTTATTCTATACATGTGGGATAGCATTCAGTTTCAGCTTTATAGCACACCCTGCTAATCATCGTGAGAAAGTTGGAGACACTCAAGCGCCAACCATATAGAACAACAAGTAGAACAATCAAACTTTCCTCTCGTCCAGGGGAAGGCTGCAGGTCCCATAAAGGTAAACAAAAAATATACTCTCAAAATTACAGTTACAATTTTATATACAAACATTTTTCTTGTTCTTTTTCAGATTTTCAGCACAGCTTTAAATTGATAACTCCTCCACTTTTGGAGTCAGGTGTCACTGCTCTCTGTGGCCTGTAAGACAGAATAAAATATCATGAAATAAAGATGTACATGTCCTTTACATAGCTTAAAGCCCAGGCTTTAGTAAGCAAAATTTACTCTAGAGGTAACAAGACAAGTACATAACTTCACTCACACCCTTACACCAGCACTAGTCTGATCCACTACAGACTAATAAGACATCTGTTTTAGGCCTAGCACAATTACATGGCCGCTTCACTGAATGTACTATGCATGACAGCCACTGTAAATTGAATGCATTTCTCAGAATGGAAGAGGCTAACTTTCAAAATAAAGAATATACATTAATGTTGAGGTCTTAAGCCACCACTCATTCCTTTATATTTTACTAGGAAATTGACACTGGAAATAAGTGCAGCAATTTATTGAAATATGCAGTGTAGAACCCCCAGAACGCCAAACCTCTGAAAACCCCCAGGGGGAGCCCTTTTGATCCCACACTGCAATATCAGCAGTATTTACAAAGTCCTTTCTTGAAGGAGAAGTTAATTTTCACCATTCTTCTTAGCAGCCACTTTATTGATATCCAAACATGATTTATCATCTTTGTGATTTTGTGGCGTTAAACATGTTCCAGTACTTCCAAGGGTTGAAAACCAGGACTTACTATTGCAAAGAAGTGAGGCGTTCTGGATATTCCTGGATGATGACTTGTACTCAGTGTTATGTTGTAGCTTTTTCATGACCAGATTTTTGGGGTGTATTTGGTTTGACGTTTCATTTGTACAAATTGTGATGTTTGCATTTTTCTAAAACATTGCACGTCACTGACTAAAGAATTTATAGAGCATTTTTGTAAACTAATGTTATACTTTTTATTCATGGATTCAAGTGAGAGTAGAGTTTTTAACAGTTTTGGATGAGAGGATGTTGTAAAATTATGCCTTGTGTCTGTCTAATAGCCAGGAATCCCTGAGTGCATGAATCTTACTGAATGTATGTGCAAATGTTTGCATGCCCATCAGAGGGAGTTGTTCACTCTGTCTGCTCTTGTTAGTACTAATTTACATTTCTTTTAGCAAAAACTTCAAACTTGGCTCAATTCTAACTTGTCAGCTTTGGTGATTTGGTCTTCTGTCATTTAACTTGTGACAGTAATTTTGACTGCTAAAATACATAAATAAATAAATTTGGAAAGAAAAAAATAAATTGTGTCATATTCCTTTAACTCAAGAATATAAATGACAAATTCAATTATTTTTAAATGAACCCTCAGGTATAGAACCTTAATGCGGTCTTTAAAAAAGGTTCACATTGATCCACATGATAGATTTAAAAGAAATGACAGCACATTTCCCTGCATTAATGTGTTACACTGTGTGATGACAGCTAACCTCTGACATTGATATACAGAGACATTATACTATAACAATTGTTTACAGTAAGTAGGAATGTCTGCTGAAGGCCAAAGACCAGTAGTCTTACAATCCGGATAGAGGAATAAATATCTTCCTTCACTGGGAGCCCTGGGCCTTCACCTCCTCTGTAAGTCACTGTGGAGCTCAACAAGTCTGATTCTTCTAAAAACAAGAAGATCACATGTTTTACTTTAATGGAGAAAAGATACAATAATCTGAGAAGATTTAAAAAAAAAAAAATTGAGCGAATTTATTTTTTGAAAATATTTCAGAAAAATTAAAGAAACTAAGAATAGATGAACAATTTTGGTTTTGACTGGCATTTCAGTTTAACATCTTGAGTAAGAGGATGAAGTTAAAGTTACTGTCTTACAGTGGCTTTAAAGAGTAATATGATTTAAATGTACTGGCATCATTTTGAAAAGATCTAAAATGTAATAAAATCAAAATACTAACCTGGCTGGCAATTTTGCTGGGCCCCACGAATGCTTAAAGTGGAGTACACAAGTTCATCCGAATCATCTGAAGAAAAAAAAAAACTCAATATAACATAACCAATTATAAATACATATATTACATACTGAACTTTTATGCATTTTCTGTCTGTGAATTTATGCTGTGGTTTGACCCAAGGCAGGTTCACATTAGCACAAACACCTGATGGATGGAAAACAAAACCCTGCATATAACACATAGAGGGAAGGTAAAAATATCCCGCATGTATGCAGCATATCTCAAACGTCACATGATGACGCTACTGCTGCCAAATTTGACTCTCGTAATTCTCGGAGGTCAACCTGTTATAAATAATAAAAGTATTTCAGTATCTCAAAAGAAGCAGTGCATGTTTTAAAAAAGTGTTATTAATTTAGACATACACATTTTATGTTTGTCACACTGAGATAAAAAAAAAGTATGCCAAAGGCATATACAACAAAATACAAAGAACTGCATCTTTCTAGCAATTTAAAAACAAAAATCAGTTGACACAATGACACTATTTTTGCTCTAAACTACTGACCTGCTGTATTGGCTTCAGCAGAGTGTGATTTGCTTGTTAGTATCCTTTGTAAAAGCGATGAACAGAAAACAAGAAATCCTGACATGAACAGAGACACAGAGAAAGAAGATGGATTAAAGCTTATCATTCCAACATGACTATGTATATACGCAAAACAGGTGATTTCAAAAGTTAGAGTTCTAGCAGTAAATATCAGATTATCAAAAAAACCTCTATTTTGCTTTGAAATTAAAGAAAATAAAGAAAAAACAGTAACAAACTTAATATTTACCTGCTGGATTGGCTTCCATTGAGATGGACGCTGCTGTTGTTCTCCTTTGTAAAGGTGATGAACAGAAAAGCAGAAATCCTGAAATGAACAAAGATACAAGAAAGAATATGAATTAAAGTTTAGCTTTTTATCATGACAAAAAGTCAGAAAAAAAAAGAAGACTAACAGTCATTCATACAACCATGTTCTGTTTAGTGGTTGGTCGCTCATTCCTCATTAATACTGTAGTATATAATTTCCTCAACCTCCTATGTGGACATCACATTTTGGATTGTCTAGACCACAATACTAAATTTTGCTCTACAAGGGCCTGATATCCACTTACGAGGATATTATACTTCCACTGTTCTACAGAAATTTAAAACAAATGCACTAACATGTGGATTTCATTTTTCTCAGAAACAAATATCAGGTAATTATTTGTTTTTACATTCATCAGGTCCAAATCAGCCCAAATAGCAAAGAGAAATTGAAAATGCATGCCATGAAAGAGTTGAAGAGAAGAAGAAGAGAGTCTTTTGCCTACAGTTTATTAGAGTTAGCAGTCACTTTTACCTCTGCCTTTCCCCGTATGAAGAAATCGAACCAGCAGAGTCACCAGTATCATGATCAAAATGATGATGGCAGTCCAAAGCAGGGCGATGACATATTTGTAATCAGAACCATGAGGGCGAGTGTCTTCATGAGGCGATGCAGATAACGCTAGACACAGAATGTTTTTGTATTTATAAATTATACATATTGTAATAAATTAACAGAAAGAAACAAGCATTTTTAGAGAACATTTGTTCCAATGAATATAAAGCATTCGCTCAATCTTCTTATAATTCCTTATTTATTTATTTTTTGTAGTGAAAAAACAAACAAACTGAACTTTTCTTCCAAGTGTCAAATTACTAGATCTGATTATGTGTCTATACATGTACATTATTTTTCTTAAAGCCTAATAACGAGGTCTATCTGTTCTAATTGAAACTGATATGTTATTATGACTCACCTTTCATAGCCAGCCAGCTTTCCGGTGACTCTCCAACATCAGGGATGCTGCACTTGTAATGGCCTTCATTTAGCTTGGAAAAATTGTAAATGTTTATCTTTTCTACAACTCTTTTTTCCAAGATGACATCATCTTTGTAGAAAAATGCAAAGTTGGTGGAAGTTGTCTTTTTTCTGCAGAGAAGAGTGACACTGCTGCCTTCAAGCACAGCAAGAGCCGGACTGTCCAGGATCACAGAACCACCTAAATATTTATAAAACATGATAATTTTTTTTTCTTATGTGCACTCCTTGTGATAATCTGAAAAGATTATTGAAAATTTAAGTGCGATAAAGAAATACAATAAACTACTACTACTATACACAACATTACAAGGTACAAGAACATACAACTAATAGTATTAACACCCTTAAGAAGGTATTCGTAACTACCAATGGGATGAAAGCGAGTGCAAATCTATATTTTTTTCACAAATAAATAAGTTATAAATATATAAATCAATGAATGAATGGAAAACAAATTAATTTGCAGTATAAGCCAGCTGTGATACACATACCTGCGACTGTGATGTTGATAGTATTACTTGACTCTCCTCCTTTAGCCTGACAACAGTACTCTCCAGTGTCTCCTTGATAGACTTTATCAAACACACAGGAGGAACCCGATGATGTCTTCTTTGTTACACATGCTGGACTAAATGCTTCATTATTCCTAAACCCTCTCAGCTGAGTGGAGCCATCACAATGCAAAGACACAGATTCATATTCAAAGTGCTGCAGTCTGTTTGGTGTAACACGAGGGATAGCTGCATCTGAAATTAAGAATATTATTAGTTACACAGCTGACTGTTAAAACTGAAACTGTGTAAATGCTTTTTTTAAACTAAAATGCCTTCTGGTATAATTTAGTAATTTATACAAAAAGAATGAATGAGTTCTAAATAAATTAATACATTTAAAAAAATAAACAAACTCACCCTGATCCCACGTACAGCTTTTCTGAACTTGTGTTCCCAGCAGAATAAATTCAACCATCACTAGATAAACAAAGAAAAAAAAACTCTTGATGTTTTTCCTCAAAAATTATCAACTGGTCATATAAACTCATACAGAAACCTGAGACTAGACACTTACTCATCCTGAAGCACAGAGTTGTAACTGGCATGTTGTCCAGTTGACTGAGCATCAGGCTGAAATACAGCTGAAGTATTTGAGAGTTTCCTCTTCCTGTGCAGACTTAGTTTCACGCTCACTGTAACCTCAGTCTATAAACAACCACAGCTGGAGTTTATATCGTTCAGTCTTGGCTTTATTTTTAAACACAGGGGCTTTTGCTTGGACCTCAATGATAAAAAATAAGGAAATGTACCATTATACTGGACAAGTATCCTCTTTAAGTATTCCTTGTGCATCACTGGACAACTTTCAGTATATCTGCTATTTTTTGAATATCTTGGCAAATTTCTTTTAGGTTCCTGGCAAATGAACAAACCGTTATCTCAGTGTATTAGCCCAATGTGGGGTATATGTTATTGATTAGAATTATTAAGCATGTATTTAACAAGGCACAAGGCACAATGTACATTTCAAATTCCTTTAATTTTAAATATGTTTATATTGTCTATCCTGTAAAATAGTCAGATGTCTATTCATATTAATGTACAGAATTCACCTGCTTGCTGCTACTACTGCACATTCACCCAGTGTATATACTATATGTATGTATATATATATATAATGTTCTTCCTCTACAACCCTCCCCCCCCAATGTTTGCACATGTGGAGGAGCGTGTCAGGCTACATTTCACTGTGTGTTATACTTTTCCCTTTACCTTTGTTAGATCACATTTACAAATTAATGTGCTTCTCGTCTTTTTTTTTTGTTGTTGTTTTTTATAAAATGTTAGAAAAACATAAATCAGTTATAATCAAGTGGAGTGAGTGGAAAGACACAACACATTTACACGTTGTAAGAGCCACTATGGTGTGGTGTCCCTTTAAGACACCCAAGTCGAGGGTTGATGGTGTCATCAGTGTGTGCCACTGGTCTCTCTGCTCTCTCTCTCTGTGATGGTGTGGACATGTGCTTGCACGCTAGTACATGAGGAGGGACGGATTTTATGTTTTACCTCTCCAGACACCTTTGTTTGCAACGTTATGGGTTGTACGAACACTGTGCGCTATGTTTGTTAAGCTGCAGCCGTTCAACCGGGCTTATATGGTTGATGAAGAGAAGGTATATTAAAGAACACACTGTGGAATCCCCAACGCCAGCGTGAGTGTGTATTCTTTTGGCTACCCTGCTAGGTGTTTTGCCGCCTCCTCTCAACCACTAAACGCAACCCGACGTTACAACGTGAAACAATATGTTTTACAACTAAATGGGATCAGCTGCTCATCAATGGTGACATTAGGCCCAGGGTTGTAAAACAGGGGAAGGTGGTGCACACACTTATCCCACACTGTCCTGATGGCAGCTAGCTTGTCTCTCTGCCGTCAAGCTGGTCTGTCGTCTCGGTTATCAAAACGGATAATCCTGGAAATTTTGTGGAAGTTTTCCAGAGACATTGATTCACACAAAGGTTCATGCCAGTTTCTGCATCCCACAGGGATTCTGTGGATTCCCCTTTGGACCTGAAAACTCCTGCAAGGATAAGAACCCCAAAGTAGGCCTTTGGGGTTCTTAGATGAATTTGGTCCATCTCCTTCCACCTCTCTCCAAAAATAAACCTTCCTTCTAGATTACTGCAATCCAGAATAATTTTCTGGATGGAATCTGGGATGAAAAGCTCAAATGAAGACTTGATGTCCTGCACATGAGTAACTGCCAGCTGTGTTGGCCCTGGCTTATCACAGTAACAGCTCTGCAGGGTGGCTCATTTCTTGGGCAAGAAGACCATTCAATTTCACCAGTTATTGACATCCATATTTCTTCACGTGCTGTCTGGTGGGCTTGTTCTGGTCCTGGAGCTGGCTGCAGATGGGGTACTCGTCTTCGTTTTGTTACTAAATGGTGCTCAACCTCATCCTCTTCTTCAAAGTCACTGTCAGACTCTGAATTTTCAGAAATGTGAAATATTCTGAAACCTCTTTGTCAACATCGTCATCCGAAGCCTCTCTCTCTTCCAGAATCAATTGGATGGCCCTCGCAGCAGATAATCTTTTGCCATCTTGATCAGTTGTGATAAAGAACCACACTGGTAAAGTCTTATTTATAGTATTTTGCCCCTAATTTGCAGGAGGGACAGGGTATGAGAAAATAAAATTAGGATCCCTCAAGAAAGAGGGTAAAATGTGCGGGAATGTAAGAGCAGACGGTGTTGTTAGTTGAATTTTCAACAATGTTGCAACTTTTTGCGGGAACGGCAGGGGAAGAAAACACTATCAGCAGCACCAGAAAGGAGGAAGACAGAGTGTAAGAACACAGGACCTACACTTTCAACACTTTTATTAGACCTGGGTCCAGTGGATCCGAACACCTTGTATGTAATGTAAATGCGTGGGGGGAGGTACAGTATGAGGTCATTGAAAATTAGTTCGGATTTATGTTCTTCACAGAAAATAAGCCAAAGCCAATGAATTTCAGGTTGAAAAAATAATTAATTGTTTCATTTTTCTTTTGAAAAAAACTGAAAACGGGTCTCACAGACCCGAACACCATACAAGGGTTAAAACAAAATCGTTTTAATGTAACATATACACAATGGAATTCAGTCATATTTTGAAGCGAACTATGCAGGCAACTGGATAGTGTAGTGGTAAGACTGCACACCTTTAGAGTGGGAGTCGAAGGTTTAATGTCACCCGGTATCCAGTAAGGGTCCTGGCTACACCCCCATGCTAAAACCAAGCCCTGGAATGGCATGGCTACCTCTGCAGCCTGTCCATAGCTCATCATACCTTTGGCAACAAGGATAGGCTCCAGTCCACCCCCCACAACCCTGAATTGGATAAGTGGAAGAGAATGGATGGATGTGTGTGTGTGTGTGTGTTTTGTTTTGTTTTTTTGTTTGTTTCACATGCAAATGTTCACACATTTACATTACATTTAATGTCATTTTGAGATTCACACGTGATTGTTTGTTAGCTCCAGCTTTATTCTGTAGATGGGTGTTTATACACTCAGTGATAAAAACACACAGGTTACTTGATTTTCAGTTGGCTTCACTTGGTCCTTTGACATTCGTAGTCTCTCTCTTTGACAAAATTAATTCCACTTGGTTTTAAAGGACTGAAACACTGGAGGTCTGAAACTGCCTTTGATATGAGTCAGGTTCTGATCTGAGAAACAAGTCAGAAAATTACACAAGTTATGCAGAAATAACATTTTAAATATTGAAATGTTTAAAGGCTTATTGTCAAGTCTTACCAGTGCTCATGGCTGAGTAAACAGCTACAGTCTTAAGGTCATTCTTTGCTGGTGAAGAAAAAAAGACTGCCATTTTATCTAAAGACAACATATCAATTACAATATGACTTTAATATAGTTATGAATGTCTCCAATTTTATCTAAAATTACATACAGCCATCTATTATTAGTCATCACAATTAGAAACCAATGCAAGTAAGTCATATTGCAGTATTGTTACGACCCCCTCTGCTAGGCGACAGGTGGGGGGAAACATCTCACGAAATCAGAGTAAATGAGGGGTTTTATTGCAAATGTTAAACTGAAAACCAACAGGGCTGTTCAACAGACCACCGGGCAAATAATTAATACACAATAAAAAGAATAGGCAATAATAAAAACTAAGGGTTAACTAAGGTGAGCCAGCAAACACAAGACTCTAGTAAAACTAAGGTCAGCTGTATATCAGAGTTTACAAACAGAGTTCAAATATTAGGCACACGCAGAGACCACTGCATGTTCACATCAGAGCAACAGTTCCCCACAGTGTGAAGAATCTTCAGCCTTTTTATACTCCCAGGTGCGGACAATCAGCCAGTCAATTGGTCTTGGAGTGTCATGGGATCTCCAGGCAGCCAATCGTCCACGAGTCCTGGCACACTTAGAATTGCATAAACAAAAGGGCAGTCTCACTTCCTCCAAGGCCCAGGGCTGTAACAGTATATATATATATATATATATACTATATATACTATATACAAAGGAGGCCAGAAGGCAACATTGCAGACATAGAGGACAGTTACAAGTACCTGGGGATCCCGCAGGCGAATGGGAACCATGAAGAGGCCGCTAGAAAAGCTGCAACCACCAAGTACCTGCAGAGGGTCAGGCAAGTCCTGAGGAGTCAGCTGAATGGTAAGAACAAGATCCGGGCCAACAACACGTTGGCCCAGCAGGGTACCCGTGATCAGGTACCCTGCTGGGGTAATAGGCTGGCCAAAGGAGGAGATAGAAGCCACTGACATAAAGACAAGAAAGCTCCTTACCAAGCATGGAGGGTTTCACCCCAAGTCCAGCACCCTGAGGCTGTACGCTAAGCGGAAGGAAGGGGGCCGGGGACTGGTGAGTGTCAGCACCACAGTCCAGGATGAGACAACGAACATCCAAGAATACATTGGGAAGATGGCCCCTACTGACCGAGTGCTCACTGAATACCTCAGGCAGCAGAAACCCAAGAAAGAGGAGGGAGACGAGGAACCAGCATGGAAGGACAGGCCCCTGCACGGTATGTACCACCGGCAGATAGAGGAGGTGGCTGATATCCAGAAATCCTACCAGTGGCTGGACAAAGCTGGACTGAAAGACAGCACAGAGGCACTAATCATGGCAGCACAAGAACAAGCTCTGAGCACAAGAGCCATAGAGGCTGGGGTCTATCACACCAGGCAAGACCCCAGGTGCAGGCTGTGTAAAGATGCCCCAGAGACAATCCAGCACATAACAGCAGGGTGCAAGATGCTAGCAGGCAAGGCATACATGGAACGCCATAACCAAGTGGCCGGCATAGTGTACAGGAACATCTGTGCCGAGTATAACCTGGAAGTCCCGAGGTCAAAATGGGAGATGCCCCCAAGGGTGGTGGAGAATGACCGAGCTAAGATCTTGTGGGACTTCCAGATACAGACGGACAAAATGGTGGTGGCTCCAACCGGACATAGTGGTGGTAGACAAACAGAAGAAGACGGCCGTAGTGATCGATGTAGCGGTTCCGAATGACAGCAATATCAGGAAGAAGGAACACGAGAAGCTGGAGAAATACCAAGGGCTCAGAGAAGAGCTCGAGAGGATGTGGAGGGTGAAGGTAACGGTGGTCCCCATGGTAATCGGAGCACTAGGTGCGGTGACTCCCAAGCTAGGCGAGTGGCTCCAGCAGATCCCGGGAACAACATCGGAGATCTCTGTCCAGAAGAGCGCAGTCCTGGGAACAGCTAAGATACTGCGCAGGACCCTCAAGCTCCCAGGCCTCTGGTAGAGGACCCGAACTTGAAGGATAAACCGCCCGCAGGGGCGTGCTGGGTGTTTTTTTTTTTATTTATATTAAATATATATATATATATATATATATATATATATATATGAATTTAACTGGATACTGTTGCCCATTATTGTTGAATAGAGTCGCCCCTCTTTTCACAGAAAGTATACAATAGCTGCATAACAAATTTTTACTGGCATGATTAAAGTTCTTTCACCCTTGTTTGCAGTCTTATATATATTTTACCTATATCTCTTGTACAGTGATACAGTCCCATCAATAATAGTGGTAGAGCAACCAGGTAAACACAGATGATAATCCACAGTGGGGACAGATAAGAGGAATGACTTTGAGTTGGTTGATTTTCTTCTTCAGACACTGAAAAAAAGCATAAAATAAATCAGGTTTCCACATAATCAATGCATTTTACTGTATGTGCATGTGTAAAACTGAACCCTGAATTATGAAGGTAGTTTCAGTATAAGATTCTTTATATAGGATTCAAATATCCTAGCAAGGCTCATGATTGTTACACTGTATGTTAATTTTCTTGTTTTGTATTGTTTTTCCTCATTCCTTAAATGTCAGAGAGTTAAACAGATCTAAATCTTGTTTGTGCATGTTTCACAAATAACTTCTGAAACTAGAGTAGTAATTCATACATTGGGATGAAAAAATCGTACTTATTCTGGATGATATCTGGACTATACGGTGTAAATCAGGGGCATGAAACAGGGTCCGGGGGTTGAATCAGCCCAATGAAGACTCAAACCCAGCCCCAGTTTTTTTAAAATGTGAAGGAGTGCATAGATTTTGATTTGTAAACTGTATTTTTGATAAAGATTGTACCTTGTAATATATCGAAGTAATTAACTAACAGATAAAGAATTAAATGACACGAAAGCTCCTGTTTCTCTCCTGTCATTGAGTCTATTTATTTATTTATTTATTATCACAGGACATTTTGAACTATTATGACTTTTTCTGTAATTTTGTAGTTTCACTGCTCTGGGAAACTTAAGATTAAAGTGGTCTGTATGTGTCCCACGATCTAAAAAGAGTTTCACATCCCTGTTGTCAGCAAGAGCAACACAAAAGAAAATCTAGATTCTGAGCAGTATAGTAAAATGTTGCATTATTATGAGTTTATACCTCCAAACACATGTTTTTGGATAGCCAGCCAGCTCTGTGGTGATTCTCCCAATCCAGAGAGAGTACACCTGTAAAGTCCTTCATCAGATTTTGAAACATTGCGGATGGTAATGTATCCTTTATAGCCGGTTTTGAATAAAAGCCCATACTTATAAAATTCAGCCACAAGTTCAGCTGAGCTTTTCTTCTTTATACAGCGCAGAGTCACACTGTCTCCCTCCATCACAGGCAGAACAGGACTCTCTAAGATCACAGAACCAGCTGAAGAAATTGCATCAAATGTGAAATTGAATCAAAAAACACCACAAACAAAACAACCAGTTACTGATATTAATAGAGAATCATTAATGACATTAGTTATCAGCAGTATTTTATCTATGAGTTGCTAATGCTCTATAGTGGTCAGCTTGAAAATGTTTTTGTAAATAAATTTTCTCTTCCTCTTTGAATGTGACTGAATATTCTAAGGCACTTGCAGACTTTATGAATTACCATTTAAAGTAAATATCATTTCAAATGACTAGAACACTTGTTTATTTTTCAGTGTATAATGGGATTGCACATTTTTTCTCCGTACCGGTCACATTAATGTTGATAATGCTGCTTTTTAGTCCTCCTTCATTTTCACACCAGTATCTCCCGCTGTCTGATGAAAGTGCAGGGTTAATGGTGCTTGACCCAGCTGATGTTACCCAGTTGGAAATGTTTGTTGGAACTGCTTCTTGGACGTCCCTCATCACTTTCCACACAGATGAGCCATCAAACTCACAGTTTAAAGTGATGGATTCATATTCAAAAAACTGCAGTCTGTTTGGAGAAATACGAGGAAAAGCTACACCTGAGGGATATGGAGGAGGAAACACATTAGCCTTTTGTCATGATTTCCTGTTTTAAAATTTTTCTCCCTTGCATCTTACCATACTTCAAATGACCAAATGAACTCTCCCGAGTGTGTGCAACCAGCAGAACCAACACATTCATCACTGGTGAGATAACACAAGCCAACAGATAAACCATTAAGACTTATTTTATACAGCACATAACCCACTTATTGATAAAGTGTGATCTGTTAAATGCAACATATTCTTTGCAGTTAGGAATGATGGGTGGTTAGACAGCACCGACTTTGTTTTGTAAATATAATTATGGCAAAGTACTCACCCAGTCTAATGCAGATGCCTGTAAGTTCCATGTTGTCTTGCTGGTGACTCTGAAGATCCGAATCATAAACGTAACACTGTTGCTGAGAAGTTTTCTACCTGCTCCTCTTATTTCTGGGTTTGAAACATTAGCATGCATGAAGCTGTTCTAGAAATATCCCTCAATGTTGAGCTGCTCTGAAGCTAGAAATAAACTGAAGATGTGCAACCGCAGAGTTTCGAAACACAATAAAAAGGTTGAGTAAGGTTAAGTATATGTTTAATGATCAAGATTACTTTTAAACTACTCACTGAGAATACTTTACATTGTGTGGAACAACATATGTGATGACCTTCAGTAAATTCAGACTGCTATTTTTTTATACTAATAGGGATCAAGGTATTTTCAATAGGGAGCTACAATGGTCTGCCATACTAAAATAATACGGACATAATTACATTTTTGGTCTCTGGATGTCTTTTCCATAATACAGCTAATACGGTGGTGTGAAAAAGTGTTTGCCCTCTTCCTGATTTCCTAGTGTTTTGCATATTTGTCAGACTAACATTTTTCAGATCATCAAACACATTTTTTTATCAGACAAAGATAACCCGAGTAAATACAAAAGGCAGTTTTTAAATAACGATTTCACTGATTAAAGGAGAAAAATTATATATATATAAACCTACCTGGTCCCATGTGAAAAAGCCATTGCCTCTCTTGTGAAATCATGAATAAACTGTGATTAACCACATTGTTTGGAAAGCTCAGTTTAGAGTTCAGTTTCACTAAACACACTGATTACTGGCTGCCCTGTTGAATCTAGAAATCGCTTAAATGCAACCTGTCTGACAAAATGAAGCTAGATCACAGGCAAGATCTCAAAAAGCAACACATCATGCCAGGACCTAAAGAAACACCTGAGAAACAAAGTCACTGATATCTATCAGCATGAAAAGGGTTACAAAGACATTTCTAAGGCTCGAGTGAACCACAGTAATTTTGGTGGAGCTTCCCAGGAGCTCCACCAAAATTACCACAACCTTAACAAGACAACATTAAAGAAGCCTTACATGTCTCAGTTACAGTCAGTGTTCATGATTCAACAGTAAGAAAGAAACCAGGCAAAAATGGCATCCGAGGGAGAGTTCAAGGTGAAAACCACTGCTGACCAAAAATAACACGAAGGCTCGTCTTATATTTGCCAGAAAACATGTTGATGACCCACAAGACTTTTGTGAAAATCCTCTGTTGGTTGACAAGACAAAAGCTTTGAGTCTCATTACATCTGGCATAGAACTAACAGCATTTCAGAAAATGAACATCATACCAGCAGTAAAACATGGTGGTAGTGTGATGGTATGGCGCTGTTTTGCTGCCTCAGGACCTGGAAGACTTGCTGTGGTAAATGGAGCCATGAATTCTGCTGTCTACCAAAACATCCTAAAGGAAAATGTCGGGCCATCTGTTCGTGACCTTCAGGCTGAAGCACACTTGGGTTCAGCGACAGGACAATGATCCAAAACACCTCTTACTAGGACACTTCAAAGTCTTCAGTTTGTTTTTCTTAGGCCATTCAAAGCCATTATATATTTTTATTTGCATCTTTTTATCTTTAAGTTGTTTAGTGTACACTGAGGGCCAGTGGAGTATTTTAATTTTAGTTGAATTTTAAATTCCTGTGTCTGAGCTATACATATGGTTTTTGACAATAAAGACTTTGACTTTGAATTTTGACTTTGAAATTCCTGACTTGAATGCAATGGCATGGATGAAAAAAGCCAGTTCATGCTCAAAAACCCTCCAATGTGGCTGATTTAAATATGGTAAATTAAGAGCTGCACTGCTCTCTACTGTAAGTCAGCTATATTCTCAGTCTATCACCATATTTTTTTTATTTTTTTTTTATTTAGAATTTAATAAGAAATGTGGATCACAGGGCCAGCCTCCTGTACCCCTTCCATACTTCTTTCTGACTCGATTGAAGAAACAGCCTTCTGTGTCACATATTTAAGAGCTGGGTTGTAATTAAACACAAATCTTATTTACTTGGTCAATTTAAAAAGGCATAGTTTAGAAAACACACACAGAAAAACAATCGCTCATGCAATCAAAGTCCAATCAAGTTTTTTGTCTTTCTTTGTTTGGATGTCATTTGTATACTTGATGAGGGACTAAGCCACCATTTTCTCAAGTCTTGACATATCTATTGGTGGGGCTATGTGTAAGGTTTATAATATACATTTGTCATCAAGATGTGGTGGTCTATTGAACATTATATATTAAAGTTAACTGCATGTGGGTGTTATGGAAGTGGCTAGATATGGACCCATAAAGTGGACACACTTTATCTCACTACAGCTGGGCAGAGTTCAAGTATTTTATTCGAGTACTTTACCCATTCGGTTTACTTACGTTACAGTAAGCAGTAGCGGTTTTTGATATGGGTGACGAGGATACTCTGTCTGGCTGGAGTGGGATCTAATAATCAGCTCAAACCAACAAACTAGGCGCTGTCATCATGATTAACGCAATTAAAAACTTTAATGCAATTAATCATTTTAGAGCGAATGACTCAAAATCCCTAAAATGTCTCTGCCAACGCATTTCAGGCAGAAAAGTTTGTCCATTCTGCGCTCCAGATGGGTTGATTGCGTTAAAAATTTTAATGGCGTTAATCATGATGACGGCATTAATGCGTTAACGTTGACAGCCCTACAACAAACACAAAAACTGAAGACATGATATAGACTTATAATTTGCCCCGATGTGTTTTCTAAATTCTATCACACACATATACATGAAAAAGTGAGCTCGAGGGCCCTCGGTGCGTCTGCTTGCTGCTGCTGCTCACACACAGCCTGTTGAAAGGGGAGGGGGCGGGCTGCTTCCAAATAGAGCACATTTAATTCATAATGTTGTCAATTCAAGCCCATTATATATTAATTATGTTAACTGGGTTGTTTGAAAAAAAACTCTATACAAGGTGTAGGTCAATTAGTCTAATAGTCTATGTTGTGTGGTTGTGTGTTGACACTGAAGTGCAAAATTACTGATGGAAGGTGGACAAGAAAAGGTCAAAGGTCACCAGGTCCCTCAGTTTAGAAAAAACAGAGAAAAGAGGAGGAGAAACAAGCAAAACATACGGGTAAGCAGATGTGTCTGTTGATAATGGGAGGTATTATGGATCCTGAAACAAGATAAAATTCATTAGTAGGGATTGGGAAAACTTCTGTTTACCTTTGTTAGCCACTTGGCTATGATAGTAAACAGTAGACAGACAGTAGACACTGATGTGGGTTACTGAATCTTTTGGACTGTGTTCAGCATGATATTAATTAGCCATTAATTGGCTAATTAATTTGATTTGTCTGCTATTCTCAATGTATGATGAATTATAATGGCTGTTTGTTTTTGCGTACTCTCTCTCTCAGTATATAAAATATTTATCTGGTTAATTTCAGTATGGTTCCGGCAGCAGTTTTCATAATAATATATGTTACTGTACTATCCTTAATATGTTTTATGTGTGTGTGTGTTGGGGTGTGTCAGGGTGTGTTAGGGGCGGCAGAGGGAGTGTTTACCTAGGGCACCAGACAGGCCAGGACCGCCCCTGACAGTAAGATGACTGTTGTGGCATACAACAGGTAAGAAAATTAGTAAGTCAATTTATGTAGTTCATTTCGTAACATTATTGATCCTTTTGCAAGACATTCATTCATTCTGAAACTGTCTACTTGTGTGTTTCATCGGAGCAGTGGCCGTTTTTGATATGGGCGACATGGGTCTTTGCCCAGGGCGGCATCACAGGCATCGACAAAAAAAAGTTGCTTGTACTCATGCTGCCCCGACATCATGCCAGCATATTTTGGGGATGGCCAATCATTTCAAACAATCACCAATCATTTTTTTCTATTGCCCATTTGCGAGAAGTAAAGGTGCCCTCCACTTGTGAGGTGCACCTGCTGCTTGCTGCACAGGGAGAACCTGCTTGCAAAATAAAAATATAAAAACAAACCGACAAACACAAAAACACAAATAAACAGCCATTATGACATAGACTTATAATTTCCAACAATGTGTTTTCTAAATTCTGCCACACACGTGCGGAAAGTGAGCGTGAGGGCCCTCGGTGAGCCTGCTTGCTGCTGCTGCTGCTGCTGCTGCTGTGCTGAAGTCTCACATACAACTCGGTCTTGTATCACAGTTGTCAAAGAAAATCAACCAATCTAAAATTTCTGGAGTGACATGATGGCCCAAAAAATTGTCTGACCAGACTCTGCATCCCATAAACTGCATCTAAATTTGTTTCTGTATCTGTACACACCACTCAAAATCATGCATGCTTTTATGTCTTTCTTATATATGTATGCAAAACTTCCCACAGTGGCTCATTAGGGAGAAGCACAGAGCCATCGTTAACCCTTAAATTTCAATAAATTAAGTCGTTCATGTGTCAGTTGGGTTGAACTTAATTTGAGTGTGTGGGTTTCAGAAATACACTGCTGCATTTAGCAGAGTGTGTTATAAAAGATGTCAGTGGTTGAATATGTTAAACAGGAACACAAAAAACAGTGCACTGTTATGTTAGTAGCTAACCACAATGAATTTATATAAAAAGATGTAGCAACTGTGGTCATATGCACAGCATCTTCAGATGTGCTGACAAATCGAGCAGGAAAGAGCAGTTTAACTGACACTAATGTGACTGAGAAAGAGACTAATATAGTGACATCATGTATGTGAGGGGGGGTCTTCAGTTTAGTTCAACTCTCCCACTAACTCACATACTTTGAAACTGTGTTGGGAAAAAGCATAACCACCAATACTGTAAGCAGTAAGTTTGTATTTGTATGATGTGTAACAAAAGGCGGAGGTTACTCTTTACCACTGCAACTTACTGTGAATATGATTTTTTTTTTTTTTTTAGAAAGAAGACATAATTGTTTGAAATTGAGGAAATGATAGTAGAACTTGATTGATGCTTTTTTGGTACCGAAATATCTTTGGCTTTGCAAGTGGTTTCTGTACTTTTTGTGCTTCCTGAAATCCTGATCTTTGAGGAATGAATATGAATAGGTTAGAAATGAAATGTCAGTAAAGTTCATTTCAGTCCATTCCAAACACTGTCCTGTGGCACCAGTGTTCAATAAAACCTTGCACTATAATGACTGCTAACAAAAAAAAAAAAACCAAAAAGCAAAAGAAACAATACCTCAGTATTTGATTTTTTTTTCCTTTATTGATGCTTCATTGTTGCAAATTACAATGACTGGAGAAAGAGATCCTTTCTCAGATGAAATCAATTTCTAACACACTTTAAAGAACTTTAATGTGCCATTTGGAGGGCTTTATGGGATAATACTTTCAATAACAGGTAAGGCTGATTTTTCATTTTTTAAGCTAAGAATAACAACAGTAATGATCATCGTTTTGTTTTTTGTTTATCTGTTTTTCTTATTTCACATCTAACCTTAGATAACAATTTACTATAGGTCCAGCAAATGATCTATGTATGACGCTGAACATCCTTGACGGAAGAATAGATGACAGTCTTTTCTCGACAGCATGGAGTCATGTTTGCTCTGGACAGTTTTGGTTCTGTGTTGGAAACAAAGGTATCTGTTGAATTATCAAGAAACTACTTTTTTTCTTGATGCATGTTCAATCGTCCAGGTAAAGAAATATCAGAAACTTTATTTGATCGTGTACATTTTTTCATGTTCAGTGTTTTTACTGAAAATGCTACATCAGGATGAACAGAACAGATTGGAAATTCTTTTTCTTCTTTCCATTGGTAAAACATGTATATTAGATTATTTTTTTTGTACAAAACATAATTCATACTGATCACTATATATATATGTATTTGTGTGTGTGTGTACCTTTTTTCTTCCAGTGGCTTTTAACAGTGGCATACAGGACATCATCTGGATCATCTTCATCTATCAACAAATATAAGTCAAAACCTGAGCACTAAGACACTTTGTCACATGGTGTTGTTTTTGTATGTATTTAATTCTTTAAAACAAAGTGTAAAGGACAAATAAAAACTTTACCTTTCTTTTTCCTTTGTTTTCTGACCACACTATATGTCACTTGATGTGGGTCAATGATGTTGTTGTCTTGCAGGACTGAAAGGTAAAAAAAAAAAAAGGGGGGGGGGGGGGGTCGGGAGTCAGAAGGCCTGTCTGAAGTTTGGGTTATAGTGTTACATACCAGCACTGGAAAGTTAGGTAGACAATAAACTGCCTGGATGTCCATAAAGTCATTAACCCTTTTAATACAAATGTGGCATTTTGATTACCCTAACTATTGCCAGCTGACTAATCTGTGATGCTTCCAGTCATACTACTCAAACATGTTTGTTGTTATTAAATTACCAAATGATTTTGATATAGAAATAGTTTAAAACCTTCTGTTCACAATCTCAGTATTTGTTAACTGCATATATTTTTGTTATTGTTTTTTCCATGTATTCCCTGACTGAGGAAAGCTTGACAAATAAGTGTAAGGACTTTAGGGTCAAACAATAAAAATGCCACCAAAAGAATATAAGCTTCCACACTTAATAAATTATGAGGATTTAAAAATGCTAAAAATATATTAATGAAAAGTGCCAAATTCTGACCCATAACACTGTACATGTGCATAGCATGAGGATCAGTTTTGTATGGCAGATTGAATGTCATGAATTCATTTATTTATTTGAATTTTCCTCTTGTGATGAGACTATCTTAAATGCACCTCTCATTTACACTTCTGTCTTTTTCTACAGGTTTGAATATGCAAGAGTTCCCTTCTTAGGGTACTATGTAATTGTAGGCATTCAAAGCTGTCAAAATAAGAGAAAATGCAGCTTAAGCTTAACAAGATGATTATTATTGATAATAAAATAACATTAAACTCAAATCAAGTTATATATGAATCTAATTTTGTCACATGTTCAAATTGCATTATATTGTATTATTGTATAATTTTATTATACACATTCCACTGAACAAGGATGCAGTTTCTCACCGTTACTGTCTTCTCGTGAGTATGAACGTCGTACTGATGAAAAACAAGCTGATACTGAGAGAAAGAGCAGTCATAGGATAGAGGATAAGTGAAAGTTAATGTAATGATATATAATAATCAAAGTTAGCAGCTGATACATGAGAAGAAATTCCTGCTAATGTTGTGTTGATCTATTAAAATTAGGAGAAAAATTAGCTTATCATTAAAATAATATGCTAATTATGACAACTTTACTGGAAAAATTAAGTGAATTTACAATGTATTTCTATACCTGTGTGCCTCTTATGAAGAAGTAGGCCCACCACCAGCAACAACAGAGCTACTGATAAAGCACAGATAACAGTCCACAGCAGAATGTCTTTTTTATGGAATTGACTTTGTGAAAGATCAGTCTCTTTGTGAGGCGTTGGAAAGGTGCTGGCTGCATTAGACATGAAGTAATTTAAGAAAGAGAGAAAGACAAATGAAAACAAAGAAAATAGGTATACACACACACTCCTATATATATCCTGTTATATATGTATATATAATCTAAATCACCTTTGCTTTGTTTTATAACAGCTAGCCAGCTCTCAGGTGATTCTCCAGCTCCATCAATGCTGCACTTGTAGAGTCCTTCATCAGACTTGGAGACATTTTTGATGGTCATGCTGCTTTGATACCGGGTCGCAAGAGATAAACCATCTTTGTAGAAGTCAGTGATGTGTTCTGACTGAGTTTTCTTGTTTTTACAGTTAAGGGTCACATCATTTCCCTCCTTCACAGGGATGGTTGGACTTTCCAAGATTACAAAACCAGCTGAGAAATGATCCAATACATTTTATCATTTTTACATGTTTTTGTAAACATCTGACTATGGAAAATTACATTATTATGAAAAGTGCTAAAACAACTAAGGCAGGTCCAGCCATGTATTGTAGACTCTGCTGGTTAATGCGTTTTACTCTGTACCCTTCACCTAATTTTGTTTCTCTTGTTAACAGATCACATTGAATATTAGTGTATTGTTGAGTATAAATAATGTGCTTCATATTCATCCTGATTGTCCTATTATGAGGAGATATTTTAAAGAAAGGTTGCCATATATTGTCAGTGAACACCAGTAAAGCTGAATTAACACACACACACACACACACACACACACACACACACACATGTATATCTATCAATAACAATCACTCAACATACCAGTGACAGAAATGTTCACAATCTCACTTCGTTTTCCATCTTCATTTTCACACCAGTATTCTCCACTGTGTCTTTCATAGATGGGATAAATTGTACAGGGTGATGTTGATGTGTGGGAAGTGTTCCTTGCTTTATGGGATTTCCACTTCACTCTCCATTCAGTGGTGTTGTTATCTTTCTCACAATGTACAGAGACAGACTCGTATTCAAAGAACTGAAGCCTGTCTGGAACAAAGCGAGCGACAACTGCACCTGAGAGAGAGATATGAAGAAGGAAAGCAATCAAATCAATTTTCTTTTCTCAAAACAAACAACATAATATGTTGGCATTGCAAACAAAAAATAAAAGTGCACATTTTGTTAGACAGTGAGCAGTGACATTACTTTCTAGGCAGGATCTGCTAATGTTAAAAATGCAGACCATTAAAGACTACAGTTTCAGAGCTTCAAACACTTTTAACGGTAGTTGGCATTAAAACTTTAAGTTTATATCAGGAATAAACTGTTTCTTACTCACCAGCAAGGTTACTGTGGCCAGTTTGTATGGCCATCATCACTAAAACATCAGTGACTGAAGAGACAAATGGAATTTTGTGCATCAGACATATGTGATTGCTAATCAATGACTGACTGGTTGAATCGGTACTTACAAAGTTGGATGCTGAAAGCTGCAAACGCCATAATGTCTTGCTGTTGACTGTGGGAGCATCAGACTGAAATACAACAAAGACAGAATCTAGGTTGGGACTTCCTCTTCCTGTTTAATTTATTTCTGATGTTTATGGTGTAACTTGTTAGATGGAATATATATTAGTGATATGATGCTAATGATGTCACATATATGATCCATTTTCTAGCTATTTTTTGTGAAAAAAAATTATTTAATTAATTAAATAATTAATTACTGTAATTTTTCTTTGTTTATTTTTAGAGTTCCAACTCAAGGATTTTGAAACAAAGATACTTGGACTAATGGTGGCAACAGATTATTTAGAGGATTAAATCCAAGATAAAAACTTTCCAGAACTAATCTTCATACATTCAGTAACACAGGAAGTCAAAGCTGTCCTCAATATGAAGAAGAAGGCTGCATCGTCCCGGTCCCCAAAAGGACCTGGCCCAATGAGCTGAATGACTTCCGAGGCACTGACGTCATATCTTATGAAGACTCTAGAGCGTCTCTTCCTCAACCTCCTCCGACCACAGGTACAACGTGCCCAGGTCCCACTACAGTTCGCATACAAGGCAGATGTCGGAGTGCAGGATGCCATCCTGTACCTCCTACATAGAGCCCACTCACACCTGGACAAGGGAAAAGACACGGTCAGGATCCTGTTTCTTGCCTTTAATACCATCCGGCCCTGTACGCTCCAGGAAAATCTGAACAGGATGCAGGTGGACCCCTGCCTAGTCGCTTGGATCTCCGACTACCTCACTGACAGCGGTCAGCAGCACATGAGCACCACAGGGAACTGTGCTGTCCCCTCTTCTCTTCACCCTGTACACCTCTGACTTCTGCTACAACTCTGAATTATGCCATATTCAGAAGTTTGCAGACGACATCATGGGGTGTATCTGGGATAATCAGGAAGAGGAGTACAGAAGTCTGGTGAGGAACTTCGTCACATGGAGTCACACAAACCACCTGCAACTCAACACCTCAAAGACCAAGGAACTGGTTGTGGACTTCGGGAGGTCCAGAGAAGGTCCACTGCCGGTTCAGATAGAGGGGGAGGAGGTGGAGGTGGTCAACAAGTACAAGTACCTCGGGCTGTGGGTGGACAACAAACTGGACTTGTCATGCAACACAGAGTACCTGTATAAAAAAGCCCAAAGCCGACTGTACTTCCTCAGGAGGCTGAGGTCTTTTAACATCTGCAGGAAGCTCCTGAGGATGTTTTACCAGTCGGTGGTTGCTGGAGTACTTTTCTATGCTGTGGTGTGCTGGGGGAGCAGCACAGCAAAGAAGGACTCATCCAGGCTGGAGAAACTGATCAGGAGGGCTAGCTCTGTGGTCGGCATGAAGCTGGACACTCTGGTGACAGTGGCAGAGAAAAGGACATTAAAGAAACTGATGGACATTATGGACAATGCCAGGCATCCTCTGCACACGGCCATTAACAACCAGAAGAGTCTGTTCAGCGACAGGTTGCTTCTCCCAAAGACAAGAACTAACAGACTTAAAAACTCCTTTGTCCCACACGCCATCAGACTGTTTAACTCCTCTCTGGAGGGGAGAGGGAGGGGAAACAGGAGGACAAAGGAGGGGGGAACAACTAAGCTGTAGTGCCTCTTCACTTCACTGTACAATACCTTTTGTTAATAGTCAATGGTGCAATAGACTTCAATACTTGAAATGTGCAATTCACTTGTATTTTTATTTTTATTCCTATTTATTCTATTTATCCCCTTTGTATATTTTATTTATATATGTCTCTGTATTTATATATGTGTATATATATAATATTCTGCTCACATTCTGTAACTTCTGTCGGTGCTGTGCTATTGGAAACCGAATTTCCCAGAGGAACCCACCCGAGGGATTAATAAGGTTTTATCTTATCTTATCTTAATGGCTGTTTTCCTCTCCCTTCACTTTTTGTTAGTTCCTCTGCCCTCTGCTGTTAGTCAGCCATTTTACACTCTTCAGTACATATATTATTGCTCGTTTTTACTGATCAATTGAACACTGAACCTTATAAAATTCAAGGGGCTTAATGATAGTCTGATAAGGTGGAATTTATTTTCTACTATCATGTTATAGAGTTTGTGATAATCAGTGTTGGTCAAGTTAGTTTAAAAAAGTAATTAGTAACTAATTACTGATTACTTCCTCCAAAATGTAATCCTGTTACTTTGCTGATTACAAATTTTAAAAAGTAAATAATTACTTAGTTAATTTTAAAAACATGATACACAACCTGAATACGTAATAAAGCAATAGACCTTTCAGCCCAATTCTATTTTTTCTGCATAATCCATCATATAAAATTGAATCAAATGGAAAGCCTCTTTTTAAAACTTGTTTTATTATGTTTAATCTTTTAATTATATGGACATTGCATTCATCAAACATTAAATCATATGCAACTGTCCTTGACTTGAAGACATTTGTTTAGGATCTGGGGGTTTCTCTGTGAATTTCACATTCCCCTGGTGGCTTGATAGGTGCTTGCTCAGATTTCAAATTAAATTTTTCGCTGTAGAAAGAAGTTTTCTTCTCACACAGAGTGTACAGCAGACACTAATGTTTTTGTCACTTTTTACGGACTAAAAATGAAAGTAATGTAATTACGTCCACTCTTTAATCGCTGCATGGTCATACTCTCTCCCGCACTCCATATTATCCATTGTTGATCTACACACGGCTGTTGCTGCCACGGGTGTCCCACGTGCTTATGTCATTGTCATGAGACACTCACAAACAAAATCAAGATGGTTTAGTAATGCAGTAATGTAGCGTGCTTACGGGAAAGTAATAGTAATCTAATTACTTCTTTTGCAACCGTAATCCCTTACATTAGTTGTTACTTGAAAAAAGTAATCGGATTAAGGTAACGTGTTACTTGTAACGTTACTGTCCATCTCTGTCAGCCTGCCAGACTTGTGGTGACAAAGACCATAATGGAAGGCCTTTGTCATCACTCAGGACAGAAATGTGGCCTTGTCCTGTGAGCCACCATAAGACCCCCCCCAGCCAGGGGCCCGACCAAGCCACAGGCACCTGGGAATGAGCCACCAACACACCGACGTCTGAGGGCATCAGCACTGGCAGAGAGTGTGATGAGGGGAGATAGGCCCCCATACCTGGGAGGGTCTGAGGTGTTCTCAGAGAGTTGGAGTCTAAGACCCGACCTGACATATAGACACAGACAAACAGGCACACACAGACACAAACATGCATTCCCACCCTCATGCACACATATACAAATACTCAGCACATGTTTGGGGAGTGTGAGTGTGTGTACAGTGTCCAGTGCACCAGAGGCCCACTGGGCCAGGGCTGACCCTAGGCCTAGGGCATAGGTGTCAAACTCTGGCCCGCGGGCCAAATTTGGCCCGCAGCCTAATTACATTTGGCCCGCGAAGCCATACCAAATTACTATTAGAGCTGGCCTACTGGTATTATACAGCTAATATATATATTGTTTAGTATTAAGCTTTGCTTGTTCCATATTCAGTTTTTCAGCTAAACTTGTTTGAGTCCATAAGAAAAGATTCATTCTTATATCTGGAGGAAGATTTTTTTTTTCAATAAATATTAATGTTAGCCCGCGACTTTGTTCCATTTTGAATTTTGGCCCACTGTGTATTTGAGTTTGACACCCCTGGCCTAGGGGATGTTACCCTTTCCCTGGGGTGGAGACAGGCAGGCTGTCCCAGGTCCCGTAGCAGCATGGAGGCCCCCCGCTGACCCTAGTAGGCACCCACGCTCTCACCACCAAGCCCCACAGAACTCGTGGCACCCCATCCGACCCCACGACAGAGGAAACTGTACCCACCCCATCACCCAATCATCTCCCAGACTACACAAGACAATAGACACCCAGGTTAACTTCATTCTCCACCTCTCCTATATCTCTCCCCCACCTGCAGAGTGAAGGAAGGCCAAGGAACGTAAACTCTGATGAGATCAAAGCCACTTGACCATGTGGTCAACACTGTTGCCAAAGGGGGTCAAAATGGTGATAGTAATGTATGTATGTATTATTGTAGGGCCTACCTTACAATATAAAGCGTCTTGAGGCAACTGTTTTTGTGATTTGGAGCTATATAAATAAAACTGAATTGAATTAAACCTAGAATTTCCCCTGGTTAAACTTATAGTTGATTATATTCTGATTAGTATTAAGCAAGATTAACTACCAGCAAAATCACATAAATTATGACTCTGGGTTTATCAATCACAACATAATTAATATCATTTTCATATTCAAAATCATGCATAGTGATGGGCCTGAAACTTCCACAGTCTTATCTTCCACATCCAATAAAATCATAGAGCAAATAGAAAAGCATGATGCATGACCAACTGCTGCATCTGTAAGGAAAAAAATAACATACAACACCTGGAACACAAAGATATGAAAATGGACAGATAAATCAACATTCTTCTCTCTAACCCCACCCTCCATGACCATGTCGGATAGGGGCCGAAGCCCCCTGACCCAGGCCCAGTCATGCATCACCCCCACATGGGAGCGATGTGTTGTATGAAGGAGTGGGGGCTGGGGAGGGCTGGGATATATAGGTAGAGGAATACCGCCGGAAGGAGAAAGGCAGATAACAACTGGCTCAGTAGGCATCCCCATTTCCCACACCCCGCCACAGGGAAGAAAAAAGTGGCTCCAGGGCACCACCAAGCCAGAGGCAGCACCCACTGCCCCCACCACAAAGAGCAGTCTGGAGTGTGCAGATAAGTCCGAAGTCTTGTGGCTCATCTGCACACTGCAACACCTGCCATTCACTCAACTGACAGCAGAAACACTCAGTAAAGGGACTGAGTCTGAGACAAGCAATGGGTGCTCCCTCACCTGAATGCCTCACCCTACAGAAAGAACCTGCCAGCAAACAACAGCCCCCAAGGCATAGATGGGACATCTCAATTTGAGCCAACCTACAGCACTACACACAACGAAGCAGCCAAGGGGTACAGACCACCCCCGGGCAAGAAGGGACACCAGATCCCGAGGCCCTGGATCCAATCCTGCCCAGAAAAGGCCAGCCACCCAGCTGGGGACCAGCACCTGTCACCAAAAGATATGGATTTCTGCTAAATTTATTCTTTAGACCTACAGACAGTGTCAGTGCGCCTCTGTCAGTGCGCCCCAGGGTGGCTGTGGCTACAATGTAGCTTGCCATCACCAGTGAGTGAATGTGTGTGTGAATGGGTGGATGACAGGTTGTGTAAAGCGCTTTGGGGTCCTTAGGGACTAGAAAAGCGCTATACAAATACAGGCCATTTACCATTTACAGACAGTTTTAAAAGAACAGCAATGAAGTTGTGCATCATCTTGTTTAGCAACCAATTTTTTAACTGCCATTTTCGCTGGAGCCCCTTGCACCTATGCCTTGCATATGACTGTGTGTGCACATCATGTCCTATAGAGGTCACTGGATCATTTTGTATATTTTTATAGCAATATGTACAACACTGTCAGACTGCTTTGTTCTTATTGTTCGCCATGTGTTATGAAAATAATACACCTGACATAAACTGACTTTAAAAAATAATATAATGCAGTTATTGTTCCTGACCAACAATAAACATGAAATAATATGCAACAAAAGGTTTAATTTTGCACTGGGGAGTTCCAGAGTTATCATGCTTTAGTCAGTTTGTAGTATTTGCCTTTATTAAAGGCCCCTAAATGTATTTTTTGTCTGTATGGGGTCATAATACCAGACAAGACCTCATGCTAGAGTAGAAAGTTGACACCTCTATACTTCAGCAGTAAGCCAAACAGGAAGAGGTTGTTAGTTATATTAAACTGCATATCGGTTTGGTGATCTGTCAGCAAGACAACATGGAGGTTACATTTTTCTACATTAGACTGTGTGAGTACTGAGATTGTTACACATCTGAGATGTTGCTGCTGTTTTTTATCTAGCAGTTGTAATAATTTGTAGCTCAATCGTTAGTATCAAACTAATTTTCACTAGAAGAGTATCAGTGCTATTGATTCTACAAATATCAGAATCCAAACTGTGAGCATAACTCTCATTTTTCTAAAAAAAAAAAAAAATTGGTATTTTAATGATTTCGGTGATGATTCTTGTGTAATTCTGTGTTCTGACCAAACACAATGCATAGAAGGATTTCATGCAAATTCTGATATGAAGAGATACAAATTTACACAGTGACCACACGAGGAGGGGAAGTTTTGCAGACACTAATGCTGCTTAAGCCCTTTGCAGAGTTTCCAAACCACACAGCGTCTCTATATTCGTATTTTTGTAACTCGTTTATTCTTTTTTTAATCTTAGTGTTTCGGCCTGACAAACTATCTGTAGTACAACCACAACGCTTCTTCAACTGTGTGAAAAGAGGCTGTGAATTTGTTTTGTGTGGGTCATTTAATGACTACTAAGTTCATGACCTTTTTATCCAGGGGAGATGAAAATTTGAACATATACTAATTTACATTAAAGAACAGGAGGAAAAAAAAGATTCAGTACAAGCAGGAGGAAAAAGGTTGGCAATCTAAGCAGAGATGACTACACCTCCTTCTCTTCCACCATCTCCAGTTTTCATTGTAATGTAATTAGCATCGACAGTGTTTTCATGTGATAGCATCATTACTTATTCGGCATAAACTGAAATGTATTCACCCGCCTGCAATATTTGAACCTTTTATTGCTTTATTAAAAGAAGTCATGATCAATATAATTGAGATTTTTTTTTACAAGCATTTTTTACAAGATTCTTTTTACGAGCCCCTGCTCGCGCTCAGCGAGCAGGGGCTTCATCTCCCCTGAATAAAAAGGGGAGCTCAGCGAGCAGGGGCCGGAGCAGACCCCGGAGCTGGAGCTCAGTGAGCAGACCCCGGAGCTGGAGCTCGGCGTACTCTCTCTCTGTTGCTGGGGCTGAACTCATTGTGGGTTCACGCCCTCGGCCCACGCCTCCCTGAATTGGAGACACCTGGACCTCATTAGGTTCAGCCAGCATTTAGGCCAGGAGAGGTCTGCTGTTCAGCGCTGGATTGTTGTGTCAGTGAAAACAAGTTCTAAGCCAAGTTTACTTGTGTTCTAGTGTTTTGTATTAACTTGCGCTTTTCCTGTATATAGATTTCCTGCACCCATTCCTGAGTGGTGAGTGTGGAGGGAGAGACTGGTCACAAGTGGAGAGAGAAAGAAGAGGAACAAGTGTGTTTCCTTTTTCCCGGATTCCTGGAGCGCCCGTCCCCGTACACCTGGTGAAAGACTTTGAATAAATTCTGTTGTGTGATTTCAAGCTTTGTAGTCCTTAGTCCTTAGTGTTGGTCCTCAGGAGCATAACCGTAACAACAACACTCCAAGCTACGAGAGATAAAAGGGAATTGAAAGGTATAAGTCAGGAGATGGCTACACAAGATTTCCAACACAGAAACAAAGCAAAGAAAAAGAAAGCACAGTGTTACGTTTTGGTGTTAAGTTAAATCTATTATTAAGAAATGGCAAGAAAAAGACTTGTGAGAGAGGCTACCTAGACACCTGTGACCAGTCTAAATGAGTTACAACCTTCAGTGACTCAGATGGGACAAATCACCACAAACACACAGTATCTACTGTGAAGCATGTTGGCAGCAGTATCATGCTCTGGCGATGCTTCTTAATAGCCAGCTCTTAAAAGCTTGCAAAGGGTAGAGGGTAACGGGAATGCAGATAACATCGCTAAATACTGGAGGATAATCTGCAGCCACAAGGATGGTTGAACAGGTGCAAAAGACTGTCTACCATGCATATAGTTTTTAATGTTGCCTGTGCAGTGGTTGCATCTGTTTTCAGATATGAGGCCTATTTGGAGCCTCATTTGTACTCTATAGTGATAGTTTTGTATTTTCTAAGTTGCCCCTTTCTAATGTCATGATGGAAAATTTAGTAATTTCTTTTTGGCAAGAACAAATAATTTATTGTTTAAGCATGGAATCTGGGCTTTTGTATCTATAAGTAAGGGTGTTGTAGGGTTTTTTTGTTTTTTTTTTACAGACAATCACATGGTGACTCTCCTTTGTTATGATCAACTTCCTGTTCTTCTCTACATCCTGATAAACTGTTGACACAGTTTCATGGGTCACTCTGCTGCTGTTCATGTTAAGAAAACGTCAGTCTTGGAATGACCGTGATATGTAGAAAATGTCCATAATTGGTGTAAATGCAATAACAACTGTTACATCAATGTACAATGTTTTCAAAAAAATTTGTAAAAATACATTTGCTTCCCATTGTGTCTGCATAAGCAGATATTTTGCTTAATGAGAATACATTTAGTCAGAAAATTGTTTTTGTCCATAGATACTTGGTGACAACAGCTTGAAATGATTAACATGATATAATTAATACGTTTTAATAAATTTTCTTGTCTACTTTTTTGTTTGTTTGTTTTTTTTGTCCAAGCATCTGAACTATTAAACATATTAAATATGGTGTATGTTGTATGTGCCATAAAAATATATCAGGTAGTAGGAATAAAACTTTTTTAGCTTAATAATACTACTGGTAGCATGAAGCGACACTTGGACCGTGACAGGCATTTACTCTAGGAGAGCTGGACAGGGCCGTAAATAGATCATTGTAAGCAACCACTCCCATATTATTCGCTCAAGAAACACAACATGTTTAGTGCTTCAATGAGTAAGTGAACTGTCACAATAGACATTCTAGTGTCAGTTTATGTGTTATTAACCTTGAGCCGAATTTAATTTGAATGTGGTGTTTAGGTTTCAGAAATGCCCAAGGCTGCATTAACATTAGTGTATTTTCGATGTTTGTCAGTGGTTTAATGTGCTAATGGAAGTGCAGTGTGCAAAAGCAGAGTGTTATCATTTTGGCAGCTAGCAACACTAAATTTATTTAAGAAGCGGACCCAGCTGTTTTCTGTCTTCTGATGTGTGGTGGTTGTGGTTGACCTACATATATTTTCCATAAATGTACTTCAGCTGCCAGTAACTCCCACTTTGAATGTGCACAGAAACATTACCCAACCATCCAAGTTTACAGATATCTGAAAATCGAATGTGAACTTTTTTAGTGTATAGTGATAGTGTAGAGTTGAATTATTGGTTTAAGAATAGTTCCTCTCTGACACTGAAGTTCTTGTCATTGCTCCTTTAGATACAAATTGTGATTGTTTGGGCATGAGGAACCAAAACTAAAACTTGGGTCTTTTTTGTTTGTGTTTTAAAAACGGAAATTTCTTTGGCTCTCTAAGTGGTTTCTGTATTGTATGCACTTCCTGAAAACCTGGTTTTCTGTGAATAGTTCTTATATAGTGTAACGCAATCTGTACTTACGCCAAACCTTTAATGCGTGGAAATCAGGACTGTTGACCTTGGGCAGTTCACTAGGTGTCAGTGTCATCAATTTCACCCCGATGTTTAACCCAGAATCACAGTTTCTCTAAAAATAGGTTACAAGAAATCAAATGTATCCCAAATATCTATATCCTGTCAGAAGCTAGTTTCGTAAAGGAGATTGGTAGTAGCTGCTCCACCACAGGAACAATAAGGCTTCCAGCACACAATGGACACCACACTTACTTAACATAAACACATTTATTAGACACAATTTTAAATAATAAACCCCTTTTTTTTTTGTAGTGTCTTTCCACTCAGTGTCATAAGAAAAATAAAATAAATAAATAAAAACAAATATGTATCCTTTAAGGTCCTTTGGCCAAAAGAAAATCACCTGAGCTCAGGGAAAAATAAAGCGCATCGTTGGGGCCCTTTGAATTGTTCCTACCGCTCTGTTGGAACGGTGTAGCATCCAATAATAGCATCCAGCAAGCAGCAACGACCATCTATTTGCCAGGACGGTTCGGCAGAGTCATCAGATGAGGACTTCCACAAGGCAGTTCATCCAGTAGGATCCAGGGCACCAAAAGGGCAAACAAACCAGCCTACACACAAGTGTGCAGAAGAATTAACTAAAATGTTCATAAGTCTCAGTACCACTGACTCAGTGTCCATGTCACTAATGGCTTATTTAACAGACTTACCATCATAATAATACAGGTTTGTCAAAATAAAAATATAACAGAACATAAATGCTGTTAACAATGCTTATTAATGCTGTTCTCTTAGGCATAACATAATAACACTGTAACTGACCTCGTGTCGGCCGCCATTTCAGGACATTAGCTAGGCTCACTTAATGGCTAGCTTGCTAACAGTCAGCCGATAACACACGTTATACAATATTTAGCCTCTTTCTTAACAACATGACAGCAGTAGATTTGATACCTCGCTGCAATATAATAAGGCATAAAACATTTCATACGAACATGAGCTGCACGCTAACTCACCAGAGGAGTTCGTGTAATGGCGAATGCTGTCGGACTCAGCTCCGCTTCACGTTTCTAACTGCTACAAGACTTTTTCCTAACAACATATTAAATCATTAGCTTCACATATAAAGGTTTTTAAAACTATTTACAGCGACTCAAATGTCTACTGTACCCGAATTTCCAGCTCGTAGAGGGCACGAGAGCAGCATGCGCCTCATCGGATGAACGGAAGGAAAAACTCTGTAGCTGGACTAGAGAGTGGCTATGCGCACGGCACAGTGGTGTGTTCAGTGACCACAAATAATCAGAAATCCCATACTCAACCAATGATCTGGGTTACAATAGCACTTCTAATCCTCCGGAGAACTCAAAGCTCTCTATACAACATACCACATTCACCCATTCACAGAAGCACTGTCTTCAATGCTTTGAAGTGCTTTCTAACTATACATTCACACACATTCATACTCCGATGGATGCATTGGAGTACACAAACCTTCCGAGATGACCCGCTCTACCTCCTGAGCTACAGCCACCCCAACGTGCTGTCATTGTCCTCACAAAACAATACTGGACATATGCCTTTTGACCTGATGTTGTGACACTTTAATGTGATCCTTTAAACATGAATGTAATGTGCATCATGATTACAATAAAATGGTTGCATTTAGAGATGTAATTAACTCAATATCACCTTATCGATTCTCTTATTCTCCATGGGTTCACATCGGCTCAATTTTGTGTCACCGCCATCTCTAAGCAGCATATCAAGACATTGTATTCATGCAAATTAATTGAATGCTGCATGGTCAACTGTTTGTGCATATTGGAGGCATTTCTCCTGCTTGTTGCGAGTAGTTTTGCTGTTGTTATTAAAAAAACAGTAATGTATTAGACATAAAACACTTTTCTTAAAAGTAATGCAGTACGTTACCTAATTACCTCCAGGAACAAGTAAGTCATTACCAGTGATGGGAGTAACGGCCTTACAAGTAACAGCATTACTAATGTTGTTACTTTTTTCAGTAACGAATAATCTAACTGATTACTATTCCTATCGTTACAACGCTGTTACAGTTACTAACAAGAAAATGCGGTCGCGTTACTATTTTTCAACAAACAGACGGTTGAAGCTGTGTTTACCGCATCTTATATCAGTTGCATGGAAGTAGCTGTAAGTAATCTGGGCGCTACATCTTTAAGCAGCTGCGTGCGCTCCCGCGGACGGTAATCACTTTCTAGCAGATGTTCACTTTTTGGCACAACACCTGGAGCTAAGGGAGCAAAACAATCGCATGAGTGCTGCTGTTTGACTGAGGAAGAATAAAGTAGTCGTGGTAATCCAGTCACATGACCACTTCAAGATGACAAAGCAACAAGGTGATATATACCAGTTTATAAATTGTGTTGATAGGCCACGTAAAACCAGAGTCATGATAAACAATATATACGCGGCATTTTTTCCTGAATAGTTTCGTCACGTTTACTGTCTAACGACAGCGCTAGCAAGCACTCTCTTCTTATGAGCAGAAAAACAAAACAAACAAACAAAAAAAAAAACATAAATCACACCTTTCGTGTTGGTGGAAAAATGCACCATATCCACCAATCAAAAATGATATGGTAACATGACATTTGGTTGTTTAGGAAGAGGGGAAGTTTTAGGAGTGACGGCGAGAGAGAGAGAGAGAGAGAGAGAGAGAGTGCAGAAAAAGAGAGAGAGCGAGTTTTGAGATGTGAGAGATTTGTGATTTTTAGCGTGTTTGGAGTGTGTAGTTAATGTGTTGTCTTGTGTAGTTAGTGTGTAGTGTTGTGGATTATTTTGTGTTGTGTGTCAGAACAATGAGGTGACTGCTGTCTCCAGGTAGAAACAGGAGTGGTACACCTGCTGTCTGCGATGTTCTCCTTTATAGTGGACAGAAATTATGTTTTTGGAGTGGCACAAATAATTTGTACTTTAGAAACATGAACAGGTAGAAACGGAAGCTGCAGCCTAACTGCTCATCACTGCTTGGGGAAGTTCGGAGTCGGGTTGGTGGGCTGGGATGGTTATGCAATTAGTTAAATCACCCTGGGGTATTGTTTATTACCATTAGCTTTCTGTCTGTGCAGATGCTTGCAAGTTTAGTTAGTAGTTGTCAAGTTGTTTTTGTCTTTGGTGCATTTTGCACTTTACAATTGTGCTCTTGTCCTTTTGTGCAATAATATTAAAAGTAATGTCCATATCTACGCTACGGACTGTGCTGCTATTTTTCTTCTCTAGCTAGCAATCTGAAATCAGCTGATTGTAGCTCAAGTGCAAGTGGAACCAATACTGATATATTGATAATCAACTAACAAGTTCAGGGAATTGAACTAGTGGAAACTGGTTCTCGATTTGTGTTCCATGTTATATTAGACATAGAACTAGGACTAGAAAGAGAGCACCTCTTCTAACCCTCTGTGGTTATACACACACTCTACATTTAATCATTACACTGTAAACCCGAATGTTCAAAGTAATTAAATAGATTAAATAGTGTATACTCAAAGTCTTTAAAAAGTTCTGTTAACTTAAATATGTCAAGTTCGTGTAACATGTTCTTCTTTTTGAGTAAATGAAACTAATAATATTTGATTGAATTGAACTATTTCTATATTAAGTAAGCATCACTTAAAATCATAACTTAAGCACAATGTAACACAGTTAAGTTAGGACATATAAGAATGGTAAAGTCCTGTTATTTTTGTTGTTTCAAGTAGGTAGGATTTAATAATAAACTTAATTTATGTAGCACATGCTAAAATACAATAAACTCTCAAAGTGTTTCACCAAATAGGTAAAATCTAATTGTCTTAAATGCATTAGTGGAAGACAAAATGTATTTATTTTAATATTCATTGTTTTACTAATGTATCCTACATATATATTTTCAATTTTTTCCGTAAGTGTTGAGCAGCTGCAGGAATCAATTTTTATTCCGAGTTAATCTCTGATTCACCCTCCGAAGCGGAAGGCGGCGCTAATGAGCATTAATACGAAACACAGAAGAAGTAAAGGTATATGGGCGGGAACAGCACCAAAGAGGCAACACGGACAACTGGAGAAAGTTGGACCTAACGGCAGCAACTAGCATCACTGAACTTACAGTAAGTTTTCAATGTTGATATTAGTTTATTGTTAAAATACGAATATTTAGTTGTATTTTGGGTGCATGTCAAAAAGAATAGCAGAAATATCGGGTCCGTGTTTTTTATGTGCTTTGCTGCTCTCCCCGAAGGAAACTTTGCACTTGCAGAGCTAGCATTAAGTTGTTGTAATGAGGGTCGCAGGCTGTTTAAAAAGTTAGATACTACTTGTTCTAGAGGTGGCGCCCGGTCGCCTAGTATGAAACAAAGTGTTTTAATCTCTCTAAATTTTTAAACCCCCTCTCATGACTCAGAATAGTTGGGTCCAAACAAGCCCGTTGTCCCTGCAGTTACACAGCGGAGATACCTGTCTGCAGTGAGAGTGCTTTCAAGCCTTTTGCTTGTTAGAAACGCTATATTTTAAACTATATGTGCAGGGTTAGGGTTGTGAAGGAGTGAAGGAGCTCTTGGACCTCTGGCCTGCTCTAAAAATGGAGTCTGAGGTAATATGGATCAGCTCTCTTTAAAATGAAAATTGTAATTCTTACTCATGTGGCAGCTTTTTGCTGCTTTATAAAGGTGTGCGAGATTCTTCAAATTGAACTGTATTGTCCTTCTGCTGTAGTTGTATGCAGAGTTTCAGCGGATTACAAATCAGAACCTGCCCAATACATTCTACGCTGAACTTGACCGCCATCTTCCTCGACTGATGACCTTATTCAGACAGAAGGCATCAAAAACTGGGAAGACAGCAGATGCCCTGGCTGAAAGTCTAAGAATTCACAATTACCAGGTAATAATAGATTGTTACACATTTCATAGGTTGAACCAGTGGAACATTGGACAGGTTCAATGATTTAAATGAGCTTTTTGAATTTTGCTATTACTCCACTTTGTGTTTGCTATTTGTCTGACTGTATTAAAGATGTGAACAGGTTATTTGTGGACATATGTTCTGATTTGACTGTTGTTGTTGTTGTTGTTCAGTAAACTCACCAGTATATACAATTCTGTTTTTAATCTGGAAATAGGAAATCCATGATATCCACACCAAGCGCACTACCGTTCTCCACGCCCTTCCTGTCTATCTGCGTGAGGATGTCTCTGGATTTTTCAGAACCTGCACTGTGAGTATCCTTAAGTATCTAACAGATACTACTGTGTATATAAACAGTGCATCAAAGTACAAACATGTATTTTGATGCACTGTTTGGACTTACCCTTGTTTAGTCTACCCATACGGTTTCCATGTATGGTCTTTTCTGTCTCCTCACTATGAATGAACTGAATTGGTGTTTTGTTGAAAGTGATAAGATGTTTAGTAAAACATTTTCCTTTGTATTTCCTTTAGCTTAGTTTCAGTCTATCTCACACCACTTGATTCTCTGGTGAATTAGCTGATTTATGTGTGCAGAACATGGATCTTCTGTTTTTCACCTCTTACAGCGAGACTCAGGTCTCCCTTGTGAAAGAGGTATTGAATCTCAATGGGAGTTGGTAAAATGAGAAATTATATGTCGTCTGTTGTATTTCTTGGGTTAGATTGTGATTAGTATCTCTTTTTCATTAATTCAGGACGAATCTGATGAGTTGGAGCTTGATGGTGTTGAAGTGGCCCTCTTCACTGTCATCAGTGACCATGACACGACAAGTCCAGTTCACTACCAACCTGTGAAAATCTCTGTCGTCATTGAAAGTGATGCCGTGTTCAGTCTCCCCAGATTTGGTGAAGCCTTCCTGGTAATGTTTGGACTGATCTATTCACTTCACCTCAGCTACCCCAAAGCCCTGACCAACACTTTAGAATTTACTCAAAAGATTTTACTTGGTCTAGAAAGTGGTAAACTGTCACCCAGGTTACAGACCCTCAAGAATGACTTGGTTATGTAGGAACTCATCTGAAAGAAGGATGCAGAGTGAAGCATTATAAAAGGCTAGTTCAAAGTTCTCTCCTTTTATCTAAATAATGCCTCAAAACGTTATTGCATTACTCTACAGGTGTTCAGCCAATAGGTCCAAACTATACAACGTGCCTTTGTTCTCATTAACATAATGCAAACAACACTAATGTTTTGTATGTTTTAATGTTTTTCGTAATACTATTTCTAAAACATTGTGGGCTGCGCAAGATGACCTAAATTTCACTGTTTGATACTGGTTAATGTAAAACAAATAGCATTGTAATTCACTCAAGTTGCTGCCCTGTTGCCTTATTCAGATATTAGCCAGAGAGCCAAAAGCACATTTTGATATTATTTATTATTATTTGGCATTATTTTTCATTACCGTACTCTGACAGTTTTCCTGACTAAACAATTTTTGGTCTACTTATTTTAATTTATAAATGTTTTTGTTAATTATTTTTAATTTTTTTAATTTTTTTTTTGAATGTATTTAATTTCAACATAGTGCTAAAAGGGAGCAGGCAAGATACTGTTCAATGGCAGATGTTTATGACTTTTGCATATTAAGTTACCGATACTCAGTGTAATTGAGGCAATCAATTGCCTCAAAAATTTAAAGTTTTGGGTCACATGTTTTTAAGTATCAAGTAGTCAACATATTTGACTAACGTGTACTTAAAATAATGACAACACAAACTAATAAACATTTGAGTTTTGTTAACATAAAAATGTTGTGGTTGTGTACTTATTTTTTATAAGTTCTGTGAACTTATTCCTTTGAATTTGTAAACTTGAAACTTTAAGTCATATTAACTGCAAATATTTGAGTTGACCGTTCTCAAAAGATACAAGTACCATGTAATCCAAACTTTTATGTTCTGGAAAAATTTGACTTTTGAGTTGATCAACTAAAAAAAAATTGAGGCAATCGATTGCCTCAATTTTTTTGAGTTCTGGTAACTTATTCGGGTTTACAGTGTAGTTATTATTAATCTTTGTCAGTGTCTTTTTCCCTGTAAGCCTGTCTCCTTCCCCTCTCTCCCCTTACCCTTAATCTGTATACCTCGGTCATGGGAGATGAGTATTCCTTCACCCTGTTTGCAAGTTCTCAACTATTCTACAGTCTTTATTCTAAAATACAAATATAATTTGGTTGTTATAATTTGGTACAACAGCCTTTATTTATCTACGGATAGAGACATATAGATCATTCTGGCTAATGTTATAGCAGCATTTATTTCAAAATGTGTGTTAACAATATGTGTTGCTTAGAAACATATGCTTCAAATGTCCTTTTACATACATATCTGCATACCGATGTTGGTGTTTCACTGCATAGCTATATATTTTTTATTTTAATTTCACACAAGCCAAACATATGACCAAAAAATGACATGAGGTCATAAACCCATTATAGTACAGTATAGTTTAAAAAAAACATTCTGCTGTTAACATTTACTGATTGTCTCCCCAAGGATTTATAAAATGCAATTTACACAATTATACAATTATACAATTATACAATTTACATGTGCAGCATACCTCAGTTAATAATTACTCGTAATGTAGTCAATTCATGTATTGCTTTCAAGCGATGTAAAATGTAAAGCTTCAGTCAAAAAAAAGTAAAAGTAAATAAAAATTATTTAGTCCTAAAAAAAAGTCCTAATGAAACTGTGGTTTTTAACTGTAATAATTCCACTTTCTCTTCTGTCAGCCATCTTTTCTTTAGTAATCTATAAGGCAAACAAGAAATAAACATTTTATACAGGAAACAGGACGTGAAATATAACAAGCAGCTGAGAAAAGAATCCAATAGCAGTGCCAGTCTCACCTGCAACACACTTAATAGAAGAATAGACAACTGTTTCTTCTTGCAGACTTGGACGGGGATGTAAATTGGAAACATCTTGTTCTGTGTGGGACAAACAAGACACCACAGCCTCAGTGCAGTCAAAGCTTTACATTGTTGCCTGTTACAGTTAAACAGCACTATTTTTCATATCTATGCTCATCAACCACTGCACTGTTTGAATTAAATTGTACAATTCACTGCAGCTTATCTTTAAATGACTGACTGCAGGTTTCCCCAAATCTTATAAACAGTACATTTGCATAATGACTGAAACCAGGTCAGTTCTTTGATCATGAATATGATGGTCTTTCCCTTTTCATGTAAATGGCCTCCTTGACTCCGTGCTCAAACCAGCGTTCCTCCCTGTCCAGGATGTGTACATCCTTATCATTGAAAGAGTGTCCACTGGCCTGTAGGTGTAAATAGACTGCGGATTCCTGGCCTGATGAGTTGGCTCTTCTGTGTTGATTTTCACCCAGGTGTCATGCATATACCTGAACCAATGACTTGCTGCTGTTCCAGGGTAGGATAACAGCACGGTTGTTGATCAATGGTCATGACAATTTGGATAATTAATGTTCTAGGAACTGACCTCACAGCCAGTGGGCTAGTTTCAGTCATTGTGCAAAGGTACTGTTCAAAAGGATGAGGAAACCTGCAGTCAGTTGAGATTGAAGAAGTCACTTGGATTAGTGATAAAACATTTCTGCCATGGAAAACATTACATCCAGATGAACAGAATTAACTGTCTTTTTATACATGGATGATTGAGCATGCATCAAGACATTAATAAGCATTAATATATAATCCTAAAACCGGACCCTTACACTATACTTTCGGACCACAAATCAAATGTGTGTGTAGACTAAGCTTATCTCCAAATTCTGTTTTTATATTTAATCTTAAGCATCAAGTCTGCAGCTGAAAGAATAAAAATATATTTATTTTAAAATTTGCAGCATATTTTAAGTGCAAATTAGACTCTCAGCTGGGGATTGCTTAAATTTTTTTTCTTTTGTTCTTTCTTATGCACTGTTGAGCTGTACCTTGCTAAAACCACTGAATTATTATTATTATTATTATAACTGTGTCTCACATTGTCATGGGAATGTGCATGTAAAAATTTCTTGATGTAGAAAATATATACTTTTGTGTGTGTGTGTGTGTGTGTGTGTGTGTGTGTGTGTGTGTGTGTTTGGAACCAGTAAAGCTGGAATATATACATACCTTTGTTCTCCTTTATTTTTACAACCTCATAAATCACATCTGGCCATGAAGAGAAAAAGCAAAACAATCTGTTAGCATGGTCTTTGTTTTCTTTTGCATTTGCATCTGGATAATTTTATGTTATCAATATTAGAATGAAATGCAATTATCCTCTCATATTTAATCAAATGTGGCACATGTAATTTTGTTTTATATTTGACAGAGGCAACTATCAAACTACAAAAGGTGGTAGATTTTATAGGCTTCCAGTCAATTTATAAATTTTTTCCCTCAAGTTGATTTTCACTCATTGGCTATATTCTAGTGTAAAATGTATTATTAAAACCCTGATTAGTTAGACATCTATAGATTTTTCTTACTGCATAGCGTTGCCCTGAGGCAACAAACCACATTTTCACGCCTCACACTGGCCCTTCAAAGGACCCCTTTCTGCAAGCTGCACAACATCAGAGACATCTCCATTAGGAGGCAAGATAAAGATCACTATTTTACATGTTTATAGTGAAATGTTTACAGTGAAATAAATGTATAAATGTATATGAAAAAATTCTTGTATGTGCATGAATATGTTAAGAAGCATATTTGATTGTTTGTTCTACTTTTTAACATTTATTTATACATTTTGTGTGCATTTATATGATCATAGTCAATGTTTTTTACTTTACAATCTACTGATAATTACAGGACATGTACCTAAAAACCGTTTATGGAAGGAAACCACGGGAATGTGCACTTTCTGTCCTCAGAAAGTGAGGACAGTGAGCTATCAGGGAGTGTCAGTGAAGTAGAGAAGTGGATCCCTGAATCAGGTTTGAGGGACACTTAGGAGCTCAGGGGTCAGTTGGTAAAGTAATTGTGTCTGTGTATGTGTTAGTGTGTGTGTGTGGTCGTGTATTACTTATTGTTGTGGGGACAAAAAATTTGTCTACACACTCACATTGTGAGGTCTCGCATACTTTACGGGGACAAATTGCAAGGCAAAATTTTAGGGTGAAGGCTTGAGTGAGGGTTAGGGTAAGGTTAGGTTTAGGATAAGGTTAGGGTTAGGTTCAGGCAGGGACTTGTGATGGGTAGGATCAGGATAAGTCTCCAGGAAATGAATGTAAGTTAATGTAATGTCCCCAAAAGTCATGGAAACACACTGTGTGTGCGCATGGGGTTAGGGCACAGGTGTCGAACTCCAGGCCTCAAGTGTCCTGAGGGTTTTAGATGTGTTCTTGATCCAACACAGCTTATTTAATTGGCTATATTACCTCCTCAATATGTCTTGGAGTTTTCCAGAAGCCTGGTAATGAACTAATCATTTGATTCAGCCGGGAGAGGCAGCGGCGATGGTGGCGCCCGAGGAGCCAGGATCCAGGATATTTAAAACCTCCAGGACACCGGCCCTCGAGGCCTGGAGTTCGACACCCCTGGGTTAGGGTCAAATGTTGGATGTATTTTGGTGTTTTATTGTTCTGTGTAATGTTTACATTGTTTATTTGTTGTTTATTTATTTGTTCATCCTTGTTGTACTAATAAAACTTATTATAGAATAACTTGGCGTTTTACTACCCTTGTCGTACAGTGTTGCCTCGAAGCAACAAACCAATATCTGCTTGGGGGGTGGCAGGGTGTCAAATTTTATGATTGATATACGATTAGGGACCCTAAAGCTCCCCCAAAATAGGGAGAAATATTTTTTCCCCAAAAATCAAAAAGTCATGCAGTAGAGGGTAAGATGATACATTAATAAACTTATCTGAACTCTAGAACAGCTGCTAAACTAAACTCTGGAGTATTCTCAGTTAAAAAACAAAGGCTTGACAGATTTGTTTTCATAGATTTTTTGATAAATCTTTACCTCTGTTAGTGGTTACTTCAGTTTGGATGTCTGCAGTTTTGTGTTTTCTATAGTATATTACTCCCAGTGCCAACAGCAGCAGGGACACAAGGGAAAAGGTGATGACAATCCACAGTAAGGTTTGAGGATTCGAATGGTGATTCAGGGGCTGATGACCAGATTCATAAGGCTCTGAAAAGATTGGAGAAATACTGACTGTACTATACACAAAACATTCACTTAAACTTTAGCATAAGTCAGTGGTTTGGGGTAACACTATTAATGGATGTCTCACCTATGACAGTCAGCCAGCTCTCAGAGGATTCTCCAACTCCAGAGATATTACATTTGTAAAGACCTTCATCAGATGCGGAAAAATTCTTGATGGTAATAAATCCTTTATAGCCAGTCTTGAATAAAAGTCCATTTTTATAGAACTCGGCCACGAGCCCAGTTGTATTTTTCTTTTTACAATACAGTGTCACATTGTCTCCCTTATTAGTAGGCGGAACAGGACTCTCCAAGATCACCATACCAGCTAAAAAATATGTAATTTAAATGAATGCTTTGTGTTACTGTTAGAAATATGGGACAAGTAAGAACCAAACTGTACATGTAGCTTAAATCTTTTATAATAATAAATTTAGTTATCATGAAAAAAAAAAATCTGCTCTGCATCATAGATTAAATATCAGGAAAACTATAATACTGCTGTGCTATGTCAAGGCATTTTTTTAATCATACTAAAGTATTTTACTTGATCAAAAATATTAACTACATTTTCTGTTTTCAACAGACCTGTCACAGAGATGTTGATTGTGTTGCTTTTGTGTCCCTCTTTATCTTCACACCAGTATGCTCCACTGTCTGCAGAAAATGCAGGATTAACAGTGCCAGAGCCTCTTGATGTCATCCAGTTTGATGCGTTTCTTGAAATGTCAATTTCCTTCACAGTCCTCAACACGGTCATATCAGTTGAGTTGTCAGTCTTGCAACTTAAATGAATGGACTCGTATTCAAAGAATTGAAGTCTTTTAGGAACAATATGAGGAAAGGATGCATCTGACACAGAAAAACAACACATTAACTTCAATGTTAGATAAAAAAATTATTGGAAGCTCCATTACTTTTTTTACTTTCGAAATGAGGCGATCTAAACAAAATGCAAATAAAATAGATTTTGTATATTTGTGCACATGTGAGCAATACTTCAACAATTACCTTAAATATGAACTATTGTATTATGACAATCCTTGTCATTTAGTTTGCCTTGACAATTACAGCCAGAATAGCTTTTGTTAACCCAACTTGATCTCTAATGATCTCAAATTAAATATTTTATGAAGAGAGCATGCTTGTAAAGAATGGACATTTCATTGAGGAACAAGGCCATTTTGTAAATGACTGTAGCTTACCTTCCTTTTCAGAACAATAGCTAAGCTGAGCTAGAGCAGTCAGCACCAGCTGCACATCAATTACTGGAGAGACAAAGAAAGATTGGTTTCAAATTCTCAGCTTCATAAATTGTGCTTTTTTTTTTAGTAACACTGCTCCAATATTTGTTTTCTTAACCTATTATCTATTACCTATTATCTAGCTCATCCCAGATAGTTCTGTAAGTTATTAAATTCACTAGAATTCTGTAGTGCGTAAGCTTTCCAAGTTAAAAAATAAATTATGTTATGGTAATTTCTCTGTTCTTTTTTTTCTATTGTATATACTGTATATATGTGTGTGTGTGCATGTGTATTTCAGATACCAAATGAATTACTCACTTAGTCTGATGCAGAGAGCCATGACCTTCATGTTGTGTTGCTGCGGCTTTTCTTTGTTAGTGTGTCAAAGCAGTCAGATATAACTGAGAACTTCCTCTTCCTGTCGGCCTATTTTAGTGATGCAATACCAAGTTTGAATTGATCCTAAAAATGCCTGTCTAAAACACAGACATAGACATAGACAGTCTTGAGAAAAAATGGTTACGGTCCCAAATGTACCCTGAAAAAAAAAGGATTGGCCATCTCTTTGATTTATGTAAGCATCTTGCGTGTATTCAACACAATTGCCTCATGCTTTAAAGTCAAGTGTAACTACATAATGTAGAAACTACATGATATAAGGGTAGATTAAATTTGTTCTTATCATGTTCGAGTGAAGTAAGTCAATAATATAGCAATGTTAAATCTCGCAACACTGCAAGTGATTTCATGTCGCACGCTTTGGATCGTGGTTTGAGGAAGGCATCCATCACAGTCAAGTCGAGCAGCCGCCTTTTCGGTGTACCGAAAAAAGGACACTGGGTGGTTGTTACATTTACAAAAGTCTAACTTGTAGTTTGAACAAAATAATTTCATGTTTCTATGGTGAGCGTGATTAAATCATGCAGGATCTGTAAGAAATTCAACAACTTAATTTGTTCTTTTTGAGATGACATGATACAATCTAGAGTGGTTAGTTGCTGGACTCACGGAATTCACAAGATCACATGAGATTTCAAACTGCAGGAAAATTACTGGAGTTGTAAGAGGAATTTTATTTATTTATTGTGGTTTAACCTGTCAAGGACAAAATGTACAGAAATCATAGCTGTCCTACATTCATTAAGCCTCAGTTGGTGGCATGGTGGTTAGTGCTGTTGCCTCACAGCAAGAAGGTCCTAGGTTAAAATCCACAATCTGGCTAGTTTGTAGTGAGTTCTCTATGGGTATTCTGGTTTCCTCCCACAGTTAAACATCATGCAATCAGAGCCCCCCTGCAACCCGGATAAAGATAGATAAAGATAAAAATAGGAGGATGGTAGTCGTTGTAAATCCGTTCTATTTTTATGTTAATCAGACTCTAGACGTTGTTGAACATTATGTAATATGAAGACAACATGCAGTATTTAAGTGACCAAGTAGTATTGGGGTAAAAGTTATTGAATAGTTTTGGAATAAAATGACAAAATTGTGAAGGATTAAAATATTCCAACAGTTCAATTTACTTCATCTAAACATGTTTCAATCATGTTTCATCGACACCAAATGCACAGGTTGTGGCGGGGCGTGGCCTGCGGTGCCGTGCAGAGGAGGCGGACGCACCTGCACGGCATCCGCAATCACGGAATATTGTACTGGGTCCTGTGGTTGTGTTGTTGTGATAGTGTTGAGCGGGCAGCGGGAGAGCTGCAGCTCTGTGAGTATTGTGGACAGCAACCGTCAAAGCTTCAATAAAAAGCATCAAAATGCCACTGGGTCTGCCGTGTATGTTTACAGTGGTGCCGAAACCCAGGACGGGAGGCACGGCAGAGCCAGGAGTGGGCCAGCAGAGGGAGGAGCTGGCGAGGATGGTGGCTGAGCTGGTGACCACGCAGCAGGAGCAGGCGGCGGTGTGGCGCCGCTGGCGTGAAGAGCTGCAGGACCAGACTAAACGCCACCTGCAGAGGATGGAGAATCTGGCGGCGCTGATCCGGTCCTGCACCACCACCACCCCCGGCGCTCCCCAATGGCGCTGGAGTGGAGGAGATCCAGTCCGTGCAGGCGCCCGTGCCGGCCCCCGGGTTGCGACCAGCTAGCACGCAGCCTGCCACAGCGCCTGTCCCCACACCTCGCGTGGGAGCCGCTGGGGCTCTGCAGGGCCCGGTGTCCGTTCCTGTGCCCCGGAAGAAGGCGGCGGCGATGGCGGCGCCCGAGGAGCCGCTCCAGCCGGGAGAGGCAGCGGCGATGGTGGCGCCCGAGGAGCCGCTCCAGCCGAGAGAGGCAGCGGCGATGGTGGCGCCCGAGGAGCCGCTCCAGCCGAGAGAGGCAGCGGCGATGGCGGCGCCCGAGGAGCCGCTCCAGCCGGGAGAGGCAGCGGCGATGGCGGCGCCCAAGAAGCCGCTCCAGCCGGGAGAGGCAGCGCCGGAGGCGCAGCGAGGGGAGCGTGAGCTGCTCCCACCGGGAGGGGCGGAGAAGCCGCGGGATAAGTCGGTGGTGCCCGTGCTAAGGGAGTCCGCGCCACCGAAACCCGAGCTTAGCGGGGTGAGCAGAGTGGCCTCACCTCCACCAGAGGCCGGTGCCTGCCGGACATCTGCCCAGCCGCCTGCGAGCCGGGGCGCACGACCGTACCGACCGCGCCGCGTCCACCTGCCACGTGGCCGACCTCCGGACCAGCTTCGCCGACGCTGCTGGGTTCGCGGGCGGCCACCTGAACCCACAACTCCCCGTCGCTTGGCCAGGGCCCGGGGGCGCCGACGGTCCGGGCTGATCCCCTCTCCCGCTCGCGGGGGGGGGAGTACGTTCGGCCGGATGGTTCCCCGGCCTCAGTCAGGTGATGGGGGTATGTGGCGGGGCGTGGCCTGCGGTGCCGTGCAGAGGAGGCGGATGCACCTGCACGGCATCCGCAATCACGCCCCGCCAAATTAAATATTGTACTGGGTCCTGTGGTTGTGTTGTTGTGATAGTGTTGAGCGGGCAGCGGGAGAGCTGCAGCTCTTTGAGTATTGTGGACAGCAACCGTCAAAGCTTCAATAAAAAGCATCAAAATGCCACTGGGTCTGCTGTGTATGTTTACACAGGTTTATTGAATATGAATAAGTTGTGTTGATTTAACTAAGTTGTTTAAGTTTCTGCCAAAGCAAAACAATTGTGTGCAACCTATGTCCTCTATTGAATTAAGTAAATCCAATATGCTCTTTTTTTCAGCGTAAAAGTAGTAAGAGTTCAGTTTTACTATCTGTATAATTGTAAATATGCCAATTAGTGGATCACCTGCACTACCTCTTGAGCTATGGGAGTGAAGTCATTCAAGAAACCAGTTTGGGATGATTTGAGCTTTGTGACATGATGTGCTACCATGGTGGAAGCAGTCATCAGAAGATGGGTACATGGTGGCCATAAAGGGACAGCAACAATGTGTAAGTAGGCTATAATGTTGAAATGATGCTCAATTGGCAGTAAGGGCCCCAAACTGCACTGAAAGGCAGGATGGATCAGTGCCTTTGTGTAGTTTTCTGTCAAATTCTAACCCCACCATCTGAATTTTCCATTGCCTAACTTTGGCGAGTCCTTGTGAATTATAGCCTCAGTTTCTTATTAGCTTTTTATAAACTGCCACTTAGTGTGGTCTTTTGCTGCAGTAGTCGATTATCTTCTAGGTTTGATGTGCTGTCTTGTGTGTTCAGAGCCGCTCTTTTGGATACCTTTATGGTAACAAGTTTTTAAATTACTTTTATGTTCCTATTATTTTGAAGGTATCTGGCTATTCTCTTGATATTTTCTCTGTAGAGATGATTGAGTGGTAAAATCCCAGTAGATCTTAGTTTTTGAAATAATCAGACTACCCTGTCTAGGTCCAAAAAACATTCTCATACTTAATTTACTTCAGCAGGGGTCCTGATCATGTCTAGATGTCTAAATGTATTTTATTGTTGGCATGTGAATAGTTTATTAAATATTTCTGTTGAACAGGTGCCCCTTACTTATCTGTACTGATGTATAAGGCGCTATTGTATGTGTTTAGAGTCTGATGAAGTTTTCTTTTGTATTTTTCTTACAGAGTTTAAAAGAGGCTGTGATGACCCACTCGACCCATGTGGCATGTCTTGTTTAAGGCATTGAAGGGATGGAGTGGCTGATTCCCATTTAGTGACAATCGCAACAGGGCCCAGTGTTGCTACAGTTACAGTTAAAGTACACTGTAAAAGCCTTCAGAGCTCGGTCGCTGGGTGGCGCTTTTGTTTTTTTTTTTTGGTTTTCTTTGGTTTGGTTTTGCACTAAATAACATTACTTACATCATTCTTCCACCCCTGAACTCATCTACACAACTGATTGTACTGACTACAAATGCCATGGTTTGTGTAAGGTTTTTCTTATTTAAAATAAATTATTTTTTGAATAATACTTGTATGCATGGCCGTGTGGCACAGCGTGTTACACGTAGGAGCTTGTCCATCTAAATTTGATTTATTTGTGAGCATTTTGGGTTTTGTTGGTGTGGACTTATTGCCAGGATGGTAGGTTTTGTGCAAAGTGGATTGTTTGACAGCTGGGCAGGTGGGAGCTATTGGCAGTTCAGTGTGGTGGGTTTTTGTGTGGAGTCTCCCTCGGTAAGGATAGCAGCATTGTCTGTTTGGACTCATTGGTTTTTAGTTTTAGTTTTTTGTTTTTGTGTAATATGCGGTCAGAGCATTTTGCTTGTGGACAAGTCTAGAGCTGTTAGATGAGTAACCAGCTTGCTTGGGGCCTAACCGTGTTACTGGGTTGAGTGTTTAAAGAGCCAATCGCTGATCTGCATGAAGACAAATGTTCATGGTATAGATAAGTTGGGATAGGCAGGTAAGTACAGGGCGGATTTTCAGTTACTGAGGGATTTTCGTCTTTTTATTGACCAGGGACAACACTGTTTTTTGACTTTGTGTTTTTTCCTCCTGTACCTTAAAGAGTCAGTGCAGGAATAGAGGAATTTTTTGCTGTGCCATGTAAAAATTTCCTGATCGTTGAACTAAAAACAGCTTTTGAGAGTTGCAGACAAGTATCAACTTGTTTTGAGTGGTCTTGGTGATTAATGAAGTATTATTTAAAAAAGAAACAAACAAACAAACAAAAACTGTAAATAAGTTACAGTTGGTTGAAAAAGGAGTGTTGGGCAAAAGGGAGTGATTAATACTGCCACCTGGTGTTTAACCCAGAAAGTTTTTTGAGCAGCATATCTAGTGAAAATATTTTAATCTACATGATGATAATTTACTTGGTTTAGTATAAAATAAAAACAACACTACCCTAATTTTATTCTAAAACGAACATAATTTTACGGTGAAGAGAATTATAAATAGAAGAAAAATTAACTTTATTTCACTCATTATTTAACTGTATTACAATCATTCACTACAAAGTTTTAAAGATACAATAAATAAATCAGAAATTACTTTTTTTTTATTTTAACAGCCACCTTTATTGTTCAGAGGAAACAGTATGGTACAAGATAAAAACTGGAAGCACCATGACTGTATGACACCTGTAAATCAAATGCTTTACAACAGAAAAGCTTTTTGACATAAATTACATGAGGTCCATCTCTTGTACACAGAACTTGAAAAACATTAAAATGCTCATTGAGACAAACTGTTTGCAGTGCAAAAGTAATCAACAATAACCTCTCATCCTTCACAACAACACGCTAGATCATGTGAAAAACTGACATTTCATAATGGACTTTATACAAATGTAGCGCCCCGGACTGTGTACTCCACTATAGCCGGGTGCACCCTGAGTTCTAGTTATCTTAAACTTACTTAGTTGCCCTCAGTGCAAGTTCCCCTGATTTACACACATATAACACACAGATACACTTTTATCTTACTTTGAACTATAGATAAGAAACAGTACCAGACACAAGATCTTCTGTTTAAACCAAGCAGGTTTACTGAATGAACTGGTAAACACCCAATAAATCAATAAAGTAAGAAGTCTCTTGCAATGATAAAATATAACAATAATAACAGTTACACAGTTCTTTACTGTAATGGGCCCCACACACACACACACTCTCACACCACCCAGTTTCCCAAGTCTCCTCGGTGCAGGCCTGGATCGATGCTAGGGTGCGTAGGAACCAACGGTCCTAAAAGAAAACAAAATGGTGCTCCTACCTGGAAACCTTAGTCTTTTGTCCACAATACACTCACGGCACGCCGAGAGGTCCGTTCCTTAGGTCGCTGAGCTGCACGCTTACTCCTTTTAAGCAGCAAACCTGATAGGCCCGCCTTGGCAGTCAGTAGCCTCCCACTCCGTGCAGGTCAGGTGACGCCCAGTGAAGTCCGCCTTTAGGGGTAACTCCGATTAGCCAAGTTAGCACGCCGCTAACTAGGGATATTTCGAGGCAACAGTGCAAACCAGTCCGGGCCGCACCACCTCACAGTCACGCTCTGTTACTCAGCCGTCGGCTCCGCTCCTCTGTCTCTCCTTCCGCTCACTTCCTTTCAAAGTAAAAGCACCTAAACACACTTCCTTATCACTACTACAACAACAACTACTACCAACACAGTAAAATCAACAACAGAACTATTCAGATATATCCAACTGGAAATAAAACTTAGCCCCATAAAATATACCCGGGCTACACAAACAACTAAATCTGCACCATAAATATTCCCATGGTGTTTTGCCCATCTAACATTTAACACCTTGGTGTTGATTGGTAGCTGAAGAGTCTCTGTAATTTCACAGCCCCAGTCCAAAGCAAATACCAGTGCTGATAATTTGGACAAACTAAGTCTCCAAAGATGAGTGGTAGATGCCGAAGTAAACACCAGGACTGGATGGCATTTAACCCCAAGTCATTTGAGTCCTCTCCCAACTTCACTGTAGGTGGTTTGTTGTTTTCTTCCATGTAGCCATAGTTAAAGCTCTTAACTCGCCCGAGCTCTTAGTGGAAACTGATTGCTGAGACGACCCTGCAGTTCCCATGTGACACAGGTTGTGCTGGCTTCTTAGTTTCCTGGGGTCCAGAGTCAGCTGAGGGCTGAAACCCAGCCTCTGGGAAGGCCCTGGAGAGAGTGACAGTCTCTAAAAAGGCTAGCCTTTGGGAAGCAGCTAAAGCCTTCATAGTATTAGTTCCCTGTGGGAATGAGTGGGCGAAAAACAGTCCTTTAAATTCACAGTCCCAATTATTATTACCCCCGGGTAAGAAGGAGCAACACCAAAAGAGTCTTTCTTATCCATAGGATGTGGCCTCGGAGAAAACAGTCTTTGAATGTGCAATTTCAGAACTTGCAGACTCAGAGATGCTAGACCCAGAGTTTACAGATACTGAAAAGTTATTTTCAGGGTTGACAAACTCTAGAGGAGCTAGGTCAGCTGCCATACAAACAGTGTTTGAGTTGGTTTCTACTGAGCAAACTATGCTTAAACCTTCAGAGCAGTAATAACACAAACACTAAATCCTCCTTCTCCTGTGCTGTTTTGTAGCAGTGTCTACACCTGAGACTGTCACCTGTCTGTCTGTCCTGCACTCTCTCTCTGTTTCTTTCTCTCTGACTGTGGAATAAAAGTATGAACATGTATTTATAAGTTACACTTGTGTTTGAATTCTGCAGCTTATCACACATTTGATTTCCATGTGTGACGACTGCAAGTGTCCAGAGTGAGGACAGACTGAGGGACCCACTGCTGCACATCATCTGTGACGCTTTGCACCCCTGATGATCCACCAGGACAAACTCAGCAGTGTGTGAGGAAGAGGAGGAGGAAGAGCCAGCAGCAGCTGACAGATGGAGAGAATAGACAGACTGTTCCCTGTTTGTGAAGGACTGCTAGAAAAGTTTAGAATAACTAATTGTCTGTCCTGAATCAGCCTTATTAGGTAATGTTCAAATAATTTGATCATTCCAGTGTTTTCAGTGTGGGAGAAAGTACTCAGGGCCTTCAAGTTACACACTATGAAAGGCAGCAACAAGTTTAACATTCAGAAACCTAAAGTATGTATCAGCAGCAGAATGGACCTAAAAATAAATGTTTGTTTCAATTCTATGAAGCTTTGAGTATTTGGGATTAGTAGCACTGCTGTGTTTGTTGCATCATATTGCTGTAATTGTTTATATGCTTTATATATTCTGAGGCAAGTTGATCTATAGTGTTACATCATATTCTATAAGGATGTTATGTGTTTGTGTACTTTCTGCCCAGTTTGACCCATTTAGCAGAAGTCAGCCTGTTTAAGGCTCTGATATCTATTCTGTATGACTTAAAGCAGTTATGACATGGTCTGATTTTCTCACCCAATAAAGGAATCTTTAATATATCAGTCTACTCTTCATTTTATCAGAAACAGTTATCACAGCTCATACATTTTCTTTTTAGTAACGGAGTAACGGAATACATGTACCGCCGTTACATATTTAAAATACAAAATATGAGTAACTGTATTCCATTACAGTTAACGTTTAAAAAGCTGGTATTCAGAATACAGTTACTTTGTTGAAATAAAGGGCTTACACGGCGGTATTTTCCTGTTTCATATGTTCGGCTATGCCCTCTCTATTTTTGGTTTCCACGCCCCAAACAAAACACGCATTAAGAGGCTCTAATGCCTGTGTCTCAATCTCGCGGCCCATGTCACCTCTACTTGCAGCCCGCATAATGATGTGAAGAAATATTTTAAAAAAATATTCACAAAAATGATTTAATATGAATGCAATAGGCAGAGTGTTACAGGTATAGCCCTAAAGAATGTAACTTCATGGGCAATGTAGTCTGCAGGGAGAATGGACTGCCATACCCGTTATGTGTCTGTGAGCGAGGGAGGGAGAAAAAGGAAAAGTACGAGCTGTCATCGAGCAGAAACGGGAGCTGGAAGCATGTAAATATAATAATAACCACTGCAGCCAAATACAGTGCCTGACGAGCCCAGTTGTAAGTACGCTATTAAGACTCGACTGTACACTGTGTTCGTGTTTTCCTCCGAAACAATAAGTTCCGTTGGAGCAGCCTTTCAATGCCTCTCTGTCTCTCGCTAGCAAACTTGACCCACACAACAAAGTAAAGCTAGTTTTCAGCTACGAGCCCAACACAAACCCAACGTATTAGCCAGAGGTCCCTATACAACGGTTTGGAGCCGCGGACCTGTTTTATATATGCGCGGAATAGTTTTCTATATGAGATCGCTGCAAAAAGTGCAGCCTTACCTAATGTCCACCCTACTGTTACTCATTTTATATTAACATTTAAAAATCTAGTCAGTATTGGTATGGCGAGTAACCTTCAGTAAAAGTCATAATTCACACAGCAACAGGACATTCATGTAGTTGTAAAAAGCACGATAATATAATAGGTATTCCAAAGTATTCAGAATAAGTTACTGTCATTGAGTAACGTAACGGAATACATTATAAAATACATTTTGGGGCATGTATTCTGTAATCTATAGTGGAATACATTTTAAAAGTAACCTTCCCAACACTGCTTATATCTGATAAATCTATATATACACTGTCAAAGATACTTGTCTTTGAATGGAGTTTTAAGGTGATAGGAAATATAAATAACTGAAACTTGAATTTTTACTAAAGCTCAGTATTTGACACAGAATTCAAGTTCACTGCTTTAACCCTTTAAAACCGGTCAGAGCAGGCACGCTCCGTTTTGCACAACTACTTTTAAATCCTTGTAGAACCGCAACCACGTAAGCTAGCGCAATAATTTTTTTTCCATATGAAACCGGAGGAGTTGTACTTACATCTTATGCCATCAGCTTGTCCTAGGTCACAGTTTCCTTCCACATATAGCTTTGCAAAAACTGCATAAAAAGCGCTTGCATCAAAAAAAACCTTAATATTCCAGAAACACGCTTTGCCGATCCGATCGGCTGTTTGTAACACTTCCTACGTTGGAATAGACGTCAGCGTGAACTATCCATGTCCGCAATTACCTGCCCGAAACCGGAAGTGACGTCATTTTCGCGGAAATGTAGTATTTTACCATCAGGGCCTCATGAGCCTATACTTGTGTTTTTAAAACTTATGTTTGATTTTATGACTTTCTGTGTCGTTTCTGGGATGCTTAGAACTCAAATTGCACTGCTGGAAATAGTTTGTTTTGTTGCATATGCTGTTTTTTTGCAAATTTGCATTATAATATTTATTTTCGTTTTTCCTGCAGTGTATAAAAATTGGTGTATTTCAAAAATAAAACTATGAAGACACTCAAAATAAATTTCCTGTGGTGGGAAACTATTTTTTATTTACAGTTTTGAGGGATAAGCCTCTTAAATTTCTCTAACTAGAAATATATGTTAAAAAAACAAAAACGATTTCAAATTTTTTTGTAGTTTATTGCACTTTCTTGCAATTTATGTAATTTCCATGCACTTAATGCATACATATTATTAAAATTTGGGCTATAATGGTTGTATTGATGTATAGCAACTTGAAATGCTCCCAACATGTAAAAGTATAATATAAGCTCTGGTGGACTTAGTTCTATGGTAGGTCTTAAAGGGTTAATAACTTATAATGATTAATGTAATAATAACTTTAATATTGGCCATATTATATTTACATTACCAGAGTGAGAGAATTTAGTCTCATGAACAAGATTAGCTAATTGTTATTTACTAGCTAATCTTAAAATGACTGTTCAGTACAGAAATGAAGCCCAACAATCATGTTTTTACAGTCCCATGGTCTCAGCCTCAGATACTTATCAAATCAAACAAACCTGAGCAGCGTGAAGGAGGCTAGGCCATCCTATTTCACATGCCTCTGACTTCCGGCCTTTTCGGTCTTCGGAAGACCCGGCCCACATAGACTGCTAATGCCGGGTCCACTGAAGGATGCAGACCCTGAATTGGGACACAGCTACAGCCTAGGAGTCTACCCCAACTACTACAATAGTAGCCCCCCCTCCCCCCCAGTGGTGGTATACCACAATAAGAGTTGTTACAATGGCTGAACCGTGACGAGACAGGGAGGCTGCAAAACAGTGACATCAGACACAGACTTTCAAAGTAAAACAGGAAATACACAAACTGAACTCAGAGACACGATACTGACAGAGTATAGAGGGAACACACAGGCAGGCATGACTAGACACTAAACAGAGGGAGCACACTAGAACATAAGAAAATAATATTTAACACAAAACACTGGGTCAAATGACCGAGGACCGTGACACAGTTATTTTTTCACAAAGGACGAAGGTACGTTTGGATAACTTTTCTCCCTTAATCAATAAAATCATCATTTAAAGCCGTATTTTATTTTTACTCAGGCTATCTTTATCTAATATCAATATTTGGTTGATGGTCAGAAACATGCACGTGTGACAAATATACAAAACACTAGGAAATCACTGTATATCCTTTACCAAAAAGGAAAATTTTAAGCCTAATTTTAAAAGTAGAGAGGGTGGGGCACCCTCCAGATCATACCCAAGATACCTGCATATTAGGGTACAAGTATTCCCACTACAGCTGAGGGGGCGAGCTGTAGTGTACCAATTTCAATTGTACCAATTTGAGAGTAAAACAGAGTCGAGCCGCTCTCCAGGAGGATGATTCCAAAATCCAAGCTGTTCATTAACTACATCTAACTGATATTCAATGATTTTAGACACTGCCCCCAGGAACATAGCTCCTCTGATCAGTAGGAGCCTATTGCTATTGTACTATACAAGAAAATAGAGGAAGAACTGCATTAACTGCTGTTATGAGATTTTATTACTTGCTATTACTGATATCCAGAAGTTTTATTTATTTGTTTTATTTAATTTTAGTAAGTGTTTCACTGTTAATTTGTTTTGGGTGTGTGTGCATGCGTGTGTGTGTGTGTGTGTGTAGGAGTGCATCTAATTCAGTAGTCCAAGGCCAGTGACAATAAAACTGGGTGAACACACCCTTTTCAGTTACCACTGAGCAGGGTTAAAGTACAATGCATTGTATTTGAGGATATATATATATAGTGTGCTCAACACTGCACCCTAAACTGAGCGAAGCTTTCATACATCTATCAGGTATGTAGATGTTAACATAAAATGTTTTGTTTTTTTGTGTTTTGTTTTTTTAATTTCTTGTGGCAATGGGAAAATGTAATTACTAGAAATATCTGTCTATACAATTTTGGTAGTTTCACATTAAACTATAAAACAAAGACCCTAGCTGGACTTTGAACTTTGCTTTTACTGATAAAATTGTACTTAGATTCAAGGCACAGTTTTAGGAAAAACGAATTCTTTCAATACTTCTCTCTTGTATTGTTGTGCACTATTGTACTTTTCACCCACGTGATTTAGTCTCATCCATTATTACTGAATCAGTGTCATGAACGCGCGAGTGATAAGTCTTCCATTTACATTTTTTCTGTCTTTTTTTTACCGTGGGAAAGTAACAGTTGTTTATTGGTGATATATATATATATATTAAATCCCTTTTAAATAAATGTGGTATTAAAGGGGTAGGAAACTATGTTTGAGATGATATATTGAAGCTGAATGTATAGTCAAATTATAGTTATCTAACTATAACCAAATTCATTTTTAACTAAAAGATAATCTGTTTTGTGCATCTCTTTTTAGTTTAATACATAAAGAGAAAGCTGGGATGGACAATAAAGAACTTCATCTTTCATTAAAATGTTACAAGAAACAGAAAACACAGCAAGAGGAAGAGGTAATGAAAAAGGAAAAGACAGAATGTAGCTATCATAGACTTTTGTTTAGTTTTTTAAGAAAAAAGGCACTCCTCAGTTTGATGAAATTTTATGTAAAATCTTTTATCAGACTGATAGAGAGAGAATGCAGAATTTTATTCAGTCCTTTTGTTTTTATTTTTAATATTTTGTGTGTCTTGATGTCTTAACCTAAAAGACTAGGGCACCCAGAAAAGATAAATACACTGTTCCAGTGTTTAGATGTATACAAGTGTGTATAAACTTGTTATTTTTCTGCTGTTTTTGTTGTTTATTTATTTAGTTTTGGCTCTAGTTTTTATGAGGTGCATTGCAACATCTGATGTTGTTTAAAAATTTTGGGATACTTGGATCTTTGAAACCTTTATTTTATCTAAAGGATGGATTTTCTCTTAATTTTGTCATCAATGGCTTCAATGGATCGCTTTCCCCCCTCACTCTCATCTTCATTACCATGTGCATCTGTATATCAACTTGTGGAGGTGAGTTATCCATGAAACCAGTAATACATTACAAAGATATACATTTTTAAGGGTGGTGTCCGGATGAGTCTTACTCTATCAAAAGCTTTAGGTGAGTTAAAAACTCTAAGCTGCCATTTCTCTGACTAATTACAGTCAATTTAGGTGATCTAAAAGCTTATATATGGCAAATGTATTATTTGGATTATTCACAAGAGCTAAATTCTAAAATTATACTAAATATAATAATATTATATGTCTATCTCCAAAACGATAAGTGCCTTATTTTATCTGTTGTAATATGAAAGGAATTCCCTCCAAGCTATTATGTCTGCCACTTTCACAGGCGAAGAGATGGCCTCATCTGACATCGAAACAGCATCAGGTAAGTGAGTACTTCAGTAAACTCAGCTAATAGGCAAACCGACAGAGTTAGAGATGAAAAAAAAAATGTTGTTAATCAGACACAATTTAAACATGTTTTTCATCTACCGAGAAAATAAGCCATAGAACCAAATCGTCAGAACTCAGTTATCATTAAATTCGTTCGTGCATCATTTCCCTCTGTAGGGTTTAAACTGGGATGAGGTGCATTGTATCCCATGCAATAATTCTTATTACTGTTTAAATGTCATGATTGTTGTTTTGTTTTTGTTTTGTTTTTGTTATCTCATTGTATTTTCTGTTATTATGCTATATTTGAAGGCTACAAAACAACCCCAAATGACTGGTCATTATTCACACCCAGCAGAGTGCTATTAGGTAAGCAACTGCATGCACTTAACATTTTCTTGTGGCTCTCTTCAGTGTAATTATATTTCAACTACAACAAGCTGACTACTTTGCTCTTAGATTTATGATGTTAACAATAATTGGTGAGTTGTGCAGATGCATGAAATGTCATGATCCTGTATGTGTGACCCAGCATCCAATAAGCATCCAACTTATTGGATTTCCAAGTTTGTGTGTTATGAGTTCTATGGTTGGTTAATGTTTATATAGTTTCTTCAAGTCGTCTTTGTGATATATTTAGCCTTATTTTGTCATACATCACGTTTGAGTAATTCCCCCTTAGAGTTTCCCCTAGCATCTAGTTTCCTATGTTAGTTATTAATGTCTCCCTGTGAAGTCCGCCTTGTCTCCACGTTTTGTTTTTTTGCCCTTTTCCTTTGTCATGTCTCTGTTTCTCCCTAGCTGTCTGTTGCTCTCTCAGCTCAGTCATGTCTCCTTCTGGGCTGTGTTCTTTTCCCCAAATCTGTTGTCTCCATGTTTGTTTTATACCCAGTTCCAGTATCTAGGTCACTTGTCTTAGTCATGGTCTCGCCTCTGTGTGCACTCCCCAAGATTCCCTAAGTGTAGCCAGTTGTGTCTGTTAACTATGTAAATTCTCTGTCTCCGTGTGCTCTCTGTTGCTCTCGCTCTCTCACTTTCCTCCTGCATCAGGCTGAGTGTCTTAGTCTGCGTCTTAATGTGTTTCCTGCCTTATTTTGACAGTTCATCGTCTCATGTGCGTTGTGTTTAGTTTCACTTTACCTATCTCATCATGCCTGATTTGTTCCCAGCTGCCTCGACTTTCTTGAGTGTTTATATATTGTCCTAGTCTCTCTTTGTCCAGTTTGTCCTTTTGCCTTGCTTTCAGTTGTATGCAAATGTCTGCATTTGTGTTAAACACAATCTGTGCCCGGTCACGACATGAAAACTGGAGCTCACATTACTGCTTTTCAAACTGACTGACGAACTGTGTATTAAAATATTGTTTGTCACTTAAAAAAATACATCAAATATTTTTTTCTTTTTTTTTTAAAGATTAAACCAAGTTTTGTTTCTTTTATTTCATCTTAGCTGTTGTTGCAACCATTGTTTTGGTTCTTGCTGGATTTGCTTGTTCTGCTTGTTGCAAAAATGGGTCCACAGGTAAGAGACAGCTGTTTAACTGTTACAATTCATGTTATGATTTCTAGCAATTTTAATAAATCTATAGAAAAAAAATCCTTAACAGAAACAGTGGAAATAATTAATCGAAACCGCAGTCATATGTATCTGTAGTAGCATTCAGTGTATCATTATCATTGTTATTATTTTTATTTGGTTACGCTTTATTTGTATTAATGAGTTTGGTTTGGCCGCTGCTATTGCCACATATAATTTCCAGACAACATAAAACAATATTATTGCCAAGCTTCTGAAAGGCAAAATAAATACACGTGAGTCATATAATAATAATGGAGTGCCTCAAAGACCCTCAAAGCACTTTACAATTCCACTATTCATTCACTCACTGGTAGAGGCAAGCTACAGTTGTAGCCACAGCTGCCCTGTAATAACAAACAGGAGAAATATATGCAAACTACAGGAACATTTAGAAAACAAAAGAAAGGCACACATTGGAGAAAAAAAGCACTTGGAAGGAGTGCAAAATTAATAGAGGCTAAGGCTAAGTTCTGCAGCTTGTATCTGAAGCTGACTTTCTCTCACAACCTCACAGACCCCCCTGACAACATAGTGCCCGTTGTTGCGATTCTTTGCACATATGTTGGTGTACTTATTATTACCTTTAAACTGCTGTTCTTTTGCTATTGGCTTACTTTATTCTTGGCTACATCATCCCTTACTACCCAGTACACAACCGCTGATATTAGATGTAATAAACAACAAACTGAAATGAATGATTTGGCTGCAGATTGGTATTTTGTCACCAATATCCAATCCAACTTTCTATGTTAGGATGGGACCGATATCCCAACGATTCCAATATCAAATTGGTGCATCTTTTATGTTGGGTTTTGTCTTTTTATCATTTCTTAACTCTGTGCAGACATCATCAATATCACTATGTCTCTGTATATATTAAAAACCACACATTTCCAGTCCAATTTTTACATGTTGCATTTTTATATTCAGTTTGTTATGATAACTATATCACACATATATTTCAGAATCAAGGGAATCAGCACCGGCAGAGACAGGAGAAGATCGTCCATTAGCTTGTGCTGTAGAAGTGCCACAAGATGAAGACAAAAAGAAAACTGCTTGTGAGTTCAAGCAGTTTTATATATGGAAAGATTTCCAATACAGTTTGGTAATATTTAACAGATTGTATACATTTATGTTAAATTATTTTAAAATTAATGTTAAGCTTATTTCTCTAGGCACCATTAATAATTAAATTAACTGCTTTCTTGAAATATTTCTAATAACTGTCTTTCTTATGGCGCAACAGTGTCTCAGCCCCATTTGGACCAAAATTAGCAGTGTGTGTGTGTGTGTCTGTGTGTGTGTGTGTGTGTATAGTGACTTGATAAAGTATTCATACCGCTTAAACCTTTACAAATTTTGTGACCTTACAACCACAAACTTCAGTGTTTTTTATTGAGATTTTCTGTGATAGACCAACACAAAGCAGCACATAAGATACGGGTTAGCAAAGGAGTATGGCCTGAGGACAGGTAGGAAGATGACAAGCAAAAAACAGAAATCAGGAGTGAGCCAGAGTGGGGAAGGGTATCAGTAGGTAGCCAGGTGGGGAATTGAGATTGTGTGGAATGAAACCAGGAGTGTCAATCCAGAGGGTGCTGAACAATCCAATATAGTGCGGACAAACGGGCAGGCAGATGGTGAGTAACAATCCTGTTCCAACAGCCAGTGAGCAGGTAGTCTAGTGTGCAGAGGGTTCTAACTGCAAAAAGTTGAGGACTGGGAAGATCCAAAACTGCAAGGAGCACAAGGAGAAGCGACACTGGCCTTAAGTATTCCTCTGCCCCAGATTTTGACCAGGTTTGGCTGCTGGAAACTGCAGAGGACCCCGGTGCAGAGGCAATGTCATGACCAAACCTGGCAAGACTCCTCCAGGCCCCTGATAATTTTAAGCAAATACAAATCTGAATGTGTGGCATGCGTTTGTATTCAGCCTCCTGTACTCCAATGATCCTAATAAAAAAACAGTGCTCATTTGAACTCCTCTCAAGGAGCACTGTTCAATCCATCGAAATCCAAAAATGGAAAAAGTATGCTACAACTGCAAACCCTACCTAAACTGACAGACTGAACAAAAAGAGCACTGGTCAGAGAAGCTTTCCAGAGGCAGATGGTCACTCTGGAGGAGCTGCAGATTTCCATAGCTCAGGTGGGAGAATCTGTCCACAGGACAACTGCAAGTTGTGTATTCCACAAATCTGGCCTATATGGAAAAGTGGCAAGAGTCATTGTTGACAGAAAGATATAAAAAGTCATGTTTGGAGTTTGCCAGGAGCCATGTAGGGGACACAGTAAACATGTGGAAGAAGGTACTCTGGTCAGACAATGTCATGGTCCTGAGTCTGGTGACTCAGTGTGTTTGTTTTTGATTATTTATATTCTTTGCCTCTGTTAGTTTCTGGTTACACTTTAGTGATTTTTAGATCTTAGGTTTTGTACTCTTCCTCCTACATTTTTTTTTACTCTCTTTTTTACTCGTGTCCCTGTAAAAAACAGGGACACGAGTAAAAAACTGTTTTGTGTCCTCCGTTAATGTTTTCAGTTTTGCTTTCTCCACATCTCATTATGTTTGATTACTCCCAGCTGTGCTCTCCTGTTTTGTTTCATTTACTCATTACTCCTTTGTGTATTTAAACCCTGTGTTTTCCACTGCCCTTCATCACATCATACCCTCATCATGCTGTGTGTTTCCTCCATGTTTCTGGTAATGTTCTGGTTCTTGTGTTCCCAGTCTTCTAGTTTCCCACCTTCTAGTGGGGTGGCTGTGGCTCAGGTGGTAGAGCAAATCATCTACTGATTAGAAGGTTGGTGGTTCAATCCTTTGCTTCCTCCAGTCTGCCAAATATCCAAATATCCTACACCAGATACCAGATACCCCAAGTTGTTCTCTGATGAGTTCATCGGAGTGTGAATGTGTGTGAACACTGGTTAGATTGCACTAGAGTTTAGAAGTGCTTGTGTGAGGGTGAATGAGGCATGTTCTATACAGTGCTTTGAGTATTCTGGGAGAGTAGAAAAGCGCTATATAAAATCAGTCAGTTTACCATTAGTTTCCTTGTATCTCATGATAGAGGTTTTGTACCGGCTAAATAAAGCTGCCTCCCTGGGATATTCCTTGGATTTCATTGAGTCCTGCGTTTGGGTCCTTCATCCTGCCTGCTACGCAGCATAACATGACAGACCAGACCAAAGGTAAAGTTTTGGGACCAAAGCGCTAAGTGTGGCGGAAAAGTAACACTGCTCATTTCCCTGAACACACCATCCCCGCTGTGAAACATGGTGGTTGCAGCATCATGCTCTGGGGATGCTTTTCTTCAGCAGGGACAGGGAAGCTAGTCAGAGTTGATGGGAAGATGAATGGAGCTAAATACAGCACAATCCTATTGGAGGATGCAAGGGACTTGAGACTGGGAAGGAGATTCACCTTCCAACAGACAGTGACACTAAACATACATCAAAAGCTACAATGGAATAATTTAGATCAAATAATATTCATGTGTCAGAATTTCAGTCTCTAGATGTGCAATTTATGTGTAAGTTACTATATTTGTGTAAATGCATATATATATATATATATATATATATATATATATATATGTCCCTCATCCTATTCATGTAGCCCCTTCCGCCAGGGTTACTTGCGTAGTAGCATTCCAACAACGCCCTGTTTTCATCTCTTGCCCACCTTGCCTTCTTGTTCCAGTAGCCCACTTCTCACCAGGGTGCCCTGGTTCCTCAACACCTGACGCGGACCTTGTTGATCCGGGCGACGTGCCTTTATATTTATCTGTCTTGCTCATGTCTGCGGTAGGCTTGTTTAGCATAGGGGGTCTAGCCTTAGGACCCTTACTGGATACAGACGCCCCAGGCAGGAATCAAACTTGCGATCCTCTGCTCCAAAGGTATGTAGCGTAACCACTACGCTATCCAGCTGCTGTGCCGAATATGGCCTGGAAGTGCCGAGGTCAAAATGGGAGATCCCCCCAAGGGTGGTGGAGAATGACCGAGCTAAGATCCTGTGGGACTTCCAGATACAGACGGACAAAATGGTGGTGGCTAACCAACCGGACATAGTGGTGGTAGACAAACAGAAGAAGACGGCCGTAGTGTAGCGGCCGTAGTGTAGCGGCCGATGTAGCGGTTCTGAATGACAGCAACATCAGGAAGAAGGAACACGAGAAGCTCGAGAAATACCAAGGGCTCAGAGAAGACCTCGAGAGGATGTGGAGGGTGAAGGTGGTCCCCATGGTAATCGGAGCACTAGGTACAGTAGCTCCAAAGCCTGGCGAGTGGCTCCAGCAGATCCCGGGAACAACAGCGGAGATCTCTGTCCAGAAGAGCGCAGTCCTAGGAACAGCTAAGATACTGCGCAGGACCCTCAAGCTCCCAGGCCTCTGGTAGAGGACCCGAGCTTGAAGGATTGACTGCCCACTGGGGCGAGTGGGGAATTTTTATATTTATACAAATATATATACATATAAAAACACCCAGCACGCCCCTGCGGGCGGTTTATCCTTCAAGCTCGGGTCCTCTACCAGAGGCCTGGGAGCTTGAGGGTCCTGCGCAGTATCTTAGCTGTTCCCAGGACTGCACTCTTCTGGACAGAGATTTCCGATGTTATTCCCGGGATCTGCTGGAGCCACTCGCCTAGCTTGGGAGTCACCGCACCTAGTGCTCCGATTACCATGGGGACCACCATTACCTTCACCCTCCACATCCTCTCGAGCTCTTCTCTGAGCCCCTGGTATTTCTCCAGCTTCTCGTGTTCCTTCTTCCTGATATTGCTGTCATTCGGAACCGCTACATCGATCACTACGGCCGTCTTCTTCTGTTTGTCCAAACAGAAATAGACAAACAGAATATATATATATATATATATATATATATATATATATATATATATATATATATATAGTGTGTGTGTGTAAGTATATATAAAACAACAAAATTAATTACCAAATTAATTAATTGGTAACAAAATTATATATGCTATGTGTGTGTGTGTGTGTGTGCGTGTGTGTGTGTGTGTGTGTGTGTGTGTGTGTATAAGGATGTATGCCTACAACTTACTGATTTTAAAATGTCAAACAATAATATTGATGTGTGTTATGCAGTCATTATGTAGTGGATGTTATAACATGGCAGAGAAAAATGGAATGGCGATGAATCTGTTTGAGATACTATATTAAAGGCAACTACATATTGAAAACGTGTTGTCAAAATTAGAAAAACAGATATACAGAGTCTTGGAATGTCTTAAGTCCAACTGCAGTTGTAGACAGGTGTAGTTTTCTGTATGGTAAATAGTGTTATAGGCTTTCCTGTTGTCTTTGTGTGATGCTTATTTACTATATTGCCCTTCAAGAGTTTTCTTTCCCTGAGTTTGGAAAAAAGTCCTGAATTATACCTGTGATCTGTCCATGTTACACTTGAATCCAATTTGGGGTTTTTTAACATGTTTCTGTGTTGGATTGATGATAGGCTTGGAAAAGAAAAATGCAGTGATTAACACCCTGACGGAACTAAAGAAGGAGCTTGAGAAACACAGAGATCAACTTGCACAGCAGCTTGAAAGAATAGAGACCGGGAGAAATGAGAACAAGATGAAGCTTCGACAAGTGGAAAACACACCTGACTTTTTGAAAGAAAAAGATGACCTATTAAATGTCAAATCGAAACTAGATGACGAGCAGAGAACATATGGAAGTTTTGTGCTCGATGTGGACCAGATGCTACAGACAACAGAGACTCTACTTGTAAAAGTGATTTAGTTGATAATGTACAACAAAGATCACGCTGACTTTGTGTTTGACAAATGTTTTTAAATATGAAATTCTCATTTCTCAATTATTGAAGCTCTACTGAGCTTTCTTTGTGACAAAATAACAGAATTAATAATTAACTGTAACATAAGGCAGGTCAATCATCTACAATTTCTGTGCATGAAGAAAGAGTAAATTTATTTTTATGTTGTCTGTTTGTATTTTATGTCTGGGTATTGTAAAAAAAACTCCAATAAAAACTGTAAAAACCAAGCTGTTAATGGTTTACCAGCCTAGTGCTGCGCACACTGCACAGGCATCGATTGCCTTTCTTTAAAAAAAAAAGCATTATAAAAGGAATTCTATTCTATTATCTGGGCTAATTGCATTTGCACGAACTACAAATGCTAGTCACTTGGCTGTATGACTTGGTGTATGACTGATTTATTTGTAAAGTTGCATTAGTAGTCTTATCGTCTCATACCTTCATCTTTTGATTGTTAGTATAAAGAAATAACTACTCATTAGCTGTTTTGGTTTGTATGATCACTATAAATTACAACTGGGTTTCAGTTTTGTTTTTGGCTTGGTTTTTTTGGGTTGTTTTTTTCTAACTGACAAACAGACAACACTGTATGTTTCGAAGGTAAATCCATTTGCACAGGCGCTTTCACTTGGTGTTAACTCTCATTTATCTACTTTATTAAATCCAGTTCCTGTTGGAATGCACAAGTCACTTTTTTGTAGCTTAATTTGTGCAGGTCAATTAATGAATTAATAACTTTTACTTTTGTGTAGAGTTTGCATGGTCTCCCCATGTTTATCTGTGTTCTGTCCGAGTACTCCAGTTACTTCCCTCTTTCTGAAGACATGCAATTAAAGCAGTGGGGTGATTCTAAATTGCCCATAGGTGTGAATGTCTGTGCAAATGGTGGGAACTCCCACATGTAGGATACCATAGCAGAAAGAAGGTTTTCACTGATGAACAAGAGAAAGGATTAACAGAATACCTGATAAGGGCTGCAGATGCATTTTATGGACTGTGTCCACGTGAGGTAAGCAGATAGAAATTGCTAAAGGATAAGACAAGGGAAAGTTAGAAAATTGTAATGGTGGCAATTTAAAATGTAGTATATCATAAATATTAACATATTTGGTGATTAAAATTACAGGTAAAACAAATGGCATATCAGCTTGCAGTGAAACATGGATGCAAATATCCAAAATCATGGCTGGACCAGACTGGTTCTCAGCCTATATGAAAAGAAACCCAACTTTGTCCATTAGAAGTCCTGAGGCTACAAGTCTGGCACGGGCCACCAGTTTAAATGAAGACAGTTGTGCAATGTTTTTCAACAAACTTGATGAAGTGCTAAAGAGACACAACGTAACTGCAAATGACATATGGAATATTGATGAGACTGGCATAACAACTGTGCAAACCCCAGACAGAGTGATTGCAAAATGTGACACTAAACAAGTTGGGGCAATGACAACAGCAAAGAGATGTTCACTGGTCACCCTTATATGTGCAGTTAATCCAATTGGCAACACAATTCATCCAGTGTTTGTGTTCCCACGCATACGTTATGCACAACACTTTGTCTCCCAAAGAAGAGGCTGTGCCAGAAACAAGGCAAATCCACTCCCACAAATCTAACACAATCCAAGCTTTCAGCATCACGAAAGAAAAATCTGAAAATGAATAACACTGAACAGGACAACACATATTCCTAAGATGCTGATGAGAATTTCTGTATTGTGTGTATGAAGTGCCGTACATCTGTCCCCACTGTGATTCTGATGGTGACTAAAAACTTGACACAAACTCATAATTGATGAAGCTGGTGCACAACTACATATTTTTTAGCTTCATTATCATGTTCAAATGTTAGTGCAAGAGTTGCCCAGTGAGCCAATGAGGACAGACACAATGAAAGCCAAACAAAATTAATAAAATATATAGTTGTTAGAATATGTTCAAAAGCTATATTTTTGCACTCTGTCACACACACCTACACACTAACGCACGCTACAATTTAATAGCAGAGACGTAAATAATTTGCTTTGCATTTTGAATTCACTACCTTATAAGAGCTCCAAGCTACAGACAGAAATGTCAGAAATGTTACTACTATCCCTGGTCTCCCCTACTACAAAGATCTAATTTTTTTGAACTGGTCTCTCAAACATCTCTCAAATACTCCGTCTTTGAGTTTGTACCAGAAAATATATCACTATCTACCACTGGAGGAGTTGAGAAATAGCATTTTGTTTAAGTAAATGTATGTGGTTATGCATGATGTAAGTTGTAGGGAAGCACTAATGTAGCAAAATGTTCCACAGGTTACCCCTGTGGCGGCCATCTTGTTTTCCCAGTAAAGAAGAGGCCGGCCTCGGTTGCAGCTATTTTATAGGCCAGTCTGAATTGAGAAGGTGTGGTCTTAGAGTATTTAAAGCTGGCAGGAATTGGATTGCGGGCCATTTTGAGAAGTTGCTGTCTGTATGTGCAAGATCTTGGCAAGAGACTATAAAGTAGCGATGGCCAAATGAACAAATTCTCTTTATTTAAGAAGAGAATTTGTTCATCTGTGTGATGGCTGAGTCTCTTTCTTTTCGTGGAGATAATTTCTCCTGCCTTAAAGAAAATCCTCTCACATGGAACAGAAGAGGCTGGAGTGTACAGAAACTGGTAGAGATGCAAGTATACAGGCTTCCTGGGCCCCACAGACTATCAGCTCAAACAACTAAACAAATTCAATTGCTGCACATTTTGTATAATAAGATTTTAAGATTACATTAAATGTAAAGAGTCAAATGGAAGTCTATCTAAAGTTATTTAATGATATTTATATTATGAAAAGCAGATTCTTGACATTTTTCACGTTTTCAGATAAAATAAACACGCACAAAACAAAAACAAACAACAAGAACAGAAAGCTGGCAAACCCACCCGATTCACTAAAATCAACTAAAAATACTCCCACACAACAGAACCTCCTCTCTTCCACGCTGGCTCCAAATCTCTCAATGGAATGAAAAATGGTTCGCTTTCTGTCACCATCAAAACACTCCACAAATCCCGCGAATGATTCACTTCCTTATAAACCATTGAATCAGACACTGAATCAGTTATGTTCTAAATGAAGCTTCGGACATCACTGATCACGTGACTCTGGCCAAATGAATCAAGCCTCGACACAGTGCTTCTGAAGCAGTGTGTTGTTTTTTTTACACATGCACCGGAGCAAAGCTTCAAGCAGACCATCTACTATAAAGTAATTACTTCAGTTAAGATAGAGTGAAGTCTGATGTTTTCCTCACCACACCTCTCTGCGTAATATAATTTTCAATACCTTATCACACAGTCACACACACCACTACCACATTGAAACCACACCATATTGGACAATCAGTTAAGTGAATGTATTTATCCACTTAAAAATTACTAAAGCAATGTAATATTGGTTCTGAACTACTCATACTCACATCTTAAACACCTATTTGCCTTTGTCTTTAATTATCATCAGCTGGCAGAGTATTGCAAGTCAATAATTACTAGAGACAGAGATAACCAGAATGTACCTTGATCTATATAAATCCTAGATCAAGGTACATTATTTTAGAACTTTGACTTACTGACTGCACTGAAGTAAGTGTTGAGAGCAACAACAGGTATGAAATCTTCTTTTGAGATTACTTGGTGATGATTAGCTGTCATGTAGATATGGGTGGGGGGCACACTGCCTTTGTGCAACAACTTGATATTCAAGATTTTAAGATTGAGTTACTCATGCTAACTATTCTTTTTAGGAAATTTGAATATTACAATTATTTTTTCTGCATAACACAGTGGTAATTCATTTTGAGGTTGAGTATGAGAGTTATTGAAACAGAAGTCATACATTTGCATTCTATGACCGAGTACTATAAACAACTCAATTAAAACTGTCATTACCAGGTTCAACCGTACTTAAACAAACAGTAATGGTAGTTACATGATTGGTTTTGTGGCAGGAATTTAGCTGTTAATTTGTATGTAAGTTCTTCATCTTTAACTTAAGTTGGTTTTGTTTTGACAAGGTCATTTCCTGATTTTAATAAATCCTAAGTCCTGATTTTTAAGAATGGGTGGGTATGTTAAAACATTTGGCTTGTAGTACAAATTGTCAATTTGTGTTTGGTTCTATACCACTATCCGATACCATTGTATGTATAAATGCATAAACCATATGAATGTTCATGCTGCTGAATATATATTACAATGACTTCAATGACAGAGACCTTTATAGAAGTAATTTCCACTGTTGACCACCTGTGGGAAATATCAGCTTTCAAAATATTTGTGCCCATAACATTTAGTTTCAGAATGTATCATATTTTCTGTACTACAAGGCACACTTAAAAGCCTTTAATTTTCTCAAAAATCATCAGTGTACCTTATAATCTGGTGCGCCTTATGTGTGAATTCTGGTTGTGCTTACTGACCTCGAACCGATTTTATGTGGTACACAGCACTCAGAAATCTGTCAAAAAATGTTTTAGTATGACTTTGCTAAGTTACAAAGCCGCACAGTTTGATGGATTGTCTGAGCATTATGGCTACCATAGTCAGGAGCCTCACCAAAACAAACAAACACTGAGAGTTAAAAACTGTCTAAATTCTTTCATCTTTAATACAATGATCAGCGTTGCTGCCTTATCAGGTGTAACAATGAAGTTTAATATCCAGGCATCCATGAAAACAGAATGTATTAAATTTAACGGAGTTAGAAGTTAGCAGGAAGTTAGCTCGCTAGTTTCCACCTAAAAATGATATAGCATGTTCTGACTGAAATGTTTCTGAAAAGATTAAAACGTACAGCTGTGCTATCACTTCCAACATAAATGAAAACAGAAACTAAACAGCAGTGACTTTTGTAGGGTTATTGAAGTTGGACTAGTTGGTATATAATGATGTGCTACGTGATTGCTAGCGACACAACTATCTTAGCATAACAGAAACACAGTGAAGCTGGAGGATGAACGCTAACCTTTTTTCCACTCGATAAAAGTTAACGTGAGGGACTGACTGACTGCCAACTTGCAAACTGCTGATCTAAAATTCAATGCAGTAAGCGATGGCAGAAAGAGATGAATCAAACAGATGCAGGCCAAATAGTTTTTAAAAAATGTGCCTGATATTATTACAGCAAGAGGACAGCCTGTTTCCTCTGGTACTATTCTGATGCAGCACACTTGAAATAGCTTAGCTCAGAAGACTATAAAGCAGCCCTGGCAGATTGTTTCACTCTCCTGTTCTCCTGAATCCCAAAGTTATTGTATTATTTTTCACATACATGCAATAGTACACATCTGTTTTGTCTTTCATGCATTAAAGAAGTTGAATATTGGATCACAGCAAATTAATCAATCTAGAAGTAGTTCTTACATATTCACAAGACAACACAGTCTGAACATAGCTTATTTATTTACTTTTATGATTTATTTATTTTTTCACAGAACATCATGGTGCTAAAGCGAAGTAAGGGGCAGCCTACATCAAGATTCGCATGTTTCATTTTTCATCAGGCTCCTGTTCTGCTTCTCCTAACATGCTGTTGTGAAGGTAACTTTGGGAAAACAAAACAAAATAATCAGACTTGACTAAAGACTGCATCTTTGTTAGAGTGTGGTAGATTAGTATTTTCAGAGTAACAGGTGATTTTAACTGTCACTGAGAGTTCAGGATCACATTATCAAGTTTTATTCATACTTGTTTAAATTACATTGGCATCTAGGGGATTTGATAAAAACATACAATTGTTGTGTTTAGCTGTTACATATAAATAAAAAATGTATAAAATAAGTTTGGATAAGTTGCTGGAATCATCTTTGCACTCATTGTGTCTCATTGCTGGAATCATCTTTGCAGGTCAGATTCAGGTAGTTGGTCCATCGCAGGCAGTAACTGTGATGGTGGGTGATGACATTATTTTGCCATGCCATCTGAAACCGGCTTCAGATGCTTCTGGTATGACCTTTGAGTGGGCAAGACCTGACCTTAAACCCAGATTTGTCCATGTGTGGCATGAAGGTCAAGACCTTCATGTTAATCAGCATTCATCTTTCAAAGGACGAACATCAGTGGACATCACTGAACTGAAGCATGGAGATATTTCCCTGAAACTCTCCAAAGTACAACACTCAGACAGAGGAATATACAGATGTTACTTTCCAGATTTGGATAAAGAGATTACTGTCCAGCTTGTTGTTGGTAAGCAGAAGTTATTCTTGTTATTCTTCTTTTTTATCTGTGTACTCAGAAGTGTTTTACCAGCCATTAGTACTGCATGTTTGACATGATAATTATTACTCTGTCCTTCAATTGATGCTTATTTTGCTCACCAGGGAGTGTTTCCCAGGCAGTTGTCAAGTTAGCAGGGATTGACCAATCCATAAGTGGAGTGGTGTTACAGTGTGAGTCTGCAGGCTGGTATCCAGAGCCTGAGCTGCTGTGGTTGGATGGTGAGGGAAACCTCCTCTCTGCTGGACCTACAGAGACCCTCAGAGGTCCTGATGACCTCTATACTGCCAGCAGCAGAGTGACTGTGGAGAAGAGACACAGTAACAACATCACCTGCAGAGTCCAACAGAGGAACACCAACCAGAGCAGAGAGACACACATACATGTTCCAGGTAAAAAATCATTTGATTTGGGTATGCTTCTATATTTGTATATATTCATAAGTCTAACTTTTTCTCATATTTCAGATGATTTTTTTGGGACTCCATGTACCTCTGGTGCTTGCATTGCCATCAGCTTCACTGCTTGTGTCATGAGTGTCCTTGTACTCATCTTTGCTGTGTGGAAACACAAACACAGTAAGTTAAGTCATCAATGTATTAGTTTTAACCTTCTTGGATTTGTTAAATTGACAGCAAGTCTTCATATGTCTTTTTGTAGGTTTTGTCAAAGTAGCAATAAAAACACACATGGGTTTCTAACTGTTTTTGAAAACATTTTTGTTACTGAAACACATTTGAATTAAAATGTATTATTTAAATGCCCTACTGAGATTTTAATATTAAGTCACATATAACTTATTCGTGTCTGTTTAAAACACATTAGCTGTGAAACTTCCTGTTTGTCTATTTGATAACAGAAACCCGACAACAAGAGAACTTGGACACCATGAATCAAAACATGAAGGCTATTGAGAATAACATGAACAAACTTAGTAAAGAATTACAGAAGAAGGAGGAAGAGCATAAAAACATGGTGGGGACACTGATGGGACACAAGAAAGAATTGAAAGAGGAGAAAGAGAAATTTAAACTGAAATTAATAAAAATTGAGGAAGTGGTGGAGGCCAGTGAAACGGAGCTCCACTCAGTGGAGCAAGATAAAGGCTCCTCCAGTGCACAATCTATAAATCTTCAAAAAAAAGTCGTAGAATGCAAATGGAGCCTGAATGAGACAGTGACAGCATCTGAGAGACTGGTACTAAGCATAGAGAAAGTGTTACAATATATAGAAACTGTGGACAGTCCTGATTTAAAGAGTACAGACTCCGAACAAACTTTTTGTGAAGACAGTACACTGATCTCAGAGGAAGAAAAAAAAAGTGATCACATTAATAGTGTGATCGTACTTTCGCAGAAATGAAGAAATTAACATACTGCATTAGTAGGTTAGTCTTAAATTTGCTTCTGATTAAAACAAATGTCTATCCTTAACACTCAATAAATACTGTAATGTTACAGATCCTGTGTTTATTTGCAAATTACTGCATTATAGATTTGTTTGGTGCAGTAGTGCAATAGTCAACATACATTTCAATCAGTGATTAAGTTTTCAGTTCAGTGTAATGTGTTGGAAATTTAGTGCATTAAATAAAACAAGTGAACTGCTGGAGTTGTCTTTCGAGAGTTTTATTCTTGCAAAAAGGAATTCATTCACTGCAGCAGTGCAGTAAGGAATTCAGCAGCAGAGAAAAGTAATACGATTACTTTTTTCAAGTAACGAGTAAAGTAAGGGATTACTATTGCAAAAAAGGTAATTAGATTACTGTTACTTTCCCGTAAGCACACTGCGTTACTGCGTTACTAAAACCATGATTTTTTTTTTGCGAGTGTCTCATGACAATGACGTAAGCGAGTGCGACGTTCGTGGCAACAGCTGTGTGCAGATCAACAATGGATAATATATGGAGTGCGGGAGAGAGTATGAGCGTGGAAGTACTGACCTTACTATGAGTTTGATTCCATAAAAAGTGACAAAAACATTAGCATCTGCTGTTCAAAGAAAACTTATTTTTACAGCAAAAACACCCCCTAAACTTCCGCACAAGCACTGAGTAGGCTACGCTGTGAAACTCACAGAGAAACTCCTGGATTCTTCCACTGACATGACGGCTGCGACACACCTGCACCAGGGCAAACCTCCGCCTGCCTCACTCCTGCTAAACAGGTGAAAATAGAGCAACAGGACTGCTAGTCTTTGGTTTTATTTACTTTAAAGTTACTGATTACTTTTTTCAAGTAACTTGACCAATACTGTTCAGGAGTTCAGTAAGGGACAGAAGAAACAGACCCAACTTATACCTTAAGTACCCTCTTAGTAGGTGTCCAGTCCAGTCTACACAGATCAAACACAGTTCAGCAGGATATATGTAGCAGAAAGGGTACACAAGTATTATCTGTCCAGAGAGAGGAAGCAGTGGGGATTCTGCATGCCTCCACTTCTACATATGCAGTAGTGAGGAGGTTAAGCATAACACAGGCTTAAGAAAAAGACAGCTGTATCTTAGTATATAGCAAAATAATTACATTAATCTAACAGAAATCATGGCAGTGAAAGAAATACATGTAAGTCACGGTTATAATGTCATGATGGCTGAGATGGACTCTGAAGTCAGACTCTAACAGTCAGAGGCAGATTAAAGGTTTTATTGAAATTGACAATTTAAAGAATACACTGAGAACTGAAGTGGGGATAAACCAGGAGCTCTGCAAAAAATTGGAAAGGAGGATGTTAACTGAGTTTAAGGTGAACTGCTGAATTGAGGTTTGTTTCAGTTTCAGTTTTTATTTGTCATATGCAAGTTAGCACAGGGTCAGCATTGCAATCAAATGTGTATGACAAGCAGAAGACAAGTAACTAAGCAGTACAGTAAAAAATATTACAAATATTAACAGACTAAATAAAAATATAAATATATATATATACACACATGTATAAATACCAAACTGTAATGCAGCTTGTCAGCAAGCGCTCGATCACACTCCTGTCGAAATTTGAATTGATGCTGGCATTCAACTTCCTCAACCACCTCAGAAAGTAGAATCGCTGGTGAGGTTTCCAAATTGGTAGATTGGGAAAAGTCTTACTTGGAAATGATAAGTGTGATGGAAATTTCTTTATTTTATGTACTGATCACAACTTTTAACAATACAACAATTGTGTCACTTAGTTATAGACGTATAAGATAGCACACAGTGGGGTAATTTCAACTGAGATGTCCAGTCACTGAGGGAAATTAGGCAGATGGTGAGACTCCTTCTTATCTTAGGGAGGTAGGGATGGGGGGCGAGAAGCCCCACCCTGGGGCCAGCTTCCCCACTGACCCCAGTAGGCACACCCACTACCAGGAATACACCACGGCCAGGGAGCTCAGGCCCATCCAGACCAAGGATGTGACAAACTCCCCGCCAGTTGAAGACACCCCTATTTCCGCCGGCGCATCAGAGGCCCCCCACGCCAGGGCAGGGCCTACACGCACACACCAACCCACAACCACGGCGACATACCAGCCAGGGCACAAGGCCCCTGGGCCCACCCAGAGTCCCAACCCGGAGGCGGAACACCCTCAGCCCAAGCCTGCACCTACCCTCGCAACCGCGATACTAGTGAAGGCAGGACAAAACCACGACCCCCCACCCCGCTAGGTGATGGAGCCGATCAAAGACGCCTAGAGCGATTAATTTAATGTGGTGGCAGAGGCTGTATCAAGACTAATGTGATCTATTACATGGTTTGTATATTGGTTAGAATTTAGATTATTTTTATTTTTCCAGTTTATGAGGACTGTTTTCTTGGAAATGCACAGGGCAGTGAAAACCATGTAGGCTGTATTTATTTCTGTAGTGACATCATCCAAGTTGCCCAACAAACACACTATTTAAGACACTTTGATAATTCTTCACATATCCCACGCCAAAACTTCTGAACTGGTGGACAGAACCAATGAGTGTGGATGTAATTGTCCAGTGTATTGCCTTGACAGTGTGAGCAGTTGTTAGATGACATAAAGCCCATCTGGAACATTTGATTACCTGCATAGAGTACTCTATGTAGTATTTTGTATTGTTTTGAAGACTGTAATTTCTAATCAATTGAAAGGTTTTTAAGCATACCTGATACCAGACGTTTTGGTCTAAGCTGATCGATAAATCTGCTTCCCATTTAGCAATAGGAAGGGATATTGATTCATCTATTTTAGAAAGTGTTTTGTATATTTTAGGCAATAATTTGGTGGTTATAACAGTAAGAAATTGTACCACACTTCGTGGTGTTTGTAATTCAACTTTACTGGGTTTAAATTTCTTTTTTACTATGGATTTAATTTGTTCAAATTCTAAAAAAATCTTTTCTTGTTGATCCCATATTGTATAACTAGTCTGTCAAATGGAATAAAGTCTGTTCCTTCTAAAATATGCTCCAAGTATTTAATTCCTTTGCAACTCCAATCTGGGAAGTTAATCATATTATTGTTTTGTAATATGTCAGGGTTGTTCCAGATAGGTGTATGTTTGCATGGAATTAATGAAGACTCTGTAATTGTTAGAAACTCCCACCATCCTGTCAGAGAAGAGCTGAGGTGTAACCCTGGGCACATCACTGTGAAAGAACAACTCTGCAGCAGAGACATTGAGCTGTTAGCCGTTAGCATGCGTCCGTACTATCTGCCCCGGGAGTTCTCGCATGTTATCGCAATAACAGCATATGCCCCCCCCTCGGCCAACGCGGATGCAGCCTGTGACTCTCTCCACTCTGTGGTCAGCAGACTGCAAACACAATCACCGAGAGCCCTTCTCATAATATCAGGGGACTTCAAACATGCCTCACTGGACTCCACACTGCCCACCTTCACCCAGTATGTGACCTGCCCAACCAGAGACAATAAAACACTGGACTTACTGTATGCCAATGCAGAAGAGGCATACAGTTCATCACCTCTCCCTCCACTGGGCAAATCTGACCACAACCTGGTGCACCTTGTCCCTGTGTATGAGCCCTTAGTGCGCAGGGAGCCACCAGCCACCCGCACAGTGCAGAGATGGTCGGAGGAGAGTGAGGAGGCTCTTAAGGATTGTTTTGAGTCGACTGTGTGGGAGGTGATCTGTGACGACCATGGAGAGGACATCGACAGCCTTACTACATGCATTACTGACTATGTTAATTTCTGTGTGGATAACACCGTACCTACCAGGACTGTACGGTGTTTTTCCAACAACAAACCTTGGATTACCCCAGAAATTAAAGCTGTCCTCAAGCAGAAGAGGGGGGCCTTCAAATCCAAAGACAAAGAGGAGTTGAAAAGGGTGCAGAGAGAGTTGAGGGGACTGATAAGGAATGGGAAGGACAGCTATAGGCAGAAGATGGAGAACCAGCTTCAGCAAAACAACGTTGGTGAAGTCTGGAGAGGCCTCAGAACCATCTCGGGCCACAAACAGCAGAACTCTCTGCCTGGGAGGGATGTGAGATGGGCAAATGAACTGAATCATTTCTTCAACAGATTTGATTCAGCCATGAGGCAGTCTGCAACATCGGCTGCAGACTCACTGTTAGATTTGTATTGTTGATTGTCATTTATGCTTAGAAATATTTACTTATATATGCTTAGAGTTTTGTAATTAGTTGTAGATTGGTAGAGGTTTTGATCCTTGATAGTCTGCAAACTTTGTGTGTATTAGACAGCACTTTGGGAGCATGAGAGGTCATACCATGTCTTATTGTTTTATGGTAGGATTAACGTAGTTGCGTCTGTTCTAGTCTAAGTGCTCTTTGTTTAGATGAACTGCAGGACTTCCTCACCGTGTTATCTAGGATGAACCATATAGGGTGAGGGGGAGGCTACCCTCTTCCTGACCAAGGATGTTTGACCCTTTGATCAGCAGTACACACACACACACACACACACACACACACACACACACACACACACCCACACACAGGCAAGGTACTCTTTGTTTGTATGTAGACGTCGTATGTTAATGAACCTATGCATATTCATGTAACCTCAATAAAAGGACAGTGTATGGGAGAACGGACGAGAGCAACTGGGGTCAAGCGAAGGGACGGCGCTCTGTCCGGTCTCTCCCGTGCACGAGTAACATGAAGAACTTTGCCTATTTGTGTCTTGCTTAGCAGTGTAATTATATTGTCTTAACGTTCCAGCGAATAGGTTCAAGCTACAAACCTATCATTAATTGGTCCTTCGATGCCGGAGCCATGGAATCGCATTCACCGAGGGGAGGAGAGGCATGCTGAAAGACTGACGTCAGCCAGGAAGTTCCTGTGGATTCGCGGTCTGTCTTTTCTTCTCGATGAATGACGGTCGGCGGGATTCGGGCTGATATTACACTCTAAGCAACGCCAAGTAAGTTTAAAGAGGCCGACTCTATAACCGTGTCGTTGTGCAGTCTCCGCCACTGTGTGAGGCGTTGAGAAGAGCCCGACTCTATAACCGTGTGGTTGTGCAGTCTCCGCCACTGTGTGAGGCGTTGAGAAGTTCGCTACTTTGTGGAGCGATACCCGGGTTCCTTGCTACTTTGTGGAGCAAGAGGTTCCTTGCTACTTTGTGGAGCAAGAGGTTCCTCGCTACTTTGTGTGGCGAGAGGTGAGTTCTCCGCCACTTTGTGGGGCGTTGAGAAGTTCCGCGGGGTCCAGACTGTGCTGGACGATAGGCCTATTTTGTGTTGTTTTTGTTGTCGTCGTCGTCGTTGTTGTTGTTGTGTGGGTGTGTGCGGAGCAGAACATGTGGTCTGTGACACCGACTGTTGTTGTTATCATGGGTTTCTAAGCAACCAAGAGTGAGTCGGAGGGAGACAGACGTTTGTGCTGGACTTTGCTCCTGGCAGCACAAAGTATTTATGTAAAAAAGAGAGGGAGCGACGGCTCCACAGCTGCGCGGGTTCACGCAAGCGCGGTCACGCGGGTTTCACGCGGACCTGAGCCGTGCGGTTAATCGCAGGCTTATAAATGGAAGAGATTCAAATGTTAGAAGTTTTCAGAAAACACACCAGCCTTGAAGAATGTGTGGAAAAGGCCAGCCCACATCAGCAGCTATGCTCTGGTGGGTGGCTTTCCCCCCACCCCTTCCTGACACAAAATGTTAACAGCCTGTGTGCCAAACCATAGACGTTATTGAGGTGGATAGTTGTTAAAAGTAATCTACATTAAGCTTGTGGTTGCTTAAATTCAGTACAATGACATGTGAGGAGAAGTGATATAGGTAAATATTTAAACTAATGAAGTGCATAGAGGCACTTGACCTGTGTGAAAGACTGTCGTCTTATTATGAGCCATTGTTGAGATGTAGAGCACACCTGTGAAAACAACTAATATGCTGAACCCTGTATGAAACATCTAAAAGTACATGATGGAGAAGCTGAGTTGAATATGAAAGTGTAAGACTTTGCCGCTGTGGGCAGAGCAACTACTGTGTGATGTCGCGTTGCAGTTTTGTTTTTGTTTTTTGAGCTGATGAGCAAGCTACACATTATCAGATCAAGAGCTGTCTGAGAACTACTCAAAGAGAGGGAAACAGAGAGTGTGCAGCGTTTCCATGAGCAGTTTTTCTGCACCTTGACTCGTGTGTGTGTGTAGCATCAGCATCATGTTTTTGTTTATTTGTTTTGTTGGATTAAAAATAATTAAATAAACTGGTGATCATGCTTATGGATCACCATGGCACATATCTCCAGCCATATGGTTTATTTATGCAGATGAAAAAGTGAGTGTGAATGTGTCTGACATCACAGTGTTTTTGTGCGCTGTGTAAAGGTAATTGCCTTTGATTGTGAGTGAGAGCGGTGATTCTGCAGGTCACCAGCTATTGTAACGAAAAAAAAAGAAAAAAAAGAGTGAAAAAGAAAAATAATCATAGGAAAAAGGTTTTGTGTTGATCAGCCAAAAACAACTACAATTTCATTTTCTGCTTTTAAGAAAGGATTGTTCACAAAAACACAGAGCGAGAGAGAGAGAGAGATGTGTGTTGATTAAGCAGTGATGATAATAATGAACATGTTTTAGTTTGTCACTTTCAGGTGAAAAGCAGACCTGAATCAATTTTCCACATGCAGCAGTCGGAAGAAAGTTATATTTTAACATCATTGGAAACATGCAGGCCAAGTTTCTGGCTGACTTATTTACAGCGCCATGTGTCTCTCAACCTCACAAGCAAGCAAGCTCTCACCCCTCCCTGAAGACAAGGAATGCAGCTCCAAAGCAATAACATGATAAAGAGACAGCATCGAGTCCTGAGCAAAAAAGTCCCAACAAGCAGCAGTAATGTGGATAAACAGCAGCAGAAGAAGAAAGCAAACCCATCTTCCTGTCTGATTGGTTGAATTTCACGGAGGGGCGAGCAAGATGGCAGCGTGAAGAGGAGTTTTTGTTTGAGTTCTCAGCACGAGACACTTATTTGACGTCTTTCTGGCCTTCGGGACTTTTTTTGGAGATCAGCGCGCTAAACTTGCTGGATCTGAGGCCAGGGTCTGCGGCGGCAGCATGTTGAAATGCTCAAAAAGGACTGAGTGACTCGGGCAAGCCACATGCGGCTAGCATGCTGGCTAGCGACCATAGCTACATGAAAGAAATGGACCCTTCATGATGCGCTCAACGTGCCGGCGCTGTGGTGGGAAAGGCTCCATCATAAACACGCCCTGCGCCCTGTGCAGAGGTTCAGGCCAAGAAGAAGAAGACGACGACTTCCAATCCCAAGAAGGTCGGCCCCAGTGTGGGCGAGCTGATTGTGAAAGCCGTGGCCGCCCTCAAGAAGGCTCTGGCTGCCGGAGGCTACGATGTGGACAAGAACAAGGCCCGTGTCAAGACCGCCATCAAGAGTCTGGTGGCGAAGGGCACTCTGGTGCAGACCAAGGGCACCGGGGCCTCCGGATCCTTCAAGATGAACAGGGTTACTGAGACCAAAGCTAAGACGCCCGCCGCGGCCAAAGCCAAGAAACCGGCAGCAGCTGCTAAGAAGTCGCCCAAGAAGGCAGCAGCAGCACTTCAGCTACTAGACAGGACAAAGCTGAAGGAGAACTGCCGGGACTGTTGAAGTGGGAGAGGACAAAAGAGTGAGAGGACAACAGAGTGAGAAGACTAGGTGAGAACACATAGGAATTATTTAATGTGGGAAATCAAAATTTGGGTTAGCAAACCTGGGGAAAAGAAAACTGACAGCTTAAGTTGGAAAATTGAGACGGAGTCTGAAACATTGCGAAAATAGAAACATATACAAAATCACACACACACAAGCAGAACATGCATTAACCCTACTAACAATTCCAAACACAAAATGACTCATGAAGACTCATAGCACATTAGTTAAGAAATGATTAAATAATAGCAGAGAAGTGTGTAGGAAAGGCAGCTTTAAGAACATGCTCTGCTGGAGATGCAGCTCCACAGACATGCATTAGACCTGCCTAATAACACAAACACATGTAATGAAAATTAGCTTGTTATCTTTCATCAGTGTTAAATTAGTCTCAATTTAGCAGACACTTGTTATCAAATACTGAATTTATCCTAAAAAAAAAAAAAAATTGACTCTCCAAGTTGCAGGACAACAATTTAACTTTTGTGGGAAAAAAAATCCTGGTTTGATAAATCAGTGATCAGGCAATAAATTTAGTGTTAAAATGGTAAATTGGGAGAAGCTTCCTGCTTGATTGATGCAGCAAGTAATTTACTGTATGAGGGAAATTGTCTTTTGTGATAATATTTTGAACATGCTTTCCTGTCGTCCTGTCAACTTAGTGGGTTAATAGCTGATATGCAAATTAGTTGATTGGTTTTAGATTAATGAAAGGTGACTGAATTCTAGCACGAGTGAATGAGATGTGTTTGAGTGGAAACTCTAAAACACTGAGTTCCTGCTTTGATGTGCGAGTGAATTCTGTATTTAGATACACAACTCTGAATACGTCAGAACAAACTTTTTTTATGAAGTGCATGACAGCATGTCACATGTTTTATGATGAAGGGAAAAAGGAAAAATTGAATAAAATAGATCTGTGACCTAAATGAGTGAAGAGCACAGACCTGGTGATTAAACTCATAGTTATGTGGTGTGGTGTGTTGTGCAGCTGATGGTTGGTTTGGAGTGAATCTAGCTGATGATTCTTCTCCTGTTGTGAAGATGATGAGGAGTTTGTGTCATGACTTAACAAGGCCTTTTTATTTTGATACTTTCACAGTGCACTGAGAGTTTGGTTTGATAATCTCTGTTATTTTTTATTTTTCATTTTTGAACAAGCACTGATTTTTGCTTGTGAATTTCTTTTCTTTGAGCAGATCTGCAAGTCGGGAATTAAAAGCGTTACACGTCGTCAAGACAATTGTGCCAAGTGAGTTCTCCACATTTAAATGGACTCTGGAGAAAGCCACTTATTTGGGACAATTATTAAATGACAGTCCCAGTCCAAAAGGATTCAGCGATGTAATCCAAACTAAAGTTCTTCTTTTTCGTTTTGAAATGACGTCATTTTGCTGAGAGTGGAAACTAAATGCGACGATAGGTTCCACTATCAGCAAAGAAAGAAAGAATGAATGCATGAATGAGTGAGTGAAAGGAAAACAAACTGACTGACTGGTAAAAGCTGACAAAAGCTGACAAGACTTTACTGATGTAACACGACTGTGTGAAGTTGACCCCCGCCTGGCAGGGGTGCAGATGGGTCTGTGTGTGCTTCCCTTTACAGAAGCAGAAAGATGACAGCAACACTCGAGGTTGCGTGATGATTTAACATTTTAAATGCCATTTTCTGTGTCTGTGAATTTACTATGTGTGTGTCATTCACTAGCTTGTGTGCTCACAGAGATAACTGTGACAAAGTATGCATACGCCTGCGCAAGCGCTAACATTTGCATTTTCGTTTTTACAGCATTACGGTTCTTCATGTGTTTGATCATGTGATTTATAGGAATACTGGCTAATGTTTCTCTACTACAAGATTTCTGGGTTTATGTGTGAAGAAAACTGTAGTTACAGGCTATATGTTGATGGAGAAATTAATATAGTTTGAGACATACTGTGATGAGACCAGTGTTACTTTTTCCACAGCGAGTGTTAACTTTATGGTGTTTTATGGCACCTCTGGAATGTGGATGGCCGACGCCTGCCCACCAGGATGGTCAATGTTGCTAATGTTTGTTTTTCTGAGACTGCATTTAGAAGATTCAGCTGAAGCGGACAAGTGACATGAGTACAAGAAATAAGAGATTACGGTAATTATGGAATAGTTTATTATGGGCTCATTTGCTGGCCACTTTTGAACCCATAATAATAATATATGAGTGGAGTGACTTTGCTTAAGAGAAGTCACTGATTACATTAATGTTAACAGAGTACATGGGATAATCCATGTCTGAGGTGAATTAGGGTAATAGTTGTAGTTACTGATTTGAGAAAACCTGCACATGACACTTGTCTTGCTGATGTTGAATGCTTATTACTCTTATGATACAATTGTTTACAGGTATGAAGTTTGATTTCACTTCCAGATTTTGCTTTCCAGGCCGTGATGGTGTGTATGCAGGCTCCTGGGAGAGCCAGGTGTTAAGCAAACTTAATATGCAACACACGCTAACATCTTTTATTGCAGGGTTACGGAGCTACTCCGGAGGAGGTGCCCTGATGTTGCCTGGGACATGATCTAGCTAATCTTTTTCTTTAAGACAGGGATCCAGGTTTGGTGAGTTGACGCATGGGAATGTCCATGCGTCAAGAGGTGGAGTGCAAGGATTAACATTAAACAATGTTTACTATTATTGTTGCAGTGATTTGTGTGATTAGCCGTTTATTTACAAGTATTAAACCTATGCAAGTGGTGCATCCATGTTCAGATGAGGCTTTGATGGCCTATAAGTGAAGTTCACTGAACTAAAGAATGTGGTTTGATGATTGTTGACATGCTCTCCAAATAGAAGTTTTTCTTCTTAGCAAGGAAATACAGGTGCAGCAGTAATCTCCTGAGAAATCTTCAGAGGCCCAGTGAGAAGCGTGAACCATTCCAGGCATAGCTGACAGCCAGGCAGTGGTTGAGGTCAAAGGTCAAGCTGGTTGGGGCCCATCATGAGATCAGACCTTGGAGCCACAGCAAGGACCATGAAACTGCCTGCAAAATAGAGGAGAGGATCGTCCACAAGATGGGAGCTGAGGCCAGGAGAGAGGCTTCAGGAGGATCAGAGATCATCTTCAGCACAGCAGACATCACACAGAGGGCTGTGCTACTGAGCTTCCAGGAGATTTTAAATAAAATGAAAGATTCAATATTGACGCTGAGGAAGACAACTAAGGTGTACGACGTGCTCTGCCTTAAACCTTCAGCAGCGTTGGAACATGAAAACTCGTGGGATGAGGGGAGCGTGCCAAGCTCCATCGACAGCGCAGAAGGAGTTCGAGGATGACATCATGATTCTGTGAAAGCACAGGAACCAGAAGCTATGGTGGTGATGACAGCAGTTTCCTATGAACATCACCTAATGCTGTGCCACTGTACTGTGCATACGATGACACTCTGAAGGCTGCTGGGATCATAACAGCAGTAAGATGACGGAACCCAGCACCCTTTCCACAGAGAGCTTTTCTGCAGAGCGTGGACAATTAAGGAGTCATAAATATCCCCCTCACAAGACGAAGGTCTGAAGTCAGGTGATGGGGGCTGGTAAGAGGCCATAAAACTAGAGTGCTGAGAGGTCTGCAGCTTTGGAAATAGCTGAGACCCATGTTGACAAACAACAAAACCAACTGGTATGTTTGAATGTTTATTCTACATACATTTGGACTCTGGTCCTATGGACAACGAAACAACTAGAAGAGACATTCATGTCGCCCTGCAGAACTCAAACCACTCTGCAGAGAGACATGTGATGTGCACACCTGGAGGAAGCACCACCAAGCTGAGATGTTTTTGGAAATGTTATCTTCTTATTTTCACTATTAAATTAACAATTTGTTTGTTTGTGGGATGCAGTTTGCCATGAGATGAGATCAATGAGGAATGGGATAACTGCTAATACATTTGTTAAACTGTGTACCTTTTCAGTAATTTAGGGTGATTTGACATATGCTGAGTATAAAAAGGTTTGCATTGAAACTGTCAGACATGAGGTATTCATACCTGGGAACTTTTCAAGCATAAAGGTCAAAAAGGGGGGAAATGTTAGATTTGTATTGTTGATTGTCATTTATGCTTAGAAATATTTACTTATATATGCTTAGAGTTTTGTAATTAGTTGTAGATTGGTAGAGGTTTTGATCCTTGATAGTCTGCAAACTTTGTGTGTATTAGACAGCACTTTGGGAGCATGAGAGGTCATACCATGTCTTATTGTTTTATGGTAGGATTAACATAGTTGCGTCTGTTCTAGTCTAAGTGCTCTTTGTTTAGATGAACTGCAGGACTTCCTCACCGTGTTATCTAGGATGAACCATCTAGGGTGAGGGGGAGGCTACCCTCTTCCTGACCAAGGATGTTTGACCCTTTGATCAGCAGTACACACACACACACACACACACACACACACACACACAGGCAAGGTACTCTTTGTTTGTATGTAGACGTCGTATGTTAATGAACCTATGCATATTCATGTAACCTCAATAAAAGGACAGTGTATGGGAGAACGGACGAGAGCAACTGGGGTCAAGCGAAGGGACGGCGCTCTGTCCGGTCTCTCCCGTGCACGAGTAACATGAAGAACTTTGCCTATTTGTGTCTTGCTTAGCAGTGTAATTATATTGTCTTAACATTCCAGCGAATAGGTTCAAGCTACAAACCTATCACTCACCCACCCCCACTGCTGCTGTTCCACCTCTGACACCTCAGACACTTCACACCTCTTCTATTCACCCTGCTCACTCCCCCCCACCCCCAACAACAGCATCCAATACACACTCAACACAAGGCTCCAGCCTGTCTCTCTCAACCACCCAGGTTAGGAGGGAACTGAGGAGGATTAATGGCAAGAAGGCAGCGGGCCCAGATGGCATCAGCTCGAGGGTCGTCAGGTCCTGCGCGGACCAACTGTGTGGGGTGATGGAGCACCTCTTCAACCTGAGGCTGGGAAGAGTCCCACAGCTCTGGAAAACCTCCTGTGTTGTTTCAGTGCCAAAGACTTCACGCCCCAAGGACCTCAACAGCTACAGGCCGGTGGCTCTGACATCCCACCTGATGAAGACCCTGGAGCGGTTGGTCCTGGCTCAGCTTCGGCGCCTAACAAGCTCATCACTAGACCCACTTCAGTTTGCCTACCAGCCTGGCATTGGAGCAGATGATGCCGTCATTCACCTCCTACATCGTTCCCTCGCTCACCTGGAGACCGCTGGAAGCACTGTGAGAATCATGTTCTTTGATTTCTCCAGTGCCTTCAACACCATTCTTCCCTCGGTTCTGAAGGACAAGCTGGAGAACTCTGGAGTGGACCATCACCTCACTACCTGGATTCTGGACTACCTCACCGACCGACCACAGTATGTGAGGACTCAGGGCTGTGTGTCGGACAGGGTCGTCTGCAGTACGGGGGCCCCACAGGGAACGGTTCTGGCTCCGTTCCTCTTCACCATCTACACTGCAGACTTCTCCCACAACTCCACCCAGTGCTTCCTGCAGAAGTTCTCTGATGACTCTGCAATAGTCGGCCTCATCACTGATGGGGACGACAAGGAGTACAGAGGACTGACTCAAGACTTTGTGGACTGGTGCCAGCTGAACTACCTCCAGATCAATGCCAGTAAAACCAAGGAGCTGGTGGTAGACTTCCGCAGGCACAAGCATTCTCCACTGCAACCACTGAACATCCAGGGTATGGACATCGAGGCTGTGGACAGCTACAGGTACCTTGGTGTTCATCTGAACAAGAGACTGGACTGGACTCATAACTCAGACGCCCTCTACAGGAAAGGGCAGAGCAGGCTGTACCTGCTGCGGAGACTCAGGTCATTTGGAGTGGAGGGCCCACTCCTGAAGACCTTCTATGACTCTGTGGTGGCCTCAGCTATCTTTTACGGTGTGGTCTGCTGGGGTGGCAACATCTCTGCCGGGGACAGGAAGAGACTGAACAGGGTGATCCGAAGGGCCAGCTCTGTCCTAGGATGCCCTCTGGACCCAGTGGAGGTGGTGAGTGAGAGGAGAATGGCGGCTAAGCTGTCATCCCTGTTGGACAACATCTCCCACCCCATGCAGCAGACTGTGACAGCACTGAGCAGCTCCTTCAGTGGGAGACTGCGGCACCCACGGTGTGGGACGGAGAGATTTCGCAGGTCTTTCCTCCCCACTGCTGTCAGACTCCACAACAAAGACTTTAACTGAACAAACACACACATCCATACATATGCAATAATACTATGTGCAATAATCTTTTCTGGCATCGTTGTATTTTTACTCAGTGTATATAGCATTTGTATTCTATTTTTATCTTATTGTATATTTTTATTCTATTTTATTCTACTGTATATAGTATATTATTTTATTTTATTCTATTCTGTACAGTTGTGTACTGTATTTATTCTTATCGTATTCTAATTTTTGCATCATAACTTTTGCACTGTCCACTTCCTGCTGTGACAAAACAAATTTCCCACGTGTGGGACTAATAAAGGTTATCTTATCTTATCTTATCTTATGTTGATGCTTTTAAAGCAATCATGTCATTTGATGTTTGACCTAATGGTAGGTCTGACATCTCTAGATTATTGTATAGTGCCTGTTCTACATCTAGCCAAGGCTCATCTAAGAAGGTATGTTTTAACCATCCAGAGATGAATTGAAGCCTGTTGGCTAAGAAGTAGTGTTGAAAGTTAGGCAGATCTAGTCCTCCTTTATCCTTGGTCCTTTGTAGCATTTTTAAGTTGATACACAGTGGTTTATCATTCCAAAGGAATTTAGAAATATGTGAATCTAGAGATCTGAACCAGTCTTGTGATGGTTTACTCGGGATCATTGAAAATAAATAATTTATTTTTGGCAAGACCCTTCCCATGAGTGAAATGATTAGAGATTTCCGATTCAATATTGAGGAAGGGTACAAGAGGTGATCGAAGAATAACCACACCGATCCGGCCGGGTGAAGTCAAACGATGATTTTAATGAATACACGCGTGGGAAGACAACTCTGTACGCAGACAGGAAGTAGTCTTCGACTTAATCAAAGCATGAACAGATATTTTATAGCATCAGGGTTTATTTACTGACGCCCCTTCATGCGTCACCGGTACATTTTATACATAGATCAGATCAACATCATCATGACTTTTCACCCAGAAAATCATCTTCTATTTTCATGGCTTGGTACTTTCTGTGTACCTTTCAGTTCTTATCCTATTCCTCTTTCTTGCCGAGACACCAAGAAACGGTTCCTCTTTTACCAAGACAATTTTGCAGTTACAGCCAAACATCCTCTAAATAAATCTAATTTAAAGTGTGTGTGTCACGACCTCACTCAGCCTCGATGTCACCTCTCGCACTTCTGACCTTTTACCAGACCAGAAGCTCACTGAGACTATGTGTATGTCTTCTACTAAATAAATATTTTAACCAAGAACCTCTACTAAAACCTTAATATAAAATGATCTGATATATAAGTGTTTTGTAAGCATGTATTGCAATTCCTTCTATGGCTCCAAGTCACTTGCACAATAGATTGTCCGAACATCGCGCCGAACAAAGCTTCCGACCCCCAATTAATTGACCGAGCTCCAACTCTTTAATAAGCACAGATATGCATTGTGTATAAAATAGTCATAGCTGCTTAAGGCCTTCTTAAAGCTATCTGTTACATTGTTAAAGCCTCGTCTTAGCCTGCGGCTCAAAATAACTTCCTGCTTTCACTTCTGCATACAACTTCCTGTCAGCCTGCAACTCAGTCTTTCTGAAAGAGACACTGTTTAAACCTCTGAATGCAATATCCATGCTGCAGATTATATTATTAATGCAATGGTAATAATGACAATTATTTAACAATAGCAGTAAAATAATTTCCCTTCTCGACACTCCCTCTTTTGACCTCTGGAACACCAGAGGTCACAATACATTGTGTCCTCACGCAGACCCTTCTCTGGTGGTCTCGAACCTCGAGATCTCCAGGATCCTCGCCCCTCCTGTGGTCGCCGAGATCGATCTTCTGCAAAAGAAACAAAACACCTTTTCCTGCATCTCCCTAACTTATCCTATCTGGGACTCTTTAATCAAAAGCCTGATCCTAATTATCTTCTTAACTTATTGACTTGTATTTATGTATACTCTTCAACGTTACTCATCCCTTTAGAACTCTTTAAGCCCTGCTTTCACGTCCGGTTGCTCGCTCTATTTTCCCTTATCTGATCATCAACATCCTGTGCACAAATTGTCGCTGCTGCAAGTTCCTCTACTCCAAAAGAAAACAACCACTTTAATCAATTAAGTTTAAGCATATAAGCAATTACTCCTGTATACATTTCATCATAGCTAAATGCTGCCTTGAAACAACTCCTATGTGTTAACTTCATTTTAACCTCACATTTCCTATGTTATAACCCATTTTGGTATAGCCTTTTTATTTCATTTTGCTCCTTTAATGTAACAATACCTTCTAATTCTAACCAAAATATATGCTTTCCTTCCTCTTTGGTCCTTCTTTTGTTTGTTTGTGACGTTCTACTTTAGTTCTACTAAACCTTGATGTAAAAACAATACTCCCTTATTTCACGCACACACTCTGCCTTTTGCCTACACACACACTTCTCTCTCAGACTTCCTCTGTTCACACATTCACCTTATATGGGCATGCAAACTTCCTGTCACCCACACCATTTCCTGTTACACACACACCGCACGCAGCTGCTCAGAGCAGCTCAAGCTGCTTTGCTGTTTCTCCAGGCTAATCAAACTTATTTTGTATTTACAATCTACAAACCCTCTGTAATTCTACTAACTTTTGACCTAAAATGTAGCATCATTCACACAATGATTTCATAATCCTCTCACACACACCTTTTAAATAAACTAAACTCTTATAACATCACTCATGCCTCTCTCAAATTAAAAACACTTTCAAACTTTAAAACGTCCTACTTTACATCACCCAAGAAATACCTCTCACACCTTTATTCATCATGTCAAAGCTTCTAGTCACCGCATTCACACACTTAAAGTGTGACTAGAGTTAAGGAATATAACTCAACACACTTTCCTAAGAGTATTTTAGACATGCTTGTCATAATCAAAAAGAGCAAGTAAAAAACAAACAAACAAAAAAATTGAAACCTCCATTAATTCTCACCGCACACACAAGAAATTGAAAAAATAAAACCCACCAGCAACTAATGCTGGAGAAAAGTTACTACTGAAAGTGATGTGTTAGTCTTAAGTATATACAGTGCACTCAATCTATTTATATATCTACATCCAAACTCAGTCAGTTACTATGCATCCCCTACGGCAACTCAAAACTTTATTTATAGTCCTCTAATAAACATAAATGGCATTTTAAACACACACTCTACAATGTTTGCAGCAGTATTTGTAAAACCAACTGTGGCTTAAACAGTTCACTGCTTACTCATTTGCATTTTCACTCACACACACACCGTCTAAAAATAGCAACAGCATTGCCTCAGACTCCTTTCACACAGATTTTTTTATTACAAAGACGTCTTATATTTACAACTACTGTCAGATCTGTCAGCTTTAGCGCCTAACCAATTTTGACAAATTTCAGTTAACGGTCTAACCGATAAAGTCCAACTTTTTTGTAATCAATTAACCAGTATCTGTCCAACAGTTTCTGGCCTCATCTCTAAAGTCCCTAACTCAATTTTAAAAGTGTCCAACACCCAAGGTCCAACCTTTGCTGCCCAAAAAAGCGCAGATACCGTTCCAAACGGTAAGGAGATTCTAACTCCTAGTTATTCTGGAGTGCCCCAAACTCCACAGTGACCAACTGACTATCCCTCTTCGAGGACAATGTCTAAGCGTCCTTGACATTGGCAAGCGTTACCTCTGAGCACTGCGCTTCCTACCAGTCCAACTGGCGTTCTAGAATAATTTATAATACTTTGAAACAACAATAAAACACCCAACAAAGTGTAAGACTGAAGCAGGTCCAACCTTATAACCAAAAAATAACCAAATTCCCTAACATACTAAAATCATTTCCAGCAGTCCAACTGCTTCCCGCGGTCCAACCGCATTAAATCCTTTCCAGCAGTCCAACTGCTTTAAATCCTCAGTACTGTCATGACATTCTCATCAAAATCAAAACAGACATCCACCAGTAACTTCAGTGAGTAGACTTAAATTTTATCATATCCAATTTGGCACACTTTGGAAATAATTCAACAGGTAGTGCCTTACCTTTTGGATAAGCCGGCTTATGTCCACTCACTTAGACCACTGGAATTCATGTCTGCCCGTCAGACCACCTAAGATCCCGGATTTCTCCGTCTAAACCTCCAACTCTCCCTCCTCAATAACCGGACGAAGCCCCCAAATGTTAAGATTCAATATTGAGGAAGGGTACAAGAGGTGATCGAAGAATAACCACACCGATCCGGCCGGGTGAAGTCAAACGATGATTTTAATGAATACACGCGTGGGAAGACAACTCTGTACGCAGACAGGAAGTAGTCTTCGACTTAATCAAAGCATGAACAGATATTTTATAGCATCAGGGTTTATTTACTGACGCCCCTTCATGCGTCACCGGTACATTTTATACATAGATCAGATCAACATCATCATGACTTTTCACCCAGAAAATCATCTTCTATTTTCATGGCTTGGTACTTTCTGTGTACCTTTCAGTTCTTATCCTATTCCTCTTTCTTGCCGAGACACCAAGAAACGGTTCCTCTTTTACCAAGACAATTTTGCAGTTACAGCCAAACATCCTCTAAATAAATCTAATTTAAAGTGTGTGTGTCACGACCTCACTCAGCCTCGATGTCACCTCTCGCACTTCTGACCTTTTACCAGACCAGAAGCTCACTGAGACTATGTGTATGTCTTCTACTAAATAAATATTTTAACCAAGAACCTCTACTAAAACCTTAATATAAAATGATCTGATATATAAGTGTTTTGTAAGCATGTATTGCAATTCCTTCTATGGCTCCAAGTCACTTGCACAATAGATTGTCCGAACATCGCGCCGAACAAAGCTTCCGACCCCCAATTAATTGACCGAGCTCCAACTCTTTAATAAGCACAGATATGCATTGTGTATAAAATAGTCATAGCTGCTTAAGGCCTTCTTAAAGCTATCTGTTACATTGTTAAAGCCTCGTCTTAGCCTGCGGCTCAAAATAACTTCCTGCTTTCACTTCTGCATACAACTTCCTGTCAGCCTGCAACTCAGTCTTTCTGAAAGAGACACTGTTTAAACCTCTGAATGCAATATCCATGCTGCAGATTATATTATTAATGCAATGGTAATAATGACAATTATTTAACAATAGCAGTAAAATAATTTCCCTTCTCGACACTAGATCGCCTTCTACTGTCTTTAAAAGTGGGATGTGGTTTAATTTAGTCAAATCTACAAGCTTAGGAGAGACATTAATACCTAAATATTTAATATTTCCAGATTGCAGTGGGGTAGAAGAAGAATTATGTAAGGAGCAATTCATCGGAAGAACTGTAGATTTCATTTGTGGTGAATATAAAGTTTAATAGAAATCCCTAAAAATGTTGTTTATTCTTTCAGGGTCATATATTGTGTTCCGAGATTAGTCTTTAACACCACATATAGTTGTTTTTTTCTTTATTTGTCTTTAACTGTTTAGCTAAGAATTGACCGGATTTGTTACCATGTTAAATTTTTTTTTAAAAATTTAAGCGAAGTCTTTGTACTAAGAACTGTATTTTTTAATTAATAATTTCGGGGGGGGGGGGGGGGGGGGGGGGGGGTTTGCACATTTTGTTCAGTATTTCCTGTTCCTGGGAGGACACGTAGGTCATAACTGTGTTTAGGGAGGGGAATGATCTTCAGGGATGATTTGAAGGGAGTTTTTGTTCTCTGCAATCTGCTTGTGCCTGTCTGAATTTGGTTCAAGTTTACAACACATGATCTGCATTTCCTGCAAATCACAACTTGGCATTCTTTTTTTTTCAAAGTAGGAAATGGGTTATTATCCAGAGATCAAATTTTCAAGTTTTGCCATGATCCTATCTTTTAACTCAGTGATTCATAGACATGAGCGAGACAGATAAATATGAAGGCATGCCAGCTTGGACGTCGCCTGGACCTATGGGTGTTTCGATACCCAACATCCACAATGATGGCGAAACAACTATTAGCGCAGTGTTCCAACATTCGAAAGAAGGAAGTGCTCTCACAGCCCCTGGCAGAAGGGGTTACATGAAAAGGATGAGGAACCTATGGATGCTTTGAAAGCCAACATCCACAATAATGGAGAAGCAACTAGTAGCTCAGTGAACCGACATGGTTCACGCCTACTGGCTAAAGAAGCTGATTGCACTCCACGAGCGTTTGGCAGCACAAATGAACCAGCTGCTAGTTGACGAGAGACCCCCAGAAGGGACCGGTCCCATCCAACTACCGACCAATAACCTGCCTCAGCACCACATGGAGGCTCCTGTCAGCATCATAGCAGCTAAGATGAACAGGCAAATGGCTCAATACATGAGTGGGGCACAGAAAGGGATGGGCAAGAATACCAGAGGCGCAAAACACCAGCTACTGGCAGACCAAGCAGTCAGCCGAGACTGCAGGACCAGACTGACCAACCTGTACACTGCCTGGATTGATTACAAGAAGGCCTATGACTCAATGCCCCACACACGGATCCTGGAATGCCTAGAACTGTATAAGATCAACACAACCCTAAGAGCCTTCATCAGGAACTCAGTGGGGATGTGGCGTACAACACTAGAGGCCAACCTCAAGCCCATAGCACAAGTCACCATCATGTGCGGGATCTACCAAGAAGATGCTCTGTCCCCACTGCTGTTCTGCATAGGCCTGAATCACCTCAGTGAGATACCGACTACAGACAGTACCAGGAGAGGACGTTTTAAGTGTATGTGCTTATGCACAGCAAATGTTGAGTAGATGTTTGATATCTCTGTCTCTGCTGATTGGAATTTTACACACATTACATATCACTTTGGTTTTATCTGCAGCACTGACTGTAAAATGCTTCCACGCAGAACTTGAACACGTTTTTTTTGGCTGGTGGAGGACCAAGAGGTGGCTCAGCAGCAGCCACACTCTTATCTATGTGATTGACCAAATCCATGTGGGGAGTTTCAGCTAAATTAATGAGTGACAGCTTCACCCCTACTGGAGACATATGCCCTGAAGTTCCAAAGGCATGTAGTCTACGCAATCCAGCTGCAGCATCACACCGCAAACATGACTACGATTCTCACTGAAACACAACTGAAGCAGACCCACTACCTTAATCACACTGAAAACGATCTGAAATTTGTATTACTTGGCTCTTAAAATGATTCTCTTATCCCAGGGCTCAGTGAAGAAAAGAAGTGTATGTGCTGCATCTCTCGAAGGGGAGAGTTGGGGCATATGAGTTTGTGGTTGAGGAGCCCAAGTGCTGTTTAAGCAGACTCTGAACACAGTAACCGTATCATGCAAATTAAATGTGAGTCCAGTTTTGTTCGTGGTATTTCCGGCTAAGCAAATACTATCAATGATGATTTTTTAAAATTTTTAAATCTGGAGACTCTGGATTAAATATATATTAAAGATATAGCTTTTCTTCAATTTTATTTCTTCAAACCAGTATCATACTGACTTTTAAACACAGTGCAACTTATATCTAAGTTTCACTTTTCAATGTCATTCTGACTGATTGAAATATAAATGAAAACTTTTAAGATTTGAGAGTTTGAGCACTTTATGTATCCTTTTATTTATTTTTTAAACACTGTGGTTAACAGAAGTATTATCACTAACAGAAATGTTAAATATTAGTGCCAGTTCATGTGTCAGTTCATGTATCCCTGTCAGGCAGGGATAGCTCAGTAGGTAGAGTGGCGGCCCCATGATCGGAAGGTCGGGGGTTCGATTCCCCTGAACAGCTACCCTGAGGTACCCCTGAGCAAGGTACCGTCCCCACACACTACTCCCCGGGCGCCCAATGGCTGCCCACTGCTTCACTGAGTGAATGGGTTAAATGCAGAGAGGGATTTTCCCCACGGGGACCAATAAAGTACACCTTCTTCTTCTTCAGTAAACCTCATTTGAGTGTGTGGGTTTCAGAAATACACAGTGCTGCATTACTGAGGGTGTGTTTTTAATAGATGTCTGTGGTTTAATATGTTAACGGGAACATAAAACATCAGTGTGCTGTTATGTTGGTTGCTAACCACAGTAAATGTATTTAAAAAGAAGCAGCATCTATGTTTATATAAGCAGAATCTTCAGGTAAGAAACCGAGCCGTGAAAAGAAGGCGGTTTAACTGATACTAACAATGTAACCAAGACAGAGACCAATGTTGAGACAATGGGTGGGAGTAAGGGTGGGGGTGACCTTCAGTCTAGGTCAGCTGTCAACATCTTACACACTTGGAATTGGCGCAGAAAAAAACATTCCAAATTTAAATAAAAACATTATTTATATTTGTATGTTACATTATATTTGTATGTTAGTATGTGTAATATTAGGCAGAATCTACTGGTTGCCACTGAAACTTACTTTGATTATAGCTGTTTTAGAAAGAAGTGAGAGTATAACTTTATTGGTTTCAGAACTCAGTAATAGGTCTAAATGTATTGAATCTGATGGTCTATGTTCTGAATTTGTTACAGTGCACAAGGGGATGCCACAGAGCTCTCTGTATTAGGTCCCCTTCTACTTATCATTTACATAAACAATCTTGGTCTAAATGTGCCATACACATACTTGCACTTCTATGCTGATGAGACAGTTATTTACAGCTGTGGTTCAACTCTCATCCAGCTGTCCAGCTCTCTTTACTTCAGCTTAAACTTGTTCTCAATGCAGACAAAACAAAGCTCATGTTGTTTTCGAAATAAAGGAAATGGGCCAAACAATTCCTTCAATTTTGCCTGCTTGTAACGATGTTGATTTATTAACAAATATTTTTAATAATTATTATCTTTCTATTTTAGATAATATTTGCCCTATTAAAACTAGACTATCCCGTTTCAAAACCCTCTCCCTGGATAAACGACAGCATTTGCTGTTTAAAGCATGCTTTAAAGGTATGTGCTTATGCATAGCAGATGTTGATGTTGAGCAGATGTTTGATATCTGCTCAACATCTCAACAAAGAAACTAAAATACCTTTTACATATCCATATTTTTAATTCTATAAAACCAAAGCTAACACTGGTGAGACTTAATAAGAGGTGTAAGCATCACAGCAGATGCCTTTGTGTTAAAGTAACTGAGCATAAAACACAGAAAAACATGAAGGAGATTTTCTTGGCTTGGCTTTTTGTAGCAGATAACCCAAAAAATATTCTGCAATATAACAAAAACTGAAGAAAACCATGAATCAACATATGAACATTACCTGATGCTGCTGAAGTGAAGCAGAGCAAAGTTACAGAGGTTTAGAGACACAGCTAATGGTTTTGTAATTTTGCATAATTTTAAGAAGTCTAAATTTGTTCAGTATTGAATAGCAGAAATTAGGTTTTATTGTTGGAAGTAAAAAAAAGAAAGAAAAGAAAACAGCGGCCAACAGCGCTGTAAACAACGGTAGACTGGTGGGTAATAAGCAAGCGAATAATGCAGAAAACAGAGATTTGAGATTGGAAACTGTTCTTTAAGTACACCGAGAGAGAGAGAGCTGTGGAGGAAGTGTGATTTTATCTTGGTGGAAGCAAAACAGCAAAATTAATAGGGAATTCATGACGATGTTTATGTGAACCATAGTTTGGATCTTCTTTTGCTGCTGGTTCAGTCAATTTTGGTTGGAGAGAGAAAAAACCTGCATCTTCAGAATCTAGCGCAAAAAGGACGCAAACACAAAGTGCAGACCCACCAATGCATCAGAATCAGTGAGATGTCGGCTTTCAGCCCCTACAGCATGTCCGTGTACGTGCCATCGAGTGAGAAGGGCGACATCTCACTGATTGTAATGCGTTTGCAGGTCCACACTTTGTGTTTATGTCTTTGTGCAGAATCCGTGGACCTGCTCTCATTTACTGTTTTAGCTGTTTGGTGGTTGTGGAAATTTTGTGAGGTTTAACCTGAGATTCTGGCGTTTCGGGCAAAATAAAGTTATATTTAAAAATTGATTCAGGGTTTTAATGAATTGATATTCCATTATCCAAGCTAGAATTGATTTTAATCAATAAATCGATTATCAAAACCCACCCATAGTTTTATATGTAAGGCAATACTTCGATTGCTGCCGTCCTATATAGGTTCCCTGCTTGCAGTGAAACATGCTGGTTGTTATTCTCTTCGTCCACAAGGTTAATTGCTGCTTTCTGTTCCATTTGCCCGAACTGAATTTGACAAAAGAGCTTTTGTCCGTTTAGCACCCTTGGCTTGGAACGAACTGCAGAGCGACTGGAAAAAGACTCAGTTCATTTAATTAAGTGCTTTTAAATCTGAACTAAGAATCCTTGAGGCGAAGTCCATAACATGCAACTGTTTCATTTAGATTGTTTGTCCGTTTTACTGAATTGTATTAAATTTTATTATATATATATATATATATATATATATAAATTTATTTTAGCATGTGTGTTGTTGCTATTTATGTTTAATTGAGTAATATTTGTAACTGTGAGACATTTGCTGCTGCCTATCTTGGCCATGTCTCCCTTGAAAAATACGTTTTTAATCTCAATGGGATCATCCTAGTTAAATAAAATAAATAAATAAAAAATATATATTCGGCTCTTCAACTGTTTTTTTTTTTAACTTTCATTTCCTGAAACTCTGGTCCTTGGGAATCTTCAGCAAGGTTCATTTCAGTCTACTTCAAGCATCTTCCTGTGACTTTTGTGTTATCCAAAAAACATCAAACAGTAACTGCTAAAAAACTGTTATTTCTTTAATATTTGTTTATTATTGTGGCTTTATAAATTACAGTGACTGGAGAGATAAAGAAAAGCTCACAATTAAAAAAAAATAGATATAGAAAAACTTAGATGTGCCATTCAAGAGGAGCAAACGTTACATTTATGGGATAATAACTGTTAATGTCTAATGTAAGTCCAGAAAATAAACTGTGTATGATCTTCCATTAATCAGTCAATTAGTATGGTTAGACTCATTAATGATTCTAAATTGCCCAAAGGTGTAAATGTGAGTGTGAATGGTCTCAATGTGCTAGCTCTGCAATAGATTGGCGACCTGCCCAGGGTGCATCCTGCTCTCGTATAGCCTCCAGCCCCAAGCACGACCTTAATTTGGATGAGCGGAAGAGAATGGATAGATGTATGTGCTTCAGTTCTCTGAAGAATAGGTGACAGTCTCTTCTTGAAAATATGGATCAATGTCTGCTCTGGACACTTTTAGTTCTGTGACGGAAACAAATATATCAAATTCAGAATGTTTCTTTTTTCAGGAAAATACGTAAATTTTATTATTATTTTATGCAAACAAGAAACAGTGTGAGAGGAATATTCTAGAATTTACATACGTATACCTGTAATTTAAATAAGTTTTTCACCTGTGTTAAGTATTTAGCTCATATACAGCTCAATAGACTACAATTAGGCTTTTAACAGGCTTTTCAAGTGTGTATGTGGATATATACTCTCTCTCTCACACACACACACATTCACACACACACACACACACACACTCAATAGTTGTCCAGTGGTTGTCCAGTGGTTGCTCACTGTGGCAATTGAGTCATCTTGATTTGTCTCCATCTAACAATGTAAGATTAAACCTGAAAACCTAAATATTCTCTCACATGCTGTCATTTATGTACTCATTTAATTCTTGAAAACCCCCACAAAATATAAATGACTCAAAAAGTTTACCTTTCTGTACAGCATATGCCACTTGTGTGTACTCTTCTTGCAAGCCTGAAATGTTAGAAAAAAAGGAGGCATTATGTTGATTTAATGTGAGGATTTTAACATGCATGTTATGGATGCATTATCATAGAAATATTTTAAGTACTACTGTTCAATTAATGTCAGCATTTCAGAAAATTGGATGCATTTGTTGAACATTTCTGAGGTCATCAAGGATGTCTCCTTGGGAAACATTTTTCCCTTAACCCTTACTAGTCTCCCAGTTTCTGGTGAAACAAACATCCCCACAGTATAATCCAGTGCCATGCTTCACTGAAGGCATTAAAATAATAATAAAATTTACATATTTTCCTGAAAACACAGGTGAAAAACTTATTTAAATTACAGGTATACGTATGTAAATTCTAGAATATTCCTCTCACACTGTTTCTTGTTTGCATAAAATAATAATAAAATTTACGTATTTTCCTGAAAAAAGAAACATTCTGAATTTGATATATTTGTTTCCATCACAGGACCAAAAGTATCCAGAGCAGACATTGATCCATATTTTCAAGAAGAGACTGTCACCTATTCTTCAGAGAACTGAAGCACATACATCTATCCATTCTCTTCCGCTCATCCAAATTAAGGTCGTGCTTGGGTCTGGACGCTATCCGAGAGCAGGGTGCACCCTGGACAGGTCGCCAGTCTATCGCAGAGCTAATAGACTGCCATGTTTCACTGAAGGCATGGCAGTGGCAAGGCAATGAGCAGTACCTGGTTTCCTTCAGATGTCACGCAGTGCATTCAGGTCGGATCAGATCAGATAATTTTGTTTCTCTATGGTCTGAGAGTCCTTCCTTTTGGCAACTCTAGGGGGTCTGTCATATGCCATTTACTGAGGAGTGGCTTCCATTTGGTCATGTTACTATACAAGCCTCATTGGTAGAGTGCTGTGGAAATAGTTGTCCTTGAAGGTTCTCCTGTCTCCACATGCAACACCGGAGTAGTTCCAGACTTCTTCAGTTTTACGAATGATGGTGGCCACTGTGCTCACTGCCAGAATTTTTTTTCTGTACCCTTACTTAGATCTGTGCTTCAATACAATCCTGTCTCAGAGGTCTACAGACAAGTCCTTAGACTTCATTGCTTGGTTTGCACTCGGATATGCACTGTCAACTATGGGACCTTGTATAGACAGGTGTCCACCTTTACAAATCATGTCCAATTGACTGAATATACCACAGGTGAACGCCAGTCAAGTTGTACAAACATTTGACAGATGATTAGTGGAAATAGGAGGAACCTGAGCTCAGTTTTGATTGTCATGGCAGAGGCTGTGAGTAGTTATGTACCTGTATAGTTTAGTTTTCTATTAAACATTTTTTTTCTTGAGTTTCTTATTGCGCTCTATTGGCTGTAGAATTTTGAGGTGAAAGTGAATGTAATCCATTTTGAAATACGGCTGTAACATGACACAATGTGGAACAAGTAAAGCGCTGTTAATACTTTCAGGATGCACTGTACAAGTTACTTTGGAAATCAGCTGTTTTTGAGAGGACTCATATGGGAACTCAGATTTGTCTGATGTTACAGAGAATGACCCTGTAGTTAATTAAAATCTGTATGCCTGTAACATCAGATTGAACATCCAGACATTATTAGTGTTTTTTTTCTTTGTGATAAGACTTCTCAAAAGCACCTCTGCTGTCTGCCCTTATGTTTCTGCCTAAATGTTTGAGTGCACAAGAGTTTAAAGGGAACTGTATATTGCACATTTGTACAGCTTTTATAGTAAAAGAAAATTTGCTTTTGTCTGAACAAAATTATTACTGTTAGAAAATAAAGTAACATTAAACTCTAAAATTGTCATGGAATCAAAACAAAAGGGCAAACTGGCTTGGGCATATCTAGGACTCATGTTGCAAGTTTTTAGTCACTGAAAAAGCCACTAAATGAGGATGGCGTTTCTCACCTGTGTTGTCTTCACATGAGCGTGACCCTTGTAGTGATGAAAAACAGGCTGATACTGAAGGACACAACAAAGAAAATCAATCAGTAGGAAAGAGAGCAGGGGAGATGTAGCAAAGAGGGGTAGGGGATGTTACTGGATTGATATATATAATAATCAAAATGTCAGCAGCTAATACATTAAAAAAGCATAATAGTGTCCTATGTGTATGTATATATAAAAAACACCCAGCACGCCCCTGCGGGCGGTTTATCCTTCAAGCTCGGGTCCTCTACCAGAGGCCTGGGAGCTTGAGGGTCCTGCGCAGTATCTTAGCTGTTCCCAGGACTGCGCTCTTCTGGACAGAGATTTCCGATGTTATTCCCAGATGTTATTCCCATATCCATAGGTCCGTCATGAATAGGATGACGGACCTATATATATATATATATATATATATAATTTTTGTAGTAACGTTAAATTATCTGCCAAATATTAGGATAGCAATATCTGTCATATTAGCAAATACCTTCATATTTGTTTTGCAGGAGCAAGCCGACCACCAATAGATCCACCAATAAAACACAGATAACAGTCCACAGCAAAGTGAGTGTTTTAGAGAAGAGACTTTGTGAAAGCTCAGTCTCTTTGGAAGGTGCTGAAAAGAATATGTTAAACATGAGCATATACAACAAAAACAAAATACAAATATACTTAAAAATGCAAAAGAAATTTTTTTTTTACATTGTTTTATAACAGCTAACCAGCCCTCTGGTGATTCTCCAGCTCCAGATATACTGCACTTGTAGAGTCCTTCATCTGACTTGGAGACATTTTTGATGGTCATGCTGCTTTGATACCAGGTCCCGAGAGAAACACCATCTCTGTAGAAGTCAGTTATGTGTTCTGACTGAGTTTTCTTGTTTGTACAGTTAAGGGTCACCTCATTTCCCTCCTTCACACCATGCGTCGGGGTTTCCAAGATCACAAATCCAGCTGCGAAGTGTGATGAAAATGCATTTTATTAATTACTTCATTACGTGATTTAATAAACATCTGACTATGGTAATACACATATTACCACACAGACATATACATATATATATGTATGTATATATGTATATATATATATATATATATATATATATATATATATATATATAGAGATAGATAGATAGATAGATAGATAGATAGATAGATACCACATACCAGTGACTGTGATGTTAACAGCCTCACTTCGTTTGCCATCTTCATTTTCACACCAGTATTGTCCACTGTGTCTTTCAAAGATTGGATAAATTGTGCAGGGTGATGTAGATGTGTGGGAAGAATTTGTTATTTTATGGGATTTCCATTTCACACTCCATTCAGTGATGCTGTCATCTTCCTCACAATGTACCGAAACAGACTCGTATTCAAAGAATTGAAATCTGTTTGGAGAAAAGCGAGGGAAAACTGCACCTGAGACGGAGATGTGAAGAAGGAAAGCAATTATCTCTTCTTAAAACAAACAAAAAATCTTCCAACAGGTGTGGCTATTACTAAAAAAAATGAAAGTGCTAATTCCACTAGATTTTGAGACATCAGTGCTGGGAAGAATCTGCTTGCGCTAAATCAAATCCAAACATTTGCGTTTATATCAGGAACAAACTATTTTTAACTCACCAGCAATGTTACCGTGGTCAGTTTGTACGGTGATCAGGACTAAAACAGCAGTCACTGAAACGACAAATGAAAATGCTCTAAATCAGACGTATGTTATAGTTGAAAATGTAATGAACAATTGATATGTAGAATCAGTACTTACAAAGTCGAATACTGAGAGCTGTAATCTCCATAATGTCTCACTGAAGACTGTGAGAGCGTCAGACTGAAATACACCAAAGACAAAATGTAGGTCGGTACTTCCTCTTCCTGTCTAATTTTCGTCTCATGTTGATGCAGATGAAAATGGTACCAAGAAACTGTAGGACACATCATCAGCTGCTATGAGGATGATAATGTCACAAGTATGACCTATGATATATATATATATATATATATATATATATATATATATATAAATAAACACCTAGCACGCCCCTGCAGGCGGTTTATCCTTCAAGCTCGGGTCCTCTACCAGAGGCCTGGGAGCTTGAGGGTCCTGCGCAGTATCTTAGCTGTTCCCAGGACTGCGCTCTTCTGGACAGAGATCTCCGATGTTATTCCCGGGATCTGCTGGAGCCACTCGCCTAGCTTGGGAGTCACCGCACCTAGTGCTCCGATTACCACGGGGACCACCGTTACCTTCACCCTCCACATCCTCTCGAGCTCTTCTCTGAGCCCTTGGTATTTCTCCAGCTTCTCGTGTTCCTTCTTCCTGATATTGCTGTCATTCGGAACCGCTACATCGATCACTACGGCCGTCTTCTTCTGTTTGTCTACCACCACTATGTCCGGTTGGTTAGCCACCACCATTTTGTCCGTCTGTATCTGGAAGTCCCATAGGATCTTAGCTCGGTCATTCTCCACCACCCTTGGGGGCATCTCCCATTTTGACCTTGGGACTTCCAGGTTATACTCGGCACAGATGTTCCTGTACACTATGCCGGCCACTTGGTTATGGCGTTCCATGTATGCCTTGCCTGCTAGCATCTTGCACCCTGCTGTTATGTGCTGGATTGTCTCTGGGGCATCTTTACACAGCCTGCACCTGGGGTCTTGCCTGGTGTGATAGACCCCAGCCTCTATGGATCTTGTGCTCAGAGCTTGTTCTTGTGCTGCCATGATTAGTGCCTCTGTGCTGTCTTTCAGTCCAGCTTTGTCCAGCCACTGGTAGGATTTCTGGATATCAGCCACCTCCTCTATCTGCCGGTGGTACATACCGTGCAGGGACCTGTCCTTCCATGATGGTTCCTCGTCTTCCTCCTCTTTCTTGCGTTTCTGCTGCCTGAGGTATTCACTGAGCACTCGGTCAGTTGGGGCCATCTTCCCAATGTATTCTTGGATGTTTGTTGTCTCATCCTGGACTGTGGTGCTGACACTCACCAGTCCCCGGCCCCCTTCCTTCCGCTTAGCGTACAGCCTCAGGGTGCTGGACTTGGGGTGAAACCCTCCATGCATGGTAAGGAGCTTTCTTGTCTTTATGTCAGTGGCTTCTATCTCCTCCTTTGGCCAGCCTATTACCCCAGCAGGGTACCTGATCACGGGCAGGGCGTAAGTGTTGATGGCCCGGATCTTGTTCTTACCATTCAGCTGACTCCTCAGGACTTGCCTGACCCTCTGCAGGTACTTGGTGGTTGCAGCCTTTCTAGCGGCCTCTTCATGGTTCCCATTTGTCTGCGGGATCCCCAGGTACTTGTAACTGTCCTCTATGTCTGATATATATATATATATATATATATATATATATATATATATATATATATATATATATATATATAAACGCTTGGATGTCTTCAACCCACTCAATAGGCCCTCTGTGAAGGTGCAATAAACACGAGGCCCACTTGTGATACCATTCCACATGCATACAACTGGTGACAGGAGTAAATGATCAATACATAGAATAAATAAAGAATAAAGAAATTTCCAATACAATAGAATTTAGAAAATACATCAGTGCCAATTTTAAGTCTATATCATAATGTCTGGTTTTAATTTTGTTTTATTTTGTGAGCTGGTTATTTGATGTCACTCCAGCCAGCCAGAGAATCCCCTACTGCCCGGTCTCTCTCCTCCCTGTGCCCGTGAGTGGAATCAAAACCTGTATGTCCAGGTGGCTGACCTGAATTCCAGAGTTCTCTTTGAACGTTGGTGGCAGGAGGGTATATGTGGTAAAGATATCCATCCAAGAAAAAAACAGAACATGGGGTTCGGTGGTGTGAATCCAGTAAGAGTTTAACCAGCGTCTGAATGGTGAGCACAGCTGTGAAGTGGAGCAGAAGCTTGATAAGGGCACTGTAGCACAAAGAGATAAAGGCAAGTATACAAAAACTTGGTCATAGAATGAGAACAGAGAGCCTTTTACCAACATGGGTAAGCTGATGAACTGGTACTGAAGAGACGGTGATGCTGGTCATATGTAAAATTTCTGAAGTCACATGATGGCCCAAAAAAATAACTGACTAGACTCTGCATTCCATAAACTGCTGCTAATTTGTTTGCAGAGCTGTACACACCACTCAAAACAAAATGACTGCATGTTTCATGTCTTTCTTTTATATATATGTATAACTTCCCACAGTGGCTCATTAGGGCGAAGCACTGAGCCATTGATGACCTTAAATGTCATTGAATGAAGTACTTGGGTCAGTTCATGAACTAGTGTGAGTTCATGTGTCAGTTACCTCAGGTTGAACTTAATTTGAGTGTGTGTTTCAGACATACAATGCTGCATTCGACAGGGTGTGATTTAAGAGATGTAATTGGTTTAATATGTTAATGGGAAAATCTAAAAGTGTCTGTGAAGGTTCTCAGTCATCCAGGTCATCGTAGTCAAAGGAGCTTGCAAAGAAAAGCGTCTGGACTTCTTTAAGTTGCTTGAAGACGTTTCACCTCTCATCCGAGAAGCTTCTTCAGTTCTAAGGTCAAATGGTGGAGAGTCCCAGATATAAACCTAGTGGGAGTGACCCCCCACAGAGGGACAAAAGGACCCCCTGATGATCCTCTAATCACCTGAGACAAGGTGTGAAATTGGGTGTGCGACCCAATCAGCCAGAGTTTCAGGTGAGTTCATTGTGAAACCTGGCCCCACCTTGTCATGCGAATTCCTGAGGTCAGATGGCCCAGGATGTGAGTGGGCGTTAAGGCGTCTGGGAAGGGATGTCAAAACTGGATTATAGATGGCAGAGAGTTGGTGTCGTAAACCCCCGCCTCTGTTCAAAGATGGTCGCTCACAGTGGACATAGATGGCTTCTTTCACTCCTCTTTCAAACCATCTGTCCTCTGTCCAAAATGTGAACATTGGCATCCTCGAAAGAGTGTCCTTTATCCTTAAGATGCAGATGGACTGCTGAGTCTTGTCCTGTGGAGGTGGCTCTTCTGTGTTGTGCCATGCGCTTGTGAAGTGGCTGTTTGGTCTCTCCAATGTAGAGGTCTGGGCATTCCTCACTGCACTGTACAGCATACACCACATTGTTAAGTTTGTGCTTTGGCGTTTTGTCTTTCGGGTGAACCAGTTTCTGTCTGAGTGTGTTGCTGGGTCTGAAATACACTGGGATGTCATGCTTGGAGAAAACTCTCCTGAGTTTTTCTGATACACCGGCTACATAGGGGATGACAATGTTGTTGCGTCTAAAAAAAATCTAAAAGCAGTCCACACTGTGTTAGTAACTAACCACAGTGAATGTATTTAAAAAGAGGTAGCAGCTGTGTTCATCTTCAGCATCTTCAGCCGTTGACAAACCGAGCAAGTAAGACAAAGTGGTTATCTGACACTAATGTGACTAAGACAGAGACCAAAATAGAGGCAGTATGTATGTGTGTGTGTGTGTGTGTGTGTGTGTGTGTGTGGGGGGGGGGGGGGGGTCAGTCTAGGTCAACTGTCCCACTAACTCACACACTTTGAAACTGTGCTGGAAAAACCCCCAAAACAGCCGTTACTGAACGTGGTAAGTTTGTGTGTATCTGTAACAAAATGCAGAAGTTACTTTTACCACTGCAATCATATCCAACATACTTTGAATATTATTATTTCAGAAAGAAGATATAATTATTTGAACTTGAGGAAATGATAGTAGAACTTTATTGATGTTTTTTTGGAAGTGAAATATATTTGGCTCTCCAGTGGTTTCTGTACTTTTTGTACTTCCTGAAATCGTGATCTGTTAACATGAATAGGGTTAGGAATAAATTGTAAGTAAAGTTAATTTGAGACAATTCCAAACACTGTCCTGTGACACCAGTGTTCAATAAAACCTTGCACTATAATAACTGCTGACAAAAAACAAAAAACAAAACCCCAGTACTTGGTTTCTTTGTCCTTTATTGATGCTATTTAAAATTACAATGAATGGAGAAAGAGATATGTAGACAAATGCTGACATTCTTTAAAAGTTCATAGGCAGATAAAATTAATTTCCAACATACGTATAAAAGAACTTTAATGTGCCATTTGGGGGAGGGGCTATCTTTTTGGGATGATACCTGTAATGACAGTTAAGGCTGTTTTTTCATATTTCAAAATAATATTATTAGTGATCATTTTGTCTTTTTTTAATGTCTTTCTCAGTTTTTTTCATTTGTGACACATGTTAGGCCAACATTAGATAATGGTTTATAAGTCCAGCAAATAAACTATGTATGAGGCTGAACATCCTTGACTGAAGAATAGATGACAGTCTCTTCTTGACAGCATGGATTCATTTCTTCTCTGGACACTTTTCGTTCTGTGTTGGAAACAAAGGTATCTGACTCTTTATCAATAAACTTTTTTTTCTCTTAATGCATGTTCAATTGTCCAGGTAGCAAAATCCCAGAAACTTTGTCATTTGGTCATCACATCAGGATGAACAGAACAGATGGGAAATAATTTTTCTTTCCATTTGTAAAACATGCATATTGAATTATTATTTTTTACAAATCATTATTAATACTGATCACTAGATAGATAGATAGATAGATAGATAGATAGATAGATAGATAGATAGATAGATAGATAGATAGATAGATAGATAGATAGATAAGCTGTCAGTGTGCCCCAGGGTGGCTGTGGCTACAATGTAGCTTGCCATCACCAGTGTGTGAAAGTGTGTGAATGTGTGTGTGAATGGGTGGATGACTGGATATGTAAAGCGCTTTGGGGTCCTTAGGGACTAATAAAGCGCTATATAAATACAGGCCATTTACCATTTTTAGATATGCGTGTGCGTGTGTGTTTGGGTACCTTTTTTCTTCCAGTGGTTTTTAACAGTGGCATACATGACATCGTCTGGATCAATGGAACTGTCTCCATCTAACAACAAACATAAGATAAAACCTAAACACTAAAAGGCTCTTTGTCACACTATTGTTATTTATTTAAGTATTTAATTCATTTAGGCATGAAATGTAAAGGACTAATAAAACTTTACCTTTCTTTACTACTACTTTACTATTACCATTAATTACTATTAAGCCTTTTAAAACAAATAATTATGCTGGAGTTTTAATGACCCTAACTATTTCCAGGTGGCTAATCTGTAATCCTTCCAGTCCTTAAACTATGACTCAAACATATTTGTCTTTGTTAAATTGCCAAATGATTTCGATATAGAAACAGTTTAAATCTTTATGTTCACAATCTCAGTATTTGTTAACTGCATGGTTTTTTGTTTTTTTTTCCATTGCTCTGTAAGTTCATATATTCCCTGTGTGAGTGACACGTGACAAATAAGTGTAACAACTTGTAACAATAAAAATGCCATCAGTTGAATATAAGCTTCCACACTTAATAAATTAAGAGAATTTGAAAATGCTGAAAATATATTAATCAAAAATGCTACATTTTGAACCAAAACTATGTTCTTTGAAGGGCCTGCGACTCTGTAAATGTGCACAGCACGAGGATAAATTTTGTATGGCTTTAATATACTATAGCCACTATAGAGGGAATTTGGCTTATTCTGAATGAGTTATGGGGGACCTTTGCTCAGATTTGGCTGATGTTACACAGATTGGACTGTTGATGATATAACTTTTTGTATGTCTTGACTTTTCTTATTTATTTATTTATATTTTCCTCCTCTGATGAGACCACCTTAAATGCATCTCTCTTATTTACACTCATCTCTTTCTACAGGTGTGAAAGTGGAAGAGGACTGTTCATAGGGTACTATTGAATTGTAGGCTTGCAAAGCTGCTGAAAAAAGAGAAAATATGGCTTTGGCCAAACAAAATGATTGTTATTGATAATAAAATAACACTAAACTAAATTTAAATTATATGTTAATCTTAAATTGTCACACAGGGGTGGGATCTAGAGAAAAGGCCAAAGTGGTTTGGGCAACTTCAAATTTTGTGTTTTTCACATGGAAATGCATTAGCAACATTCCACTGAACAAGGTTCTCACCGGTGTTGTCTTCATGTGAGTGTGAAAGCCGTACTGATGAAAAACAGGCTGATACTGAAAGAAAGAGCAGAGGAGTGATAGCAAATACGATAAGTCAAGGTTAATGTAATGATGCCTAATATTCAAAGTCAGCAGCTAATGCATTAGAAGAATTAGCAATCCTGCTAATCTTGTTTTGATCTATTACAATCAGGCAAAAACATTGCTTATATTTGAATTAGTATGCTAATAATACCATGTTAATGAAGTCTGTAAGACAAATTTTCCATACCTTTGTGCCCCCTATGAAGAAGTAGGCCCACCACCAGCAGCAACAGAACCGCAGATAAAGCACAGATAACAGTCCACAGCAGAATGTCTTTTTTAGGGAGGGGACTTTGTGAAAGATCAGTCTCTTTGTGAGGCACTAGAAAGGCTACATTGAAGATATTAAAGCAATTTAAGAAAAAGACAAATTAAAACAAACAAAACAGGGATATATATGATCTAAATCACCTTTGCTTTGTTTTATAACAGCTAACCAGCTCTCAGGTGATTCTCCAGCTCCTGATATGCTGCACTTGTAGAGTCCTTCATCAGACTTGGAGACATTTTTGATGGTCATGCTGCTTTGATACCAGGTCGCAAGAGATAAACCATCTTTGTAGAAGTCAGTTATGTGTTCTGACTGAGTTTTCTTGTTTGTACAATTGAAGGTCACCTCATTTCCCTCCTTCACAGGGATGATTGGACTTTCCAAGATTACAAAACCAGCTGGGAAGTGTGATGAAAATATATTTTATCAGTTAATTTTTTACATGTTTTAGTAAACATCACATTACTTATGCTGCCCCTTTTACATGGAACATGATGCAAAAAGACTGGAAGATAGCAGATCTTATTTCATTAAATGCTTTTAAGTCCAAATTGAGAGAGCCAGAGAAAAATGTTTTTTAAAATGTAATTGTTACTTATAACATGTATGCAACTTTGTAATTTTAACATGTTGTCGCCTCTTGGCCAGGACTCCCTTGAAAAAGAGGTTTTTAATCTCAATGGGACTTTTCCTGGTAAAATAAAGGTTAATAATAATAATAGCATCCAACTATGGAATATTACATTTTTATGAAAAGTGTTAAAACAACTATAGTAGGTCCAGCCTTGTATTATAGACTCTGCTGGGTAATAGGTTTTACTCTGTACCCTTATCTACTTTTGTAATCTCTTGTTAACAGATAATATTGAGTATTAGTGCATTGTTGAGTATAAATAATGTGCTTCATATTCATCTTGATTGTCCCCTTATAAGGGGATATTTTAAAGAAAGGTTAGTATTAACATATAAATAAAGGATATAGTCACCCAACATACCAGTGACAGAAATGTTCACAACCTCACTTCGTTCTCCCTTTTCATTTTCACACCAGTATTCTCCACTGTGTCTTTCAAACATGGGAGAAATTGTGCAGGGTGATGCTGATATATTCAATGTGAGGGAAGCGTTTGCTATTTTATGGGATTTCCACTTCACAGTCCATTCATTGATGCTGTTATCTTCCTCACAATGTACAGAGACATTATCATATTCAAAGAACTGATGCCTGTCTGGAACAATGCGAGCAAAAACTGCACCTGAGACAGATATGAAGAAGGAAAGCAATCAAATGAATTATCTGTTCTTGAAACAAGAAAAAAAATCTTTCAAAATGTGTAGGTATTACAAAACACAACAAAAAAAGTGCAAATTTTGTTAGATTGTGAGGCAGTGACATTATTTTCTAGGCAGGATCTGCTTGTGTTAAAAAAGGCAGACCATTAAAGACTACAGTTTCAGAGCTTCAAACAGTTTTGAAGGTAGTTGAAATCTTAAATGTCAGTTTATATCAGGTATATCAAGTAACTGCTTCTTACTCACCAGCAAAGTTACTGTGGTCAGCTTGTGCGGCCATCAGGACTAAAACAGCAGTGACTAAAGAGACAAATGGAATTTTGTGCATCAGACATATAGGATTGCTATTGAATGATTAATTGGTAGAATCAGTACTTACAAAGTCGGATGCTGAGAGTTGTAATCTCCATGATGTGTTACTGTTGACTGTGAGAACATTAGACTGAAATACAACAAAGGCAGAATGTAGGTTGGGACTTCCTCTTCTTGTTTAATGCATTGCTGATGGTGTAACTTGTAAGTAGAAATAGATATTAGTGCTATACACTAATAATGTCACAGATGTGACACATTCGCTGGCTATTTGCTACTGTTTTGGGGAGTTAAATTATTTATTTAATTAATTAAAATTATTAATTATTTATTGCCATTTTTTTGGGGGGGGGGGGGTTATTTGTTTGTTTTTAGAGTTCCAGCTCAAGCATTTCAAAACAAAGATACTTGGACTAATGGGGGGCAAATGATTACACAGCGGATTGAACCCAAGGTAAAAACTATCCAGAACTAATCTTCATTCCTCTGCATTATAACATTCAGTAAAGGCTGTTTTCCTCTCCCTTCACTTTTTCTTAGTTCCACTCTGCCCTCTGCTGTTAGCCATTTTACACTCCTCAGTACATATATTATTTACAGATGAAATGAACATTGAACCTTATAAAGTACAAGGGGTGTAACAGTAGTCTGATAAGGCAGAATTTATTTTCTCTATCATGCCATCAAGTTTGTGACAGGTGCACCAAGGTCAACTTAAATCTTCAAACACTAAGATTACCTGAGATTAGACATCACAAATCTGGAAGTAAAAACGATTTTACTGGAGAACTTTGACCTTAAATTTAACTAAGTCCGACATAAGCAGAGGTCGGCTTACTTGTTCATGTAACCTTATATCGGTAAACTTTATAAAATGTATATTTATTAAAATTTAATATTTATTTTAATAATAGAATAAATTAATTGCTTTTGAAATAAAATCCGGGCTGTTATCCTGAGTCAGTAAATTGTTTTGATACGCCTATATTATATTTAATTTGGATTTATTACAGTAAAATTAATTTGTAGCTGAATATATCACATGTTTTTTGATTATATTATATTTTTGTTTAATATACTGAGATATTTATAATTAGATTGATTGATTAATTGCATTAAATATTAATTGGGCTGTCTTCTATACATGATTTCATTGATGCCAGATATTGTATTTCTTTTCAGTGTACACTTCCAAGGTGGTGGGTTTTACAATTGTGGACTGATTGCAGGTGGTTTGATAGTTGGTATCATAAGGAAATCTACACCTAAGTCTCAGCTCACTTATTCATAAAACTCCATATTTCACTTTAAAACACAAGTGAATTGTTGATATTGTAATTAATTTTTTTAAGTGAATGGGGAAATTACTCTCTCTGCATTTAACCCATTCACTCAGTGAAGCAGTGGGCAACTGCAAATCAGAAACCCAGGGAGCAGTGTGTAGGGACAGTACCTTGCTCAGGAGTACCTCTGGGTAGCCGTTCAGTGGATTTGAACCCCTGACCTTCCATTCCAGAGACCTGAAGCCCAAAAAAAAAGCAAATGTTTGAAACATGACATAGATATCCCTGTTTTTTTTTTTTGTTGTTTATGTTGTTTTTTCGATCATTGTATTGTCTACTTTTTGGAATTTGTACAGTAACTAAGTAAAACCTAATGAAAACGTTTATAGTATTTTTCCCCTTTTTATAACAAAACAAAATACTTCTTATTCATCCTTTTTTGCTTACAAATTTATAAAATAAGGAGATAAGAGATGACCAGGTGCAAAGTACATGGCTTTCAGCATTTATTTTCTACCCCTTCTGAGCACTTTGGAGTGTTGACAGTGAATGTTGTTGCTTGGTTTAACTAAAACGGTATGTAAACTGTATTAAAATTTACTAATATTTTTTTGTTCTTTTATGTCGGCGTAGTATATTTAATATAGTTATTGTTAAATACATTTATTTATATATTTCTTATCTATCCTTTTTTTATTTGCTTTTACAAATTAAAAACAAAAAAATAAACAAGGTTTTGTAGCCAAAACACTAAGATTATTTTATTACAATTTGTTCTTTATTGTGAACATGCTAGGATTTTCAGCATGGATGATTTCTATGCAACTTTACAATTATGTTTTATGTTTTATCATTTCATTTGCTTTGACTGATGCAATCACATGACCATCATGTGTTACTAGTTTCTGCATGTGCTTGCATTTCTTTTGGCTTACAACCTTGTGTTTATTCCTCTACTTGGAAATAAAAACTGAAGTACACATTTGTCCTGTTTAATGTAATTTTTACCGTAATCTTAGTTAAACAAAAATGAAGCATTTATACTTTTATACAAGCCTGTATGTACATTGTGTGCCAAAAAACAGTGTGATCCAGGTACAAATCTGTCATATTATCTATCTAACAGTATCTTGGATTAAATATTAGCCAGTCTGGTTTTTTTGCTGAAACAATAAAACATTTTTTAAAAATTAGCAGTCACTAAAACCTGTTGCTAACCACAGGATCTTTCTGAATTTATGTAATTGTTTAAAGCTTTCTTTCATTACCATGTTGTAAGGGTGAACTACATATTATCTCTCTGTAGTGTCCATGCACCCATGCCAAATTGTATATCTTAGAAGTTCCTTCCTTCACACACACACACATGCATACACAGAAACCACCACCCTTTTTATATAGTCATGATCAAAGTACAGATGAGTCTGAGGTTTCTGAGCACAGCTTACTGAGGGGAGAATTTTTGTTTTGGCGAGTGTTTTGGCGAGCCTTTTGTTGGTAAGTAAATACATTACTATGCTATATCGTCTTCGTAAGCTCTGATCAAGTTTCAAATACTGCTGCATTCTCAAATTAATGTGGATACATTCATGGTTTTCTTTTGACATATTACAAATTTTGAAAGGAAGGATTAATCCTGCCTTCTAAAGTGGTTTAGGGTAGTGGAATTGTATAGTACACTAGTAAACTTCTGGCCCTCCAGTACCAGTTGAGCATTATTTAAATATCTCAACCTTGTATGAACATCCCTTCATGGCCCATGTGTACTAACTCTTAATGATATAGTAGTCACATTATTGTATAACAGAGATACAACAGAGAAGCTCAATTACATGATGGAAAATAAGTCACAGAATATGAATTGTGTGTTTATTGTTTCTAAATTACTTTTATTGTGGAAAAAGAACTGAAGTGCTGCTAACTTACCATTTCTGAGGCTGGTGACTAGGATGAATTTATCCTCAGCAGCAGAGGTGACTCTTGGTCTTCCTTTCCTGGGGCAGTCCTCATGTGAGCCAGTTTCATCCTAGTGGTTAATGATTTTTGTGGACACATTAAAAGTTTTAGCTATTTTCTGGACGAACTGACTTCAGTTCTTAAGTAATGACGGACTTTCATTCCTCTTTATTTAGCTGATTTGTTCATGTCATAATATGAATTCTAACAGTTGTCAAATAGGGCTGTCAGCTGTGTATCTACCTGAATTCTGCACAACTGATGGTCCCATCCCCATTAAGAAGGCAAAAAATTCCACAAATGAACCCTAACAAGGTACACCTGTGAAGTAAAAACCATTTCAGGCGACTAAATCATGCAGGCCAAGGGTTTGCAGCGCTGTCAACAAGACAAAGGGAACCTACTTTAAGGAATCTAAAGTATAAAACATATTTGAAGTTGGTTATCAATTTTTCTTTGCTACATAAGTGAATATATCATGGCTCATATATTTGATGTCTTCAGTATGTATCTACAATCTAGAAAGTAGTAAAAATAAAGAACAAATGCCGAATAAGAAGGTGTGTCCACATTTTTGACTGGTAATGCATATGTAATATATATATACACACACATATATAATCCTATAAAACCTCAAACAGCCAAATCATTGTTTATTTCTGTTAATTTCTCTGCTAGATGTCTTAACTTTTATTTATTTTTTTATTCAATTCATAGTAGTGAGATTGTTATTATTATTATTAATAATAATAATAACAATAATAAACAATAATAATAATAATGAAAATAATAATAATAATAATAACAGAATGACAATTATTAAATATGAATAATTCTGTTCTCTATACATGATTTAGTTAATGAAAGTTACCTTATAAGATGATGTTATTTGTCTTGTGCTTTTACGTTACCTTGCTTCAGTATTTGATTCTCTCTTTTTGCCAGTAAAAAAGTGCAAATCCGGTAACACTTTAAACCCCTGCATTACTATGGCTCTCCTGTTTGGCGCTGCTGGACTGATTTTGGGTGGTGTTACAGGCAATGCCATGTGGCTATATAGACGTAAGTCTCAGCTCACTTATCGTTAAAACTACTTATTTCAATTTAAAACAAGTATATTGATGACCATAAATTTTAAGTAAATGTAGTGGGCTTATTAAATACTCCAAAATCTTTTTAAGTGGTTTCATTGTGGAATAAAATGCTATCAGAGAAGCTCTACAGTACTGCAATATTATTTACTAGGGAATATTGCATAAATGCATAACTCACTGACATGTCTGGTTTTCACAGGTTTTAGATCTGACACTGAGAAGGGTGATGCTGCTGGTGCTGCTGATGCAATGAAGAAACTGAAAAAGGAACTGGAGAACCAGGAAAAACAATTAGAGGATGAACTTGATGACGTGAAGGAGCAACTCCGGAAAAACAAAGAGCAGCTTCACTTAGTGGAGATGAAACTAACACAAAAAGACACATCTGAAAAACCAGAGGCATTATTAACACAAAAACAAAACCTTCTACATGCTCAATGGGCACTGGATGAGAAAAAGAACGATTGTGAGAGAAAAATCCTGAAAATAGAGCAGTTGCTGGAGGAAATAAAGGAGAGTAGTTACATCTAAAAGGAAACAGATCTCAAGAAGCTCTTTGCTCTGATGAATATCAATGGCTATTATAATTGGTACCACTACACAATCATCCCTATAGAGAGGTCAGATATTAACTACACTGACCAACCTTTAGGTTTAACTAAGCTGACAAAATCATTTTATCAACATATAACCCAATTTGAGAGTAAAAGAGAATAAACTATAGAAAGACATGGACATAATGGGAAAAAAGATGAGTGCCATTTAATGTGTGTCAGGCGTGTCGTGTGTGGAGGCGAGGAAGAGATGACCCAAACGCAGGACTCACGGTGCAGGATAATGGTGTTTTATTGTAGGCAGGCTGGATTAACAGAACATGAACTGAAATGACTGGCTGGGTGACTGAACTAACTGGCTGACTGGACTGGACCGGCTGATTGACTGACTGACTGAACTGAACATACATGCGGAGAGACGACATCAACATCAATGACACGACAAGGGCTGAAGGGAACAGAGGGCATAAATACGTGACTAACCATGACAACGATTGGAGACAGGTGAGAGCACAGCTGAACTTAGTCAAACTAATAATGCATGGAAGGAACTGGAACATGATACACTAGCAGACAGGCTGACACAGAAAACATCGATGTGAAAATAAACTGAACATGACAAAACAGAAAACACTGGGTCAACGACCCAGGAAACCTGACAATGTGTATGCAAATATTCAAGATTATTAAAGAAAATAAAGCAAACCACAAATGATGCTAATGTAAGTTCACATAGTTGTTCATGTTCTTCACCATAAGTGTCTTTTTCCATATATGCAAACTTAAATGGAAAAAAATGAAACAATTACATTTAAACTTATTTAAGAGCTATCTTTTACACGTCCAAAAACCCCTTTTTGTTTTTTTCCCTGGCACATTAGGGAAATTGCTTAAAAGATACAGAACAGATAAATTTAAGAATTATGAAGCAATGAATCAATGCTTACTGTTAGTGGATGCAGAAGCTTATTTTCACTTGAATTTATGTGAAATGAAGCAATGTCAAAACACAACTGTTTTTTTTTTTTATTTAACCAGAAGCAGCTTAATGAAACGAGAGAAATAAATGCAGTGTGATTAAACCGTATATCTGCTCAAGTGCATATTCATGCAAATCTAAACTTGATATAGATTTTTTTTTTTGTATTTTCTTTTTTTGTATTTTTGGGTCCATTTCATCCATGTGGAAATTGAATTAAAATCTAATAAAAAAATGTTTCTAGTAGTTTTTTTTCTAATTTCCCTTTAAGTCTATCTATTTTTTTTTCATTTCACAGCGTTATTATTGGTATTATGTAAGAATAGTACATATATAGCACATGTCATTGCAGATGTAATAGTTTAATGTAAGGTAAACTGCGTAGTTGAAATTCTAAAGTCTCTCTGAAGAGACTTCATGATGTCAGAGCTGTGCAAATATGTAAAACACACATGTCAAACTCCAGGCCTCGAGGGCCGGTGTCCTGCAGGTTTTAGATGTGTCCTTGATCCAACACAGCTGATTTAAATGGCCAAATGACCTCCTCAACAGGCCTCTGGAGAACTTCGGTTGTGTCTCAAACCAGCGACCACACGCTTCGTAGTGCGCATTTGGAGACTGATTACATCACAGCGACGTGACGAAGGGTGTTCCTGTCCCAATTCGAAGTGTACTCCAAATGCATTTGACAAATGCGCCTGTCACTACCCGATCCGTACGGGAAACCTGATCAGTACCACGCATGCGCAAATCTTACGTCACTTCCTCTCTTTGCCTTAATTGCGACAGTTAATGTATTTGAATGACACAGTTAGCGCCCAGTTAGCTCCTAGCATTTCTCAACAGCTCTGCCTCCTTTTCGACTGCCCGGGACATTTAAACAATGGATAATCCGTATACAAACAAATTAATAATTTTCTCCTCAACAGAGAGCGTCCCCGATTGAACAACATCGCCGTAAAATAAGAAGAATTACACCTAATTGCGCCTAATTACAGACTTAATAATGGTCACGTCAAGATTCATCAGACAGATTAAGTGTTTACTGACAATTGACAGTAATAGTGGACATCATCGTCACTATTCCAACAATTCTCTCTTCACTGACATGCATAAACACACTCGACTATCACTAAATCAATGTATTTGTAATGACGCTAGTTCAGCTTACAATAGGATTCATTGGCTCGGTCAGCAGGTGGCGGTATCCTCCTACACTGGGGAGTAAAATGCCATTGAATGATACAGAAGAAGAAGAAAACATTTGCATATACACGGTACGGATCGGGGAGTCCTGATCCGTAACTATCTTTTTATTTTTCGTTTTTGTCTACATTATATTGAAATGTTTCATTATTGCAAACATTTTAAGAGATGACCCATAACTATCATAAAACGCTTCGGCCGGAAGTAGACACCTTTTGCACATGCGTGGTACCGATCGGGTTTCCAGTACGGATCAGGTAGTGACAGCGCCTTTCATTTCCCCAAATTTCAAGTGTGGTCCAGTGTAGACTTCATGGCCCCATATATCCCACAATTCATAGCGCTGCGGTGGATGGGGATATTTTGTTTGAAAAAACAACAGCAGATGGCTGAAGTGGGGCGCCCGAAGAGTAAACTTTCAAAAGTAAGAACTGAATATTATGTCACTTATTTATGTGCGAACGTTTAATAATGCAGAACATTTAAACATTATTGTTGGCCACATGTCGGCAATGTTTTGTGACATTAGCAACATTGTACTTGCAGAGTTAATTTGGTTTTAAAGCCTTTACTTTAAAATATACACCGTTCAATAGTTGACTTTAATCTTACAGAGATTGTGATGATTTTGTGGATAATTAAAGTCAGTCATATATCCACAAACACAACAAGCTGAAAGTCAGTGATGCTGCTCGGTTTGTAGTCCTGAATATCACGGCACAAGCAGGATTCACTGCACTGTTAATGTTAGCTATGTTATATTGCTGCCTCTGTTCGGTGGTGTCGAGCCAAAACGGACTTTAACGTGTGTTTGAACGAGCTGACGGTTCACTCGTTAAGCTGAAAGAAAGATGCTTTAATCACAGGAGTCACACATGTGTCCACTGTACCATCTGGGAACTCTTCTTGTTTAGCACTCGTAATAACACAAACACTAAATCCTCCTTCTCTTGTGCTGTTTTGTAGCAGTGTATACACCTGAGACTGTCACCTGTCTGTCTGTCCTGCACTCTCTCTCTTTTTCTGGACCGAAAAATAAATGTTTGTTTCAGTTCTATGAAGCTTTGAGTATTTTGGATTAGTAGTCCTGCTGTGTTTGTTGTATCATATTGCTGCAATTGTTTATATGCTTTATCGGGGCTCTAGAGTGCGACCAATGTGGTCAGAAATGTGACCATTTCTCAATGGTGCGACTAAAAAAATAAAAAGTTTCCACAACTCTGAAAGTCTCTGAAAGTCTCCGTGTGTTCAACAACAGACACACATTATGCACATGTCGTGTTCTAAACCAATCAGAGACAGTCAGAGGTGGGGACCTCTGTGATTGGCTTTGGTCCAGATATTCCTGCAGGCCTACGAGTGTGTACATTTGAAAGTGCACTGAAAAAAATAATCTGTGGGATAAACATAAAAAAATATGTACATTGGTTGCACGAAATTAAGTTATGTTTGGTTAACCTTAGTTTTTTATGTTATACCTGCACACATTTTTCTGGTAACATGAACATGACTTTTTTATGTTGTTGTTATGTTTTTCATTCCAGTCAAATATTTATAGAAACCACTTGTTTATCAGACATGAACTTTTTGTGTTAATTGTATTGGACTACTATGTGTTTTATTGACAAGATTATTTTATGGTAAGCTTATTTTATTTCATAACAAATTTCTAATATATAATATATAATTAATATATAATTGAGTGTTCAATAAATAAAACTAAATTAAGGCTGATCTTACTGTATGTACTGTACACTTTCTCTTCAATCAAAGAAGAGAAACATTCCTTTAATATTCCTTATTAAAGGAATATTTAATAGATCAGTCTACTTATCAGCAGTTATCACAGCATTTCCTTTTTACACATATATGTAAGCATTGAGCCAAATTTAGTAATGCCAACATATTAAATGATCAGTATTTGTCTTTTATATATAATACATCTATATATACACTGTCAAAGATACTTGTCTTTGAGTGAAGATTTAAGGTGATAGGAAATATAAATAACTGCAAGTTGAATCTTTGACACAGAGTTCAAGCTCACAGCTGTAATATATATATATATATATTGGATATATATATCATAATAATCTGACAATACTATAATATTGGCCATATTATATTTACATTACCAAAGTGAGATGACTTTAGTCTCATGGACAACATTAGCTAATTGTTATTTACTAACTAATGTTTAAATGACTGTTTATTTTTCAGAAATGAAGCCCAACAATCATGTTTTACAGTCCTGTGGTCTCAGCCTTAGATACTCAACAAATCAAAATGATCTCGTGAAAAAAATGAACGAACAAAAAAACATTTTTTCTCCTTCATTTCTGTCAAACAATGCTGTATGAAACGTTTCTTGTGGTTAGTATCATGGTTGCTAGGCAACCTGAGCAGCGCAACGAAGGCCAGACCGTCCCTTTTCACAAGCCTTGCACTTCTCGTACTTCGTAGTACCCGCCGTACGTAGTCCGCGAACTGCGCGTACTACAAAGCGTGCGGTCGCTGGATTGGGACACAGCCTTCATGACACGTTGAGGAGGTCATTTGGCCATTTAAATCAGCTGTGTTGGATCAAGCACACATCTAAAACCTGCAGGACACTGGCCCTCAAGGACTGGAGGTCCCCAACCCTCATCTAGCAGATAGGATGGAAAGGTGTGACATATAATCTGACACACCTTTTCTGATAAGAGATGACCAGGAGCAAAGTACAATGCTTTTTCTTTTTATTCCTTTCACTTCTCAGCAGTTCCAACTGTTGACAGTGCAAGTCATGTTGCTTGTTTTAACAAAACAGGTATGCAAACTGTACTAAAAAAAAGTTGTCAGTTTTTGTTTTGATTTGGTGGCATTTTATATTTTATATATTTTTATATATGCAAAATATTTCTTATTTAACATTTTTTGCTTGTACAAATGAAAAATACATAAATAAATCAACAAGGTTTTGTAGCCAAAACACTAAAGACCAAGTCTATTTTAAAACAATATGTTCTTTATCGAATACAATAAAGAAAAAATTTAACCCATGCTGAAATTTTTAGAACGGATGATTTGTATACAACTTTACAATTATAAAGTTATATACAAAATGTTTTACGTTTTATGATTTTAGTGGTGTAATCTATTGTGTGTTACAGGTTTCTGCATGTGCTTGCATTTCTTTTTGCTTTTTCCTCGCAGAAATGTAAGTTACAACCTTATCTTTATTCCTCTACTTTGAAATGAAAACTGAAGTGCACATTTAGAGTCTTTGAACTTGCTTGAGCAATAATAACTTTTTTTTTTTAGGGCTTTTCATATTGTTTACCTCTGAGATGGCTGTTTAGTGTTTACTTACAGTGGCTTGCAAAAGTTGGCCCCTTGAGAAGTGGAAATTGAGGAGTGGAACGAAAATCATACATGATTCCAAACATTTTTTTTACAAATAAATAACTGAAAAGTGGGGTGTGCGTAATTATTCAGCCCCCTGAGTCAACACTTTGTAGAACCACCTTTTGCTGCAATTACAGCTGCCAGTCTTTTAGGGTATGTCTCTACCAGCTTTGCACATCTAGAGACTGAAATCCTTGCCCATTGTTCTTTGCAAAATAGCTCCAGCTCAGTCAGATTAGATGGACAGCGTTTGTGAACAGCAGTTTTGAGATCTTGCCACAGATTCTCGATTGGATTTAGATCTGGACTTTGAATGGGCCATTCTAACACATGGATATGTTTTGTTTTAAACCGTTCCATTGTTGCCCTGGCTTTATGTTTAGGGTCATTGTCCTGCTGGAAGGTGAACCTCCGCCCCAGTCTCAAGTCTTTTGACTCCAAGAGGTTTTCTTCCAAGATTGCCCTGTATTTGGCTCCATCCATCTTCCCATCAACTCTGACCAGCTTCCCTGTCCCTGCTGAAGAGAAGTACCCCCAGAGCATGATGCTGCCACCACCATACTTGACAGTGGGGACGGTGTGTTCAGAGTGATGTGCAGTGTTAGTTTTCCACCACACATAGCGTTTTGCATTTTGGCCAAAAAGTTCCATTTTGGTCTCGTCTGACCAGAGCACCTTCTTTCACATGTTTGTTGTGTCCCCCACATGGCTTGTGGCAAACTGCAAACGGGACTTCTTATGGTTTTCTGTTAACAATGGCTTTCTTCTTGCCACTCTTCCATAAAGGCCAACTTTGTGCAATGCACGACTAATAGTTGTCCTATGGGCAGATTCCCCCACCTGAGCTGTAGATCTCTGCAGCTCGTCCAGAGTCACCATGGGCCTCTTGGCTGCATTTCTGATCAGTGCTTTCCTTGTTCGGCCTGTGAGTTTAGGTGGACGGCCTTGTCTTGGTAGGTTTACAGTTGTGCCATACTCCTTCCATTTCTGAATGATCGCTTGAACAGTGCTCCGTGGGATGTTCAAGGCTTGGGAAATCTTTTTGTAGCTTAAGCCTGCTTTAAATTTCTCAATAACTTTATCCCTGACCTGTCTGGTGTGTTCTTTGGACTTCATGGTGTTGTTGCTCCCAATATTCTCTTAGACAACCTCTGAGGCCATCACAGAGCAGCTGTATTTGTACTGACATTAGATTACACACAGGTGCACTCTATTTAGTCATTAGCACTCATCAGGCAATGTCTATGGGCAACTGACTGCACTCAGACCAAAGGGGGCTGAATAATTACGCACACCCCACTTTGCAGTTATTTATTTGAAAAAAATGTTTGGAATCATGTATGATTTTCATTCCACTTCTCACGTGTACACCACTTTGTGTTGGTCTTTACCTGGAATTCCAATAAAATTGATTCATGTTTGTGGCTGTAATGTGACAAAATGTCGGAAAGTTCAAGGGGGCCGAATAATTTTGGAAGCCACTGTATATAGAATATAGAGGTAATGTCATGACCAGTCAGAGCAGCGTGTCACATAGGTGGAGTAAAAAAAAAAAGAAATGGGGAACAGAAAATTAATCTTTGTTAAATTCATCCAAAATCTGAAAAGCTCAGGTTTCCAAGTAGTTATCAAATAGCAATACCCTGAGGATCTGCAGTTCATGTGATAGGACAATAGGGATTTAGTGAATAGTTAAATAAAAATAGAAAATCTTAAATTGCTTAATGAGTAGTACTTTGAACCTTTGACATTTTTGACAACATTTAAGTGTCTTAAAGTTATTGAAACGGAGTTGAATTGAAACTTAATTTTAACTCTGAAACTTTTTCTACATATACAAAATAGAAGTGTTCTGTTTGTGTGTGTACCTATTTCTGATAAGTGATAGGAGGTCCAGCTCTTTTCAAAACTCTTTTGGCTTGGCTAACTTAAAGGAGCTGGTTCTTATGACTCCCCAAGGACTATTTATTCATTCTGAGCTGTTAAACCTAATTTAGCAAATATGAGTGGATAGTGTGTGTGTGTGTGTGTGTGTGTGTGTGTGTGTGTGTGTGTGTGTGTGTGTGTGTGTGTGTGTGCTTAGTCTTTTATAAAAGACTTATTTTTTGCATTTGCTACTACAAGAGCATGGTACACGTGATGTAAGGTACAAAGTACTGTACATGTGATTTAAGGTATTGACCAAAAGTTAGAAATCTTTTGTAAAAATTTAAATTTAAAAAAAAATTTAAATTTAAAAAATTTAAAGTTGAAGAAAATTTAAAGTCATTTTAGCAGGCTCCAAATTTTTACTAATTCTGCACTCAGCTTTGCAGTCTCCAGTAACATTGGAAAGCAGATCTTGCTCCTTTTCTATTGTTACTTGTTTTTTCAATTTTGCGTCTCTGTCTCAAACCACTACACTCACTGATTTAGAAAGTCTCTCCTCTTACAATCTTTGATATAATTGTATGACCCAAGTCTGTCTTTGCAAAATAGAGTCCTGCAGTTGCGGTTGGCCTGCATGGATTCTCAGCAAAGTTGAGGAGAAGCAACTGAAGAGTTGACTCTTGTTGTTTGCTACAAAGAATTGTCTCTTAAGAGCCGGCTTGTTTACAAATGACACATCACTATTTCTGATGCTGCTTACTGAATTTTGCCTTTTAAGCAACACATGCTGTAAACATAACACATTTAATGAGTATGTATGAGTGGTAGTCATTTTAACTTAAGGTTTTAAACTGTCTGCTGTGCTACTGGGATGTAAGTGTAATAAAAATGGTGTCTGTAAATGCCAGTATGTTTTTCCCATGTTCTAAAAGACTTTAACTGTCTACACGATTCTGTTCCACATATTTATTTGTAAATAAAAGTGTTCCATCAAATGATATTAATAAAAACACAATATGTCTGTTCAGTAGTCGACAGAGCTGAGGTGTTATATAAATGCAAGTTTGTTAACGATTAAAATCAATGAAAACTTGTACGATTATAATTGCAGTTGAACAACAAAAGCCTCAGTGCACAGCATATTCAAGCCTTTATGTCCATGGTTTGCAAATAAATCTGTGTGTTCAAAGTACAAATCGTTTTATATTATCTATCTAAAAGTATCTTGGATTAAATATTATCCAGTCAGTTTTTTCTGAAACAATAAAACAATAAAAAAATCAGTAGTAATGTCATCTTTTTTAATGTACGTAATTGTCTAAAGTTTTCTTTCTTTAGCAAATTGTAAGGATGAATTAGAGATGATATGTCTGTAGTATCCATGCATCCATGTTGAATTGCATATATTAAACACTACCTCTTTTTTTTACGCACACACACAAACACACACACACACCACCTTTTTTTATGTGGTTGGGATCAAAGTACAAACCAGCTTGAGGATTTTGAACATAGCTTACCAAGTGGAGAAGGGTTGTTTTGATAAGTGTACAGGTATTTACTGAGAACGATCACAGACCTACAGGTATTTAAGTTTTTGTTTTTTCATTGAGTTTATTAAAGATTGTTAAATTGTTGGTGCTATGTTTCATTATATTCTGACACTTTTTTTACAAATGATTAATAACAAAGGAAAAAAAATTCAGGAGGTCAGGAGGACTACATGTAAAACTCTTATCCTTGATATAGCAATTATAAATGCAGAGATTATGCCGCAAAATGGTCAATTTTGTTTAAATAAATACTCATATAGTATTGTCTTCTGTTGTGAATAACAATAATTCAAAAACATTTGCTAAAATGTGATACATGTGATTCTTTGAATTTTTATCACCCCAGGACCATTCATCATGGAAGGACTATTTCTTAAACCTCTGCTCAGAAGAATCAGTGCTTTGCTTTTCCAACACACTGCAATTGTACTTCTCCTGACACTCGTTTGCATAGGTAGCATTTACACATATATCAGCAAGTATTCAGTTTAACTGTTAAGGTGTGATTCTTGGAAACAGAAAGCAAGAAAACTGTCAAACTGTATAACTGCAGTCTCCACCCACTATTTTTATTCATCAAATAAAATAACCTATTAAACAGGACTGCAAGCACATTTTGAAGTTAATTTAAAATAAAGTTACTTTTTCCCAGGACATTCACAGGAGATCAGTCCCTATCAGCCATTAATAGCAGTGGATGGTGACGACGTTGTTTTGCCATGCCATCTGGAACCTCCTGTGGACGCTGTTCAGATGACAATCGAGTGGGGAAAACCTGATCTAAACCCCCGATTTGTGTTTGTGCGGCACAATGGACAGGAGCTTCAGACTGACCAAAACACAGCCTACAAGGGAAGAGTGTCACTGTCTAACGATAAGCTAAAGGACGGAGATGTTTCACTGAAGCTGTCCAAACTGAAAGTCTCTGATAGTGGAAGATACAGATGCTACATTCCACAACAGAGTAAAGAATATTTTGTTGAGCTTCTAGTTGGTAAGTAAATAAACTCTGCTATATCTTCTTAATGAGCTATGAGTAGGTTTTGAATTGCTGCTTTATCAAATTACTGCTGTCTTGGTTATATTCATGGTGTTCTTTTGTATTATTGCAATCACACACTGGGTTTATGTGGAGGACCACAAGAGCCCCGCACATCAAAATAAATAATTCTGTGCTTAAATAATAAATTGTAAAATGAATTCTGCATTTGCAAATTCATTTTCGAATTACACATTAAAAACCTGATTTTCAACATGTTTTTTAAAAGACAACTTCAAATGGTGATTCCACTCCTCAGTTTAAAATCCATTTCCCTTTCCTGTTCTCTTAAGTTTCACAAAGTAATGTGGTAACATCTGGACTGACGAGTTTACTGTCAGCACTTTAATCGCCAGTTTAAAGGCTGTAGATTGCAGCCATTGCTCTAACACTGTATAAATGTGACAGGGCTCAGTGCTGGTTCTAACAGTCTGAGCTGCTTCAAGCTTTATTTATGAAGAGCACAGCAGCTTACAAAACACCTAGCTAGCTCGTACAACTGCGACATAACATTTCCATAAGCTAAGATGACCTTAAAATAACGGGGTTACATGTGGTGATGCTAGTGTTAGCCATATTAGCATGTTACCTTCAACAGGTGGTCAGATTGAGTAAAGAGGCGCACGTGAGAGGTTCAATCTCCATTTCACTGCAGGGTCCCTTCATTCTTCACATATCCGTGTCTAGCTGAGTGTAAATTCTGAGGCTGAACGGCCTTTGTTCAAGCACACGCGCTTCTTAGCAACCATATGGAAAAGATATATATAAATCTTATAAAGTTTGTATCTGTCTTGTGTGAAACTTGTATGAAAAGCATACAAGAGTGAAAACAGATATACGATCCCTTGAAAAATCATATAAATGAAACTTGTATGTTTTGGATACTTACTAAAACAATATATGAAAGTAATGAGAAACTGGCCACTTTCATGAGTAAATCATATAAGCCTTATATGATTTACTATATGAAGTAGGCCACGTCTTATTTAAGTCTTTTATAAGTTTTTACTATTTCTTTTCAATATGGGCAGGGCCAAGCTATGAGCACAAACGGCAGCATAGAAAAATCCAGGCAGCCAGCCTGTTTCTGTCCAATGAATCAGAGAGCTCCTTACATCCCATGGTGTGGCTAATTTGCATTGCAGCCGGATTTTTTAAATGAAGTTGCTAATCCAAATGTTTATCCCTGAGGTAATCCGTTACAGAACAGGGAACGGGATTTTGAAATGAGGAGTGGAATCGGCATTTTAAAAAACATTTTGAAAAACAGTTTTTAATGTGGAATTCGAAAATGAATTTATTCTACAATTCATTCTTTAAGCACCAAAGTCTTTATTTCAATGCGTGTGGCTCTTGTGGTCCTCCATACGTTTGTGGACATTGCCTGACAGATGTCTCACTTACAGTTTGTCACAACTCAACTAGTGTGTTGTAATGATGACACATTTAAGCACATTAATGTATTTTAGTGCCCAAGTATGTAACGTGGGCACTGAGATACATTTATTGCTTAAACCAGCAAATAAAAGCTAAAGTGAAGTAAGTCACTGAGGTCAGTGAAAACTGATCAGTGTGTGAGTAGCTTTGGATGACAAAAAGGGACACCTTGAAGAGGAGTTAGAAGTATGTTTAGGAAAATGAAACAATACAGCACAGATGTTTGATATTTTGACAGAAGTAGAAAGTACAATATGTCAAAAAATAAAACCAATCACAGAAACAGTGGCTGGCGAGAATGATAAGAGAAAAGCAATACTTAGGACTAAAAGAAATCTTGACTGAAATCAAAGGGGAACCGTATAAGATGAGACAAAAAAACCCAAAACTTTAAAGGATTTCAGACAAACTCATACAGATAATTACTGGTGAGATTACTAGAATGACAGAAAGTAAAAAAATCAGCTGGAGAGCTACCTAGTGCAAAGGAAAGAAAAATGAAATGTAGGAGAGAGAGGCATAAAATCAAAATTACTAAAATTGGCACCCAAAGTTAAGGAAGTTTATGTGTATAGCATATTAAACATTGGAGACAAAAGTGATGCACAGCAAGTTAACATGCAGTAAAATAAAAAACTAAAAGCAGTCAGAATAAAAAACAAAGTAATTAAAAAATATTAAAAGGAATAATACAGTACTTTAACTGACTCTAAGAATTAAAAACACTATGAATGGGGTCACATTAAGAACAATTAAGAACATTATTTGATAGAGGTTATTGTGCTGAGTCAATGTTTTTAACGGTTCTTTCTCGCTCAAACCAAATGTACAAATTACTACACTAGGGACAATACTTCAGCCTAGTATCACAGCAAAATAGAGTGTGTAATATACTTGCCAATCCACCATGTCCGTTTCACAGTTTGCCTCTCCAAAGCTTGAAATGTACTTTCATTCAGTTGCAATAAGCTGCAGTATCAGCAGATGGAGATATTTGATTTCAGGCCAACATGAAAATAATCACGAGACATTTAAACAGACAAAAAAAAAAACACTGACAATACATGATGAGGATGTTCATTCTCTTGAGGTAAACCTATTTTAGTTTAACTATGTGGTTACACAAAAGTTTAAATATGTACTTTGAACTGCTACCAACATGTGCCAGAGATTATTTCTGTAAATGATGATTTATGGAAAACAAAAGCATCATTGATTTAGTTTAAGTATCAGATGAGTCATTGATGAAATATCTCTTTTTGTCATCAGGTGCTTCCTCCCAACCTGGTGCCAAGTTAGCAGGACTTGATAAAGCGAGCAGTGGAGTGATGCTGGACTGTAACTCTGCAGGCTGGTATCCAGAGCCTGAAGTAATATGGTTGGACGGTGAGGGAAACCTCCTCTCTGCTGGACCTACGGAAGCACTCAGAGGTCCTAATGACCTCTATACTGTCAGCAGCAGAGTGACTGTAGAAAAGAGAAAAAACAACAACATCACCTGCAGAGTCCAACAGAAAAACATCAACCAGAGCAGAGAGACACACATATATGTTCCAGGTTAGAATATAAAAAAAAAAAAAAAAAATACCTAAATATAATCCCTTTAAAGGAAATGAAGGTTTGTTGTGCTTTTAAAATATAATTGTTTTCTTTTGTTTCAGATGATTTCTTCATGGTTCCTGTAAGCTGTGTTGTTCCTGTCACCTTTAATGTCATTTTCTGCCTCATATTTGTTCTTGCAGTCGCTATTTTTATGTGGAAAAACAGTGAGTCAGTAATATATTTGATTTATTTATACATTTATTTCATGTCAAAGTCTGTGAAATTGTGGCATTTTGAACTAAATACATGTAAAAAATGTATATGTTTAATTTAAAATTTTAATTTTTTTCCACAGAGATGAAAACTCAAGTTACTCCTACCACAGAATGTCAGTCTTTCCTGGAAGATTTGGGCAACAAAAATGGAAAACTTGATGAAGAGTTAAAAGTGTGTGAGGAAAAACAAAAGAATGCAGTACAGAAGATGAATGATATTCTAAAGGAGATTTTGACTCAAATAGCAGAGCAGAAAGAACAATTTAACAGCCAAACAAAGGAGGCAGAAAGACTGGCTATGGAGAATGAGGAGAAGATTAAATCAATTGAAAATGATGCTGTAGCAAAGGGAGATAAAGCAAAGGGATACTTCAAACTAAAAGAAATCATGATCGATGTAAAAGGGGAAATAGATAAGGTAAAACAAAATAATCAACAGTTTGGATTTAATACAGACAAGCTAATAAAGACTATAAATGATGAGATTTCTAGAATGACACAACAGAAAGATGAACTGGAGAAACACTTGGTGCTAATGAAAAGACAAATGAATGAGATAGAGAGTAAGAGAAATGAGATCCAATCGAAGTTTGAGAATCTGCCGAAAAATAATAGAGATTTCAAAATTATTAGGCGGGGCAAAAAAAATTGTTTAAATGACACAGTAGTGTAACTCATACTGTAAATTAAAAATAATATGAAATTTAAAAGCACAGTAAGAAGATATAGATATATTTTCATTTGGGATTTGAATACTGTTAGTGAGGTAGATGACCTGGTTTGGCAATAGAGGCTGTTCTGAAGTTTTGAAGCTTCATCTGAGAAAGCCCAGTTGGCAGAAAGAGCCAGTTAGCATTTTGTAATAACTAAACTGTAATTACTGCTCTTGATCAGCAGACTTAAAAGTGAGATGGGACATACAATTTTAAATGTTCTTATAGCTAACCAAAGAAAGTCCATGTAAGCATTAAAGAAATTAAAGCAGATTATATTTTAGTATTTTGGTCAATCTAGAATATGACTAATTCCATAAATACAGTTTGTATTTATTAAAAGCAATGATTTAATTCAATTTAATATTAATTTAATATTTAAATTATAATGCTACGGTCCTGAGATATGAATATATGAGTATTTGTAAGTATTATTACTGATCAGTGGGATTAATTCCAAAAGTGGTGAAGTAGTTGAGAAAATGTGGTGAAAGTCAATTTTTAACATCAGCTAAACCAGTGGTTATGAATTTGACGGAAAAGATGCTGTGGTAAGTACTGCTGTATCTTGTCAGCAAACAAGTGCTGAGCAATGTTTTTTTTATTTATTTATTTTTAAATCTTCTACTTACTGTTAGGAGTTAATTTGAGATATCAGGGTATATTCTTGGTCTTCCAGATTGTGGCAGTCTTAAATATTAGGTTGAAGTCAACTGGAGTTCTTTTTTTAGGTTCATGAAAGCATTTTAATTCTCCTCTGAGAACTGACTACCCAACAGCTAAAAGTTGTTGGGGAGTCACCTTTTAGAACTGAAGCCAAGTACAAAACAGTTGGCTTCAGTTCAAATCTTTCAAGTTGAACTGAGATGAAGTCAATGACACTTTCTGTGGAGCTGTCACCTTGGAAGTCATCCTAAGAGTCACTAACCCACCATGTCAACATGTGAGATCTCAGGATGACATTAACCAAGGTGTAAATCAGTGATGGAAGTGTGATCTGTGCACTGGAACTTGATAACAAAGCTTCTTACTACAACTAACACAGAAGAATAGATAGAAGTGGGATAATTTAATTGTAAGGTATGCTAATATGAAACGGCAGTTAAAATGTTGGTTTTGTGAATGTGTGTACAAATCGTTTGCATGTTGATGATTTTTATTCTTTTAATGCTTTTTCTTGGTTTTTCCATGTTGTTTTTATAAATGTTATGTTGTACATTTCAGTGTGACATTGGTTACTTATTGTTGTGTATGTGAGCAATTTACAAATTCAAATTAATGGTTCTTTGATATGTATAAACAACATATGTACTCATTTTTTAAATTTGTTATATATTGATTATTCAAATGTGTCCTGATGACTTTAGCTTGAAAAAATAAATTAATATAACTTATTGAGGAAAGGGTTGAATTTTAAGTGGTTATCAAAAGAAGAAGTTATGCAACTTCTTGTTATTTCAACCTCAGATTCCTTGAATGTACACTCAGAAAAATTATGGTTCTTAAATGGTTCTTCAGATGTCTTCATGGTTCTTTAAAGAACCATCATACGTCAAATAACCTTTTTATTTTGTGGATGGTTCTTCAGCTATTACAAATGGTTCTTTAAAGAACAAAAGGTTCTTCATCCTTAGCAATCTAAGTTTGATGGTGTAAATGGCATAAATATTTATTCACTATAATGAGGCTGTGAATTATACTGTGTTTTCTTTGTGTGCATGTGTGTGCGAAGGGGAAGGGCGGGATACAGTGGGGCAAAAAAGTATTTAGTCAGCCATCGATTGTGCAAGTTCCCCCACTTAAAACGATGACAGAGGTCAGTAATTTGCACCAGAGGTACACTTCAACTGTGAGAGACAGAATGTGAAAAAAAAATCCATGAAGCCACATGGTAGGATTTGTAAAGAATTTATTCGTAAATCAGGGTGGAAAATAAGTATTTGGTCAATAACAAAAATACAACTCAATACTTTGTAACATAACCTTTGTTGGCAATAACAGAGGTCAAACGTTTACTATAGGTCTTTACCAGGTTTGCACACACAGTAGCTGGTATTTTGGCCCATTCCTCCATGCAGATCTTCTCGAGAGCAGTGATGTTTTGGGGCTGTCGCCGAGCAACACGGACTTTCAACTCCCGCCACAGATTTTCTATGGGGTTGAGGTCTGGAGACTGGCTAGGCCACTCCAGGACTTTCAAATGCTTCTTACGGAGCCACTCCTTTGTTGCCCGGGCGGTGTGTTTTGGATCATTGTCATGTTGGAAGACCCAGCCTCGTTTCATCTTCAAAGTTCTCACTGATGGAAGGAGGTTTTGGCTCAAAATCTCACGATACATGGCCCCATTCATTCTGTCCTTAACACGGATCAGTCGTCCTGTCCCCTTGGCAGAAAAACAGCCCCATAGCATGATGTTTCCACCCCCATGCTTCACAGTAGGTATGGTGTTCTTGGGATGCAACTCAGTATTCTTCTTCCTCCAAACACGACGAGTTGAGTTTATACCAAAAAGTTCTACTTTGGTTTCATCTGACCACATGACATTCTCCCAATCCTCTGCTGTATCATCCATGTGCTCTCTGGCAAACTTCAGACGGGCCTGGACATGCACTGGCTTCAGCAGCGGAACACGTCTGGCACTGCGGGATTTGATTCCCTGCCGTTGTAGTGTGTTACTGATGGTGACCTTTGTTACTTTGGTCCCAGCTCTCTGCAGGTCATTCACCAGGTCCCCCCGTGTGGTTCTGGGATCTTTGCTCACCGTTCTCATGATCATTTTGACCCCACGGGATGAGATCTTGCGTGGAGCCCCAGATCGAGGGAGATTATCAGTGGTCTTGTATGTCTTCCATTTTCTGATGATTGCTCCCACAGTTGATTTTTTCACACCAAGCTGCTTGCCTATTGTAGATTCACTCTTCCCAGTCTGGTGCAGGTCTACAATACTTTTCCTGGTGTCCTTCGAAAGCTCTTTGGTCTTGGCCATGGCGGAGTTTGGAGTCTGACTGTTTGAGGCTGTGGACAGGTGTCTTTTATACAGATGATGAGTTCAAACAGGTGCCATTCATACAGGTAACGAGTGGGGGACAGAAAAGCTTCTTACAGAAGACGTTACAGGTCTGTGAGAGCCAGAGATTTTCCTTGTTTGAGGTGACCAAATACTTATTTTCCACCCTAATTTACGAATAAATTCTTTACAAATCCTACCATGTGGATTCATGGATTTTTTTTTCACATTCTGTCTCTCACAGTTGAAGTGTACCTCTGGTGCAAATTACTGACCTCTGTCATCATTTTAAGTGGGGGAACTTGCACAATCGGTGGCTGACTAAATACTTTTTTGCCCCACTGTACCTGACAATTACCCTTTAAGAGAAGATGGTAGGAAACTGAATATTCAAATAAAAGTTAGAAATATTTGCTTAAAAATATACTGGTGGCAGGGGTGGGGGCCAAAGCCTAAAGACCCTACCCCCCCCCCCCCCCACACACACACACACACACACACACACACCCCTAACCCCACAAACACATTATGAATATGGTGAGTTAACAAACAGTAGACACAATACGTGCATTCAAACACTGTACTTTAGTTTTAAATTTTAATAAAGCATTACTATTTTCTACTCCAAGGCATTTGAGATTATTGTATATTTTTGAAAATATAGCATAATGATAATACTAGTTATTGTAAACTTTACAAACCACCCATCAGTATGTAAAGTCAAATTATAAAATACAAGTAAATAACAATTGCAGAACAGAATGTCAGTGTAATGAACACACACTTCGTTTTGACAAAGCGCACTGCTTAGGTAAATGATCTGAGTAGTTGTTCATCACTGAGCAATTTGTTAACATGTGTTTCGAGCCAAATAAATGACAGGGAGAGAGACAGTGACGTCAGAACACGGACGGAGGGGGTCAGTCGTTGGGATGCACATGCGCAGACAGAGTGCGCGAGCGGCGGGCCTTGACCTTTTGGGAAAAAAAACTCACGGACGGTGACAGCAAAACGGATAATAGTCTTCAGTACCTGCTGGACTTTGAAGCTGTGGATTCTGGGACTATTAGAAAAGGTAAAACATTTTCATTAAAAACCTTATTACTGTTTTGTTTTTGTTACTCGTCATTGTAGCTTGCTGTTAATGTTGTGCTAACAGTAGCGATTAGCTAGATACGTTAGCCGTTGACGTCAGCGCAATTTAGTATCCAACTGTTTTCCCAACAAAACCACTGTTATAATTAAGTGAAGCTGCTCCCAGCTAATTTGAACCTTTGGCTTCTAAAATATGTGGGTCAATTGCGTGCTGCGTACATAACCTAATGTCAGCTAGACCGAAATTAAAATTTAATATATTGTTAAAGTCACTAAAATGGCGCATGAAGCCTGTTGTGATGTGAGCTCTGTGTCTGCTCTAGAAACTCTGAAATTCTGTAGCTCTGAGCCGTACATTAAATACTCACATGAACCTGTACTTTGAATTCTGTATGAGCTGTATAAAATACAGCTATGCATAAGTGTTTTGAATGAATAATTAGATTAGATAACTCTTTATTGTCTAATCGAATTATATAGAAATGAATAGAAATGTGACATGAGAAGGTGTGTCTTTGACTGTTCCTGCATAACTTAGTTTCGGACTAGTTGACAAGTTATGCTCCGGTCATTTGATGTTTCCAAGATAGATGTTCTTTTGTAATATAGTTAATTTTTTTGTATATTTCATTTACCCACCATCATACATCATACATACAAGCTAAGAAGAGGTCGTTATACTAACAAGAGGTATCAACGCCGGGCCAAAGTTCAGCACATGGTTAAAGTTTGTAATCCAGCCAGGGTGTAAATATCAACACATAAATCTACTCTACCCGGCTTAAATCACAAGAGCACCTCTGACCAAAAAGCTGTAGATTTTTCTTGTTTGCACAAATTAATCCAGATTCACATTAATTGTGTTCACAGCTCCAACAAAATGAGGAAGAGGAGGGGGGGAAACACAATTAGGTTGAATTACAATTGGATGGAAGGCGAGGACAAGGAGAAGGAAGCTTAGGATGAGGAGGAAGAGAAGCAGCAGGAGCATCTTTAGGGATCCCTATGATGTCATTGAGGTTTGTTTCATTAATATGGTCCTCTCACAAAGAACGATGACTTGTTTTAGTTCACCTACTTCCTGTATTAAATAGTGATGTGCAAAATGTTGTGAAAAACCATGGAACAGGCACGTATAGTGCATCTGCAGGTAAATGAACATCAAATCTCTAAGACAGACTGAAATCTGTATATTTATCACCCTTATGATAAAACCCACGTCAGCCATTAGTTTATGGACTTTGTATTTTGAAGCCTCAACATTTGCTTTATTGCTGTTGCTATGTTGGGACCATATTAGGATGAGGGATCAGAATCTGGAGTCATGCACACTATTGTTTCATTTAGTGTGTATCCATAAGATTCGTACAGCAGATCCAAGTTGTGCCTTGGAAACAGGAAAGTCGTCTGCATAGAGGAGAACTGTAATAGCAGGCTTGTACAAAGTGAGGCTTTGTGCTCTCGTTTTACTTCTGTCACCCTGATTTGATGCAGAATTCACTTGAAATCAGGCAAGAACTGGACTTATTTTTTTATAATGTGTTCTTGTGAATTGATTGTGTATCGCATATGTTTGATTTGACTTTCTGCAAGACGACAGTTGTCCGCTTGCCAAAAAAGTTTTCCAAATACCTCCACGTGATCTAGCCTGGATTTAGAAAAGAATAGCAAAAAAAATCTGCACCTCCTGCTTCAGATGCAATTTGTGTTTCTGTGTTCAGAGGCAGCGGTGAGAGGGGAGACCTCGGATCATCCAGCTGGAGAGCCTGACCAGGAGGAGTCGAGAATTAACTCAGCTCTTCCAGGGCACCCTGCAGACTCGGCTGCTGGCATCGACGAGGGATGACGTGAACGCCAAACTGGAGTCCATCACAGGTCAACTGCAGGTATGCGAGTCAGACCTTCTGAGGAGGGTTTCACTTTTCTCTCTTCTTTATAATTGACTCTTTTCTCTCTCTTTCAGCTCCTTGTCTCAGAGTGGGAGGGATTTGAAGCACAAAGGGAGGAACTTGTCGTTTGGTTGGCTGATATGGATGTCCACCTGACTGAGGTTGACCAGCTGACAGGAAGCACCAGTGAAAAACTGAAACAACTGCAGGTGTGGGCTTGTTTAGATATGACATATATTTGATATGATACATACGTCAGAGACATTATCCTAAACTGGACTAACAAAGGACTATGAGTACAACATGAAACGTACATTACATAGCGTAAGGCTGAAGTTCATTGATCATTTTAATCATAAACTTGTTGTTGAAATATTTTTATTGAACATGCAAACATCTGCTGATGAAAATGTGTTGATTTATTGGTCTGTTATGAAGCTATTGCTATTTCTAATGTGTTTTATCACTTTCTGATGTTTTATTAATTAAACAATACATTTATTATTTGTTGTGTTATCTGTAGCTATAGTATTTATATATATTTATTTATAGTATAGCAAATATATTTAATTATTACTGTTTAAAACACTAATATGTGACGTGTATTAGTAGTGATGTTGTGCTGAGGGTTAAAATGCCTTTTTGTCTTTTGGCAACTAAAATGACAATAAACCATTAATATATGTCTTTGCTGTGCTCGTATTTATTTTACCCTGCTCAAATTCAATTTATGATGCATTTTATTTTGAAAGATTTAAAATGGTTTTTTAAAGAACCACTCAAAAAAGAACCATTTGAAGGACCTTTTTAAAAATGGTTCTTTAAAGAACCATTTTTAAAAAGGTTCTTTGAAAAACCATTAAAGGTGCCCCAAAGAACCAGTTCTTGATGGTTCTTTGGGGCACCTTTAATGGTTCTTTAATGAACCACTGAAAGAAATGGTTCTTCAAAGAACCATTGTTTGAAAGGTTCTTTGTGGCACCAAAAAAGGTTCTTCTATGGCATCAGTCTAAAGAACCACTTTTGGTTCCAGTTGGCACCTTTATTTTTCTGAGTGTACGATAACACCTTATCACAATGTACCAATTACGTACACAAACGAGTCACAAAAGGGTGGAGGTGCTGAGTGCCTTCACTGTGTCTTTCTACTGCATGGCCTGATGTTAGAATATTTTTTTCAGAAAGCAAGGTCTTGCTTTTATTGGAAAGGGCAGTTGTTACGTTCTTTGAGGCTTGTGGGAGTGTGTGGGTGGGGTGTTTGCCCACTCTCCCCGCCTCCACCCCTCTTGCCACTCCTACTCCTCTCTGTCTCTCTCACTCTCCTCTCTCCCCAGGACACAGCTGCTGCTGATTAGCCTCGTTTGCCACCTGACTCCAGTCAGCAATCATCCTCTGAGGCTATTTAAACTGGGGATGAGCTGTGAGCAGGGTGGCTTTTTCCTCGGTGGCTCTACGCGTTTCTGTGCTAGATGTTGGCCAGACAGCCTTTTTCGGACCAGTGAGCAGACGGTAGTGATGGGCAGATGAAGCCTCATGAAGCACTGAAGCTTTTCATCCAATTGGTTCACCCCAATGCGAAGCTTCTTGAAGCTTCATTTGCTCTAGCAGGACACCTACTGGACGTAAAAATATTAGTTGGCATGCATTTGAAGAGTGTTGCATTTGAAGAGTGTGGCATTTGAAGAGTGTGGCATTTTGCACACAGCCTGTAAATGTCAACAACAAAAGGAGTGTGTAAAACATCTATATTGTAGTGATGGCAGTATACTGTGTATATTTATGCTGGCAGTATGGAAAATGATTATTTGCGGCAAAGTTCGAACCGCTTCCGGGCAGTGAGGCTTCGGACGTCATCATTTTCAGCTCCTCCCATAAATGAAGCAAGCCTCGATACGCGCTTCGCGGAAACGCCCCCTCCATTACTCGACACACGCTTCGAAGCCTCGATACAGAACGTCACATCACTAGCAGACGGGCTTGTGGGCCCTGAGAGTGTCTCCCCGTGGTGGGGAGTAGGGTAGGAAGTGTGGGAAGTGCCTCCTTTTTTATTGTGTTTATTTGGTAGTCCTCCTGCCTTTCTTGGCTGCGAGCGTTTTCTTTGTTTCTTTGGCCTTATTGGTAAGACGGCGTTGCCGGCCCTTTAAGTTGATGTTAATGTCGTTTGTAACCCACCTGTACCATTTCGTAATAAAGTTCCATTAACACAGAACAACTCTGTCTGTTTTCCTTTTTCATTCTGATTCTGGACTCATTTGTTACTGGTCCCCTCTCTCACATGCCTAGACCCCTTCGGGGGGAACGTAACAGCAGTGCAGACAGGCAGTAGGGTGGGGGAGAGCGTGAAGGGGGGGATAACACACAGGAAATGATCTGTGGATCGACTTGAACTTATGGTCACAGCAGTGACTGTTAGTTTAGTTGACCAATCATTTCATAGTTTTTGTCAAGACCTTTTTTTTTTTTTTTTTTTGCTACGTAACCCCTATGCTGCCTGTTTCTCATAAAAAACCCAACAAAATGTCAACGCTTGGGAGGAAGAGAAGAGCAAACATATGGATACATTTCTGTTACGAGTTCAAAATTGGGGATGGAAACAAGAGAAAAAACCACAATAACAACACTGGTCCGGTCGGGTTGAGTCAAACGATGATTTTAATGAACACACGCGTGGGAGATGGACACTGATGCAGACAGCCTCTGATCTCAAAATGGTGGAGCATTGCTCAAACTTTTATAGCCCCTGGTGCCTCCACCTTATCATAAAAAGCCTAAACATCCACATGCTTTCTCTCACACAGCGCCTAAGCTACGACCTTGGCTCCCTGTTTATCTGCTCCTGCTGCGATGGGGCAGAAAACTCCAGCATATTCTGTTCTCTTCTAATCAGACAAATAAGACAATAACTCTCTGCGAACAGTATTTCTTATAACTCAGCAGTATAATGCATCATAAAACAATATCCTTCATTCACAACAAGTCAGCAGTTTAATGTAATGCAAATCAGTTTAACTAATGCAATAGTTATCAGCTTCTTCTAATTCAGGAGAATAATGCAAACTAAAACTACATAATAATTCACAATCTTTAATTCGGGGTATAACATGGCATAAAATAACACTACAATCCAACATTTCACATTTGATGTTAAGGGGAAAAAGACACTTTTTAAATTGTGTGGAGCAACGCCCACTGGTAAAAACACAACAAACTTTTACACTTTAGAGTTTAGTCATGAGGATCAAATTTAGATTTATTCTATTATAATTCTATATTATTAGTGAAATAAAAGTAGAATAAAATTAAAAGATGTTTTAGTCAAAAGATTATGACTAAAATTAAATCAAAATATGCTGTCAAAATTAATAGTGTGAGGCAAAAATGGTGGAACTGTGGAAGAAGCAAGGCACACCTTATGGCTGTCAATGTGGTACTCGAGATGGACAGGAAGACACAATGGCAGTATCCCAAATCAGGATCTGCAGCTTTAAAGGCATTTTAAGGCCGATTACGTCACAGCGACGAGACGAAGGCTGTCCCAGTTCAAAGGCTGCTCGAAATGCAGCCCTCAAATGCGTCCTTCATTTCTTGAATTTTAAGGATGTGGCGGTGTAGACTTTGTGGCCCAACATATCCCAGACTTCATAGCACGGCAGTGGGTGTGGATAATTATGCCGAAAAAAAAACGGCGGAAGAGGGGCGCCCAAAGAGTAAACTTTTAAAAGTAAGTACTGAATATTATGTCACTTATGTCACTGTTTATGTGCAAATGTTTAATAACGAAGAACATTAAAACATTACTGTTGGCCACATGTCGGCAAAGTTATGTGACATTTGCGATGTTTGTACTAACTTAGTTTCAAAGCCTTTACTTTAAAATATGCGCGTTCAGTAGTTCAGTAAACTACTGAACAAGTTCAGAGAAATTAACATTCAATGCACGGGCGACAGATCTGGTTGACATTCCTGCTGTCAGCATGCCAATTGCACGCTCCCTCATTGCTTGTGGCATCTGTGGCATTTTGCTGTGAGACAAAACTGCACATTCCAGGGTGGCCTTTTGTTGTGGGCAGTCTGAGGTACACCTGTGCACTACTCATGATGTCAGATCAGCATCCTGATGTGGCACACCTGTGAGGTGGGATGGATTATCTCAATATAGCAGATGTGCCCACCAGAGGCGGAGCCAGACATTTGAAACACCCGGGGCTTAGCCCAAAAGGGTAGTATGCATGTGGGATTTTTTTTTTTTTTTTTGTGGGGGGGGGGTAGAAATGACTGAAAGATTAATTGGCTCTGTTTTGAGTTTTGTTAAAAAAAAATGACTTCATATAGGGAAAAATATATATCACATGTGCAGGACACCTTAAACTAGTTTTTTAATTAAGCAGCGAGGCAGAACAAAATCAGGGCTGTATCAAGACACGAGGACTAAACCCCAATTCAACCAGACCCAGAACTGATCCAGAATTAAAACAGGACTACAACAGTTCAAAATCAGGACTACTTGCGACTTAACCAAAACAGAACCACAATCAGAACTAGATGATAGTAGCACTAAAAATCATCATAGACCTGCACTACACTTATTTTTTAATTCTACCAAAGTACAATATTTAGATTGAGAAAAGTTTATATACCGTATTTCCCGGACTACAAAGCGCACCTGAAAATCAGGGACAATCCATAGAAAAGCCGCACCTGACTAAAAGCCGCAGGGTTCAAAGCTTGTGGAAAAAGTAGCGGCTTATAGCCCGACAATTACGGTAATTATTATATAATATATAATTTATATAATTATTTAGCCTTGTTGTGCGAAGAAGCCTGCATAACTTAATAAATATAGAATTTGAAAAATAACAAACCTAAAAAGAAATACTAGGTACGAGATACATGAGTACCTATGATACGGTGATACTTTTGGCAAACGACCATTTGACTAACATGTGTGTCTCACCTGCTCTTGTTCATCTCTGTTCTGTCCTCATTCTCCATCTCCCTCTCTGTTTCTCTCTCTCTCTTTGTGCTGACAATCATCAAATATACAGATATTTACAAACTCTTCAGATAAAAACACAAACACTTTTTTAATTGTAACATCAAATCAGACTAAATGTTTATTTTTTTAGATTGATAAATATAAAAAACATATTTGTTAACTTTAAGAGTAAAGAGAGAAATCGTCTGTATTTCTTAATTGCAAATGGCACCAAATTGTATTCAAAATTGAGCCACACTTATGGAGCTCCACAGTTCTTTTCCTGGTGTTTTGGTTGACATCTCTTGATTTTCCCATGTCACAGAAACAGGCTCTGTGTTTTGCCTTATATGCATCCACAGCTGTGCCACCTGTTTACTCACATGGACTCTACTAACCTATCAGAAGCTTCTTCAGCTTAGAATGGAATCATCTGGAGTTTTCTTATTAATTAACAATAAACTTAGTGTATATGTACTCCTAAATTTGATCAAAGTGATAAAAAACAGACAGCTCTGTCTCTCTTTATTCTGACATTTAACTAATTCAAAATATATTTCAATATTTATCTAAAACAAAAGTTTACTCTAAATTGATGTTGTACAGTAAAAATGTTTTATGTTTTCTCCCTAAAGTGTATGTAAATATCTGGTTACAAATGTGAATATCCTGCTGTGTACTGAAATCCCTCTTGGGCTACGTCCACACGTACACGGGTATTTTTGAAAACGGAGATTTTCCGTTTTCGTTTTAAAAAATAATCCCGTCTACACGTAAAGGCAGAAATGAAGGAAAACGCTGCTAGGATCATGCCAAAGCAGCAGGTGGCGCTATATTCCTAACCGTGTAGAAATGTTGGCCAATCAGAAGTCTAGAAGCCTCGGCGGGAAAAAGTAAACAAAGCTGGGGCATAGAAGCAGAACCGAGTCGTATGTGTGGAGGGACAGTAACTGTGTGTGTATATGTAAGCATTTAAACACTGCAGAGAGTACAAGTAACAGTAACAGTATTGTAGAAATTCATTTCATCGAAACAATAACGTGGCACACACTGTAACGTCAAAAAAGGCACACATCTTTGACCCTGCGTTTTCTGCGTTTTTCTCGTCCACACGTAAATGCAAAAACGGAGTTTTAGAAAATATCCACCCTGCCCGGAGTTTTTAAAAATCTCCGTTTTCAGTGACCAAAAACGCCGTTTACGTGTGGACGAAAGGTGCAAACGCATAGAAAAATCTGCGTTTTCAAAAATACCCGGGTACGTGTGGACATAGCCTTGTTTTGCATAGAAATATACTGAACAACATACAAAGCATAATATATAAAATAACATTTACCTGAGTTTTTTCTTTGAAAGAACGCTCTAATGTCCATTCTTATATTTCAGTACATAACTGAAACAGATTTAGTCGGGGAGGGTAAGAACTGAAAATATGAAATAAACACACGTAAGCTAAGACTCTCTTAAAAAAAAATAGCATTTGTTCGGCTTTTCATTTCGCCATTTGTTGATTCACTTGAACAGCAAGTAACGTAATATTGGTCAAGTGATCAGTTTGACATCAATCTTTCGTGATGCACCGTCATATTTACATTATTTGTACAGTACGAATGATTTGCTTTGGTACCTGGTCAATAAGCTCTCCTTAGTATGGCTGGCTCCGTTTCTCCAACACTGCACTCACAGGCAGCAGCTGCCCCGCCCCCTCGCTCTGTCGCTTAGTGTCTGAGCTCGGATCATACCAATATCAGGGGGGATTCACGCACAGTCGTAAATTCCCACAGTGTGCACTGTGTGTTTCGAATATTGCTTGCACTTTTTGTTTTATACAGTTGTCAGCCAGGCATCTAACTATGAAAACATTACACTCCAAAAGACCCCGGGCTTCTGACAAAACAACCCGGGCTTAAGCCCAGTAAGCCACCCCCACGCTCCGCCCCTGGTGCCCACTACCACACATTTGGACTGATTTGTGACCACTGTTTGGGAGGGATGGTTATATTGTGTATCTGGAATGAATTTTAGGTCTCTACGTCCATCCCATGGGGAATGGGAGCAGTAACAAAGGTGTTGCGTTTATATTTTTGTTGAGTGTATTTGTGAATCCACATAATGAAGCTCAGTGATTCACCACCACATTGATATTGTGTGATATGTGACACAATGATACATATTGATGGATGTGTGTGTACATGTCTTTTAATCTGTTTGTTTTCTTCTGTCTTGTTGTCCAGTTGTTTTTGTGTCTCCCTCAGTTCTTCACTCAACTTCTTATCAGCTTGTTTTTGGTTCTCTGCCTGACAAACAAAGAGAAAATGTGATGTTTGAACAGGCAGCGACTTAAAGGCTCTTTAGAAATTTGGTATCATCCTTTACTGTAAGCTTAATAATAGACCCATACTTTTCTATGTCACAGATTTGTCTCGACAATAAGTCTTAAACTAAAAAAAAAAAAAAGGAAAACAAAACAAAAACACAAAAAGCACAATTAAACCTTTTACTTTACATAGATCTTTTGTCAAATGTGACAGCAGTAACAATACCTTCATTGTCATTCTTTTTATAATGAAATTTCATAACTTTCAAATAGTGACCCAAAATACACAAAAATGAAAATATACTTGTTTTACAGATGCAACAAGTTGACCTGTATCTCCTTAGATGGATATTAGATTTACAAGTATGGGTCAAATTAATGAAAACTAGAGAATCTTGAAATTTTATAAATATACATTACATATCTGTATTTTTATGGCACATGTGACAGTGCTCAACGGGGCCTTGACACTGGCACAGAAACTGTCTGTCTACGGCATTTGCCCAGTTTCACGTAGACACAGGCACACAGACACATGCAGGACTTTGAAAAACCTGCAGGTGTCTGAATCTTGAAATATTGAAATAGTAAAGCACCACAGGGGTGATGATTATGGTGCACATAAGGAACAGAGGTCATATAGAAGTCAGAGGGCAACTTCAAACAGACATAAGATATACACCTTCCAAGTACTTACAATGTAACAAAATAATCTAAACAAAATAAAACTATTTCTATTTTTTCTCCACTAACTGAAATTAAAACAGGGTTTGGATATGATAAGATTACAAAGGCACCTGACTGTTTCACTTTTAAAATCACCATTTCATCTAAACTATATGAAGATTTTCTCCTCTGTATTTTATATTTGAATAAATTTAAGATAAACCTCTTTTTCTCTGGTCTCCAGCAGCTTTTGCAGTTGTTGTTTCTCACCGTTCAGTGCATTGATGGAAGCCATGAGACTGTCCACCTGAAAAGGCACAAAGGCACCTACTACTACTGTTTCACTAATTGTGTGAAATCAAAATTCCTGATTTACGAATAAATTCTTTACAAATCCTACCATGTGAATTCATGGATTTTCTTTTCACATTCTGTCTCTCACAGTTGAAGTGTACCTCTGGTGCAAATTACTGACCTGTCATCATTTTAGGTGGGGGAACTTGCACAATCGGTGGCTGACTAAATACTGTTTTGCCTCACTGTATATATTCTTTTCTTTTCAGCACTTCATGCTTCAATAAGACAGTATATAATTAACAATTTATTTACCTCTACAGATGTGTATTAAGAAAAAATGAAAAACCAGTACAGTGAGAATTTGGGACTGAGATGTAATGCGAAGACGATCCATTTGGAAAAGAACGGAAGACGACTGAAAGTAAAAAGACAATTAAAAAAACAAAGAGAGAATGAGACAAGAGAGGTTTCAGCTTGACTGACACAAAATTAACTAGGAAAACAAAGCACTTGTCTGCAGACAAAGTTCAAAACTTTCCTAACCTAAGCAACTTGAAGGTGAACAAAGGTTTTCAATTGGTCATTTTACTGTCAGGGTGATGTCACTGCTATAACTACTAATGTGTCATGGCTTTAAGCTTTCACCTCTGTTCCAGTTTTCCTTACTGTGTTGCTGTCAATTATACATAAATAACAGCTGATAATCACCAGTATGCTTTTAAGTTAAGACACCACAGAACAGTCTCAAAATGATGTTTTCTGTGAAGTTAAGTTCTAAAATAAATTTTAGATAACACTAAAAAAAACAAATACATACCCGAATGCCGCCGTCCATTATCTCATGACACTGTGTAAATCATTGATAGGTATCTACGGAGCCTGGCAGTGTTCTTAAAGAGGACAAACTGCGATTCCTGGCCAGGTTTTAGCCGCACTGACTAACCTCTTGAGTTGTTGTTAAAAATAAGAGGGTTTTGCACAAAGTACAAGAAGAAAAGAATAAGAAAATAATGATGAGAGCTCTGAATGCAGACCCGATTTAAAAAAAATGCATGAAATATTATGAAACCAATATTAATGTCACAGGGTGACGACTGTTGCATGTGGCCCATCCTTTAAAATGATCACACTATCTGTAAATAATTAACAGGCTCACAATATTCAATTGCTCTGTTTATCAGCAGAGTTTCATGCACTGAATTTAGTTTTTATTGTAATTAATGTGTCACAATTTTCCTAATGAAAACATTCAAATAGCACTGAATTCACATAGAATCGTGTTGTTTTCTCATTGAAAACAGAGTCATATTTAAGTGAAGAAGTGAACTTTGACAGTGTTGCCAGGTAACAGATTGGTGTCATAAAAGAATTCATCTGCAAACCTCAAGTGAAGCAATGACCTTGTGTAAACTATCATGAGGAGCACTGCTGGGCAAAATGTTATTTGACTTTTAACAGTTTGCAGGAACCACAATGTGAGATTATACAGCACTTGTATTTTACTTCTATTTTCAGTGGTGTCCATTCCAGATGATTTCACCTGGAATCATTTGACATCCAAAGTATATAGATGATATATGATTCACTAATAATAAATGATGATAATGTAATATATTACATATTAAGGTCATGCGATCACAGCTGAGGACAGTTCACCCCAAGTTTGTTGAAGCAATTTGTAACATACCAAAAACTGTAACTGTTTCTACTGTCACACTCCTACTATTACTACTGCTGAGCTCAATATATACAGTGTAACATTCACAATTTTATTTACAAGCAAACTGGTAGTTTGCAAAAAAAAAAAGACAAAAAACCAAAATATTTTAGTCCACTTTACTCACGAACAGATTTTCAGCTCAGAGTCCTCTCTGTGTCCGAGCTGCTGCTGCAGCTGAAAAAGCCATGATGGACTCTGCTGCCTATTGCTGATGAAGTGGTAGAGAACAATTGTGTGGCTATGCTAAATGGGGAATGCAGGAGCTGGGTGGCAAGAGCTTCTTATTGACATTAATATACCAGCTTCCCTCACAGCTATGCAACAGTTTTCCACACTGATGCTGATAAACTGTAAAGGAAAAGGCTGTCGTGTTTGCTGAAACATTTATTTATTTTTTGCTAAATTGACCTCTGTTTTGACCAAGTCTGAGCTGGGTGAGGGGTTGACCCAATTTAGCAGGACTGTTTCACTAAAGGCTTCACTACTTGCACAAAGGGTTTGCCAGCCATGCCTTTTCTGTGCAACACACAAATCTAGGAGAGGCACGCTATCACCGCAAGCAGCACATCCACATCTGATAAACTATTTGAATATGTCATAATTGGATATTTTATTGTTTCTGTATAAATTCAGTTAATTTTGAGTCAATTTTAAAATGTTTAGTTTTAATAATAATATACCACAGGTAAGATTTCAGAAACTCAGTACAGGTATTACAATAAAAAAAAAAAATAGCAGCAGTTCACTGAAAGTCCTCTAGATATCCAAATTCTCCTTAAATATGCGCATAAATAATTTAATGAATAATCCTTCCTTGTTTAAACGTGAGCTAATGTTTGGTTTCCCTTTGTCTTCTTTACATTTATAAACACAATAGATTAAAAATACATCATATACACATGTACAACACAGTTCTGTGATAGGTTGGTAGTATGCCTGTGCTGTGAGGTCCCTACCTCCACATGCTTATACCAGTGGACAGGTAGGTTCATATAATATATTAAATCTTATATGTTTAGTGTAGGGTAGAATTGTATATAAACTGGTAAAATATAAACAAAATGCTTATAAGGTTATTTCATGTTTAGTGTGCATATTACTTATTAATACAATTTGCACTTCTCTCAAACACAATGTCAGTCTTTCTTTTGCTGTTTTTAACCAACTTAATTTGTACTTTTCTTAGTTTGTGGTGTGGGAGGAAAAAGGACCCAAAATGCAGGCAGTGACTGATGATACGAGTGACATTTATTTACAAGTGGCAGAGTGGCAAAACAGGCAAATGAGAAATGACTAAAGAAACCTAAACTGGGAAAACTAAATAACAAACCTGAGGACATACGAAACATGGTGCGGGGCAGAGAGCCGCAGAGCAAGTAAACGAAACACCATGGAACACAGACGAGCCGACAACAAACGCAGACCGACACCCACTATATATACACACACATACAAGGAGACCAGGAAATGACATACAGGTGGGAGACACAGCTGATTCTAATATACATAATGACTGGAGGATACAAGCTGAACACAATGACCACAGACACAGACCTTCAGAATAAAAGAGGAAATCCAAAACGCAAACTCAGGGACATAAACAGGGCATAAGGGGAGGACACAGGGTACCAAAATCAGAATAAACTGGTACAGAGGAAAATAATCATATGAAACCCAAAACGCTGGGTCAACGATCCAGCACCATTACAGTTTTTTATGTATCTTATAAATATATAAATTCCTGCACTCTCTCATATGTGTAGTTTTAGTTAATTAAAAGTACCTCAGTGCCTTGTATAAGTAATAAAATAGAAGAAAACAAATAAAATGTAGAGAACATGTTGCTTGTGGTCAGTGTGTCCACAGTGTGTGATGTCATATAAGATGCATTGCTTACTCCAGTAGGGCATGAGCATCACATTGTTGGTAGCCACATGCTTTCCTCATTATTAAGGTCTTTTCTGTTTCATATCAATTCTATCAACACTGTAACTAATATAAAAGTCATGCAAAAAAACAACTTGACTTTCTCTACAGAAATCTTATTCTGGACTAATATTGTATAGAATAAAACTGATATAGTTTTTGCATAGAATAGTTTTATTGTATTCTGTAACAACGGTAGGTGGATAACTTGTTCCTGCATAAAATTCTATACTTGTTTGTTATTTGTCAAATATCCTGCAGACTGTGGCTTTACTCTTTATTTTTTATTTTTATTACGCGTGTGGTAAAATTTCTATCACAATTTCATTAATTTGTGCAAAGATCTTGGATAATTTGTTGCCCCATTTAATTGTACTACATTGAATATACACAACTGCCCAGTCAGCAGAAGAACCTTTCACTATAGACATAAGCATAGGAAGTGGGGGAGGTTTCTAAAATACAGTTATTACTTGGACATGATTGTGCTCCAACACTACTTGGCCTGTTTTTACTCTTGGCCATGCGATTAAGTGTTACAGGTGCATGAATGTTAAACTAGGTCATTTTAGCCTGTAGGTAGGTGGTTGCTAGGTAAGATTCAAGAAGTTTGAAAATAATAATTAAGGTAAAACAAGTGCTTATGTAGCACTTCTATCTTATGTAGCTTATGCGTGGGTGTAGTCAGAATTTCACATTGTAACATTAAAGGTTTCAGGGGTCTAAGATGCACTTGTGTGCTGAGTTTGGTTGCGCAACTCCCGACCATTCAGGATGTAGAAGTAAAATTACCATGTATGTCTTTAAAATTCAGAAAGTTTACAATGGTGACTGATAGGTTTGTAGCTCAACCCTATTCGCTGGAACGTTGAAGACAATTTAGTTACACAGCAAAGCAAGACACGAGTAGGCAAAGTTCTTTATGTTTCTCGTGCACTGGAGAGAACTGGACAAACGCCGTTCCTTCACTTCCCTAAACCTGCTGGTTTGGAAGTCCAGCAGTTCATCTAAAAAAGGCATTATGTCTGTGAAGGTGAAGTAAGAGCAGATATAACCTCTCTCCTGACCTTAAGTTGTGTGGCACACACAACTTAGGGTTAGTCTCCACAGACTACTAAGGATCAGACCTCTACCAACATGACATTGATTATAAAACTCGAAGCATACATGAGTAGATATTTCTAAGCATAAATGACAATCAACAAATCTAACAGTGACAGGAGCCTTCTGTATTTTGGGATTTTTAGATCTCTCAGGTTGTCCTCTTCACTCTCAGCTGATTCCTTTTTTTCTCACCTCCCAAAGCTGTTTCATATGAATATTATTTGTGGTCTAGCTGCAGGTAGAAAGACATTTGGAGAAAGCTCAATTTAAGACAAGAGAGTAATCACACACTTTTATAAAATACCTGGAGAAGTGTTGCCTTACAAACTGTTTAACTCACAATAGAAAAAAAATTAAGGCAGTAATTATCAGTGGTTGACATTTTAGAAGACCTTTTATTTACTGTTTATAAAAAAGCATGTTGTCAAAACTGGAAACATCAAAGTTATTCTGGAATTACTTTGATGCGAATTGAACAGTTTCTTTTTTTCTTGTTTAATGACAGAAATAATTAATAGACTAATGCAAATATTTTAAGAGAAGTTCCAAGAAGATGGAAAAGAAATCACATAACCTGTTAGCAATCTGACGGTTGGTCATTTATCATAATACCATAAAAATGAATCGTGTTTGATTCCAACTGACTGTCCAGAGTCTTTTCCTCCCTCTCAGTGTGCTCCCTTCTTTGATTCTGACCCATGATTTGAATTCTTTACTGGTGGCTAGTTCAGCTGACCAATTGAAAAGACATTCATATGGCTTGTGGCTGAGATGCAGCAGGCTGGGTTTGAGTGGGGACTGTGGGGCTTTGCTGCAAGACTTCTGCTCTTTCCTGTCTATCATTCACTACTGATCTTTCACATAAAGAGAAATAGTTCAAAAAGAAAAAAATTCCTCAAGCTGCAAATGAAAAGAGAGTAAAGGAGATACCAGAGGAGAGATATGCTTTTTTAAAGGATTGAGAGTCATCATACGAAACTCTGATGTCATCTCCTGTGTGAACACTGGGCAGTCAATTAGTTGCTTCCTTGTACTGCTGAAACAGGATTACACATTCTCGGTATTGAAATAGAAAAAATTTGGGTGTAGTGTGGATGAAGTGGTTTACACAGATGGACAAAGAAAAGCTAAAACAAAAAAGGTGAAGCTGAAAGAAAAAGAGAAAAAAAGAAACTAGAAATCAATGCAGCAACATGTCGTCAGTCAGGGCTTCTGCAGCACCATCAACAGGAGTGCCACCAGTAGCTAATAAATAAAACATTCAATACTTTTGAATACTGATGTACCTAAAAGAAAATTCAAATCCTTTTTGAAGATTTTTACTTTTTTTTAAAAAAGGTTTTAGTTAAATAAAAATGGTAAATTTACTCAACATTATATGAAATTTGTATTACTCATAAAAAAGTAATTCTGATGAATTCACATGATATAGTCTTGTTTTTACTAATCATCACTTTAGCCTGTGCGCTTTTCCTGTGTTGCTGATGAGATTGATCTTCACACGCTCTCCAGAGGCCCTTCGATCATGCCAACCACGTAACATCAACATTTGGGTTCCTGACACCTGCTCAGTGTAACTGTAAATGTAGCCAATAAAAATGTCAGAGATGTCCACGTAAAAGTAATAATAAGAGAGACTGAAACAAGAATCTAGGAACACAGAGACTTAAGGTGAGTGTTTTCTCAGCTTTCAGTTTAAATTTTTCTTTAAATGTGTATGTGATGTGATCTGTAATTTTAACTTCCAATCTGTCATCAATTTATCCTGTAAAAGAGAGATCAAGAGAATGAAAAAGGGGAAAAAGGGAAATAAGCAATAATAAAGTTCATTGTGTGAAATCCAAAGTGTTTATAAGTGAATGTGTGTCATTTACATCTTCCAGTTGTATCTACAAGTGAAAAGGACCTTATCTCAGAAATATTTCAGAATACACAAAACATGATTGTTTGTGTTTAGGTAGTACTCATTGTTCATCAGCATGCAAGCAGCATTACCTCACAGGAAGTGTTTCTCAGACAGATATAGTTGCCACATCTCTTGACATTGTCCAAAATGATGTCACCTCTCTTTGAGCTGTGATTGACTGAACCACTCTTATGCTTTTCCTGGAAACTTGTCTGAGATTTCTCAGGCTGTGGTTCAACTTTGCTCATCACTGGCTGAGAGAGACAACATAATGTGTGTGTGTGTGTGTGTGTGCGTGTGTGTGTGTGTGTGTGTGTGTGATGATTTCCAATCTTAGAGAACATATGAACAGAAAAATTTTGCTTGTGACATAACATGATGTAAATGACCGAGCATTTATTTGAATATTAGGATAGTAGAAAGATACCATCTATTCATACAGAAGAATTATAAAATGATTTACTAAAGAAATAAAAAAACAAAAAACATTTTCTTTGATATTCTCCAATATCAGGTCATAGTTGTAATATCTTTAAATGAAATATATATAAAGTCAGTCATTAAACACTTATTTATTTGAAAAATATTGGTTAGAAAACAATTAGCTAGTCAGCCAACTTTAAGCTTTTGGACATAGATACAAACTGTCAGGGTTCCTGGGTCGGTGACCCAGTGTTTTCAGTTGTGTTCATGTTCAGTTTATTTTGCCACTTCCATGTTCTCACTTCTTGCTTTTCCTGTGTCAGCTTGTGTTAAGTCTAATTGTTGAATGTCGCCATTGTGTTTCTTAAATTTGTATAGTCTTAGTTTAAGCAGTAGGATCAAAGCCATTCCTTTGATCCTGACCACCTCTCCAGCCACTCTGTGCTGGGGGAGGTTTTATTGTAGATACATCCTAACTTGAAGATCTGTTTGATGTTTGGTAGAGCTTCCTACCCTTTGTATGGTTTCACTGTGTTATCTTTGGTAAACCATACATTGGGTGTGGGGGAAGACTACCCTCTTTATGACCAAGGATGTTGTTCCTGCTTTTAGGTTTTATGACCCTTTGACCAACACACACACACACACACTCTCACATAACACACACACATTCTCACACACACACACACACTCAGTGTATACATTTACATACAGTGCCTTGTCTTTGTAACCAAAGGGGGGTTGCAAGGGGAGGTGTTTTGTAAACTTGTTTGAAGTTTGTCAATAAAAGGCGGCGAGAGGAGGCCACCAGTGTGGTCATTTCAACGTGCTGGTCACAGACGAGAGGCCTCCCTTGCGCAAGAAATCGATCGAACACTGTTGCCTTGCTTTTCTTTCATGGGAATAAGTCTTGGATACAGCGGGGTCTGAGTTTAGACCCAACAGCTTGTCTCTTGTGTCATTAGTCAGATTATGTTCAGCCCTGTACTCACCTGTTTCCACCTGTTTGAAAAATCATCACTCAGAGAGAATCCGGATTCATCTGATCCAAAGAGAAAAAACATGAGACTGTCTTCTTATTGGTGGAACATATTTTTGTTCAAGAAAAGAATAAGAATATAACACATATCAGGACTTGAAGTGCTCGGCCATTCATGAAGTAAAAGTACAACAACCTGTTTGTTCTTCTTTTGATTCAGAGCTTTTGTCTTGATGACATTAACTATGTTAGTTAATTAAACTATGTTAGATTATTTAAAACATCAATAACATGGTTCACTTTTAGCACTGACTTACAAAAACACCTCCTGATATACAATACCAAAACATGTGTCTGTGCTAAAGGTTGTAAAACACAAAACAACATATTTACTGGTCAATGACATATTCATGATTTTTTTCTCTCAAGATCTTGTGAGTTTATCTTTGTGATGCTTTGACTCGTGTATCTTCAGCTTACAAAGACACAGCGAAGCTTCGTCTTCATCCACATCCTTGCAGTAAAACTGTTTTTGTGTTGCACCTCAAAGAATAATGAAGATCTATTGATTCTGATATTGAAGATCACCTTGTTTATTTACATATTGTTAATTTAATAAAAAACACTGTTACACTGACTTCAAATTATATGAAATATATAAAATGTAATATTGCTCTTTTTTTTCTTTTATTCATCAAAACTGTCCTGATGAGTTTACATGATGTAATCGTTTTTTTAGCATCACTTTAGCCTGTGGCGCTCTCCAGTGCTGCTGATGAGGTCGATCTTTAGCTTGTCTGGAGAATCCCATATGATCATGCCCACCCACATCACATCAGCATTGTCAGTATATGGGTTCCTGACACCAGCTCCCCGTACCTGTAAATGTAGCCAATAAAAAGGTCACAGATGTCCAAGTGAAAAGTAATAATAAGAGAGACTAAAAGAAGAATCTAGTAACACAGAGACTCACAGTGAGTTCCTCTTTAGCTTTCAGTGTAAAGTTTTCTTTAAATGTGTATGTGGAGGTTCGGTCGCCGCGCTGTAGTTTTAACTTCCAACCTGCCATCAATATATCCTATAAAAGAGAATGAAAAAGGGGAGGTGGGGGGGGGGGGATGATGAAGTTGACTTCATAAATGTTGTGTTTATAAATAAAAATGTGTCATTTCCATCTTTGTGTTGTATCTACAAGTGAAAACGACCTTGTTTCACAAATATTTCTGAACACAAACACAAAACATGTTGTTTGTGTTTAGGTAGTACTCATTGTTCACCAGCATGCAAGCAGCAGTACCTCACTGGAAGAGTTTTTCAGACAGATATAGTGACCATGTCTGTCGACCTCGTCTAAAATAATGTCACCTCTCTGTGGTGTGTTAGGTTTGTTTGACTGTTGCTGAGAGAGAGAGACAAAAAAATCCAGATTAGTGTGTGACAGATGATGATGTAAAATAGTTGGAGCTTGTTAGAAAATGTGTTTGCTAAAAGTTGCTAAAATATTTAATAAACATTAAATAAATAGCTAAGAAACTATGTTTATAACAAAGAATTCAGTGAAGTGAGTTAATGCTAAGACACACAAATATATTGTTGGTCTTAATATGAATCACAGAAGTAAGTAAACATTTTGATTCTTTCTCAGTGAGATGTTCATGATCCAGATTTTAGCTCTAGTCCCATGAATGACTGTAAGTCAGTGATGTGTTTGTCTGTCTGTATTTACCTCTTTCATATGTTCTTTGACGTTTAGTTGTTTTATCTCCTGATGGAAATTCTGTTTTTCATCCTTCTTCAACTTTGTGTCAGCATCCTTTTTTTTCTCCTGATCACAGACAGTAGAAACTGACGTCAGAGGAGACTAGTCTGACCAAAACAGTTTGTTCAAAATGATCGCACTTTGTTTCCTTTCAAAACTTTGTGCTTGTTCATTTATTTTATTATTTACTTTGTATCTGTAATTTTTTCTGTGTGAACTGTGAGACGAGGAAATAAGAGTCCTGAAAGTCTCTGTAATGTTCGGTTGTTTGGCTTTAACTTCTGTTCTGTGATTGCTGAATGATTTCAGAGGTTTTTGCAGCAAACCTTGAATGTCTGTCTCCGCTGTCTCTTATTGTGTGGATGTGAGTCTTTGTCTGTGTTTGTAAGAGAAATCTGTTTTTACACACAGTGTATATAGAATATACAAATTATATCATTTAAAATCTGGTGTCAATGTTTTTGTAAACTTTATCAAAATTTGAGTCGATCTCAAAAGTACCTGGCAGCTGCTTGGTCGGGTTTGGCCCCCCTGGCCCTGAAGGGCCCCTGTTGGGGTGTGGGAGGCCCTTGGATCCTGGGTCTCTGGGCTCAGAGGTCGGTCTGCTGTGGTGCAGTCGGCTGCTGGCTGAGCCTGTGAGCTCGTAACCGCAGACTCCTGGGGCTTCTGCTCTGTGCCTGCTGGGTGTCTCCATCCAGCGCTCTCTTTTGCTCTTGTCTGAGTCGTGGCCACAAATGTGCGTGCGTTTGTCCTTTTGGGGGTCTCATGCTCTGGGGTTTTCTGGGGCCTCTCCACTTCTGTGATATCTGGTTGTTTTGCCTCCTGCTGGAATTCCTGTTTTTTATCATCTTTCAACATCTTGTCAGCTTCCTGGTTTTCCTCCTGATCACAGACAGCAGAGACTGAAGTCAGAGGTAACTAGTCTGACCAAAACACTTCGTACAAAATCATCAAAGTATTTTTGTTTCCTTTCAGGAATTTGCACTTTTGTTTAAAAAGTATATATATTTTTTTTCTTCTGTGTGAACTGTGAGACGAGGAAATAAGAGTCCAGAAAGTCTCTTCCTTAAAGAGCTCAAACAGGAAATCTGACCTCTGACTGACCCTGAACTCCAATAACGTCACTGAATATGAGAGCAAGCTGAAGATTTGTGTTTCTATAAATATCTTTATGGTAAAAGAAACACGCATGTGTTCATGTACAGTTTATATAAACATAAAAATAAAATAATTGATAATCTGGTGTCTGTGTTTTTGGAACTTTATCAAAGTTTCAGTCCAGTTTTCAGATTACAGGTTAAAATGCAAATGTTCCAAATAATCTAAACTGTTTTATTCTTTCTATTTCATAATCTTAACCTCATCAATGACCTGTAAACTGCTCCCTCAGGATTATAAAAAGTATAAAAATATTTCACACAAACAAGAAGCATAAATGTGTTTAATAAACTTCTGCTAACCTCTGTTTTACTGGATTCCTCCTCTTTCATGTTTTTCTCCATCAGTTGCTGATGTTTTTTGAGAGCTGATGAGCCTCCAGACTGAGAGAAGATATGAACAGAATAATTTAGGTTGTTACATAATGTTCTGTAAAATGAAAACATGACAGAAAAAAATATTTGAATATTAGGATAGTAGAAAAATATCATCTATTCATACAGCAGAAGATGGAAACTATATATTTCCCGTCACATTATTCCTCTGATGATTTTTAACTCTTTTATTTTCATTTTATTGTCAGTAAAATTGTCTCTTTCTTATCTTTAAAAAGTTGTATATTTTATTTATAAACATTTTTTCCCCACAGTCATGAAATCTCTCATACTGTTTTTCCTACAGGTTTTGTTGTCTTGTCTGTTTCTGTCATATCACTCACTGGCTCGATGTCCTGTGTCATGAGCGTCTCCTGCTCTTGGTCCGGTTCAGTTTTTGTTGTTTCTTGTTTTTTTTGGAAGCAGTGAGGTTTCCTGACATCTGTTAAACGTTTAGACAAGAAAGTCAACATGATGTCGTCCTGGGCTTTAGAATGGTAACACATCATTTATCATCTCATTTTAATATGAATTAAGTAAATATGCTGTATGTTTTCTTTTTAATGCAACACAAAGAGGTTTATAACTTTGCATGTGTGTTGCTTTAACCCCTGTAGGCAAAACTTTAGATAATAATTTTGACAACATGGTAAATTAATTTGTGTCTTACTTGTTTTGTTTCGTCTCCAGATGAAAAAAACTCCAATTAAAATCAAGATGATGCTTAGAGCCAAACTAACAACAACACCAATGATAATGGGAGCAGCAGAACTGGAGTTGAGCTGGAAGTATTCATCTGAAACAATAAAAACAGAATTACATGTTATTTTAAAAGATTCTTGTTCATTCAAACCAAAATCGAGCATATCATACATTTTATAAACTAGATTTACCTGGAACATGTATGTGTGTCTCTCTGCTCTGGTTGGTGTTCCTCTGTTGGACTCTGCAGGTGATGTTGTTGCTGTGTCTCTTCTCCACAGTCACTCTGCTGCTGACATTATAGAGGTCATCAGGACCTCTGAGGGTCTCTGCAGGTCCAGCAGAGAGGAGGTTTCCCTCACCGTCCAACCACAGCAGCTCAGGCTCTGGATACCAGCCTGCAGACTCACACTGTAACACCACTCCACTGATGGCTTTATCAAGGTTTGCTAAGCTGATGACAGGTGAGGAGACAGCACCTGACGCTGGATGAAATGTACAATTTAAAATGCTGATCAGTAATGCAAATCACTAAAAATGCAATGGTAATATTTGAATCTGATACAGACTGCAGTTTCCAAGCTGGTGTAACTCACTGGCTGAATCAAGGCATTATTGCAAACACTAGTCCAAACTGCTCTGTGCACACATAACATATATAATTCATCCACTTACCGACCACAAGATCGATAAAAACTTCTTCATCCTTCTCTGGGATGTAACATCTGTATCTGCCCTCGTCTGCAGGTTTTACTTTGGATAGTTTCAGTGAAATGTTTCCATGTTTCAGCTCATCAGTGAACAATGATGATGGACCTTTGTAGGAAGGGTTTTTTCTATTTATGAGTTCCTGACCTGCACGGCACACAAGCACAAATCTGGGGTCCAGGTCAGGTCTTGCCCACTCCAAAGTCATTGCAGCAACATTTTCTCCTGGTATCAGGTGACATGGCAAAGTGATGTCTTCTCCAGCTGTTGCAATAATTGGCTGATTTGGACCAATTAACCAAGACTGACCTGAGATGAAAAGATCAGTTTATCAATTTATTTATGAATGAGAACTTCCAAGAAATCTAAATGTCAATGGAAGGATTTGCTTTTTCTTTTTTCATGACTGACAGCACAAACAGTGTACTGTCAGTGTAAAAGATGGAAATCAGCTCTGAAACATCCGCTGAGATCTTGTTGAATTCAGTTGTGTAAATCCACAAAGAGCAGCAGTCCAGCCCACATCAGAAATTAATGTTAGTTTCTGTTTTTTTCCCCTGTGCTGAGACAGTACACAAACTTTAGGGTTCCCCCATCTGCTGGATCTCACTTTAACCCCTGACTGTACTCATTTTTCTGCTGAGTCTCGGAGGCAAAGCTGCCCTCTACAATGTAGGCAATAGAAAATAATTATTTCTTTTACATTATCATTCTCTGCAGGTGACCTACATACTTCTACTTGAGTGAAGAAAGTCAGGACTTTTGCCACTTATTATAATTCCAGATTCAGTTATAATCTAGACACATTATAGCTTCTAGAATTGCACCTTTAAAGAATAAAAAAAACATTGAGAGGAAACATTAAACCTTTTGTCTAGGCACAGAAAACAGAAAAAAGTAATAAAAGATAATTATTTGCCATATCAGTAAATTAGAAAATTTGAGCCATTAATTTTATAAACACCCACACTCACAAACAATAACTATCATGTTATGTTAGAGGGCACCTACAAAAATGTAGAAGAAGAGGGACAACCAGAATGCAGTGTGATGAATGAATTATGCAGCTCTGAAAATGGAAAGAACAAATAATAACACAAAGAAACTGTTAGTAATAAAACAATAAAACATGGTCTGTTTCATACTTTCACATTCAATTCAAATGTCCTTGAGGTCTCTGTGGCAGTTACACATGCATTAACTGATAGTTTAAGATCATTTTTAAATTGTTTGAAAATTGTCAGAATTATAAAATGATTTACTAAAGAAAAACAAAAACAAAAAATGTTTTCTTTGATATTCTCCAATATCAGGTCATAGTTTTAATATCTTTAAATGAAATATATAAAGTCAGACATTAAACACTTATTTATTTGAAAAATATTGATTAGAAAACAATTTGCTAGTCAGCCAACTTTAAGCTTTTCGACATAGATACAAACATAGATAACGTCATGGTTAAATGTGTACCTTAGCTCTAAGTGTAGACCTGCTATTCCGTACTAGAAGATGTATTACACATATTTTGTATGTGGCAGTATGCTCTTAGACATTAAAAGAAGATTAGTTAGAAACTAATTTAAAACTATAAAAACGAATTTAAAATACAACATACCTGCTGCATGATGTGGCATTCATTTGAAAAGAACATGCAGTCTGAGTTAATAAATCATTACCGAGTTAGTGAAACTTACAGATATCCAGTGTGTGTGTGTGTGTGTGTGTGTGTGTGTGTGTGTGTGTGTGTGTGTGTGTGTGTGTGTGTGTGTGTGTGTGTGTGAGAAAATCTTCCTTATGAACTTTGAGCATGTTGCCAGGAAACTGGTCACTGTTATAAAACAAATAGAACTGCAATAAAGCTTCAAATGAACAACAACAGTGTTTCTTCACTGTCTTTCCACCTTAAGAGTAAGCACTCATGGAGTTGTTGTTAGGTCTGCTATGGTGCTGCAGGGGGCATAACATGACTTTTTCTGTAATATTTTAGGCAGGTGAATAAACTTGAGAGACTGAATTGTAGGAGAAACTGTAAAGTAAAAGAGAGAAACAGTTTTGAGGACTTAAAAAGATGTCAACTCTGTCCACTACACTAAAGTGCATCATGTTTTCTATGTAGTTTTTCTGCATACTCTGTTGTGCAGATACCGTTCATTTTTTTGCCTTTACTGTAGTGGTGGGTACAGCTGCAGTGCCGAATTTTCAATTTAAATGTTTTCTGTCCATTTGATCTGTTTGTACATCAAGACTTAAATGTTTCAGTCAAAAGAGATAGCATTCATGTAATGTTATTTGAAAAAGTAGCATGTAAATGAAAAGACGATTTTTGGGGAATTATTATTATTATTTCTTAATTTTTTTTTTTATAGTTTTTTTGTTTTTTTTTTATTGCAGACCAAAGACAAGGGGTAAATTTAGAAAAGAGGAAGATTGGAATTTGATCAAGAGTTTTTATAACATGAGGCCTTTTGCTGTTATTGGACAGGACAGTGCTGACAGTACAGAGGTGGAGAGGGTGAGGGGAAAAGCACACAAGAAATAGTCTAGACTCCAACCCAGTCCTGCTGTGTCCTTCATTATATGGGTCAGCTGCTCAGCCTTGGAGTTATAGCAGTAATGTCTAATGGTCTGTTTGAAGACCGATTACATGACCTGGCTGAGCAGCCAGCCATGGGACAAATATGAATGTGGAAAAATAGTGAAACTGAATGACCTTCTTGCCAAATAAATGAGGCTTCCTAGATCACTGCAAGCATGATGCAACCAGGGCCTGTACAAATGGCAGTCACTTATGTGCAGAACATCAAGTTTATTTTATCTTGGATGCAATCAAGAAATTTGTCCATAACAGGAAATATTCTCTGATCTAGATCTATTATCAACAAAACTATAGACTGGTACATATGGGCTCTTTATACAGAGGAGCTGAAATGAAGAGACTTATATGAATTTCGTAAATTTCAAATTCAGTTGAAAGTAGTAAAACTTCAGTAGTCATCAGAAACTTCAACGATAAAAAAGAAATAATCGAAGCATTTCTTGTTATAATTATTTTTTAATATCTGTTAAGTATTTTACATAATTTGTTATGGGTGTATTGATTTAATCCTCTAGGGTCAAAGGTATATTTGGCAATTTTTTGACTAATTTTGATTTTACCTTTATATTTAACCTTTGAAAAATCTGCTTACCTTGCCTTGTTTGGTGTCATTGTTTTCAGCACAACCTCACATATCTGATTTGTTTTTTGTTTTTCATTTTGACATATTGTATTTGTTTGGATCTCTTGGCCTGTTTCCCAGCTTATATTTTTGGGACTTTTGAATGGTGATACTTTATTGTATGGTCTTTGAGTTTATAATGTCATTTAAATCTAGCTTATACTTTTGCTTCTTAGTCCAATCATTTGTTTTGTAGTTCTTAATCACTTGTTTATTTAGTCAGTTCTCTTTTGCGCCCTGGTTGTCTTGGTCTCTCGTTGTTCTCCCCAGGTCTCTCTGTCTCTCTGTTGTGTGCTTCCAGCATAAAGTTTGTGTGCCTTAAGTCTTTGGCTACGTTCACACTGCAGGCGAAAGCGCATCAAATCCGACTTTTTTGACCCTATGTGACCCATATCCGATCATGGTATGACACTGTGGCACGATCGTCACTGTCACAAGACAGGGCGATCATGGCTCATGAGTTGGGTGTTCGTCTTATAATTGGAAGGTTGCCGGTTCGAGCCCCTGCTCGGACAGTCTCGGTCCTTGTGTCCTTAGGCAAGACACTTCACCTACCGCCTGCTGGTGATGGCCAGAGGGGCCGATGGCGCAATATGACAGCCTCGCTTCTGTCAGTCTGCCCCAGAGCAGCTGTGGCTACAGCTGTAGCTGCCTCCACCAGTGTGTAAATGTGAGAGTGAATGAATAGTGGTATTGTAAAGCGCTTTGAGGGGTCCCGAAAAGCGCTGTATAAATGCAATCCATTATTATTATTTCAAATCCGATCTGGGTCACTTTCGTATGTGGTACTGAATCCGATACATATCTGATGTTTTAGAAAGCGACTGCTGTTTGAATGGTCATGTCGCATTAAGTCCGTCTTTTACGTCACTGACACAAGACAGACGCCAATTATCAGCTCCGGAGAAAACATTGTGAACGCTTCCTGTCGATCCAGTGTAGATGTTAGCAAAACTGTTGGGAACACAACGTTGGAGAAACATGAACTTTTTATTTGTATTGTATAATCTGCAGATTCTGACAGAAATCTGCAACTATCCTTTGAAGCAGCTCTCCTCTAAAACAGCAATAAGGATCATTATTAGGCCATATGTAAATAACAAAATAACTTTAGAATTTAAAGCAAAATTGGGAAACATAAAGTCCGACACAAGTCTTTATACTAAGGGCCATCAGTCAAACAATACTGTTTGGTCTGGGTCTAAACAGAGTGCGTTGTGTGTGACGTCTTCTTTTGCGCAACTGGGACACTTTGAGGGTTCACACTAGAGCGCGTTTGCTGTCGCATTTTATTTGTTGTGTGAACAAGCAGACAAAAAAATCAGATTTAATCAAAAAATCAGAATTCAGCACTAAGACCTGCAGTGTGAACGTAGCCTTAGTCTGTTTCTTTTCTTATTGTGAGAGTCTTGTCCCGTATGCATCAGGTTCTGTTTCACTCCTCCTTGTCATTAAGTGCATTAAGTCCAGCTGTGTTCCCACGTGTCTCCACTTCCCCTCATCACCCTCATGTGTACATGGTGTCAGTTTCACTTTGTCCACCATCAGAGTGTCTGTTATGTTCCCGTCATGCACCTGTTCCTGTGCCCGGTGTCCTTCATGTTCCCATGTTCTGTGCACCACTTTCACTAGTATTATTTCCAGTGTTTATGTTTTGGATTTTCATCTTCCCTTGTATCTGCTCCATCGCCTTAATAAAGGCTCGCTTTCTGTTTAAACTTCTGTTCGGCTCCATGGCTGCATTTGGGTCCTCATCACACACTCTCCATCAGCATTAACACAATGGACATGAAAACACACACACATCAGAGTAGGAAAACCTTTTCATGACTTGAAATGCAAATGCATACTTTAAATTATGCAAAAATTTACGCAACTATTTAAATTAAAGTACAGACAGTCCCTCAGCATTTTTTGAACAACTAAACAACTATTATTTACAAAATGATCCGACTTTACATTAAGATCTTACACAAATTATTTGTTCTACTCCAAAAAATTGTTCCTGTCTACCACAAGAAAGAGGTCACAAGACAAACCTGACACCTTCAGGGTGTATGACTCCTTCTGTTGTCCATCTGGCCAACAAAAGGACATTCAGCATTTGCCTCACTGTTTTGACATGTTTTAGCTTTTATTGCTAGCAAGTGCTTTCAAAATGTGAGCTGTTTTCTTAGAATATTCAATTTTTCTAGTTTCTTCCTCCACTAAATGTGCAGTTCGTATACAGGAAAAAGCATAACAAGAACATTTTTATAATAAGTCTAATTACAAATAAAGAGACAGAGGATGCAAAACTGAACACAATGCACACAGGATGAGAGACCTAAATAAAACAGGAGGTAACACACACTGAAACTCAATTAAGATATGTGGGCTTGTCACTGGGACTGAGGGAAAACAGACATGAGACACACACTGGGGAGACAAAATAAAGATCATACAAACAATAGGAGATGCTGAAGACAGAACACAGACTGGAACAGACATGAAAACAGCGAAAAACCAGAAACTAGAAATATTAAAATCAGGCGTTCTAGGAAATACAAAATTACAGACATGTATAAGAAAATGTCTTAAATCCAAAAGAATGGCTGTCAAATTGTAAGGATTTTTGAGGTCTACTCTAAATATCATCATTTTGTTTTCTATTTTCATTGCTTCATATTTTTAACTTTGTTTCCATCTCAGATGCAGGTTTTTATATCATTCCAGACAGACTAGAGCTGTTTCACTACCTGTCACTGTTTTTGTTCTTTTCACTGTGGTGATCTCAATTAGGGCTGGGTATCGTCACTGATTTCTAGAAGCGATTTGATTCCGATTCGATCTGTTTCGATCTGATTCGATTCGATTTGAATCGGGGAAATTTTGCCTCAGACAGTCAGAAATATTATAATTCAGATCATGCATCAGTACATTTACATATTTATATCTATAAAAGGAAAGCTGACACTTGCAAGACTTTGCCAAAGGTGTGAGCATCACAGCAGATGCCTTTGTGTCAAAGTAACTGATGATAAAACACAGAAAAACGTGAAGGTGATTTTCCTGGCCTGGGATTTTATACAAATATTCTGCAGTGGATCAAAAACTAAAGAAAAACATTAATCAACATATAAACATTACCTGATGCTGCTGAAGTGAAGCAGAGCAAAGTTACAGAGGTTTTATTGGAGACACGGCTAAGCGTTTTGCAATTTAGCATAATTTTAAAAAGCTTAAATTTGTTCAGTGTTTAACAGCAGAAATGAAACTTTCTTTTCGGAAGTAAGTAAAAGGAAAAAAAAACAGCGGCCCACAGCGCTGTAAACAACGGTAGACTTGTGCATAACAAGCAAACAAATAATGCAGAAAACAGATTTTTAGATGGGGAACTGTTCTTGAAGTATACTGAGAGAGAGAGAGAGAGCTCTGCGTGAAGTGTGATTTTTGTCGTGGTGGAAGCAAAACAGCAAAAGTTAGAGGGAATTCATGACGATGTTTATGTGAAGCCTAGTTTGGATCTTCTTTTGCTGCTGGTTCAGTCAATATTGTTTAGAGAGAGATAAAACCTACAGCTTCAGAATCAGCGCAAAAATGGCGTGAACATCCCGCCGAAACATCAGAATCAGCGAGCTGTCGGCTTTCAGCCCCAACCATGTCCGTGCCGTCAGGTGAGAAAGGCGACATCTTACTGATTCTGATTCGTCGGCGGGTCCGCGCTTTGTGTTTACGTCTTTGTGCAGAATCCGTGTTCCTGCTCTCATTTACTGTCTTAGCTATTTTGTGGTTTTTGAAATTTTGTGAGGTTTAACCTGAGATTTGGCATCTTGGGCAAAATAAATTTATATTTAAAAATCGATTCAGGATTTTAATGAATCCAAGGTAGAATCGATTTTAATCGATAAATCGATAATCAAAACCCACCCCTAATCTCAATGGCTCCCCTTATTTGGGAAGATAAGGAATATTGAGGGATTTCTTTAAGCATGTGACATGAAGCAGAGATCAACAGTATTTTGGGGAGACATGATGCATCAGTGATGCAAGACTTCAATGAGAACATGGCAGCACGCCACTTGTTAGAAACCTTTTTTCAGTTATTAGTTTTTTTCACCAGCTTACTTCTAGTGTACTTCCCAAAGAAGGACATGGTAATGTGATGCCATCACCAACTCTTGCCACAAATGGCTGAGAAGGACCAAATAACTGAGACTGACCTGTATATAAAAAATAAATAAATCCAATTTTTAGCTGTAGTGTATATTCACAGCATGATGACAGTGTTTGCGCATCTGATGAAGGATAGTAGTGAAGATGAATTGAAGCATCTCTGATGTTAGTGAGTCATCAGACAGGCTGAGTGATATTTCCCAATATTAATATTGGCAAAGTATTAGAGCAGATATATTCTCTCATAGCTGGCAAAAAGTGCTGACTTCACAAACTGCTTTACACAAATTTGCGTCATCCTGAGGACTGTTTATGTAACACAGCCCTAAGCGGACAGCCAGAAATTATACCTGGTACTGACAAAACAGCATCATAGTATGTTTTCCTCTCTCGCTTCTGCCACATCTGAAGACCAGCAGTAGTGTCACACTAAATCATCTCACTAGTGTGGAGGTGCCCCCTTGTAGTGTAACACACCACATGTTGAAGCTCCAACAAAAAACACAAAATTAAGGCCTTTGTTTAACAAAACTACACCTGAAGACTTGTGCAATATACAAAATAACATCACATAATGTGACCACACATTACGGTGTGTCACATTTCAGAGCGTTCTCACTCCCGAGGCGTAACATGTCGACGTTTTGTCACGTCCCGCGGCGTTCCTGAGGAACGCGAAAGGAGACCTTCGGCGTTCTTATGGTACGCGGCGGGTTATGGCTGGAATCCAGTGCAATGACGCTCCCGCGGTAATAGACGTTCCAGCCCTGTATTCCAGCCCTAAACCTAACCTTATCCCTAGCCCTGACCATAACCTTATTCCTGACCTTAACCAGGACGTTAATGATGTTAAATAGCATGTTTCTAAGCGATTTGAAGAAAAAGAGCGAACATGTGTAGGTTCAGTCCAGACGGTTCTCATATTTCCTCTTTTTCCGAGGTCGTCATTTAGGAACGTGGTGGGTAGCCGAAAACGTAATATGGTGACGATTTGTCACCTAGCGTAAAATGTTACGCTTTGGGAGTGAGAACGGGTTGCACATTTACACTGCTATAGAAGAAGCTTTGTTGCTGCATCTTATGCTGGGACTTTTTAGAAAACAGAGCAACTTAACAAATAACACATTCACACATAAAAGAAACTGATCAACAGTCACAGAGGGAATTTGTTTAGTGAAGTTATTCAAAAGTTGTTTTTTTTCATGAGTTTATTGAAAAATCATCACTCAGAGAGAATCCGGATTCATCTGATCCAAAGAGAACAAGCTTGAGACTGTCTTCTTATTGGTGGAACATATTTTTGTTCAAGAAAAGAATAAGAATATAACACATACTTGAAGTGCTCGGCCATTCATGAAATAGCAGTACAACAACCTGTTTGTTCTTCTTTTGATTCAGTGCTTTTGTCTTGATGACATTAACTATGTTAGTTAATTAAACTATATTAAACTATGTTAGTTAGTTAAAACATCAATAACATGGTTCACTTTTAGCACTGACTTACAAAAACACCTCCTGATATACAATACCAAAACGTGTCTGTGCTAAAGGCTGTAAAACACAAAACAACATAATTACTGCTCAATGACATATTCATGCTTTTTTTCTCTCAAGATCTTGTGAGTTTATCTTTGTGATGCTCTGACTCGTGTATCTTCAGCTTACAAAGACACAGCGAAGCTTCGTCTTCATCCACATCCTTACAACAAAACTGTTTTTGTGTTGCACCTCAAAGAATAATGAAGATCTATTGATTCTGATATTGAAGATCACCTTGTTTATTTACATATTGTTAATTTAATAAAAAACACTGTTACACTGACTTAAAATTATATGAAATATATAAAATGTAATATTGCTCTTTTTTTTCTTTTATTCATCAAAAGAGTCCTGATGAGTTTACATGATGTAATCGTTTTTTTAGTATCACTTTAGCCTGTGGCGCTCTCCAGTGCTGCTGATGAGGTCGATCTTTAGCTTGTCTGGAGAATCCCATATGATCATGCCCAACCACATCACTTGAGCATTGTCAGGATATGGGTTCCTGCCACCGTCTCCCCGTACCTGTAAATGTAGCCGATAAAAAGGTCACAGATGTCCAAGTGAAAAGTAATAATAAGAGAGACTAAAAGAAGAATCTAGTAACACAGAGACTCACAGTGAGTTCCTCTTTAGCTTTCAGTGTAAAGTTTTCTTTAAATGTGTATGTGGAGGTTCGGTCGCCGCTCTGTAGTTTTAACTTCCAACCTGCCATCAATATATCCTATAAAAGAGAATGAAAAAAGGGGGGGGCAGTGATGAAGTTGACTTCATAAATGTTGTGTTTATAAATAAAAGTGTGTCATTTCCATCTTTGTGTTGTATCTACAAGTGAAAACGACCTTGTTTCACAAATATTTCTGGAAAAAAACACAAAACATGTTGTTTGTGTTTAGGTAGTACTCATTGTTCACCAGCATGCAAGCAGCAGTACCTCACTGGAAGTGTTTTTCAGACAGATATAGTGACCATGTCTGTCGACCTCGTCTAAAATAATGTCACCTCTCTGTGGTGTGTTAGGTTTGTTTGACTGTTGCTGAGAGAGAGACAAAAAAAAATCCAGATTAGTGTGTGACAGATGATGATGTAAAATAGTTGGAGCTTGTTAGAAAATGTGTTTGCTAAAAGTTGCTAAAATATTTAATAAACGTTAAATAAATAGCTAAGAAACTATGTTTATAAGAAAGAATTCAGTGAAGTGAGTTAATGCTAAGACACACAAATATATTGTTGGTCTTAATATGAATCACAGAAGTAAGTAAACATTTTCATTCTTTCTCAGTGAGATGTTCATGATCCAGATTTTAGCTCTAGTCCCATGAATGACTGTAAGTCAGTGAAGTGTTTGTCTGTCTGTATTTACCTCTTTCACATGTTCTTTGACGTTTAGTTGTTTTATCTCCTGATGGAAATTCTGTTTTTCATCCTTCTTCAACTTTGTGTCAGCCTTGGTGTTCCCCCGGATAAGCTGGAGAGGGAGGTCTGGGCCTCTTTGCTTAGGCTGCTGCCCCCGCGACCCGGCCTCGGATAAAGCGGATGAGGATGGATGGATGGATGGATCCTTCTTCAACTTTGCGTCAGCTTCCTGTTTTTTCTCCTGATCACAGACAGTAGAAACTGACGTCAGAGGAAACTAGTCTGACCAAAACAGTTTTTTAAAAATGATCGCACTTTGTTTCCTTTCAAAACTTTGTGCTTTAATACAAATAAATATATTTCATGATGTTGTGTTTATTAAAAAGGGGAGATTTACAAAGAATTAAAAACTTGTGTCTTCATATTTTTTTCTGTGTGAACTGTGAGACGAGGAAATAAGAGTCCTGAAAGTCTCTGAGATGTTCAGGTTGTTTGGCTTTAACTTCTGTTCTGTGATTGCTGAATGATTTCAGAGGTTTTTGCAGCAAACCTTGAATTTCTGTCTCCGCTGTCTCTTATTGTGTGGATGTGAGTCTTTGTCTGTGTTTGTAATACAAATCTGTTTTTACACACTCAGTTTGGGTCCTTGTTTCCTTTCCTGCCATTAAAAAGCCAATAGAATAAATAATAAATGTAAATGTGCTGCATGTTTGTTTGTTTGTGGTTGAGGACAGAGCGAGTTCCCAGTAAATGAATGTGTGTTTGTGCTGAAGTGTTCAAAACAACAGTCTGTGTGTGTGTTTACTTCTTTCTTCATGTTGCTGATCTCTGCATGTTTCTTCTGCAGGTGATGATGTTCCTCCTTCAGCTTCTCCTCAGCTGCATGTTGGTTTTTCTCCAACTAACAGACAAACAGATCGACACAAAGGTTCAGCCTGAACAAAACTATCTGGACTGTCAAACATAACAGTCTGAACACGTCTCCAAAACTGTTCACACATTTTCTGTTTGCTTTCAAATCTCTCTTCCTTAAAGAGCTCAAACAGGAAATCTGACCTCTGACTGACCCTGAACTCCAATAATGTCACTGAATATGAGAGCAAGCTGAAGATTTGTGTTTCTATAAATATCTTTATGGTAAAAGAAACATGCATGTGTTCATGCACAGTTTATATAGAATATAAAAATAAAATAATTGATAATCTGGTGTCTGTGTTTTTGTAACTTTATCAAAGTTTCAGTCCAGTTTTCAGATTACAAATGCAAATGTTCCAAATACGAGAAATAAACTCCTAAATGGAGTTAAAATATTTTAAAAATGGAAAAAAAAATGGTTAAACAACAAAAATGAACAAATTAAGTTATAGACATGACACAATGCTGAGACTCAATGTTATAATATGAATCATAGAAATAACTGAAGTTTCAAATTCCTTCTTAATGAAATGTTCATAATCTGCAGTTTTTAATTCTAGACCCATGAATGACTATAAGTCAGTGAAGTGTTGAAAACCTGTGTTTGTCTGTCTGTATTTACCTGTTTCCAAAATTCCTTAGTGGGTGTTTTTTTCTCCTCCTGCTGGAAATCCTGTTTTTTCTCCTCCTTCAACTTTTTGTCAGCTTCCTGTTTTTCCTCCTGATCACAGACAGTACAAACTGATGTCAGAGTAACTAGTCTGACCAAAACAGTTTGTTCAAAATCACCAAAGTATTTCTGTTACCTGTCATAACTTTGTGCTATAATAAAAATATACATTTATGATATCTTGTTTATTAAGAGTTAAATAGTTAAGATTAAAAAAATCAAACTTTATTTTTGTCTGCATTTTTTTTTTTTTTACTTTGAACTGTAAGACGTGGAAATCAGAGTTCTAAAGGTTACTGGCATTTTCAGGTTTTTGGCTTTAACTTCTTTTTATTTTGCATTCTGTGATAAACCCTGTGACTCTGTTCCTGTGGAGGCCTCGTCTGCACTTTGTGAGAACTTTTTGAGTTACTTTGTTGAAAAAGTCTCTGCTTTAAGGTCTCCACATTCACAGCCAGTTTAAGATGTAGATCCACCTTCCTAATGCAGTGAATATGAGAGCATGCTGAACACTTCTATTTCTGAGAATATCTTTATGGTAAAAGAAATATGCATGTGTTCTTGTACAGTGTAGATAGAATATAAAAATTATATCATTTAAAATCTGGTTTCAATGTTTTTGTAAACTTTATCAAAATTTGAGTCGATCTCAAAAGTACCTGGCAGCTGCTTGGTCGGGTTTGGCCCCCCTGGCTCTGATGGGCCCCTGTTGGGGTGTGGGAGGCCCTTGGATCCTGGGTCTCTGGGCTCAGAGGTCGGTCTGCTGTGGTGCAGTCGGCTGCTGGCTGAGCCTGTGAGCTCGTAACCACAGACTCCTGGGGCTTCTGCTCTGTGCCTGCTGGGTGTCTCCATCCAGCGCTCTCTTTTGCTCTTGTCTGATTCGTGGCCACAAATGTGTTAATGTTTGTCCTTTTGGGGGTCTCATGCTCTGGGGTTTTCAGGGGCCTCTCCACTTCTGTGACATCTGGTTGTTTTGCCTCCTGCTGCTGGAAATCCTGTTTTTTATCATCTTCCAACATCTTGTCAGCTTCCTGGTTTTCCTCCTGATCACAGACAGCAGAGACTGAAGTCAGAGGAAACTAGTCTGACCAAAACACTTTGTACAAAATCATCAAAGTATTTTTGTTTCCTTTCAGGAGTTTGCACTTTTGTTTAAAAAGTATATACATATTTTTTTTCAGTGTGAACTGTGAGACGAGGAAATAAGAGTCCTGAAAGTCTCTGTAATGTTCGGCTGTTTGGCTTTAACTTCTGTTCTGTGATTGCTGAATGATTTCAGAGGTTTTTGCAGGAAACCTTGAATTTCCGTCTCCGCTGTCTCTTATTGTGTGGATGTGAGTCTTTGTCTGTGTTTGTAAGAGAAATCTGTTTTTACACACTCAGTTTGGGTCCTTGTTTCCTTTCCTGCCATTAAAAAGCCAATAGAATAAATAATAAATGTAAATGTGCTGCATGTTTGTTTGTTTATGGTTGAGGACAGAGCGAGATCCCAGTAAATGAATGTGTGTTTGTGCTGAAGTGTTCAAAACAACAGTCTGTGTGTGTTTACTTCTTTCTTCATGTTGCTGATCTCTGCATGTTTCTTCTGCAGGTGATGATGTTCCTCCTTCAGCTTCTCCTCAGCTGCATGTTGGTTTTTCTCACACTAACAGACAAACAGATCAACACAAAGGTTCAGCCTGAACAAAACTATCTGGACTGTCAAACATAACAGTCTGAACACGTCTCCAAAACTGTTCACACATTTTCTGTTTGCTTTCAAATCTCTCTTCCTTAAAGAGCTCAAACAGGAAATCTGACCTCTGACTGACCCTGAACTCCAATAATGTCACTGAATATGAGAGCAAGCTGAAGATTTGTGTTTCTATAAATATCTTTATGGTAAAAGAAACACGCATGTGTTCATGTACAGTTTATATAAATATAAAAACAAAATAATTGATAATCTGGTGTCTGTGCTTTTGTCACTTTATCAAAGTTTCAGTTCAGTTTGCAGATTACAAATTAAAATGCAAATGTTCCAAATAACCTAAACTTTTTTGTTCTTTCTATTTCATAATCTTAACCTCATCAATGACCTGTAAACTGCTCCCTCAGGATTATAAAAAGTATAAAAATATTTTACACAAACAAGAAGCATAAATGTGTTTAACAAACTTTTGCTAACCTCTGTTTTACTGGATTCCTCCTCTTTCATGTTTTTCTCCATCAGTTGCTGATGTTTTTTGAGAGCTGATGAGCCTCCAGACTGAGAGAAGACATGAACAGAATAATTTAGGTTGTTACATAATGTTCTGTAAAATGAAAACATGACAGAAAAAAATATTTGAATATTAGGATAGCAGAAAAATACCATCTATTCATACAGCAGAAGACGGCAACTATATATTTCCCGTCACATTATTCCTCTGACGATTTTTAACTCTTTTATTTTCATTTCATTGTCAGTAAAGTTGTCTCTTTCTTTTCTTTAAAAAGTTGTATATTTTGTTTATAAACATTTTTTCCCCACAGTCATGAAATCTCTCATACTGTTTTTCCTACAGGTTTTGTTGTCTTGTCTGTTTCTGTCATATCACTCACTGGCTCGATGTCCTGTGTCATGAGCGTCTCCTGCTCTTGGTCCGGTTCAGTTTTTGTTGTTTCTTGTTTTTTTCGTAAGCAGTGAGGTTTCCAGACATCTGTTAAACGTTTAGACAAGAAAGTCAACATGATGTCGTCCTGGGCTTTAGAATGGTAACACATCATTTATCATCTCATTTTAATATGAATTAATTAAATATGCTGTATGTTTTCTTTTTAATGCAACACAAAGAGGTTTATAACTTTGCATGTGTGTTGCTTTAACCCCTGTAGGCAAAACTTTAGATAATAATTTTGACAAGATGGTAAATTAATTTGTGTCTTACTTGTTTTGTTTCGTCTCCAGATGAAAAAAACTCCAATTAAAATCAAGATGATGCTTAGAGCCAAACTAACAACCACACCAATGATGATGGGAGCAGCAGAACTGGAGTTGAGCTGGAAGTATTCATCTGAAACAATAAAAACAGAATTACATGTTATTTTAAAAGATTCTGGTTCATTCAAACCAAAATCGAGCATATCATACATTTTATAAACTAGATTTACCTGGAACATGTATGTGTGTCTCTCTGCTCTGGTTGGTGTTCCTCTGTTGGACTCTGCAGGTGATCTTGTTGCTGTGTCTCTTCTCCACAGTCACTCTGCTGCTGACAGTATAGAGGTCATCAGGACCTCTGAGGGTCTCTGTAGGTCCAGCAGAGAGGAGGTTTCCCTCACCGTCCAACCACAGCAGCTCAGGCTCTGGATACCAGCCTGCAGACTCACACTGTAACACCACTCCACTGATGGCTTTATCAAGGTTTGCTAAGCTGATGACAGGTGAGGAGACAGCACCTGATGCTGGATGAAATGTACAATTTAAAATGCTGATCAGTAATGCAAATCACTAAAAATGCAATGGTAATATTTGAATCTGATACAGACTGCAGTTTCCCAGCTGGTGCAACTCACTGGCTGAATCACGGCATTATTGCAAATACTAGTCCAAACTGCTCTGTGCACACATAACATATATAATTCATCCACTTACCGACCACAAGATCAATAAAAACTTCTTCATCCTTCTCTGGGATGTAACATCTGTATCTGCCCTGGTCTGCAGGTTTTACTTTGGATAGTTTCAGTGAAATGTTTCCATGTTTCAGCTCATCAGTGAACAATGATGATCGACCTATGTAGGACGGATTTTTCATATTTATGAGGTCCTGACCTGCACGCCACAGAAACACAAATCTGGGGTCCAGGTCGGGTCTTGTCCACTCCGAAGTCATCACAGCAACATTTTCTCCAGGTACCAGGTGACATGGCAAAGTGATGTCTTTCCCAGCTGTTGCAATAATTGGCTGAGTTGGACCAATTAACCGAGACTGACCTGAGATAAAAAGATCAGTTTATTAATTTCTTTATGAATGAGAACTTCTAAGAAATCCCGCTGAACCTCAATCGAGAGATCTTCTTTTTCTTTGTTAAATAATATTTCATAACAAATGTCTTACTTCCCCTAAAATATTCAACCTCTACATTTTTGTATTGCGAATTATAATGTAACGATCAAATTACAGATTCGGTTAGAATTTATAATCTAGTCACATTAGTCAAAGGTATAACTACTAGGTTACAGCTTTTAAGAATCAATAAGAACACTGAGAGATAACATAAAAATATTGACAAATTAAAACAAAAAACTAAACATTAAACATGGCAATTTGAGCCATAAATTTTATAAACACATACACACAAATAATTACTGTGACCTTATATGTGAAGGTACTTACAAAAATGTACAAGAAGAGGGAAAACCAGAAAACAGTTTCTGAGACAATAAAGGGAAAATCCAGCCATCTGATGATTTATGCTCTGAAAATGGGGAAAAAATAATACAACAAACAAGTTACTAATAAAACAATAAAACATGGCTGAGTCAGGTTCATACTTTCACATTCAATTCAAATGTCCTTGAGGTTTCTTTGATGGACACACAAATACCTTCAGTTCATTGTTCCATTGTGAATTTAAATTGTGTGAATATTGTCAGATGTAGAATACTGTACGATAAACTAAAACTATGTTTAGTACAACTTTTCATTGCCATTTTCTGATACTAGGTCATAGTTGTAATATTTGTAAATGAAACATGCAAAACCAGATATTAAACACTTATTTATTTGATAAATATTGATCAGACAACAATTATCCAGTCCCCTGAAATGCAGAAAGTTTCAGCTTTTCCTCCAGAAATAACTTCGAAGTTATAATGTGTACCTCAATGTAAATCCTCTAAATGTAGACCTGCTATGCTGTACTGTAAGATGTATTCGATGTATTTTGTATAAGATGGTATTTTAGTAAGATGAGAAAGTCAGTAAGATATAACTTAGACATTAAAAATAAGATATAAAATACAACATACCTGTTGCATGAAGTGGCTCTCACCTGAAAAGAACCTACAGTCTGAGTTAGTAAATCATTACTGAGTTAGTGAAACTCAGCATTAGTGAAACCAGACATCCAGTGTGTGCGTGTGTGTGTGTGTGTGTGTGTGTGTGTGTGTGTGTGTGTGTGTGTGTGTGTGTAAAATCTTCCTCACGAACTTTGAGCCTGTTGCAAGGAAACTGGTCTCTGTTATAAACAGGGTTGGAAACAGATCTGCTATGATACTTGCGGGAGCATGAAACCACTTTTCTAATCAGGCAGGTGAATTAACCTGAGAGATTGAAGAGCAGAAGAAACTGTAAAATAAAAGAAAGAAAAAAGTTTGGCAACTTGAATAGATGCAAACTGTTTGTGTTGCTGCTACTGTCCCATTTATGTGTTTAGAATTTATCAGTACACAAGCACTGCTCAAGCAAAACCTAGTAAACAAATGAAGAGATGAAGTTCTATTAATTAATTTGTTTCATCCAATGTTGACATTAGAAAGAATTTAGAATATCTGTGTTTGTTGTATTGCAAACCAAAGACGAGCGAGAATTTTAGAAAACAGGAAGATGATCAAGAGTTTTCAGAACATGTGCATTTTTGCCTTTATTGGACATGACAGTGCTGACAATAGGCAGGAGGAGAGAGTGAGGGGGAATGACACACAGGAAATGGTCTGGACTCAAACCCAGGTACTCGCAGTGAGGACTCGAGCCTTCAGTACATGGGGCACCTGCTCAGCCAGATGAGCTGTAGCAGGACCGTCTAATCAGAGTCTGATGGTCAGTTAGAAGACAAGTGTGACTGATTATATGAGCTCCAATACAAGCCTGCCAGCAGCCAGCAAGAGGAGAAATATGAATTGGAAAAAAAATTAAAAATGAATGGCTTTCTTGACCAAGAAATGAGGCATCAAGTTTTATTTAGAACTTTTAATCCTAGCTGCAATCTAGAAATTCAACCATAATAGAAAATGTTCCCTGATCTAAATTCTCTTCTAGGTCAAACAGCAACACAAATAAAAGCTGCAATGCGTATTGCCACAAATGGACATGGAGATACAGTATATATGCATTGAGTGCAATAAATACATGTCTCCATGTGTTGCATAAACTGGCACAAACAGTATTTTTATTCAGTTAATTGGATAGACTTTTGTGAATTTGGAACATTACAGTTCAAAGAAGTTAACATTAGCACTCATTAGAAATTTCCCTTTATATTTGTTCCAAGATAAGAATTGGTGGTTCTACTATTAAGTTTATTCAAAAGACTGAATAAACTCTCACGGTTGGCAGCATTCACGAGACGTTGCCAGCCATTTGCTTCCAGTTTGTCACCTACCTCATGTTGGTAACAGGCCTCATGGGTTCATGTTTTCTCATCAATGTTCTCAACTTACCTTGGCTTTTGTGTCCCTATAGTAATCTCATCAAGGGATCATCCACCTGCAACTTCTCCCTTTTACTCGCTTCATGAACTCAAATATCCTGCTACTCTCACATGCCTGTCCTGCCTTCTGCCTTCTCTAGATCACAGGAAAAAAAACAATGTTGGAACCTCTTTCATGCATACACCAATTGGATGCTCACCTGACTACCCCCGCCTGGACCTTGCGCAACCCAGCTGCAAAGTAAGCCACAAATTCAATACTCACTTTCTCACCAGTTACTGTTCTCCACACCCAGATCCTAACCTTAATTTCCCTCTGTTACAGTATCGCCACATTAAGACTCCCCACCAAGCACCCACGCCATATCATTGCTTATCTTTGTGTTTAGAAAAATTAAAGCTTCGGAGAAACCTTATCGCTGTGCCGTTTTAATTGGCATTTGGGTCCACTCTCACATACGGGCGTCTAGGTCCTTTTGAAGGTCCTGTTACCTTGAGATTTTGTTTTGTTTTGTTTTTTGTAAAATTAAATTAACTAAATTAACAAAGAACATGAACTTAAACATGTTAGCTGAGACTCAAAGCACTTTACATGAAATAACATTCAGTGAACTTGTATTATTTATCAAAACAAGTTAGCATACACATGCTAATATGTACTCACTGGCATTAAACATGTGATTCCCAGCCACAGAGCTATCAACTTACTATAATCACAAGATGCTTGGATGTCCTTCAAGAAACCTGGAGAGCTAACAGTGCTCATCACAGTGTCACAGTGTTGCCTCAATGATTACAACTGTTGTCTCACAGCAAGAAGGTCCCGAGTTTGATTCCACCGCTTGGTTCCTTTCTGTGTGAATTTTACATATTTCTCCATGTGTGGGTTAGCAAACTGCAGTTGATTAAGGCTGGCTCCAAAAGTAGGATAAACCTCATAGACTCCCAGAATTTCAAAAATCAATTAATTATCTGCAATAATGATATTTGGTTAAAAATGCAGCATAGTTAATTATATCAGCCCAATCAGAAAGTCTCTGCACCGGTATTATAGTTCAATTATTGCCCTATTATGGTTACAATTCACAAATTCCACTTTCCAAGCAAGCTTGTTAGCATTAGCTGGCATTAGAAAGTCAGAGAAGTCACCATTTTGAACTCTCCATTTACGCTTCATGTCCACAGCTCAAAACCTAAAAATGGGCTCTCAAAATTAAATAACTAATTGGTTGTGTCATAGTGGCTTAAATCAGTTTTTCCATGTATTCTTTAGAGTAAAACTGTAACTTCATCTTTAAAAAAATGTGAATCTTCACTTACAGCCTGTTCTTGAGACGAGTAAATACAGTAAGTAATGAAAGGGAAAGGGTGATATAAACTCCAGCTGTGGTTGTTTATAGACTGAGGTTACAGTGACTCTAACTCTGCACAGGAACAGGAAACTCTCAAATACTTCAGCTGTATTTCAGCCTAATGCTCAGTCAACTAGACAACATGGCAGTCACAACTCTGTGCTTCAGGATAAGTAATGTGGGGATGAACAGAAGAGTATTTGACCAGCATAATATAATCTGCAGTATGATCATTGCTTTAACAATGTAACAGATAGCTTTAAGATGGCCTTAAGATGTTTATGATGATGTTAACTTTGTATTTCAGGTGCAGTTATAACTATTTTATACATATTGCATATCTGTGCTTATTTGAGTTGATGTTCAGGTTCTTTAAAGGTCGTAAGCCTCACTGACGTGACTGTTCAGGTGATACATGCTGAGGGAAAACTAGAACATAGAAGGAATTGCAATACATGCTTACAAAACACTTATATCAGGTCATTTTATATTAAGGTTTATTAGAGGTTCTTGATTAAAACATTTATTTAGTAGAAGACATACACATAGTCTCAGTGAGCCTCTGGTCTGGTAAAAGGTCAGAAGTGCGAGAGGTGACATCGAGGCTGAGTGAGGTCGTGACACACACACTTTAAATTAGATTTATTTAGAGGATGTTTGGCTGTAACTGCAAAATTGTCTTGGTAAAAGAGGAACCGTTTCTTGGTGTCTCGGCAAGAAAGAGGAATAGGATAAGAACTGAAAGGTACACAGGAAGTGCCAGCCATGAAAATAGACGATGATGTTCTGTGTAAAAGGTCATTGTGGTGTTGATTTGACGTATGTATAAAATGTATCTGTGACGCATGAAGGGGCGTCAGTAAACAAACCCTGATGTTATAAAATAATTGTTTGTGCCTTAGTAAGTCGAAGATCAATTGCTGTTTTCAGTGATCTTCCCACGTGTGAATTAAAATCTTCGTTTGACTTCACCCGGCCGGACCAGTGTGGTTATTTTTCGATCACCTCTTGTACCCTTCCTCAATTTTTGAATCTTAACATTTGGGGGCTTCGTCCGGTGGTTGAGTAAGGGAGAAAAGTGGAGGTGTGAGCGGTGGTCCGAGGTGGTCAGACGGGCAGACATGAATTCCAGTGGTTGAAGTGAGTGGGCATAAGCCGGCTTATCCAAAAGGTAAGGCACTACCTGTTGAATTATTTCCAAAGTGTGCCAAATTGGACATGATAAAATTTAAGTCCACTCACTGAAGTTACTGGTGGATGTCTGTTTTGATTTTGATGAAAATCTCATGAGTTGATGCAGTTAGAGTTCTGCTAAGAAGAAATGAAAGTAGTTAAGAGTCTGATAAGAAAAGTTTAAATACTGGGTTGAAGTCCCAAAGAAATTGAGTTAGAGTCTCAAGTAGTTTGGTAGGGAATTGGTTATTTTGTTGGTTAGAGTCCAAATTTGGTCATAAGAGTGGACCTGAGCGGTCAAATTGACCACTAGGTTGCACCTGCCTCAGTTATACACTTGTTTCGGGTGTTGATTGTTGTTTCAAAGTATTATAAATTATTCTAGAACGGCAGTTCGAGTCTGCTAGGAAGCGCAGAGCCCGGAGGTTACGCTCCCTCCTTGTCGTGGACGCGCGACATTGACCTCTCGGCGAAGAGGGATAGTTCAGTGTGGCTTAACTGTGGGGTACAGGGCATCCTGGAATTAAGCTAGGAGTTAGAGTCTCCTTACCGTTTGGAACGGTATCTGCGCTTTTTTGGGCAGCAAAGGTTGGACCTTGGGTGTTGGACACTTTTAAATTGAGTTAGGGATTTTAAGAGATGAGGCCAGAAACAGTTAAAGTCTTGATACTGGTTAATTGGTCGTAAAAAACTCAGGGAGTTTATCCGCTGGGCGGTTATTTTAAATTTGTCTAAATTGTGTAGGCGCTAAAGCTGACAGATCTGACAGTGGTTGTAAATATAAGACGTCGTTGTAATATAGAATAAGAAAATTTGGTGTGAGAGGTCTCTGTGTGTCGAGTCAGTAATGCACTGACTGCCTGCTGCTATTCTTAGATGAAGAGTGTGTGTGCATGCAAATGAGGCAGCTGATGCAGAGCGCATGAGCTGCCTCGGCTGCTTTCGGTTTTGTGTGTTATTCAGCTCTATAACTATTGTTTGCAAATGTGGATAAATGTCTGCGATTAAAATGCTGGCTTAGTAAATAATAACATTGTAAATATATGAATGGTGACAGCGTTTCAAAATAGAATATAAGAATTGTTTGTGTTTAAAACCAACGTTTAGGTAAGAAGATTTAAGGTGGATTTGAAGGCATAAACAAAAAATAAAAGGGTTACAGTCTGCAAGGGTTGTTAATTCATGAGCTGACTGGATGCAGAGTAAGTGGAGTGGTCATCCTGAGAGGATTGAATGATGCTCTAACTCTGTGGTCAAGTCAGACATAGGCTTTAAGCAACCATGAGCCACTAATAAGCGTGACAGATTAATGAGTATGTGTAAATTGAACTTGTTAAATAGCCTTAATAGAAGTAACTCAATGAGCACGCAATAAAGTGGACCTGTTAGAACCCCTTTGACATTTGTCCCTTCAACAATAAATGATTATATTGTGTCCCATGCACTAAACAGTCCCATTTAATACTGTTAAATCGTTGTTTAAATAGAATAAGCAAACATGCCTGTGCTTTATTTTGCAACCTGTAACATACAAATTGCAGAGGAAGAGGGTCGACTGGAGGTGACCTGTAAATGTCACATAGTGACTGAGGAAGGTGTTTCACCTTATGAGATGACAGTGTGGTCCGAGATTGAGCTGCATGAGCTAAATGCCTATATACAACGTTGTCTATTTCTATTTCAAGGCTTAAAGGAGATGACTGAGCATGAAAATGATCCAAATTGGGAGCCCACAGAGGCTATGGTAGAGTCGGTACTAGACGGTTTTGATTCTGATATGCTTGCTTGGGAAATAATGTAATTATCTGTGGAGATGTCTCCAAGCGATTAGTAGATTTAAAGGAGACAAATGTGTGCTTGAGAGTGCGTGGTTGAAATTGTATGTGTGCGTGTGCGTTTGATATGTGGGAGCCTTCTTGGGCAGCGATTTTTTTGTTAAACCTGTGGCAGGCTGTGCAAAATGGAGAAAACTTTGACATAATGACATAAAGGTGATTTCTTGGTTTTAGATTTATTAGTACGGGACAAGTTGAGGGACCCTTGAGGGTGTGTTGCTGTAAAGTATATAAGGGACGCGCAGCGCCGTTAATGGGTTTAAAATAAATGAAAAAACACTAATCCGAGGAACTATTGGAGAGGTAAGTATACGGAGGTGAGCGCGTTGCGCATAAGGGTTGCTGGTGTCATATATTAACACTTTGAGGGCGAATAATTTTGATTGAGTGTCAACGCTTGAGAACGCGAGGACAGCGTCTAAAGTGCTGGGTTAAACTTTGTGTGTCACCGAGCAGGGGAAGAGGAGCCAGTGGTTGCGAGAACAGCGAGACGAAGACTGAAACCGAAAGTTAAGCGTGTCTGGGTGACCTAGACCTAGAAGGTGGAGTCGACCAACGCCGTTGGAAGAGGTAAGTCTGTGTTTCAGAGAATGGCTGACAGCTCGGGTGCGACACCTAGTGGGAAAAGGGGATGCAAACCTCTGAAGGATCAGCTTGAACAGCTTAAGAAAGCTATTCGTTTGGCTTCCCCTGGAGTATTAAAATCAGCAGAGAAAGAGTGCCAAGCGATGGAGGTTGAGGTAAGCAAACTTATTACATCCCAACAGAAAGGGCTGGGTGATAAAATACCTCTGAGCTTGGTGTTAAAAACTGAAGGAGAAGTGTATGGACAAATGCATGAGGCCCTACGTGCGTCCATAGAGGCATTAACGGCATTGGAGGTTATAAAGCAGAGAGTAATGCAGGGAGGGCCAGAAGAGGAGAATGAAGACCGTGCGACGTCATCAGAAGAAGAAGACGATGAGGAGGACGAAGATGGAGGAGCTGAACCCCAACCAAGTACAAGCCTAATTTTGAGGAAAAGAAGTGTGAAGAGAGACCAAGCACAGAGACGGCCCATATTTAAGAGCTCAAAGGGAAAAGGAAAGTTGAGGAAGAGTAGAAAAGTGAGTTTTGAACAAGGAGCTCCTGACCCTGGTTTAAGTCTGCCTCTAATAGCAGGTCCAAAGAACGAACCAGTTTATCGCGCCTATAAGGTGAGAGATTTGGAAGCATTGGTTAAACAACTTCCACCAATAACCAAGGGAGAACATTGGGAAGGAGAAGAATTAGCGCTGGGCGATTTTCGCGCTTTGGCCGGACGTTGTATGCTGGGTGGTGGGTTAGCAGATGTAGAGCAGATAGCTCAAACAACCAGATATGCAAATGACCTGCAATATCATGAGGTGCAGAATGACTTAGCAGATGCAGTCCGGGAGAAGTACCCAACTCCTAACTCTGGAGCCATTCCAAAAATTATTTGGGATCCCAAAAACACACCCAGAGAGTGTTTAGCTAAAGCAAAGGAACAATGGTTGTTAGGAACAGGAATACATCCGGGGAAGGAGGGTGAAAGTAGAGCGTGGTTTCGTTCGGCAGTGCTGGCAGGGCTGCCCAACCAGGTTGCAGTTGACTTGGAAAAGAACCCAGATTTTGCCGTTGCAGACTCGGTGCAGTGGGATAGACATGTGACCCACAGACTTCAGCAGGAACAGGATTTGGCAAACAAACAAAAGAAAGAGTTGGAGGAAGTCCAGGCGTGGCTGGTTAAGTTGCAGCTGGCAGAAGCAAAAAACAAAGCAGGAGACAGAAAGAAAGAGGATAAAGAGAGCGCAAGGAAAATAATGGTGGCAAGGCCTCAGCCCGATCCTGTGCCTGACTTGCCAGATCAGGATCCGGGTCTCTACCCTGATGACCGTTGGCCCGCCAATGCACCAAGGCAGCGTCAACCAGTAGGGAATTGGGGGACCGGTGGACCGCAGAGAGGGCGTGGTGGATCCGTGGGGGGAGGACAAAGGGCTCGGAATCCAGGGAATCCTAACAATGTGTCTTGGACTGCCTGTTACAGCTGTGGAGCAGAAGGACACTGGTCCCGAGAATGTCCTGAATCGCAGCGAAATTATCAGAGGCGAGGCTATCAATCCCAGGCACGAGGAGGCCCAAGACAAAGAGCTGCTTACAGGGGAGCACATCAAGCTCCAAACCCGAATGCAGCACCAGCCGCCCAGTACCCAGTAGCTGACTGGGGCTGGGAGAGGGAGCAATACTGACGGAGCCCGGAGAAACTGAACAGCGTGGGGGGCGGCAGAACCCATGCTGTCAATGACCGTGGAAGGCACTGAATTGCCCTTCCTGGTGGATACTGGAGCAACATACTCAACACTGAAAGACACACCAGACAGTGCGACACTCTCCTGTCACACAGTTAATGTGGTAGGCTTTTCCGGGATTCCAATGACACTGCCATTGACAGATCCAGCATTGACACAGCTGGGAAAACAGACTTTGAAACACCAATATGTGGTGTCCTCACAGGTGCCTGCAAATCTCATGGGCAGGGACCTGCTTGTGAAACTGGGAGCCACAATCATGTGCTCACCAGATGGACTGATTGTTACTCTGCCTGGAGGAAAAGAATTCCCGTGCCTGGGATCACCTTCAAAGACTCAATATCTAGTCCAGAACTCTGAACAACCCACTGCCGAAATCTACTGGGGGAGGCTGGTGGAAGAAGGCATTCTGAGACATTATCAGCTGTGGAGACCCTGGATAATGAGCCTGGCCGTCTACTCCCCTCCGCGAGATCCTTTCCACGTTACACTCTTTTATGATAGGGAAGATAACGATATCTAAAATCGTAAAATCAAAGCACCCAAATTCCAAATGTCTGGTATGCACCAAAATGTAAAATATATCGCATAACTTGTTTGTCCAACGATGCAGTGATCTTAGAACATAAAGAAATCTCCAGAGTACATGGCAGGGAAAGAATGGATCATCCTGATGCAGTAGCTGAGCTCTCAAAATTGCCTGATACTTTGTGGTCCGCAGGGCCCACAGATGTAGGTTTAGCTAACTGTTCGCCTGTCCTGTTCCAGCTGAAGTCTGACATACCAATTAACAGACCACAATAGAAGCACAAAACTGAAGCAGAAGAAGGTATAGCTGAAACCATTGAAGGGCTGTGGAAAGCAGGAGTGCTTGAGCCCTCATGGTCATTTTGGAACACACCTATTTTGCCAGTGGAAAAACATGGGACAGGGAAGTACCGTATGGCACATGATTTGAGAGCAATAAATGCCATACTGAGGACTGACACTGTGCCTGTACCAAATCCCTACACAGCTCTGACCGAAATTACTGGGGACCAAAAGTGGTTCACATGTATTGACCTAGCGAATGCATTCTTTTGTCTCCCACTGCACGAGTCACTCAGAGACATTTTCTCTTTCACATACAGAGGCCGGAAATTTAGGTACACACGCCTACCACAAGGCTTTGCACTCTCACCAGGTATTTTCAATCAGGTGTTGAAAGAGGCATTGTCCCCATGTCAACTGCCAGAGGGCTGTACATTAATACAGTATGTTGATGATCTTCTTATTGCAGCCCCGTCAGCAGCGGCCTGTACGGCAGCATCGCTCGTGGTGTTGAACAGATTGGCGGAGTGTGGCTTCAAAGTGAGCAAAGAAAAACTGCAGTTGGTCCGGCCAGAGGTAACATTCCTGGGCCGGGTGATCGCACACAGATCAGTGGGGTTAATGAACACACACAGGGACCAAATTTTGACACATCCAAAACCAAGAACTGTGAAGGAGTTGCTTTCCTTTCTTGGCTTGACAGGTTACAGCAGGCAGTTCATTCCGAACTATGCGGGTAAAACTGCCCCTTTAAGGGACCTGATCAAGAAAGTTGGTGTTCGAAATCTGAAGGCTGAATTGCCTTGGACGCCGGACACAGAGACAGCGTTCATTTCGCTAAAACAGGATTTGTCAAGAGCCACAGATCTGGCCACTCCTAACTATGATGAGGCATTTTATCTTGATGTTTCAGAAACAAAGGGAGTTGTGAATGGTGTGTTGTTTCAGAAAAAAGGGGGAGGTAGGGATGTACTTATGTATGTTAGCATAAGATTAAATTCAACAGAAGCAAGGCATCCCACATGCACACAACACGCAGCAGGAGTAGCAAAGATAATTCAGAAAACAGCACACATAGTGAGGGAACACCCACTGAAAGTGCTTACCACACACAGTGTAGTGGCCTATGTGAACTCACAGGTGTTCACAATGACTCCACTGACGCAACAAAGGTTGAGCAAAATTTTAGAGGCGCCAAATTTGATATTCACACATGAAGGAATAAATATGGCAGACCTAATGGGGTCAGGAGAACCACATGACTGTATTAAGAAAGCCCAAGTTGAAGGAAAAATCAGGGAAGACCTGAAGGCAGAGCCCATATATGGAGCTGAGGATTGGTTCACAGATGGATGCTGCCACAGAGATGAAGAAGGATTGAAAGTGGGCTATGCAGTAGTCTGCAGAGTAGGAACTGAGTTTCAGGTGAAAGAAGCAGGAAAAATTGAGGGACAACAGTCGGCCCAGAGAGCTGAAGTGATAGCCCTAACTCGAGCCCTGAGGTTGGCTAAAAACATGAGAGTGAACATCTACACTGACTCAGCATATGCGTTTGGAGCAGCTCATGTGGAACTGGCTCAGTGGAAGAGAGCCGGGTTCAGAACGGCCACTAATGCACCCATCTGTCACAAAAAGGAAATGGAGGAACTGGAAAAGGCCCTGGAGGACCCAGACGAGGTAAGTATTATAAAATGCAAAAGCCACTCACAAGCAGACAGTATGGTGGCAAGAGGAAATCAGAAAGCTGATGAAGCCGCAAAGGAAGCAGCGGGCTACAAAGGACAGAGACAACTGGTGCAGGTAACCCCAGAAGAGGAGGTTAGCACTAACAGCATGGAAGAAGTTAGACAGGCTCAGGAGGAGACATCCCCAGAGGAAAAGGGGTGTGGGAAAACAAAGGAGCCTGGCAAGATGGCGGTTTGTGGAGGGGGCCAGATGGGCGTCCCGCTTTAACGGCCAAAATGGCGGAACAAAAGGTGAATGAGGCTCACGGGCTTGGTCACGTGGGAGTGAAACAGATGGAGAGAAATTTGTGCCGATGGTGGCATCCTGATTTGAGAAGGATGATACTGGAAAAGGCCAGAACGTGCCTAATTTGTGGGGCACACAACCCAAAGCCAGCAGTAAAACCTGAAGCTGGTAAGTTTCTCATGCCAGAAAGGCCAGGAGAAGAGGTCGTGATTGATTATACCGACATGATTGATACAGGCCCAGGTGGGGTGAGGTATTTGTTGGTGTGTGTGGATGTTCTGACTGGATGGCCCGAAGCATGGGCGACCAAACGTGAAGACGCGAAAAGTGTGATTAAGTGCTTAATCAATCATTACATTCCAAGGCATGGGTTTCCCAAGAGAATTAGATCAGACAATGGTACTCACTTCAAGAATAAAGATTTGCAAGAGGTAGAGAGGATGTTGGGAGTGCAACATAAGTTCGGGACGGTCTATCATCCTCAATCTCAAGGAAAGGTAGAGAGGATGAACCTAAATTTGAAAAACAAGTTGGCTAAAATCTGTGCGCAGACAGGGCTAAATTGGGTCGCAGCCCTGCCCATTGCTTTGATGACCATAAGATGTTCTGTTAACCAATCCACAGGTTTCACCCCTTATGAGCTGCTGACTGGGAGACAGTTTCCAGCACCCTAGACAGTGGTCCCGGTGGAGCAGCCCAGGACAAGCAACAGGTCTCATGCAGAATGTTTTAATGAGTTGAAGGCTCTTGTGTCCAGCTTTACAAAACAGGTCACTTGTGAGAGATCCACGGGGAACGGAGAGGTCCTGGACGCAAAGGCAGTGTGGCTGAAGGTCATTAAGCGAAAGTGGAAGGAGCCCCGCTGGACTGGTCCGTATGAGGTGACCGCCCGGACGGCTACAGCAGTCCAGCTGAAAGGGAAAGGCGACACCTGGTACCACTGGTCGCAGTGTGCACCCGCACACGAGAGCTTGGTGGAGGAAAATTCGTCTTCAAAGAACGCAGGTGTCAAGGAACAGAGGCAGAATAAACCTCTTCACCTGTGTAACGGGCCGACCAGTAGTCCACCTGGAAGGCCGAAGAAAGAAGAGCAGCCTAGGAGGAGATCGCCGCGCCTACAGAAAGGAGTGGTAACAAATTGAGAGTTTGAAAAGGGGTGGTTTAAATAAAAAGAGTAAAAAAGGGAAAGTGGAAGGGGCTTGCTCTGTCAATTATGTTGTCTCTATCTGTATTGGTGGGTATTTTGATGACCTGTGGTTGTTGTCTCATTCCTTGTGCCCGAAGGTTGGTAGAGAAAGTGATTGTAAAGGCAGTGGACCCTGGGGCGGTGGCCCCTATGTCCATGATGCCGATGATGGATCTGGAAGTAGTCGAGTGGACTGAGGAGTGAACAACAACCTGTGTATCGACCTCTGGTGTGCCAGAGGTCGAAAGGGGGATTGTGGGGATGAACAGAAGAGTATTTGACCAGCATAATATAATCTGCAGTATGATCATTGCTTTAACAATGTAACAGATAGCTTTAAGATGGCCTTAAGATGTTTATGATGATGTTAACTTTGTATTTCAGGTGCAGTTATAACTATTTTATACATATTGCATATCTGTGCTTATTTGAGTTGATGTTCAGGTTCTTTAAAGGTCGTAAGCCTCACTGACGTGACTGTTCAGGTGATACATGCTGAGGGAAAACTAGAACATAGAAGGAATTGCAATACATGCTTACAAAACACTTATATCAGGTCATTTTATATTAAGGTTTATTAGAGGTTCTTGATTAAAACATTTATTTAGTAGAAGACATACACATAGTCTCAGTGAGCCTCTGGTCTGGTAAAAGGTCAGAAGTGCGAGAGGTGACATCGAGGCTGAGTGAGGTCGTGACACACACACTTTAAATTAGATTTATTTAGAGGATGTTTGGCTGTAACTGCAAAATTGTCTTGGTAAAAGAGGAACCGTTTCTTGGTGTCTCGGCAAGAAAGAGGAATAGGATAAGAACTGAAAGGTACACAGGAAGTGCCAGCCATGAAAATAGACGATGATGTTCTGTGTAAAAGGTCATTGTGGTGTTGATTTGACGTATGTATAAAATGTATCTGTGACGCATGAAGGGGCGTCAGTAAACAAACCCTGATGTTATAAAATAATTGTTTGTGCCTTAGTAAGTCGAAGATCAATTGCTGTTTTCAGTGATCTTCCCACGTGTGAATTAAAATCTTCGTTTGACTTCACCCGGCCGGACCAGTGTGGTTATTTTTCGATCACCTCTTGTACCCTTCCTCAATTTTTGAATCTTAACAGTAAGTACCTAGTCTCAGGTTTCTGTATGAATTTATATGTGTTTGCATGCACACGTACACGCACAAACACATCCAACCACACACACCCATATTTTGCTCCATTGCGGTTTCTTTCACACCTCAAACATTTAGTAAACAATTAACCAAATACTAGTAATCTGCAATAAATTACAGGTAGTAATAAAATAAACTACTAACTCTTTTACGCTATGTCCGCACCTACACGGGTATTTTTGAAAACGCTGCTGTTTCGTCCACACATAAACGGCGTTTCGAATCATCGAAAACTGAAATTTTTTAAAATCCTTTTTTCCGTTTACGTGTGGACGAGGAATACAGAGTTTGTCACGCAACGTCAAAGGTATGTGCCTTTTTTTACGTCACGCTGTGCGCCACGTTATTGTTTACATGAGATGAATTGCAGAATGGCAGATAGAGACAAAATACTGTTAATCTGACTATCTTCAGGTTTTACATGCTTACATATAAACACGCAGTTACTGTCCCTCCATTTAGAAAGGCAGAGGCATCACGGTGTGATTATTTTACGTGTAGATTTTTTTTCCTGTGTAATTATATTCAACATTGCCATCAATACATTTTTCAAAAAATGCCTCTCTGCAAAATGGGTTTAAAAACATAAACAGCTGTGGGATACTGTTTGTCCGTGATTTAAACAGCCCAGCGCTGCTCCCGACACAGGGAAAACCAATTCTGCAGGGGAGACCTACCTCAGCACTTGTGCAGGTGAAACCAAAGGGAAGATATGCTTCACCATATTTTCTTTGGCTTAGAATGAAGTTGTTTTGGAAACATGCTTCATCTCCTGCTTTTTTTGCGTTTTTGTGGGTGCCCCGTGCTAGCAGTGGCCAAGCGATTTGTTTCCCCCTTGCAATGGCTCTGCCCCCCCTCCCCCCCTAGGGGGCGGGCCCCACACTTTGGGAAGGTCTGGCCTAACAGATTGTGCTATAAAGTAAACTGAATGCTATCCCACATGTATACAATTAAGTGACACAAAAGTGATATTACTAAAACATCAACAGATAAAATAAAATACATTTCAATCACAAAGACAAAATTTAGATATAATTAATTTCAATTAAATTGTATTTATATAGCACCAAATCACAACAACAGTCACAAAGACAAAGTTCATTATGTTGTCAAGTAAAGATCGTACAATAATACAGAGAAAACCGCAACAATCAAAAAAACCCATGTGAGTCCAGTTCCTTGGTGACAGTGGGAAGGAAAAACTCCCATTTAAGAGGAAGAAACCTCCATCAGAACCAGGCTCAGGGAGGGGTGGACATCTGCTGTGACCAGTTGGGGGTATAACAACATTCAAGTTACACATTTTAAAATTGCTTTTTTCCGACTTACACACACACATGCACATATGGGTGCCTTGCAATTTGCTTTGTCACACCAGCTGTTGGTGTAAACATAAATGTAAAATAATTCTTTAAAAATAAAAATCAAATCAGAAAGCACAGCACTCATTTTTGGGCTGTTCCTTGACTTGTTTCTGTTCCGTGTCCTGTGTACTTACTGTTTGTTTGTATATTTGTCTTTTTGGCTGCTGTTACAACCAAATTCCCCCTTGTGGGACAATTAAAGGATTATTCTATTCTATTCTTCAATTCTATTTTCATTGATTACCACGTGATTACAGTTCCTTTTCTCAAACCTAATAAAATAATAAGTGTGTGTAAGCATTACGTGTGCGAACCTCACTGGTGAACAAATTAAAACCTTCTCCATTTTGATCTGCAAGGTCTGATTTTTTTTCTCAGTTTCCTCTTTGTTCTGTTTCTTCTCCTGGAGTTGAATAAAAAGTGAAAAGACTCATGAGAGCAGATTATACACTTGTTGTCATGGTCTTTGTCTTTTTGTTTGTTTATTATTGCTTTGATCTTAAATACTGTGTTATGTTTCCTCCCCAAAACCTATAAGGAAATCATATTTCAGTTCTGCTTATAAAATAAAAGATTTGATCAAAAGTTAGTCAGTTAACGCGTTATTAAGGTACAGGGAGGTTTTCATCTTTATTGGGGAAAGAATTCAAACATAAATTTTAAAAAAATCTAATCTTTATCAAACTGCATTTCAAAGGACAACAAATACATTAAACTAATCTTGTTTTATATATTGCCTAATTACACTGGATTTCATTGTCACTAGCAGAGATGGGTAGTAACTATGGGCAGAAATCTGTGCCATCAGAAACTGAATTTGAATAAGTTAAATTTGAATTTGAATTGCTCAGATTGAATTTGAATTGTAACTTGAATAAATGCTTTTGAAAACTGAATTTGAATTAGTCTAATTTGAAATTGAATTTATGGTTTGAAAATGATCATCACTAAATTGAAATTGAATTTTATATTTTGAAAATGAATTGATTTGCTTTGAAACTGGATTTTATCCTTTAAAATTTCAGCTCTCGAATAATTTCAGTTTCACTTCTCACCATTCAGTTTCAGTTCTACAATTCAATTTCAGTTCCAAAATTCAGTTTTTTGGAACTTACATCCGGTTCCGGTTCAAGCGCAGATTACTAGATCTACATTTTAGCAGCGGACCGAAAGTGTCACTGACGGGAATCTACAGCGTCTTGAGCTGAATTAAGACTTCAGAACTCATTCGTCATGTCGAATGACCAGCGGATAAACTCTCAGGTTGGTTATAAATGTATTACATGTATAAGAACAAGCGTCATGTTAACAAATGATAGCCGTAAGGTAACTTTTATGCTTATTGTAGCTGCTAGCTAAAAACGCTAATTTAGCGTAGTTTAACCTGAATTCAGCTTTGACAAACAAATATGATCGACGTTCTAGTAGAATTCCAAAGTTGTCATCTTGTACCCTGTCAGAGTACCCCCTCTGTATGCTTGCAGAGACCCCTACAGTAGGGAAACATGCAAAACAGTGTCCAAACCTTTGTGTTTTAGCTTTATTTATGTCTTACACAGCATCCCAACTCTTTAGCTAACTTAATAACTTTAGCAAAAGTGAATTGTTAGTCTAATTCATTAGTGCAGCATTGCTGGATCACCTCTGTTTGAAGTGATATATACTATGATATACAACTATCACTGAAATATGGTATCACTGTGGGGCTGTATACTGTTGATCTAAAGTGGAATTACCCTGTGGAAACAGGAATTTGCCATTTTAGAGCATTTTGAATTGTTAGAAGATTAAGTCAAATATCTGCAATTTCAAAGGGCCATTACTATGAAAGGCAAAATCAGACTGACTTGATATTGATATGGTATCACTGTGAAAAAGACTGTGGTTGGAAAGTGTTGGTTAAAGTTCAAATAGTATTTGGAAATACGACTTTTGCTTTTAAGAGCATTATTAAGTCATTGAAAGAGTAGTTCAAAAATGAAGATTCACAGGGCTTTTACTTTGAAATCCAAAATAAGATGGCCTTGATGACAGGGCACAATTAGGGTACAAGGCTGTGTCATATAGATCTAACATTAGAGTTTGTAAAAAAAAAAAAAAAAGCCTAAATTATATGTTATTATGTTCTTAACATATCTGTTAATTCACTCGAAGTTGGCTTTTATTTTGAAATCCGGTTTCCACATCCATTCCCGTAATACTTTGAATACACAGGGAACGTAAAATAAACTGGAGGCTGGCTTGACTGCAAGTCTCGAATTGGAGGCTGGCTTGACACCAGTGATCTTCACATATCTTCCTCCAAGCTCGGTCCTTTTTATTCCTGTCTCGGTACAGAAAGCAGCTGGTGTCGTACGGCTCCGGGTTGTTTGCTACGGCATTGATTGGCCTTCCCTCCATTGAAGTATGAGGGCTTTGGCTGGATCTGCCCCTTTGACCTAGGTCACAGCCACGTCACCAGGCTCCTGATTGGTTGTCGCGGCGCGATTTGACGCTGGAGTTCAGATTTTTCCAACTCGAGCGGTAGACGCGAAACGCGTGTATGCACAAAATGCAACACAGAAACTCACGCGCGTGGTTTTATTCGCGAGTCAAATGCGCCAGACGTGCTACACTGACGCGCATTTCATGCGTTTTGGCGTTTTCGCGACGCAAATCTGCTTCCGAATTTTCGCGGGACCCGCAATCGCGGGTCATCGCGCTTTTCCATTGACTTTTGTTTTTGCTCACAGGTGGTTTTGAGTGTTTTCCTTATAAAATGCTGCTTTTACCATTTCTTCCCGCAGTAATTATTCAGGAAGAAAACCAAACATTGCAGATATTTTTATCGTAACTCTGGTTTTATGTGGCCTATCAACACAATTTAAAAACTGGTATAAAGTCCACACTTTTTCCATCAGTTGTTCCGTCTGTCCTGCTCACATCTCTAATGGTTGTACACATTGTCATTAACATGGCTTCAGTCCAAATCAGCCACACCGCTTTGCTAGCTAAAACACCAGTGTCGGCACATAAGGAAGCTGTCATAGCCTGTCAATGACGTTGATTAACTGCATATATATGAATGTGAATCGCATTATTGGCTGGACTATGGGATAAGGTGGCATCGTTCTAATCCCATACTGGAGCAGCCAGTCACCAACTAACACTGCAAAACAGAATTGTTAAATTTTTAATTTTCAATTCAGGTTAATTTTTTTTTTGTGCGCAACACAGATTTTCTGTGCACAGAAACCGTGCCAGCAGTGTGCAATTGCGCACGCGCGCAGCTTAGAGTGAACATTGGTGATATTTACAAAGGCTACAACCACCAAGTACCTGCAGAGGGTCAGGCAAGTCCTGAGGAGTCAGCTGAATGGTAAGAACAAGATCTGGGCCATCAACACGTACGTCCTGCCCGTGATCAGGTACCCTGCTGGGGTAATAGGCTGGCCAAAGGATATTGTAATCTGTAATATGCTTGTAATATGCTCAGATTTATGGAAAAATAGGCTGTTAAGATTCAAACTTCTTGTTAATCAAAGTATAATGCCGGAAAAATATTAATTTATCAGGTTAACACTCATTGTTGAATCTGGTTAGATCAGGTATACAGTGTGTCAAATGCTGAACTTTGAGCCTGTTATAAAATAATAGAGCTGAAACCATATCTGTCTTTATGGTGTTCAAAAAGGGGGAAACATTCACATGTGATGTGTTATCTCAGCTATCATACTCAAGGTGGCAGCACAGGACTGATTTGTTACACACTGATTCTCAGGATTGTTTTATATCATCTGTGTGAAATGCACTTCACACACATACACACACACACAGATTTCTTTATCGCCAGATGCCACGTTTATTTTTAGTTTTCATTTGTTGTGACAGTCTGACAGCTCCGGTCTCAGCTGATTCTCAGCTTCCCCTCTGCTTAAATAATATTACGTACTGGCAATTATAACTTAAACAATCGTTTGTATATCAGATTTCAAACAAAGTATATGCAGCAGAAATATGTCTCTGTCCTGAGACTTAGTGGAGCTCAAAGACAGAGATCTAAAAATTTTTTTTATTCATTTGTTGACATAAAATAACTCATCAACTTCTTCAGGTATCAGTGGTTCAGTGTACGGAGTATGCAGATGGGAGTTGAACAGCTGAGCCTGAAGAAGAGGTTTGATCTGTTTGACCTGGCAGCAGGTCGGCAGATCAGTGATTTCGTAGACTTACAGTATACGTACAAAGGGTCTGCCTGCACCAATTACATGTTTGCTAAAATAACACAAACACATTCTTTTCTGTTAGAAGTGAAGTGAACTATCTAATACTAGCAAAGTCAAGCAGTTTCTTTTATGTGGACCTAACTACGAGTTTCATTTCCACCCGTCTCCCTTTCTTTTTAAACTTAGGCTCCTATTATCACTTTTAACAGAAGCATCCTACCATCTTACTGCTCAGCATCAGCTAGCAGCACCTGGACCAAACCAAATCATGAAATAAGGAGGGGGAGGCGGGGTCAGAGTGACTGGATTTATTGTTTGCTGCAAAAAAACAAAACAAAACTAATGCTAGGAAACAAAACTCTTTCTAAGTACCTCGTGAAGCAAAAATAAAAAAGACTAATTGAATGTTCACCTGTGTTCTAGATTCCAGTCAGTCACAGGCCCTTAGAATCATCATCACTCAGTGTTTGAATACAAACAAGGCTGAAAAACGGTTATGTTTGATTTGTCATATAGGAAACAGCTAATCACATGTAATAAAAACAATAGAGTATGTGGTTTAAAGAGACTTCACATGTGAGACATTTATAAATACAGTTTATACTTTGAATAAATATAGATGATGCATTCTCAGTCTTTCTTACTCTGACTGAGTGCTCATAGCTGTTTTTACTACAAGCCTCATTGATACAATCACACAGACGTTCATAGAGCATTTGGTGTTTAAGCAGTTTAACATTCACTCACACTCTGGTGGATGCATTTGGGCAACATGGCGTTTAATATCTTTCTTAAGGACACTTTGACGTGCAGACTGCAGTAGAGGTCAATATTAATCTTAAACTGCTGTTTGATCTGCAGATTGAATTTAAAGGAAGCGATAAATACTCAAAACCTAAAACAAAGACACAAATATATTGTAACTCATCTGTATGTAAAGAATAGTTTCAGCTGGACTTGTTTTTGCAGTTCATGGTCAGTATCAAACTTCTAACTGCTCTCTTTGTCCTCAGACTGCTCTCTGGTAGAACCACAGTGAGTCAGGCTTCATGTTATTGAAGTCAAACTGCAGGAAGAAGAAGTTTTCATCTGCAGTACAGAGCAGCTGTATTTCAGGCTCAGACATTCAGCTGCAGGACAACATGAAGATTACAGCTGTCTGCTTCACAATGTGTGAGTTCTCTGGTTTTACATATTTCTGTGTACTTGAATAAAACTTCCACAAATTGTTTTAACAGCATTAACATTGGAAACTTATTTAATTACAGTGTTTCTGTCAATCTGGTCGTTGTCATGTTTGTCAGTATGTTCACAGTTTGCATTAAATAAAACTCACTGAAGGTCTGACAGATTAAAATGTCATCATTTATAAATATTCAGCAGGAGGTCGTGTGCAGAAGTTCATTTGTAACTGAGTTTATATTTGCAGTAACAAACTCTTTGGCTGATAATTTCTTTAATTTTTCAGTGTTGCTTGTATTTATTCTGCTGGCCGCACATGTTGAAAACAGGGGTAAGCAGCTGAGCAAGTTTCTCTCTTAAATCACACAATTTTGTCAACAAACCTTTGTTTACTACAAAATTGATTGATTGTTCCTTTACTCTATACAGTAACTTCATTTGATGTCTTTCTGGTTAAGATGCTGCGTTTCGCATCGTCCCAAAAAGACTGCAGTTCTTTGAGCTGGAGTCTGTCTTCTTTCACTGTGAGGGTCTTGATGGAGCTTCTCAGTTAAAAGGGATCAGAAATACAGAAATACTCATTTCAGTGTGTGATGAGAGCTCACCAACACTACTGTGTGCGATTCATCGAGCCTATGCAACAGACAGCGGTGAATACTGGTGTGAGACTGGAGCAGGAGAGAAAAGCATCAGTGTCAACATCACCATAACTCGTACGTTTAACACTCAAGTGACCGAAATATTTTATTATGACGTCATTTATAACCTGATGGATTTATGTCATTCAGAAACATTTTATAACATAAAAATGTTCTATTGTTATCTATAACTATAGTATTCGGAACTATTATTAGTATTATTTATTGTAAACAGCATTTAACTTACTTATTTTAATGAATCATAATGATTCCATTCAAATGTTGCCGCAATATTGATGAATCAAGCCACAGTATTTGTTCAGTCTTATGTACTATTAATAAAAATTAACATTAAAATGAGTGACTATCAATGAGTCCAAAACGTCGTTACCATGGCAGCTGTTAACTAAAAAATTGTTCCACTTATTATTTCAGTGTTTTGCTTGCTTGGTTTGAAATGTTACAGATTTCTGTATCAGATAAAAAGTCTTGTTTTTCAGCTGGTTCTGTTGTCCTAGAGAGTCCTGTTGTCCCTGTCAAGGAGGGAAACAATGTGACTCTGCGCTGCAGGAACAAGACAAAGACTTCAAACCTCACAGCTGATTTCTATAAAGATGGCTTCCTCATCGGGAACAGCTACACAGGAGAGATGAGCATCCACAAAGTTTCCAGGTCTGATGAAGGACTCTACAAGTGTAAGATGTTTGATGCTGGAGAATCACCAGAGAGCTTGTTGACTGTCACAGGTACAAATTCAGACATTTTAAATCAGAAATTAAGAGCTAGAATAAATGATAATTTTAGAGTGTAGCTAAATATAATTAAGTGGAGACAATCAGTTTTCCCATTCTGTCATTTAAAGGTGAACCTTATTTGTTTTACAGCAGATGTATTTTTATCATTGCAGCACTTCACAGAGAGACCTGCTCATCTTCTTGTTCTGCCCTCCAGGTGTTCCTAATGTTGAGGACTATTTTCACCATTGTGATGGTGGTTCTGCTGCTTTTGTTAGTGGGATTACTTCACTTTGGAAAACTCAGTGTTACACAGACATAAATGGTATTTGTATATAAAGATGACTGATGGAGAATGTTCTGGAAGTTTTAACATTTAGATAATAAAACAGTGCAGTAAACTGGACAATTATAAGAGTTACACTATGACGGGTGATTGCAAATATTGTAAAAAATACTTCGACTTCAGTTTTTTTTTACTATATACTTTTTTCCTTTTTTATTGCTTTGACTTTGTTGGTTGCTGTTAAACTTGTCATGCACAGAAGAGTTTAAAACCACAGGCCTGCTGAGCATGTTTAAAGACCTCTCAGTATCTCAGTTTACTCAGCGTGTGATTATTTTAGATGCTGCAGACGCTCCAGTAATTTTAGCTTCTTAGATACAAACCGCATGAGAAAATGTTGGTTCACAGTAGAGTTAAAATACGTCAGCGTGATCATTTCAGTGCCAGCTTGTGGCTTAAAAATTCTACATAAGCCTTGTAGCTGCAAACATGTCAGTGTATCTTCTGCAGCTAAATAGTAAGCATGGCAAAAACAAAAACTTATATATATAAACTTATATATATATATTAACATATTTTAAAATAAAATGACCCAACAGAGGGGTGTGGATGTCAGTTACTACTTTCATTTCATTCATTCAACTTTAAATTTGTTAACTGTTTTAAAATAATTGACAAAAATATATATAAAGACAATCCCAGTGTCATCCGGATCAGCGGATCCAAGCCTCACCTGGTTTCCTCCCACGCTGTCGCCCACCTGTAAGGACATCTGCGGCTCTTCACCTGCTGGAAACTGCCCTTAACTACCTGCCCTCGATCCACAGCTCTCCTGCCCCCCCCCCCCCCCCCCCCCCCCGCGCTACAAGTAAGGCAAACCCCATTCTCACTGTTTAATCTCTCGTCGTCACAAACCTCGCCATTCACTAATTCCACTCTCTCTCCCATTTCAGGCACTTTGCCCCGTGAAACTCCCGCCGTGAACTTTCACTACTAAACTCACTGCAAACTTGTGGCTGTTGAGCATAGTGTCTGCTTTTGGGTCCATTTATGTGACACCCAGTGAAAATATCATCTATGAAAAAAGAAAGAAACAAAATATATGTTTACATACAGAAAAAGAAAAATGTGAAACATGTTTTGGAACTTAAAAAATTTAATATTAAAAGATCAAGATTGTTTTTTCCATTTCTTACTTCACTTAACTTCATTTTTTTATTATATATAAATGTTTCTGAAACACCATAACACAGATACAGCAACATTACAGTTCTATTTGTCTGACACAGAAAAATGAACACAATATTAACCCTATTAAACACACAGACACACAAAGGTTCCCAGAATAGTGCTTTAGCTCATGAGTTGTTACCTGATCAAATAATTGATTGGTTGCTTAACTAGCTTAAAATAAGTTCGAGAAAATCTTTCAAAAAAGAAAATTAACTTAATAAATCAGACACAGCAGTGAATTATCAACATATTCTTAGTTGATAAGATTTATGCATTTTCTACTTAATTAAACAAAGACTAAACCAATTTTAGTATTTGGGAAATTTAGATGGATGAGAAGAGCTTTTGCTTCACTTAACTGAGTCTTGATTGAATAAAGTGTTACAAGTTGAACAACTGATTATTTAAACATGTTACATGTTGAGCAACTTCTGGGTTGGTTTTGGTCAGATCATCTCATAAGAAATGACAGAAATCCACGGCTGCTGTGGGAAACCTGTTGGCAGAGATCAGTTAGTGTTCTTCTTTTGTGCTAATAGAATTCATCAGAGCTATAAAATCTACAGTCAAAAAACCTGGTTTAAACCAGATTTAAAGTTTTGGTCTCAACACCCTCAACAGCCATGTTATATTCGTTTGGTTTCTATAGAGCAAAATATATAGTTCAGTGATTATAAGATTAAATGTTTATCACAACTTCATCAGAATATGTTCAAGTGCATAGTGTGGAGGATGTCATAAGGCCTTGAGGCAATCAGATGTAAAACACAATATTTATAAGTGTTCATCCATCCATTCCGCTTATCCTTTTCAGGGTCGCGGGGGGCGCTGGAGCCTATCCCAGCTGTCCTAGGGCGAGAGGCGGGGTACACCCTGGACAGGTCGCCGGTCTGTCGCAGGGCCAACACACAGGGACAGACAACCATTCACACTCACATTCACACCTAGTGGCAATTTGGATTATCCAATTAACCTCTCCCCACAAGCTGCATGTCTTTGGACGGTGGGAGGAAGCCGGAGTACCCGGAGGGAACCCACGCAAACACAGGGAGAACATGCAAACTCCACACAGAAAGACCCCGGCCTGATGGTGGAATTGAACTCGGGACCTTCTTGCTGTGCGGCAACAGTGCTAACCACTACTGGTTACATTTTGCTCATTAGTTTTCTCAACCAGTTTATTTTTAGAGAGCCTATAAGGCAATAAAATATATTCTAGCTAAATTTTCCACTACCTTCAGCACTCTGGTGGGCAGTGGCGAAGATCTGGACAGTCTGCAACTTTATATTGAGGAGTGCTTCAAGCAACGTGTTATCAAGAAACCCAACAAAACATTAACTGAATTGGTACAACAGTATATTGCAGTATTCAAGTAACCTATCAAACAAACAGTGGAAAATGTTTACATGTGACAAAATTAGGAGAGACAGAAAAATCTCTGTCAACTTTACTGCCACTGGAAAGTTTCTGTAAAAAGTAATTTTATTCAATCTTTGAGAACATGACTGGAAATGAAAACATTTGTCTGTCAGTTGGCTCTGTGATCCTGCAGAGGCCTGTTTTTCCTGGGCTGGAGGGTAACTGCGTGAGTCTGAGCTGCAAAAACAAGAACACATCCTCCCACCTCCTCTCTGATTTTTATAAGGATGGACTTCTCATAGACAACAGAATAACAGGAGATATGGTGAGCCACAGTGTTTCCATATCTGATGAAGGATGGCACAAGTGCAGCATATCTGATGTTGGTGAACCACATCTTAAAACAGTGCTGCCTTCAAAGAGTGCTTTACTCAAATGCAATTATCCTGAGCACTGTTTTAACTGTTACTTTAGGATATTAGCTGTATGATGTTATGATGTTGGATGATGATATCAGGACTTGAAGTGCTCAGCCAGTCATCAGTCCAAAGTACAACAACCTGTTGTTTGTTCTACTTTGGATTCAGCGCTCTTGTCTTGATGACGTTAACTATGCTAATTACAAAACACCTCCTGTTCTATAATCTGTGCTAAAGAATGGAAAACAAAAAAATTAATGCAAATAGTCAACTAGGGAGTGGTCGCTGTGACTTATGATTTTAAAAAAATAATAATAATAATCACTTTTCAAAGTAAAACAGAAAAAAAGATCTTGAGATCTTGTAAGATTTTCTCTTTGTGAAGTTCTCACTCATGTACCTTCAGCTTTAAAACACACAGCGAAGTCTCACCATTGTCCACATCATTGCAGTTAAACTATATTTGTGATGCACCTCTAAATAATAAAGACTCCTTTTTAAAGATATTTTTATTTACATATTTTTAATTCAATAAAAACACAAAATGTTTAACTGACATAAAATAATATGAAATATATAAAATGTAATAATGCTCTTATTTAATTTATCCCTCAGAAAAGTTACTCTGATTATTTTACATGATCTTGTTTTCAAACAGCATCTGTTCTTCTCCAGTGTTGCTGATGAGGTCGATCTTCACGTCGTCTCCGATGTTCCAGTTGACCATGTTCATCCACAGCAGGACAGCATCAGGTTTAATTGGCTTCTTGATAGCATCTTGCCGTACCTGTAAATGTAACCAATAAAAAGGTCACAGATGTCCAAGTTAAAAGTAACAATAAGAGAGACTGAACGAAAAATCTAGTAACACAGAGACTCACAAGGAGTGTCTCTCCAGCTTTCAGTATAAAGTTTTCTTTAAATTCGTATGTGGCACTTTCTCTGTTGTTGATCTGTAGTTTTAACTTCCAACCTGACAAAAGTTTATTCTGTAAAAGGAAAACAAGAGAATAAAAAAGGGGGAAAATGAATGAGGCAATAATAAAGTTCAGTGTGTGTTAAATCCAAAGTGTTTATAAATGAGTGTGTTACGTCCACATAAGTGAAAAGGACCTTTTTAAAATATTTCTGAATACATGGAACATGTTGTTTGTGTTTAGGTAGTACTCATTGTTCATCAGCATGCAAGCAGCAGTACCTCACTGGAAGTGTTTTTCAGACAGATATAGCTGCCATTTGTCTCGACCTCGACCAACGTGATGTCACCTGTCTTTGAGCTGTGATTGGCTGAGCCGCTCTTATTCTGTTCCTCAAAACTGGTCTGAGATTTCTCAGGAGGTGGTTTGCTTGTGTCTGGCTGAGAGAGAGAGACGACATATGCAGATTAGTGTGTGCGAGAGGGAGAGATGGACAAGATATTTGAGCCTATGAGAAACAGTGTTTGCTAAACACAGTAAAAATATTTTGAACATTTAAAAAAATTTGATCTCCAGTTTTTATTCACTGTCCAGTTTCTCAAGAAGACGACACGACATTGGTTCTTGTCGTCTTCCTGTTTTTTCTTTAGATAACAGAAAGTTGAGTCTTTGTCTGTGTTTTTAATATAAATCTGTTTTTACACACTGAGTTTGGGTTTTTGTTTTCTTTTTAAGCATTAATAAAGTGTAAAATACATGTAAATGTGCTGCATGTTTGTTTGTTTATGGTTGAGGACAGAGCGAGGTCCCAGTAAATAAATGTGTTTGTCCTGAAGTGTTCAAAACAACAGTCTGTGTGTGTTTACTTCTTTCTTCATGTTGCTGATCTCTGCATCTTTCTTCTCCAGTTGTCGATGAGCCGCTTTCAGTTTTTCATCTGCCTCCTTCAGCTTCTCAACTGCATGTTGGTTTTTCTCACACTAACAGACAAACAGATCAACACAACGATTTAGCCTTAACTTTACTATGGGTGTGGTCGAACAGTGAGTGCTGCTGTCATTAGGAACATGAATGTTTCCAGCTGTAGCACATTGTGTCTGTTGTTTGGCAGTGTGTTTGTTCATCACTCATTTCAATGGATAATAAATCTGCTTTTGCCCGACTGGAGTTTGGATTACTTTCTTTTGAGGACAAAATGGAAACTAATGCATACATGTAAATCTGTGCATTTGTTTGTTAGTGTTAGGATAAGGTTTCTGTTAATGAATATGAGTCAACATAATGGAAATGTGGATGTTTATCTGTGTGTTTACTTCTTTCTTCATGTTGCTGATCTCTGCATCTTTCTTCTCCAGTTGCCGATGAGCCTCTTTCAGTTTTTCATCTGCCTCTTTCAGCTTCTCCTCAGCTGCATGATGGTTTTTCTCACACTAACAGACAAACAGATCAACACAAATGTTCAGCCTGAAAAGCACACCAACATTTTTTGCATTTTTTAAATGTTTTACTCATGCTCATATTTTTTTTATAACATCTTTAAGGACTGTTAAACCATAGCAGTCTGAAAACCACTGAGGCACTTGTGTTTTGTTTCAAATCTCTCTTTCTGAAAAGAGCTCGCACAGAGAATCTGACCTCTAACTGACCCTAAACTAAGGTAACTGTATATGAGAGCAAGAATAAAATATTAAAATCAAACTGAAGACTGACTGAATTAATTTTATTATCTCTCATCTATAAAGTGTCAGTGCTTTTATCAAATGTTCTCTTTAGCTTATGACAAAATATGCAAAATTTAACAGTTTTCATTTAAGAAATTAACAATATGAACCCAGGACTGTGTTGTTGCAACTATGCTAACCACCATCCTGCCTCTATAGCTTAAACATGTTAACATTATGTAAGGTTTTAATTTAAAAGTGAATACATGTGATTTTAGTTGTATCTTTTGTGGATTTGTGGAAATATGGCTTTTTAGTTACAGAAGAACTCTGGACTCTTCTTCATGAGCAACTGTGGAGATTAAGAGTGATCAGTTGCTGAGTTTTGGGAAGTGCTCCAGACTTAAGAGAAAATAGAAAAAGTTCTGTTGTGAGATTCTGCATAACAAACTGCACAATGACACATGACAAAACAAAAGATGTGAATATCAGGACGGCAGAAAAATATCATCTATTCTTATAACAGAAGATGGTAACTATTTCTCTGTCGTGTATAATTGCTCTAAAAGATTAATTTCACTGTTAGCTAACCCTGGACATGCTATTCATATATTCTTTTTATTTGTGCCATTTTCATTTTCTCTCTTTTCTTTCCACTCACACTCTTTCTTCCCCATATACATGTAACATCCTGCTTATTTTTCAAAATTTTCTGTCTGTTCATTTTCTTGTGTTTCGTTCATATCACTCACTGCAACGATGTCCTGTGACATGAGCTTATCTTGCTCTTGGTCTCTTTCAGTTTTGTCACTTTCAGGGCGGTTTGCTGTTTCTTGTTCTTTACATGCATCACAGTGAGCTCTCCTGACATCTGTTAAAAGCATAGACAAGATTACAATATGATGTTCTCTTGAGCTAAAATGATAACGCAGCATATAATCATCTCATTTTAAACTAAATTATGAAGTGCATATATTGTGCCTTATCTCATAACACACAATGATGTTTAGCTGCTTATAAAAAATAAGTGTAATTTACACAAATGTGTCTTTCTGTTGCTTCAAAACTTGTTAGAATAACTTGAGATATTAATTTAGACAGCATGGTGAATCAATTTGTGTCTTACTTGTTTTGTTTTGTCTCCAGATGAAAAAGACTCCAATCAAAATCAAGATGATGCTTACAGCCAAACTAACAGCCAAACCAATAACAATGGGAGCAGCAGAACAGGATGTGAGCTCAAAGAATTCATCTGAAACAATAAACACAGAATTACATGTTATTTCAACAGATTTTGATTTAGGCTGAATTAAGCATATCATACATTTTTTAAACGATATTTACCTGGAACATGTTTGTGTGTCTCTCTGCTCTTGCTGATTTGCTTCAGTTGGACTCTGCAGGTGATGTTGTTGCTGTGTCTCTTCTCCACAGTCACTCTGCTGCTGACAGTATAGAGGTCATCAGGACCTCTGAGGGTCTCTGTAGGTCCAGCAGAGAGGAGGTTTCCCTCACCGTCCAACCACAGCAGCTCAGGCTTTGGGTGCCAACCTTCAGATTTACACTCTAACACCACTCCTGTCTTGTCTCTGTCAATCCCTTCTAAGCTGATGACAGGTGAGGAAACAGCACTCGATGCTGGATGAAATGTACAATTTAAAATACTGATCAGTAATACAAATCAATAAAAATATATTTGCCCAAATGTAAAGATAATATTTGAATAATGGATATCTGATACAAACTTCATTCGCGCTGCCTCATTTTTTAATGATAATTCAGATTTTTTTTTATTTGGTCAATAATCATACAGTAAATATTTTCATATAATAATTATAATTCATTTCCCAGCTTGAGTAACAATCAATAACTCAAAACTGTGTTGATTCAACCTAATTTAACTGCACTTTGTACTCACAATGTATATAATTCATCCACTTACCGACCACAAGATCAATAAAAGCTTCTTCATTCTTCTCTGGGATGTGACATCTGTATCTGCCTTCATCTGCAGGTTTTACTTTGCACAGTTTCAGTGAAATGTTTCCATGTTTCAGCTCATCAGTGAACAATGATGATCGACCTTTGTAGGAGGGGTTTTTCATATTTATGAGGTCCTGACCTGCACGCCACAGAAACACAAATCTGGGGTCCAGGTCGGGTCTTGTCCACTCCAAAGTCATCGCAGCAACATTTTCTCCTGGTACCAGGTGACATGGCAAAGTGATGTCTTCTCCAGCTGTTGCAGTAATTGGCTGATTTGGACCAATCAACCGAGACTGACCTGAGAAGAAAAGATCAGATAATGAATTTATTTATGCTGACATTTTAATTTTCAAAATACTTTAATACTTTACAACAAATATGTTAATTCTTTGGAAAAATTAACCTCTGCATATTTTTCATCATGACATGTAATTTAATGATGTCACATTTAGTTACAATGTAGATACATTATTTAAATACAGTTACCAAAATTACACCTCTTAAGAAAAAAAAGTAATGAAAAATGTATATGTGCCATTTAAACAAGACAATTTGAGCCACTAATTAAAAACGCACACACAAATAATAATTGTGATCTTATATTAGAGGTTACCTACAATAATGTACAAGAAGGGCATGCAGAATGCAGTTACTGAGAGAATAAAAGGAGAGTCCACCCATCTGATGAATTATTCAGCTCTGAAATGAAAAAAAAAAAAAGAATAATTCAAAGAAATAGTCACTAATAAAACAATAACATATGGCCAAGTCAGTTTCATAATTTTACATTCAATTCAAATGCCCTTGAGGTTTAAGTGACAGTTACTTTTTGAATAATTTTTCTATTATAAATTGTAATTATGAAATGATTGACTAAAAATGTATATTATGCAACTGTTTCTTTGACAGTCTCTGATACCATGTCATAGTTGTAATTTTTGAAAGTGAAACCTATAAATTCAGACATTAAAAACATATTTATTTGAAAAACATTGATTAAATAACAATTAGTTAGTCTTCTGACACGCAGAAAATTCCAGCTTTTCCAAGCAGCTATAAACAGAAATTACTTCCAAGTCCTAATGTGTCCCTTAGCCATGCATGTAGACCTGGTACTCAGTACTAGAAGATGTATTAGATGTATTTTGTATGAGATGGTATTTTAGACAAGATATTTGGTAAGATATAAATTAGACATGAAAATTTTTTAAATAAAAATACAACATACCTGCTGCAGTGGCACTCATTTTAAAAGAACACACAATCTGACTTAGTAAATCATTACTAAGTCACCCTGAAACATCCAGGGTATACTGTATATGTGTCTGTAAAATCTTACTCAAGAACCTAGAGCCTGTTGCGAGGTAACTGATCACTGTTATAAAACAAATAGAACTACATCAAAAATTCAAATGAACAACAAGACTGTTTCTTTGTTTCTTCTTTCCACCTTATGAGCTCTCATGGAGTTGTTGTTAAGTCTGCTATAATAGTGCAGGGGGCAAAACGGCAGGTGAATTAACTTGAGGGGCTGAAATTGAAAATTTGAAATAAGAGAACTCTCTGTTGTACAGTTGCTGTTCATTTCTTGTCTTATTGTAGTGGTGGAAGGTAACATCAACATGATGTAGGTGGAGTACATAGTTAAATTTTATTTGAATTCAGAGCTAAATAAGTGACCTTTAGTTGACTGGTGTGCCAGTGAAAGCTACTTTTAGCAAAAAGCTGTCGGCTGGCCTTTACCTTAATTTGTTTTGCCTACAGTGTTTTTGATCTTGGTTAACTTTTCATTAAATTATTTGCAATAATAATATATTGCTGATAATGCTGCATTAAAGTTACAGTACAATCACAAAGTCTGTGCATCAGTTTTATAGTTCAGTGTTAGTATGTTTTTTCTTTTTGCCATAGTATGGTAACAATTCACGGATATGAATTTCTAAACACGCTTTGTTAGCATTAGATGACAGAATCCTGGCATTAGAAAGTGTGGCATTAGAGAGAAGTCACCATTTTGAACTTTCCATTTAAGCTTCTTATCCACGACTCAAAAGCTAAACATGGGGGGCCCAAAATGAAAGAAACTAATTGGTCATGTCACAGTAGCTTAAATTTGTCTTTTTTTTTGGTACATCAATTATTGGAATAAAACTTTAACCTCATCATTTTCAAATCTTGACTCAAAGCCAGTTCTTGAGACGAATATATGGCACCTATGTTTGACCTGGTTCTGTCTCTTGCTCTGTCTATGTGATTGTTTATTTGAAAATGTTTAATCAGTATTGCTTTTACATTTATGTCCGGTGTCACATCGTTGCAGACATATAATTGCCATCCACTACTAAATTTGACATGGATCGTTTCCCGACTCAGCAAAAGGGTTTGTTTTTCCCCCGCCACCAGAGAACAGGATGGACCTCAGCATACCTCAGTTGCTGCCATTCAGGTACGTCTCTGAAATCTTGCCAGAGAAAGCGGAGCACGAATGCAAGTGCCACTCATCATACATTGTCAGATTGGCATACCATATATGTATCACAAAGTGACAGCTATATTTTTAGGATAACTATACATTGGAGACGAGCAGTATTCCTATCTTCTTATGTTAAAAAAAACCTAATGTGTGTACACTGACAATGTTGAAAAGGAAAGTTTAGCGGTGCAGCAGAAGAGGACGTAAGCCAAGGCTCACAGGTGGCTTGGCAGGTGGCCGGCATGCAGGACCACACAACGTGCTCACCCCTGGCAGAAATGAAGCAGTTCTCCCTTCTGGTGAGCCCGCCGTTGGATGGGATGGAATGGTGACTCCAACATGGGCTAGGCAAGCCCCTCTGGCATGCTGCCCTCCAGCTCGGGCAAATCAGGTCCCTCTGAATGCTGTCTACAGGCTTGAGCAGAGACGGTTCCTCCCGTGCACAACAGCAATAGTAATAAAGTACCTAATTACTTTTGAAAATAATTAATCAGTAAAGTAACCAGATTACTTTCTTTAAGAAGTAATTGATAATTAGTAACTAATTACTATTTTCAAATAACTTGAACAACACTGCTCATGGGTGCCTTTGATATAGTCAATTATAATACTTATAATAGGCTTAAGGTTTTGACTGGTGTTTCTGGTTCAGCCCTTGAATGGCGTTTCTCCTATTTATCTGGAAGGACATTCTCTATTAGGGTGAACAGCTTCTCCTCCTACCCTGCTTGTTTGACCTGTGAGGTCCCTCAGAGTTCAATCCTAGGTCCATTATTATTCTCATTTGACATGCTTCATGAAGCCGGCATCATTTAATCCTTCTCTTTTCTCTGTTTGACCATTTTATGGTAATGACATTTAATTGTACATGTCTTTTAAACCTCACCAGTTGGGTTGTCCAGCTAGGACAGGCTAGGATAGGCAGTTCAACCTACTTCATTGTTTGGATTAGGGTTGTTGCTTGATTAGTGACCAGCCACCAAAAAATTCCCTTGTTTTAAACTCTGACAACACCGAAACCATGATTATAGCTCTACCCGATATACACTCAAGGATCAGTCAAAAACTGAGACAAACGAGTCACTGCGAACCTGTCTGATCAGTTTCTTCCTTGGTGTATTTAGCAGATAAACACGGAGCACAACGGACACAGGGTCGGTTGACCTTGATTGCATATTGCATCAGGTCCGAGTGTCAGGTGAACTGAACTTCATGTAAGAAGTTATGACCTGCAGTCTATCTGGGTCAGATACCATGTGACATGTCTGTGAACTATCAGGGTGCTGTTGTGGTGCTTTGAACATGTATTTTTGGGGGGTGAAAAAATACATGTTGTGTTTATTTAATTAATAATATTATTTTGATGAATAAATATCGCCACATGTGCCTCGCTGTGATCTTATTTTGTTTATTTTTTTGTCATTAGATATTAAAACAACATACATTATATATAATAATATACAAAACAATCTTATAATAGGTTAGGAGTATGCTTGTGCTGTGAGTTCCCTGCCTCCACATCATTATGTAATTAATCAGGCTTAACAGGTTTGTTTAAACATAGCATAACTTATATGTGTCATGTATTATGCTTGTTTTAAACCTGTCTTGCATACAGTTCCCTCCAATGATATTAAACAAATATGCTACTTGTAGTGAACTCTTTTCCTATTTGTAAACCTCATTTCAGTTGGGTATGTACTATGTAACCTTCAAAAGCAACTTAAATATTTGAATGAGTTATTGCAGTGTCTAAGTGTAATTCAGAATCACAGATTTTAATATAATACATCAGGGTCTGGGTTCTGTTTCCCCCTCTGGGGGCGAGGGTACCTGGACCCGGGGTATAGAGTATATTTGGGGAGTGTGATTGTGTGTACATGTCCATTTATGTCTATCCTTACGTTGGGTGAGTGCTGAGTGTTTGTATATGTGTGCATGAGGGTGGGAACGCATGTTTGTGTCTGTATGTGCCTGTTTTCTGTGTTTATATGTCAGGTCGGGTCTTAGACTCCACCTCTCTGGGAACTCCCAGGCCCTCCAAGGCCTATCTCACCTCACCACACTCCCTGCTGGTGACTGATGCCCTCAGGGGTCGGTGCATTGGTGGTTCTTGGTGTCCGGGGCTGGGCGCTCAGGTATGTATCGGCTCACTCCCGGTGGCTACTTGGCGGGGTCTGGCGCCCATTGCTCTGTCAGACCTCTTCCGGGGTGCGGGGGACCCTCGGGCCTCTGGGCCTGCGGCTTGGTTCACTCTGGCACAGCTGGTTGCCGGCAGAGCCGGCGGGCACGCCGGTGCAGCCCCCTCTGGCTTCTGCTCCGTGGCTACTGGGTGACCTCTCATCTGGGGATCTCCTCAGCCCTTCCCAGGAGGGTGGCACGGATGCCCCTCCGGTGGTCCTCCTTGGGCTCTCGCACTCTGGGGCCTCTGGATGTCTGGGGACTGGATCTCCTCTATGCCCTGGGGGACGGGGCTATGGCTCTCTACACCCTCTAGCAGACCATTACATGGGGAAACCTTTTGAATACAAGCGCGCTGATCCACACAGGTGTGCACACGGGTGTTCACTGTTCATAGACATAAACTACACCTTTATTGGCTGCTACTTCAAAGCACATTGTGCGCTGTCGGTCCTGCGTCCTGCACAACAACATTCAGTAGTTAGTATTTACTGCTGTTTACACTTAGCTAGATTAATGCGATGGTGTTGTGTTTAGTTTATTGCTTTGTTTTTTTTCATTGTTTTCTCTTCTTTTTCTCTCAACAGGTGATCCAGGAGATTTTTTTCTTTCTCTTTTTAAGTGCCCTTTCTCACTGTCCCTCTTCCCTTCTGTTTTTCTTTTCCTTCCTCTCTTTCTTTCTCCCTTTCCTATCCCCCAGTCATGTCTGTCCCATCTGTAACAACTGAAAATAAAATAAAATTAATAATAACAACAAAGGTCGATCAAATGGACCAATACGGCAATGCCATAATGATCCATTTGGCAAAATAAATCCATTGGGTATCCTTGTTGGTCTTCAGACAACAGTTCTGATGGCTAAAAAACCAAATGGGACAGGCAAAAAAATAAAAAATAAATAAATAATAATAATACATCTGTTAGGATGCCTGGGTCGTTGACCCAGGGTTTTTGAGTTTATTATATTATTTATACTTTCTAGTCTTTGGTTTCTTTGAGTTCTGTCTTATGGTTTATGTCTGCCTTCTCTAGTTGCTCTGTCTACCCTGTCAGCTGTATCCCTTTGTCTAGTTCGCGTCTCTGTGTATCCTTAGTTCCTATATCCCCGTGTCCAGTCAGTGTCTGTGTCTGCCCTGGTCCCACGTCTCTGTTCCCTCTGTTGTGCCTGCATGTGAGTCTGTGTCTTTGTTCAGTCTGTGTTATGTGTTTCCTGTTTTACTTTGAAGGTCTGTGTCTTATCTCAGTGTGTTCAGGTTACGCTTCTTTGGTCTCGTCAGTTCTGATTTGTCCCAGCTGTGTTTCCCTCCTGTTACTCATTCCCTGATTGCTCCCTCTGTGTATTTAAGCCCTGTGTTTCTCTGTGTCCGTGTCGCGATCTACCGTTTATTTTGCTGTCTGTTTTGTCAGTCCACCGGTGTTAGTTTATTTTGACTTTTTTCCATTTATGTTATGTTTGAGTTCAATATTAAAGCTGTTTCGGTTTAAGTTTGTCTCTGGAGTCTGCACCTTGGGTCCTATTCCTGTTTGCACACAGCCGTCACCTAACAACATCAGTTTAAGGGTGGAGTCTTCAGTTATCTGAGGCAAAGGCTCAATGATCTTGACCAAATTTTCCAAAATAAGTCAAATAACAATTTGGGAGGAAGAAGAAGAAACATGCACAACCAATGTTCCCTCTAATTTTTCACGTGTCTGAGCGAACACACAAACTCCCTGAGCGATCCCTTGGACCACTGTGAGCGACATCAGACGTGTGGACTGTGGTCACGCCAGCATCAAATCCATCCAAGTTACATGGTTTATTAAATAATCAAATTACAGCATTTACATTTATGTTAGACTACTTAATCTTATTATAATTAAGTGCTTAAGCCCACTTACAATGAAAATTACAACAACAAAAAAAATCTTGTTCATGACCTGTGTAGTTAACACTATTGGAAGGAAAAATAATTTGAACTCAAATTTCTTTTTTATAAAGCTCTGACTTGTATTATGAGTCTGAGTCTGTGGTCTGGGAGAGAGTCCTGGTGTCTCTGTCTGCAAAATATAGCATATAATGACCAATGTTGGGCAATTAATTATATTATTCAAAAAAGTTACTGAGTTTTGGCAAACAAAGTTTTTTGCAGCTGTTTACCTGAAAATGCATCTTAGGCGGTTTTTAAATACACATTTCAAACTATTTACAGAACAATCAGGTGTTTGCATCAAATCTGATGCCACACAAATTATTTGTGCCACTCCAAAAAATAATTTCTGTCCACTATGGGATAAAGGAGAACAACAGCCTGATACCTGCAGGCCTGACAACAGGAGATGAATCATTCCTGTAACATTCAGCAGTCGCCTCATTGTTCTGACACACACAACAAAACTATTGACTAGACTACACACTAACTACACAAGATTTGCGCTAAATGGCAGAAATTTCTCACATCTCAAAACACCGCCGTCACTCCCAAAACGTCCCCCCTTCCTAAACAACTAAATGCCATTTTGTCATATAATTTTTTGATTGGTCGAAATTATACATTTTTCCACCAATAGGAAATGGGGGTTGCTCAGAGGGGGTTTCAAGCGCATTCCTTACAAAACGCTGTTTTTAAGTTTTGGTTTTGGTTTTTCGTGGCCTATCAACACAATTTAAAAACTGGTATAAAGTCCACACTTTTTCCGTCAATTGTTCCGTCTGTCCTGCTCACATCTCCAATGGTTGTACACGTTGTCATTAACGTGGCTTCACTCCACATCGGCCACGCTGCTTTGCTAGCTAAAACATCAGCACATAAAGACGCTGTCATAGCCGGTCAACGACGTTGATTAGCTGCGCATACATGAATGTGAATCGCATTTTTTGCTGGACTATGGGATAACGTGGCATCGTTCTAATCCCATACAGTGTGGTGGATTTTTGTGTGATATGTATCACTATGTAACTATATACACTATATATCTATGTGCACTGAACATATATATTTTAACTTTCATGTAGAGTCTTAAGCACAAGACATTTTGCTTCACCATGGTTTATTAAGGTTTTACAGTAACAGGGCAGTTAATGCTGTAGAGTTCGCCTGAATATGTCACTCTCCAGCTCCGGTAACTAACCTTCCCTAATACACATTCAACGTCTTGCAGCACAACCAAAGCAGTAACATTGTAACAGAGATACGATATAATCACACACACACACACACACACACGCACGCACACACACACACACACACACCCGCGCACATACTTTGAACTACACTGAAGTGTTTTAAGAACCTATGTAGTTATAAGATTATAATAATTAGGATTAATGTGTGACCTTTGACCATGTTGTGACCTATTGTCAGAAGGCAAAGCAAAGGGCTAACCTGAGGGTGTCCCTTTGGGCAGGGCCCTCAGCCAGAGCCCTGCCCGTACCGTGGCCTGTACCTGACCCCTGCAGCTCTGTTTGGGCATGTGGGAAAGTTACCCCCAGCACTTTTTCCCCTCTGCTGCTACTCTCTGTCCGTCTCTGTGTTGCTCTACTGTCTGTGCTTAAGGCTGTACACCCCGGGGTTTTGCTTTTCTTGCTTTCTGCTATGTAACTATCTTGCTAAATGTCTGTATGTATTTTTCCTGCTGTTCATATGATTCAGTGTATTAAACTCTGTTCCAAGAATTCATCTCCTTTAATTAAAGGATCTTTTAGCCTCTTTTAACAATGCAATTAGAGATGCGAGGGCTGCTTATTTTTCTCATCTGGTTGCAAAGTGCAGAGGTAATCCTAAGGTATTATTTGACACTATTACTGATATTATTACTTCTGCTCCACCTGCTGCCATTATTTCTTCTAATGAAGACTGTGAAACATTTCTTTCGTTCTTTCTAGAAAAAAATAATAATGTAAGGAAAAAATTGTCCCCATCAGCATCTGCATCGTCAGTTCCTGCGCCAGCTCGGCCTGTCATTTTAGAAAGCTTTTTACCCGTCTCACTATCAGAGATGGAAAAAATAGTTAATGCAACAAAAGCATCCTCCTGTTCACTTAATATTTTACCCACATCGTTATTCAAAAATGTCTTCCACTTTATTGGTCCCTGTGTGCTCACCATAGTTAACATCTGGTAAAGTCCCTGCTTATTTTAAAACTGCTTTTATACACTCCCTGTTAAAAAAGCCTATGCTGGACCCATCTCTCACTAGCAATTACAGACCAATCTCAAAAATACCGTTAATTGCTAAGATATTAGAGAAGGTTGTGGCTAAGCAGCTTACAGCAGTTTTAGACAAACATAATGTCATTCTACTGAAACAGCCCATCTTAGAGTTTCCAATGACATTCTGATGCAAAATGATGCAGAAAAGTGTTCTGTACTCCTGATGTTGGACCTCACGTCAGCCTTTGACACAGTTGACCGTTACATTTTGCTTAAAAGGCTGAAATACTGGGTTGGTGTATCTGGGTCTGCCTTAGAGTGGTTCTCCTCATAGCTCTATGAACTATACTTTTCTGTGGCGGTCTCTAAGTACAGGTCATCTTCCACGTCCCTGTCCTATGGTGTGTCACAAGGTTCTGTATTGGGGCCCTTATTGTTTTTAATATATCTACTTCCTCTCCAGCATATTTTGAGCCCCTTTGAGGACATTCGCTACCACTGCTACGCAGACGACATCCAGCTATATATATCTTTTAAACCTGAAGATGTTTCTAAGCTGCAGATTCTAAATGTGTGCTTAGAAACCATCAAAGGTTGGATGGCTGACAACTTCCTCCAACTTAATGAAGAAAAGACTCAAGTCCTTGTATGTGGTCACTAAAGCTCATAAAAACATTTGATACCTTTTCTTGCCCATATACAGAAGGAGGAGTCCAACAGAGATGGGGGGAAGAGGTGGTTGTTGCAGATTGGGGTCAGAGCAGAAGCAGAGATTGAATTGAAGTGACACTGGAATTGATACCATATTTTTAGAGAGGCAATTACAACAATGTTATCTGTAAATTGTAACAGGGAAACAGGAAGGGATGAAACCAAGGCACCAAGTTGCTTGAGGATCATTCAGCCAATATGTATTCTTTTGAATGTTGGCTGCCCAATAGTAAAACATCAAGTTGGGCAGAGCGAGACCCCCATTGAGCTTACCCTGTTGTAGTGAGGTCATACTAATACTGGGGGTCTTATTTGACCATATAAATGATGAAATCTGGGTCAGATATAAACCAGTGAAATAGGTAAAAACAGTGGCATACACTGAAAAGGATAGCGATATTAATCTTGCCAAGAAGTGATACAGGAAGGTTTGCCCACCTTTGAAAAGCCAACCTTACATAGGTCAGCAAAGGGTTAAAATTTAGTTTGCAAAGCTTTAAATGAACTGCTAAGATGCACTCCTAGATATCTAAAGCCTGAAGAAACTAGGTGAAAGTCAAAATTGGTTTGCCTAAGCTCCTGTGCAGCTGGGAAAAAATCCACTTTTTTTTATATTAATCTTGTACCCAGAGAAAGAGCCAATATATTTTAAAGTATTTTCATTATAGAAGTACACCTATGTTCTATACCACCACAAATAACCCCTTGAAACAGAGGTGAGGTTCTGAGAGTCACAGAGAGAAGTTCTATTGCTAAAGTGAAAAGTAAAGGTGAGAGTGGGAAAGCTTGACGTGTATAGAGTAAAATTGTTACCAAAACCAAATTTCCTCAAGACTGCAAAAAAATACCCCCATTCCACTCGATCAAATGCTTTATCGGCATCCAATGAGATTACCACCTCAGGAAGGGTGCTATTATTTTTGGAATATATTATAAGATAAGATAAGATAAGATAACCTTTATTAGTCCCACACGTGGGAAATTTGTTTTGTCACAGCAGGAAGTGGACAGTGCAAAAGTTATGAGGCAAAAATTAGAATACAATAAGAATAAATACAGTACACAACTGTACAGAATAGAATAAAATAAAATACTATATACAGTAGAATAAAATAAAATAAATATACAATAAGATAAAAATAGAATACAAATACAAATACTATATACAACTGAGTAAAAATACAACGATGACAGAAAGGATTATTGCACTTAGTATTATTGCATATGTATGGATGTGTGTGCTTGATCAGTTAAAGTCTTTATTATGGAGTCTGACAGCAGTGGGGAGGAAAGACCTGCGAAATCTCTCCGTCCCACACCGTGGGTGCCGCAGTCTCCCACTGAAGGAGCTGCTCAGTGCTGTCACAGTCTGCTGCATGGGGTGGGAGATGTTGTCCAACAGGGATGACAGCTTAGCCGCCGTTCTCCTGTCACTCACCACCTCCACTGGGTCCAGAGGGCATCCTAGAACAGAGCTGGCCCTTCGGATCACCCTGTTCAGTCTCTTCCTGTCCCCAGCAGAGATGCTGCCGCCCCAGCAGACCACACCATAAAAGATAGCAGAAGCCACAACAGAGTCATAGAAGGTCTTCAGGAGTGGGCCCTCCACTCCAAACGACCTGAGTCTCCGCAGCAGGTACAGCCTGCTCTGCCCTTTCCTGTAGAGGGCGTCTGAGTTATGAGTCCAGTCCAGTCTGTTGTTCAGATGAACACCAAGGTATCTGTAGCTGTCCACAGCCTCAATGTCCATACCTTGGATGTTCAGTGGTTGCAGTGGAGAATGCTTGTGCCTGCGGAAGTCTACCACCAGTTCTTTGGTTTTACTGGCGTTGATCTGGAGGTAGTTCAGCTGGCACCAGTCCACAAAGTCTTGGGTCAGACCTCTGTACTCCTTGTCGTCCCCATCAGTGATGAGGCCGACTATTGCAGAGTCATCAGAGAACTTCTGCAGGAAGCACTGGGTGGAATTGTGGGAGAAGTCTGCAGTGTAGATGGTGAAGAGGAACGGAGCCAGAACCGTTCCCTGTGGGGCCCCCGTACTGCAGACGACCCTGTCCGACACACAGCCCTGAGTCCTCACATACTGTGGTCGGTCGGTGAGGTAGTCCAGGATCCAGGTAGTGAGGTGATGGTCCACTCCAGAGTTCACCAGCTTGTCCTTTAGAACCGAGGGAAGAATGGTGTTGAAGGCACTGGAGAAATCAAAGAACATGATTCTCACAGTGCTTCCAGCGGTCTCCAGGTGAGCGAGGGAACGATGTAGGAGGTGAATGACGGCATCATCCGCTCCAATGCCAGGCTGGTAGGCAAACTGAAGTGGGTCCAGTGATGAGCTTATTAGGCGCCGAAGCTGAGCCAGGACCAACCGCTCCAGGGTCTTCATCAGGTGGGATGCCAGAGCCACCGGCCTGTAGCTGTTGAGGTCCTTGGGGCGTGAAGTCTTTGGCACTGGTACAACACAGGAGGTTTTCCAGAGCTGTGGGACTCTTCCCAACCTCAGGCTCAGGTTGAAGAGGTGCTCCATCACCCCACACAGTTGGTCCGCGCAGGACCTGACGACCCTCGAGCTGATGCCATTTGGACCCGCTGCCTTCTTGCCATTAATCCTCCTCAGTACCCTCCTAACCTGGGTGGTTGAGAGAGACAGGCTGGAGCCTTGTGTTGAGTGTGTATTGGATGCTGCAGTTGGGGGTGGGGGGGAGTGAGCAGGGTGAATAGAGGAGGTGTGAAGTGTCTGAGGTGGAACAGCAGCAGTGGGGGTGGGTGAGTCTGCAGCCGATGTTGCAGACTGCCTCATGGCTGAATCAAATCTGTTGAAGAAATGATTCAGTTCATTTGCCCATCTCACATCCCTCCCAGGCAGAGAGTTCTGCTGTTTGTGGCCCGAGATGGTTCTGAGGCCTCTCCAGACTTCACCAGCGTTGTTTTGTTGAAGCTGGTTCTCCATCTTCTGCCTGTAGCTCTCCTTCCCATTCCTTATCAGTCCCCTCAGCTCTCTCTGCACCCTTTTCAACTCCTCTTTGTCTCTGGATTTGAAGGCCCTCCTCTTCTGCTTGAGGACGGTTTTAATTTCTGGGGTAATCCAAGGTTTGTTGTTGGAGAAACACAGTACAGTCCTGGTAGGTACGGTGTTATCCACACAGAAGTTTATATAGTCAGTAATGCATGTAGTAAGGCTGTCGATGTCCTCTCCGTGGTCATCACAAATCACCTCCCACACAGTCGCCTCAAAACAATCCTTAAGAGCCTCCTCGCTCTCCTCTGACCATCTCTGTACTGTGCGGGTGGCTGGTGGCTCCCTGCGCACTAAGGGCTCATACACAGGGACAAGGTGCACCAGGTTGTGATCAGATCTGCCCAGGGGAGGGAAAGGTGATGAACTGTATGCCTCTTCTGCATTGGCATACAGTAAGTCCAGTGTTTTATTGACTCTGGTTGGGCAGGTCACATACTGGGTGAAGGTGGGCAGTGTGGAGTCCAGTGAGGCATGATTGAAGTCCCCTGATATTATGAGAAGGGCTCTCGGTGATTGTGTTTGCAGTCTGCTGACCACAGAGTGGAGAGAGTCACAGGCTGCATCCGCGTTGGCCGAGGGGGGGACATACGCTGTTATCGCGATAACATGCGAGAACTCCCGGGGCAGGTAGTACGGACGCATGCTAACGGCTAACAGCTCAATGTCTCTGCTGCAGAGTTGCTCTTTTACAGTGATGTGCCCAGGGTTACACCATCTGTCGTTCACAAATACTGCCAGTCCCCCTCCTTTCCTCTTACCGCTGTCTCTGGTCCTGTCCGCTCGCAGCAGCTGGAATCCCGGTAGTGTCACGCTTGTGTCCGGAGTTAGCGATGTTAGCCACGACTCCGTTAGCATCATGATGCTACATTGCCGGTACTCCCTCTGTGACCAGGTTAGCGACGTGAGCTCATCCATCTTATTGGGCAAAGATCTTACGTTTCCAATAATTACAGAAGGAAGAGATGGTCGATAACATCTCCTTCTCGGGCGACGGCGCTCCTTCCCAGCACGACACCCCCGTCTTTTCCTCCTCAGCTCGCTGGGAATATCGGGTCTGTCCGCCGGCAGTACCGCTGCAGGACGCAGCGCTAACAGCTGATCCTTACTGTAAACAAAGGATCTCTGCTCTGGGTCCCCAGACACGGGTGAAAAAAGTAGAAATAAACTGAGAAAAACGACCAGGACTAGCACAAAACGGTAGAACATGGTTGCAGAGTCTAATTACTAATACGTTAGTTATAAAAAAAAAATTACGAGAAAAAAGATGAGAAAGAAAGAAACTCAGAATGAGCAGAGCTGCTGTAACACACGGGGGGCGCTGGAAGTAGAAGGTACCGTATATATAAAAAAAGGAGTGTTTTACTTTAATAAAGCCTGTCTGTTCGTCTGATATAATAGAAGGGAGAACTCTTTCCAAACAGGTTGCTAGCAGTTTGAATAAGATTTTAAAGTCTACATTAAGAAGACTTATTGATCGATAGGAGCTACAACAGGTGGGGTCCTTTTTATCTTTATGCAGTAATGAGATAGAAGTGTGTTTTAGTGTCTGAGGGAGAGAGCCTTGTTTCAATGAATCTGCAAAAACTTGAATTTTGGCAGAGTTCATTTTGCTCAGCTTTCTTTGATTTAGATAGGTGAGATGAATAGGAAATAATTTGGCCTCTAAGGTAAGCTTTAAGTGTCTCTCAAAGTAGAGAATTTGAAACATCCTCCGGTCATTTGTAGTTAAAAAAAAATTATCAATTGCAGACGAGATATAGTAACAGAAAGCTGAATCAGAAAAGAGTAGAGAATTCAACATCTATGGATGCTGAGGTTCATAGCCAGGGGACAAAGCCATATCCAGGACTAATGGAGCATGATCAGATATAAAAATTGGAAGATATTCAGAGTTGCAAACTTTAGAAGCCATGGAGCCATTTATAAAAAAAACTAATGGATGTAAGAATATATGAATATTTGAAAAAAATAATATTTTCTGGCTTGGGGATAAACTCCCCCCCCCCCCCAAGGATCAATGTATCCATTTTGGGTCATAAAGGCTACGTCGGGTATTTTTGAAAACGGAGACTTTCCGTTTTCGTTTAAAAAAATAATCAACACGTAAACGCAGAAATGAAGGAAAACGCTGCTAGGAACATGCCAAAGCAACAGGTGGCGATATATTCCTAACTGTGTAGAAATGTTGGCCAATCAGAAGTCTAGAAGCCTCGGTGGGAAATAGTAAACAAGGATGGGGCATAGAAGCAGAACCGAGTCATATGTGTGGAGGGACAGTAACTGTGTGTGTATATATAAGCATTTAAACACTGCAGAGAGTACAATTAACAGTAACAGTATTGTAGAAATTCATTTCACCGAAACAATAACAGTGGTGCACAGTGTGACGTCAAAAAAGGCGCACACCTTTGACGCTGCGTTTTCTGAGTTTTCTCCGTTTTTCTCGTCCACACGTAAATGCAAAAACGGAGTTTTCAAAAATATCCACCCTGGCTGGAGTTTTTAAAAATCTCCGTTTTCAGTGACCAAAAACACCGTTTACGCGTGGACAAAAGGTGCAAACGCATAGAAAAATCTGCATTTTCAAAAATACCTGGGTACATGTGGACGTAGCCAAAGTATGAGAAAGCCCTGGACATAGCAGATGATGCTCTAGAGCCAGTGACAGATTTCTCAATAGCTGGGTCAATAACACAGTTTAAATCACCTCCGAAGATCAGGAGTCATCCTCAAAAGATTATTAGCAAACAGAGCGTTGTGAAAGTTTGGGGCATAGACGTTCACTAAAACAACTGGGTTATTCATGAGGGTCCCTACAACAATTACATATCCTCCATTTTTGTCAGCAATCAATGTAGAGAGAGAAAAATGTATTTTATTGCTAATTAAGATTGCCACTCATCTGGCTCTAGTATCAGTCTCCTGGAGAAAAGCTACATCTGCGTTGAGATGTTTTAAGTGACTGAGAACCCGAAATCTCTTTACCGGACCATTCAAGCCTTTCACATTCCAAGACAAAAATCTAACAGTACTATTGTTAGTGCTATAACCAGCCATATATATGTTTTAATGAAAACTGGTCTATGACAAGATGACCGTAACTAGGAGGGGAGAAAAAAAACGCAAACAAAACAACAAAAAGAGAAAAAGAAGTAGAAGAAGAAGAGAAAAAAACAAAAAGCCCACATAAAAGCAAAGCAAACAAACACAGGAACAATAACACAAGGTGTAACAACCACATTTGTGGGCCATAGTTTCCACCCACCCCATCTACTTGGTCCCATTTCTGAACTAAGGTGACCGCAGTATATCCCCACCAACTTCAACCTCCTAGCCCAAACTCGTGCTACATAGACACGCCAGACAACCTTAACATTGGAGCACTAAGTATATATTCCAGTAGTAGTAATAACAGTAAGACTTGATGATTAAACATAGGGGGTTACAAGTGGCCGCCCAACAGTCAGCAAAACAAGTCATAAAAAACAGCACAGGTTGTTTCCTTAACAAGAGCATCCGAGGACACACACCCTAATGTTCACATAGAAAGGTGCACACTGTACCTCTATAGTTTCCACTTTTCTTTACAACCTGCTCTTTATCTCTGCATGTCAGAGGTCAACTGAAACAAAGTCCACCTATATAAAAACACCCCATCAGACACACAGTATTTTCCTCATTACTTCACAACTGCTGCAGGGCATATCGTTTTAATGTTTTTCGGACCCTAGACAAGGCGGTGTGAGGTAGTTAGCACACAATTTGGCCATGTAGAAAGCATTTTTTGTTTGGAACACATCAGCAGAGAGGTAGAATTCATTGCTGCTCAAAAGAGTTTAATTTAATCAAACCTAATTTTACTTTTTTTAATTTTTTTCCAGTGTCCCTGCACTCCCCGTGCTCACTGCTCCTTCTCGTCCCACATTCCTCCTGAGGGAAAACAATAGAGGCAGCCATTACACACTTTATCCCAGCAGGCATACACTCACACTTTATGACTATGCTAGAAGACTGACGTGAAGTCAAACGCAATAATTCAGCGTCGGTGGAAGCTCCATCGCTCATCTAAATAGCTCCCCCGACGAGCCCAGATGAGGAGCAGATGGGTGGCAAAAAAACTGGAATTAATTTTATGTGACTGTTCATATTAAATCCAACAAAGAGTGAAAATCCAAAACCTGCTGCAAACTTTTGTATTAATGATCTCTCTCTCTCTCTCTCTGCGCGTGTGTGTGTGTGTGCCTTAGAAGTCAAAGTATACATTAGCCATGCTTAAAAAAACATCTGAACTTCATTTAGAGCTGAGATTCTAAGCTGTAAGCAGAAATCTTATGCTCAGCCAGAAGCATGTTTCCTCACTTTCACAATGGTAAGGTGTCAAATCCACAACCCCCAACAGATGGTTTGTCACACGCTCGGTTCAAACACTCAAAAAGCAGCACAACAGCAGGTTCAAGAAGGGCAAGTCCCCCTTTATTTGCACAGCCTCACACACCATAGATTTTTAAAGTTGTGGTGCACAGTGGTTTAGCAACAGATGTAACTTCTACTTTTGGTAAAGACCACTCCACCTGCATATTTCTTAAGAAATTAAGCATCTTTATTAAGCTATTTATAAATGTCTACACAATAATTAGACACCGTGTGCTCTGTGACATTATAGTCTTCTACTTCTGCTTCGATTGGTTTGCATTTTAAACTCCCAGCCTTACGGGTTGTTGTGAACGGCTTTTATTTCTAACATTTTGTGATGTAAAAATGAACCACACAGCTTTTTTATTTTCTGTGTGCTGGAATCACTTAAGACACGACTTATTAAAACAATTCTAAATGACAGTGTGATGGCCATAGCACTTTATGGGGGTCAAATATGTTAAGGATAATGTTTATCAATGTAAAATTGCAAAGAACTTTTGAATAGGATACAACATCTTGTAAACAGTTACCTCAGAACCTGTACTGTCAGATGTATGTATGTAAGGTAAAACTTTCCACAGTCCTTCCACTTAAGTAACTAAACACATAAAGTCACCCTTACCAATAATCGACTGCTCCTTGAAAAAGTAGCACAAACAGACAACTGAATCAGCAATGATAAGTAGAGCTACCCGAGGCCGATACATAAGCAGAAGAAAATTAAAAGTTGTTGTTTTTGTGGCTCAGAAATTAAAGGGAAATATGTTTAATAATTCAATGAGAGCCGCACCTTCAACACACGTACATTCAAATTTTGGAACAGACTAACATTGCTGTTGTTCAATAGTTTTTATCCACTCTCAAAAGTCATTTTACGGCTTTAATATTTCCAGCTGATAAGGAGACTTACGCCATTTCAAATGTGCGTCCAAAGGCTTTAAACATCTGCTTTGTCTGTAACAACAGTATGAAACTACAGAGCATTGTTTTTACTAAAATTCAACATTTTCAGATGAAAATTTCGCTGCTTTGTTTTCACTGTAACACCCACCTCAATGCCATGTTTAGGATATTCTTGGAGATTACATTTTTCATATTTATGCTTTTGGCACTGAGGGTATCTAATACGCATGTTGTCACTGTGTTTTGTACTACCAGCTGTGAGAGCTCTGCTTTCACTTTGAGCAGTCTGTTTTTATTTTGTTTCGTGAGTGTGTGTTTTTCAAACGAGATCCTCGTCAGTTTGATTTTGTTACCACAAACTTTGTGTGAAGTTCACAACAGAGGTAAAGAGATTTAAACACCCCAGTTTAAGGAGGCAGGCAGGGGTTGGACCACCTGCACATGACAGGTGAAGAAGAGAGTATCAGGGGAGATGTGCAACAGAAACAGAGAGAACTTATCACAAGATGATAAATGGCAGCTTTGTTGACAAGATTAAAAGACACGTCGATCAGAGTTCAGCAACATTGCAGTTTGATTAAATAAAAAGTTTTTAAACTACACAAGGTTTATTTTCTCCTCTGATAGTAATCATATTTAACATATCAGTGATGGAAGAAAGAAAGACTATAAAGAAATATAGTAAATGTGTGTCTAATTAAACTGTTCCTGTGAACCTTAAATCATCCTTAAATATGTTTGGTGTTACAAACTTGAAGAAGCACAGAAAAGATCATCAGACATTAATCTAATCAGTTTTCAGCCTTCATTCATATTGAAATGCTGAAATCTTCCCTGCCAGACCGAAGTGCAGCGTTTGATACCATTGGCCATAACATTTTATTACTGCTATTATTAAATGGAGAGTCCTCTTCACTCACACTGAGGTTAATTATGAAGCTCCACAGGCTGCAAAGACCAGTTCTGTTTACATTATACATGCTTTAGAAGCCATAGCATACATTTTCACTGCTATGCGGATTATACCCACTTTTATTGGTTAAACTGAGGTTATTGTAACGGGGTGTAAAACTCTTAGAAACACTATGGCTAACAAGATCCTTACTCTGGACGGCATTGTCTTGAGCCGTCTGTTGTAGTGATTTGGCAAATTATAAGTAAAATTAAGGCACACAACCCCATCGCACAACATCAACATTTATTTATATACAAAATAAAAATGCTTTTTTATGGAAAAGAATTGTAACTTCACATTTCATCACCAATTAGTTGGGTACGGGGTAAGGCCTCATCCTTATCCCGAAGTTATTCGTTTAATTTCTCAGGACCTTGGAAGAGTGTTAACTATACTAACTACAAAACACCTCCTGTTCTATAATCTGTGCTAAAGGATGAAAAACCAAAAATTACATCTGTAATGCAAATAGTCTAAACTTGGGAGTGGTCGCTGTGACTTATGTTAAAAAACAAATAATAATCACTTTTCCAAGTAAAATATAAAAAGAGATCTTGTTTTCAAGTTTTCACTCATGCACCCTCAGCTTTAAAACACACAGCAAAGTCTAATGTTTGTCCACATCATTGCAGTTAAACTATATTTGTGTTGCACCTCTAAATAATAAAGACTCCTTTTTGAACATCTTTTTATTTACATATTTTTAATTCAATAAAACCACAAAATTTTTAACTGACATAAAATGATATGAAATATATAAAATGTAATAATGCTCTTATTTAATTTATCCCTCAGAAAAGTTACTCTGATTATTTTACATGATCTTGTTTTTAAACAGCATCTGCTCTTCTCCAGTGTTGCTGATGAGGTCGATCTTCACGTCGTCTCCGATGCTCCACTTGACCATGTTCATCCACAGCAGGTCAGCATCAGTTTTAATTGGCTTGTTGACAGCGTCTTGCCGTAACTGTAAATGTAACCAATAAAAAGGTCACAGATGTCCAAGTTAAAAGTAACAATAAGAGAGACTGAACGAAAAATCTAGTAACACAGAGACTCACAAGGAGTGTCTTTCCAACTTTCAGTATAAAGTTTTCTTTAAATTCGTATGTGGCACTTTCTCTGTTGTTGATCTGTAGTTTTAACTTCCAACCTGACAAAAGTTTATTCTGTAAAAGGAAAACAAGAGAATAAAAAAGGGGGAAAATGAATGAGGCAATAATAAAGTTCAGTGTGTGTTAAATCCAAAGTGTTTATAAATGAGTGTGTTACGTCCACATAAGTGAAAAGGACCTTTTTAAAATATTTCTGAATACATGGAACACGTGGTTTGTGTTTAGGTAGTACTCATTGTTCATCAGCATGCAAGCAGCAGTACCTCACTGGAAGTGTTTTTCAGACAGATATAGCTGCTATTTCTCTCGACCTCGACCAACGTGATGTCACCTGTCTTTGAGCTGTGATTGGCTGAGCCGCTCTTATTCTGTTCCTCAAAACTGGTCTGAGATTTCTCAGGAGGTGGTTTGCTTGTGTCTGGCTGAGAGAGAGACGACATATGCAGATTAGTGTGTGCGAGAGGGAGAGATGGACAAGATATTTGAGCCTATGAGAAACAGTGTTTGATTCGATCTCCAGCTTTTATTCACTGTCCAGTTTTTCAAGAAGACGACACGACATTGGGTCTTGTCGTCTTCCTGTTTTTTCTTTGGATAACAGAAAGTTGAGTCTTTGTCTGTGTTTTTAATATAAATCTGTTTTTACACACTGAGTTTGGGTTTTTGTTTTCTTTTTAAGCATTAATAAAGTGTAAAATACATGTAAATGTGCTGCATGTTTGTTTGTTTATGGTTGAGGACAGAGCGAGGTCCCAGTAAATAAATGTGTTTGTCCTGAAGTGTTCAAAACAACAGTCTGTGTGTTTACTTCTTTCTTCATGTTGCTGATCTCTGCATCTTTCTTCTCCAGTTGCCGATGAACCTCTTTCAGTTTTTCATCTGCCTCCTTCAGCTTCTCAACTGCATGTTGGTTTTTCTCACACTAACAGACAAACAGATCAACACAACAGTTTAGCCTTAACTTAACTATGGGTGTGGTCGAACAGTGAGTGCTGCTGTCATTAGGAACATGAATGTTTCCAGCTGTAGCACATTGTGTCTGTTGTTTGGCAGTGTGTTTGTTCATCACTCATTTCAATGGATAATAAATCTGCTTTTGCCCGACTGGAGTTTGGATTGCTTTCTTTTGAGGACAAAATAGAAACTAATGCATACATGTAAATCTGTGCATTTGTTTGTTAGTGTTAGGACAAGGTTTCTGTTAATGAATATGAGTCAACATAATGGAAATGTGGATGTTTATCTGTGTGTTTACTTCTTTCTTCATGTTGCTGATCTCTGCATCTTTCTTCTCCAGTTGCCGATGAGCCTCTTTCAGCTTCTCCTCAGCTGCATGATGGTTTTTCTCACACTAACAGACAAACAGATCAACACAAATGTTCAGCCTGAAAAGCACACCAACATTTTTTGCATTTTTTAAATGTTTTACTCATGCTCATATTTTTTTTATAACATCTTTAAGGACTGTTAAACCATAGCAGTCTGAAAACCATTGAGGCACTTGTGTTTTGTTTCAAATCTCTCTTTCTTAAAAGAGCTCGCACAGAGAATCTGACCTCTAACTGACCCTAAACTAAGGTAACTGTATATGAGAGCAAGAATAAAATATTAAAATCAAACTGAAGACTGACTGAATTAATTTTATTATCTCTCATCTATAAAGTGTCAGTGCTTTTATCAAATGTTCTCTTTAGCTTATGACAAAATATGCAAACTTTAATAGTTTTCATTTAAGAAATTAACAATATGAACCCAGGACTGTGTTGTTGCAACTATGCTAACCACCATCCTGCCTCTATAGCTTAAACATGTTAACATTATGTAAGGTTTTAATTTAAAAGTGAATACATGTGATTTTAGTTGTATCTTTTGTGGATTTGTGGAAATATGGCTTTTTAGTTACAGAAGAACTCTGGACTCTTCTTCATGAGAAACTGTGGAGATTAAGAGTGATCAGTTGCTGAGTTTTGGGAAGTGCTCCAGACTTAAGAGAAAATAGAAAAAGTTCTGTTGTGAGATTCTGCATAACAAACTGCACAATGACACATGACAAAACAAAAGATGTGAATATCAGGACGGCAGAAAAATATCATCTGTTCTTATAACAGAAGATGGTAACTATTTCTCTGTCGTGTATAATTGCTCTAAAAGATTAATTTCACTGTTAGCTAACCCTGGACATGCTATTCATATATTCTTTTTATTTGTGCCATTTTCATTTTCTCTTTTCTTTCCACTCACACTCTTTCTTCCCCATATACATGTAATATCCTGCTTATTTTTCAAAATTTCCTGTCTGTTCATTTTCTTGTGTTTCGTTCATATCACTCACTGCAACGATGTCCTGTGACATGAGCTTATCTTGCTCTTGGTCTCTTTCAGTTTTGTCACTTTCAGGGCGGTTTGCTGCTTCTTGTTCTTTACATGCATCACAGTGAGCTCTCCTGACATCTGTTAAAAGCATAGACAAGATTACAATATGATGTTCTCTTGAGCTAAAATGATAACGCAGCATATAATCATCTCATTTTAAACTAAATGATGAAGTGCATATATTGTGCCTTATCTCATAACACACAATGATGTTTAGCTGCTTATAAAAAAAATAAGTGTAATTTACACAAATGTGTCTTTCTGTTGCTTCAAAACTTGTTAGAATAACTTGAGATATTAATTTAGACAGCATGGTGAATCAATTTGTGTCTTACTTGTTTTGTTTTGTCTCCAGATGAAAAAGACTCCAATCAAAATCAAGATGATGCTTACAGCCAAACTAACAGCCAAACCAATAACAATGGGAGCAGCAGAACAGGATGTGAGCTCAAAGAATTCATCTGAAACAATAAACACAGAATTACATGTTATTTCAACAGATTTTGATTTAGGCTGAAATTAAGCATATCATACATTTTATAACCGATATTTACCTGGAACATGTTTGTGTGTCTCTCTGCTCTTGCTGATTTGCTTCAGTTGGACTCTGCAGTTGATGTTGTTGCTGTGTCTCTTCTCCACAGTCACTCTGCTGCTGACAGTATAGAGGTCATCAGGACCTCTGAGGGTCTCTGTAGGTCCAGCAGAGAGGAGGTTTCCATCACCGTCCAACCACAGCAGCTCAGGCTCTGGATACCAGCCTGCAGACTCACACTGTAACACCACTCCTCCTCTATTTTCGCCAGTTCCCGATAAACTGATGAGAAGTGACCTGGCAGCATGTGATGCTGAATAAAATGAAGAGTTTAGAAAAGTTCTTAGTGGGTGAAAAAACACATATTATGGACAGTAATTCCCAATTATTAAATTATTATTATTAAAAAATTCTGATGCATTTGGTGTGTTGTTTCTAATGTTAATCATGAATAATAACATAATGCTAAATTAATAAACATTTCTGTGATAAAATATTTCCTCAACCTACAGAAATATGAACTTTCACTGGAACTAAATATGAAAATCTCACCATTTGCTCCTCATTGACAGTTCTACCAAAATCCTGTTGGCTGGATTTATGATTTATATCATATCATAATCCACTACACCATGAACATATGACGTGTATCTACTTACCAACCACAAGCTTAACAAAAGATTTTTTCCCCATTAAAGGAATGCTGCATTCATATGTTCCTTCATCAGAGAGTTTTACTTTGGAGAGTTTCAGTGAAATGTTTCCACGCTTCAGTTCATTGATGAACAGTGATGCTCTTCCCCTGTATGAAGGATTTCTTGTATTCACCAGATCCTGACCGGATCGCCACACATGGACAAATCTTGGGTTCAAGTCAGATCTTGTCCACTCCAATATCTCAGCTGTCACATCCTCTGCAGGCTCCATGTGACACGGTAAAATAACATCATCATCAACTAATGCAACTACTGGCTGATGTGGACCAACCACCTGAGACTCCGCTGTAGACAGGAGACAAAAGAAAGAATGAAAGAAAGATGCGTTTATTAATTTTTGTAGCCAGTTTGAATGTATATATATATATATATATATATATATATATATATATATATATATATATATATATATATGTATATATATATATATATATATATATATATATATATATATATATATATATATATATATATATATATATATATATGTACAGCAAGCTGTCCATACCTGAGGCCTTGGAAACTGCCAAGCAAAGACTCACAGCCTTGGCCAGCCACTTGAGGAGGTACACCAGAGAGATAGAAGGCAGGAGAATAAACCAGCTGTTCTCCACAGAACCAGCAAAGGTGTACTCTCAGTGGCAAGGGAACAATAAGAGAACAGCACCACCAAGGCTGGAGACGGAGCAATACTGGAAGAGCATATGGGAGAAGGACGCAACCCATAACGGCAATGCTCAGTGGCTAGTGGATCTGAGGGCAGACCACAGCGACCTCCCTGAACAGGGTCCATCACAGTGGCAGATATCCAAGAAAGGGTTTCCAGTATGAAGAGTTGGACAGCACCAGGGCCCGACATGGTTCACGCCTACTGGCTAAAGAAGCTGACTGCACTCCACGAGCGTCTGGCAGCACAAATGAACCAGCTGCTAGTTAACGAGAGACACCCAGAATGGCTAACCGAAGGTCGGACGGTCCTGATCCCCAAGGACCCCAAGAAGGGACCGGTTCCCTCCAACTACCGACCAATAACCTGCCTCAGTACTACATGGAAGCTCCTGTCAGGCATCATATCGGCTAAGATGAACAGGCACATGGGCCAATACATGAGCGGGACACAGAAAGGAATTGGCAAAAATACCAGAGGTGCAAAACACCAGCTACTGGTAGACAGAACAGTCAGCCGAGACTGCAAGACCAGACTGACCAACCTGTGCACTGCCTGGATTGATTACAGGAAGGCCTATGACTCAATGCCCCACAGCTGGATACTGGAATGCCTAGAATTGTACAAGATCAATGAGACCCTAAGAGCCTTCATCAGGAACTCAATGGGGATGTGGCGTACAACACTAAAGGCCAACTCCAAGCCCATAGCACAAGTCACCATCAAGTGCGGGATCTACCAAGGAGATGCTCTGTCCCCACTGCTGTTCTGCATAGGCCTGAACCCCCTCAGTGAGATCATTAACAAGACTGGCTACGGATACCGACTACGGAACGGAGCAGTTGTCAGCCACCTCCTGTACATGGATGACATCAAGCTGTATGCCAAGAGTGAACGAGACATCGATTCACTGATCCACACTACCAGGCTATACAGCAATGACATTGGAATGTCGTTCGGACTGGAGAAGTGTAGTCGGATGGTAACAAAGAGAGGGAAGGTAGTCAGAACTGAGGGGATTGAACTACCAGAAGGCAACATTGCAGACATAGAGGACAGTTACAAGTACCTGGGGATCCCGCAGGCAAATGGGAACCATGAAGAGGCCGCTAGAAAGGCTGCAACCACCAAGTACCTGCAGAGGGTCAGGCAAGTCCTGAGGAGTCAGCTGAATGGTAAGAACAAGATCCGGGCCATCAACATGTACGCCCTGCCCGTGATCAGGTACCCTGCTGGGGTAATAGGCTGGCCAAAGGAGGAGATAGAAGCCACTGACATAAAGACAAGAAAGCTCCTTACCATGCATGGAGGGTTTCACCCACAAGATCCATAGAGGCTGGGGTCTATCACACCAGGCAAGACCCCAGGTGCAGGCTGTGTAAAGATGCCCCAGAGACAATCCAGCATATAACAGCAGGGTGCAAGATGCTAGCAGGCAAGGCATACATGGAACGCCATAACCAGGTGGCTGGCATAGTGTACAGGAACATCTGTGCCGAGTATAACCTGGAAGTCCCGAGGTCAAAATGGGAGATGCCCCCAAGGGTGGTGGAGAATGACCGAGCTAAGATCCTGTGGGACTTCCAGATACAGACGGACAAAATGGTGGCGGCTAACCAACCGGACATAGTGGTGGTAGACAAACAGAAGAAGACGGCCGTAGTGATCGATGTAGCGGTTCCGAATGACAGCAATATCAGGAAGAAGGAACATGAGAAGCTGGAGAAATACCAAGGGCTCAGAGAAGAGCTCGAGAGGATGTGGAGGGTGAAGGTAACGGTGGTCCCCGTGGTAATCGGAGCACTAGGTGCGGTGACTCCCAAGCTAGGCGAGTGGCTCCAGCAGATCCCGGGAATAACATCGGAGATCTCTGTCCAGAAGAGCGCAGTCCTGGGAACAGCTAAGATACTGCGCAGGACCCTCAAGCTCCCAGGCCTCTGGTAGAGGACCCGAGCTTGAAGGATAAACCGCCCGCAGGGGCGTGCTGGGTGTTTTATATATATATATATATATATATATATATATATATATATATATATATATCGGCAACAAATCATCAAATCATGAAAATCAAAATATGAACAAAATATGTTTGTACCAAATGTAACATATTTAATGTTTTGTTTATATGCACTGTAAAAAAATATTATGCAAGCAACATCAAGCTTACCTCTATTTAAGTGTATTAGTAGATGGAAAACCAAAATACTGAAGACTTTAGGCGGAGAGAGGGAGAGCACATCTATCTGTGGAAGCATCTTCCTCTGAAAATACATCAGTGATACAAGATGTGATGCAAGAGGTCATAGAAATAATAAGAATTTGTTTATTTCATATCTAAAATCAACTTATTCAAGAGTAAAAACATATTTTACATGTTTAATATGTTTTAATATGTTAAGTACTGTCATGAGGTCATCAACATGCACTTAGCACTATTGTGTTCCATTAACTCCAGAGTTAAGACACCAGACATTTTGCTATTGATTAAAGTGGACACATTACTTTACCATGGTGCTAAATTGCAGCTTAGGGAATAACTTTTGGTCAGTGGCATCTTTATCTTTGACGTGAACTCTGCTGCTGATTGTTTTGATTGTGTAATGGGCTGCAAGGAAAGCTTAGCTATCAGATTATTACTTTTCATAGATAGATACTGTATTGATCCACAAGGGAAATTGGTTTGTTATAGCAGCAGGATAAATAATGAAAATAGTGCAATCTGCAATAAACAACAAATAAATACAAAGGGATCTAATCAAAATCTGTGTTCATAGATTACAAGTTCAGAAATGGGTAACCATACCTGATGTTTGCACATGTTCTCCTTTATTTCAAAAGATATCCCATAATAAAAGTATTTTAAAATGTATTATTTATTGTTTCCATCTCATAATTTTCTGTACATGGACAAAAGCTGGTCTCACCATAAATTCCATAAGATTTCCGTTTATGAAGTTGGAATCACAGCTGGTAAACTACAGCCAACAGAGACAGTTTGCTGTGAGTGTAGACTGTAAAGTGACTTTCTAGCTGCTGGACTGTGCAGAGCTGTTGTAAATTGGTGAAATATGAAACATTTACAATGTTTTCTTTATACAAAGTAGAATATTGTAAAAACAGAGAAAAAAAAAAACTTGGAAGAATAACTCTGCCCAGACCTCTACACTATACTTTTACTTTTAAAACTTTCTTTTCTGCTTTCATATCAAATATTTTAAACCTTAGTCATTCACTTGTAAAATGTTTATTTTTATTTACACAGATTTAATTATGTCAGTGAAATAAATTATACTATAATCAGACTTTATAACGAGACACCAGAAAAGCATTTAGAACTTAAAAACAGACAATTCGAAAGAGACTTACTCGTGGAAAGTTGTGTGAGACTACAAGGTGAGGGTGAAAATCATTAACCTTCTGACATTAACTTACTTTGGCTTATAAACTCCAGATCCATCATATATGCTCAGAGTTATGGAAAAAATAAATAGGCTCTTAAGATTCAGAGTTCTTGTTAATCAAAGTGTAATGCTGGAAAAATCTATTTAACATCCATTGTTGATTCTGGTTCAGTTGTACGCTGTCTCAAATGCTGACCTTTGAGCCTGTTATAAAATAATCAAGATGAAACCATATCCGTCTTCGCAGTGTTCAAAAAGAGGGAAGCTTTCACATGGTAAGTGTCATCTCAGCTATCATACTAAAGATGGCAGTACAGGACTGAAGCTTGTATTGAAAAAGGTTTCCTTACTCAAAACTTTTCTAAACAGTCCTCTTTGGTGATATCTGGTGACCAAAAATATTAAGAGCAGCTTGCGTCTACATCTTGAAATAAACTTCTTCTCTATGATTGCCCACTCTACAGAGTTGAGTTGCCAGCTTCTGTTTAATACCACGTGACATTTCTGTGAGCTATCAGGGTGAAGTTGTGGTGTTTTGAACGTGTATTTTATGAAAAAAGCAGAGAAAAATATTTTTGTTTTGTGCATGTAGATTTTTGTACACAAAGGTGTAGAAATGGTGCAAAATACATCAGCAGGCTATGGATGACATGCAAGAGTAAAAGACACACGATTTCAAAAATTTGACTAAAAAGAAAAAAATCCCTATCACAAACTGTAACACAGCCAAAATCAAAAGTCCTGAGTAGGGCATAAGTGTTTTGACAGTGTAGTAAACAGTAGTCCCACCCCTGTGGTTTATCTCTATTTGGCAAATATATTAAAGAAAAGCACAAAGGCTCAGCCAAGGCTGGAGGTGACCAATAGAACACTCACCAGGAACACAGATCAGCTCAGACTATGACCTTTTATTTTGAAATGAACCTGCTCCATAGCAGTGCACCTTAAGCACATAACTAAAACTGAAAGTTCAGAGTTTCTTTAAGTCACCCCGATGAGACAAAGTCCTGCTTTAAGTGCAGGTCTCTGTTTACAAGAACAGTTCTTTATAAACATAAATACAGCTTTTCTCACACTGTGCTGCTACATTTGGAGCTTTTAACAACTGACAGACATTTGTCATCTAGTATGTGCTCACGGTTTCACAGAGAAACAACAGTCTGACTGTCCACTAACATGTAGAAAAAAATCCCCCCCTTTTCTTTTTTTTTACCACAAATTGTAGTGTTTTGTTATAAGCTTCTTTTTTGTTTGTTCTCTGACTCAAAAACAACCCCCAAAACAAAACAAACAAATAGAAGAAGACTTACCACAGATAGACCCCAGAATCAGACACATTCATCCAAACTGTCAAAGTGAAACAAGTCATTGGAGCCGAGCAGGAAACAAAAACTCAATATTAATGAGTCACTGCAAACCAGACATTCCTGTCGGATCAGTTTCTAACGTTCATTGCTGTACATTCCTTGGTCTATCTATGAAATTTCCCACTCGTGGACTAATAAAGGTATCTTATCTTATCAGATAAACACAGGGGCGGTTGACCTTGATTGCATATAGCATCAGATCTGTTCAGATCATGTGTAAACCAAAGAGGTCCTCTGGTTTCAGCAGTTTCTTCTTACCTTCAACAAGGAGCTCATTCTGTCTGTAAACACAAAAGCTCTAAAAGTTTTGAATGTATTCTGATAACACTCTGTAGGGTGTAGAGCATGATCATGTTATAACTATTCATTAAAATCTGGCTTGAATTCACCGAGGTCTTCAAGGTCAACTTCATGATTTTTTGGTGGAAAACAGACAAAAAGCCTTAAAACTTGAAACTATGATTCTTAATAGTGTGCTGTGTAATGTCAACATTTTCAAAGCATAAAGATTTAATATATTGTAATGACCTGGCTGGGGTTGTTAGCCAGGTGCATTCTGGGTATTGTGTTGTCTGTGTTTTCTATCGTTCTGCTAGTTCCTATGTGTTTGATTCGCATGTTGTGTTAGTGTTATGTTAATGTAAGCCACAGTGAAGTTGATGTGTGTTCTGCGGAGTGGGTTGAATTGGCATGGTTGGCTGACACCGCGACTCTATGTGGTGGTAGCGTGAAAGGGGTTCGGTGTCAGCAGCGTTATGTTGATGTAGAAAAAGATGATAATAAATGACTGGTGTGAACCACTACTGCCTCCTGCTGGATCATTTGGGGATTATCAGTCTGCTGCTGAGATGCTCGGGGTCATGTGGTGTATGAGGCACAAGCGCTCTCCATTTGCTGTGAAGTTTAGCGATAGCTGCTAGCGCCCCGCTAGCCATTTTAGCTAGTGAGCAGTTTAGCCAGTTTAGCTCCACTAACCCACGGTCGTTACAATTGGTGTCAGAAGTGGGATTCATGAGTGTCTAGCAGACACTATGGAGCCGACCATAGGCGAATTAGAGCGTGTAATCCGAGACAACAGCTCGCTTCTGGAAAGCATGGCTGCCGAGACCCAGCGGAGAAGACCCGAGCTGGGGCGGCCAGAGGGCCACAGCGCGCCCCGGAACAGCCACCCCCTGCTCTCCCTGCGACGGGAGGGGATTCCTGGGGCCGCACCACAGCTTCCTGGCAGGACGGCTGCTAAGCTACAGCACTACACTGGGGCGACGCAGCTGGAGCCGTACCTGGCCCAAGTCACGCTGGCTGCCACTCACAACGGGTGGGGTCAAGAAGAGACTGCCACCCACCTGGCGCTTGCACTGGAGGGCCCAGCACTCCAGGTTCTGCTGGACTTGCCCCCAGAGGAGCAGCGCGACCTCCGGGCTTTGACCACGGCGCTCGGCAGACGGTTTGGACAGAGACCACCAGCCGAACAGAGCAGGGAGGAGCTGGCTTGCCGACGCGAGGGAGAGAGCCTGGGGTCCTTTGCTGCGGACGTCCGCCTCTATGCCCGACGGGGCTATCCGACATTCCCAGGAGCGGCACGAGAGGAGCTGGGTCTCCACGCCTTCCTGAGGGGCCTCACACCGGAGAGGCTGCGACAGCATGTCTGGCTGTCATCCCCCCGAGACCTGGAGGAGGCATTGAGGGAGGCTGAGGAGGTGCTGCGGGGCGAGCCAGTGACCCGACGATCGGCCAGGATGGTCGAGCGAGAGATGAACGCGTCCCAGTCGGATGAGGAGGCCAGACGAGCCCAATCACAGGCAGTTCCCCGTCGGAGGCGCCGGACGGACTGCTGTTATCGGTGCGGGGAACCCGGTCACCTCGTCTGGAACTGTCCCGCACCTAGTCCTCAGAGCCGAGTGACATCACCGACGGGAAACGGCCACGGGGTGGGACAGTGAGGGAACCCCCACCCCAATCGTTAAAACCTCTCCATGACACTCATCCCGTGGTGGGCCGCTGTGGGTCCACCCGTGGACTGTACCTGGACTGTATAGTTGATGGACGGTCTTGCCGGGCCCTGGTAGACACGGGGTCCACCATCTGCTTGCTGCGAAGGGGGGTGCTCCCGGAGACGGGTGGCTCATTGCCGAAAGACTGGACCCCTACTCACACAGCGTTGTACACTGTCACAGGAGAAAAGACTGTGATGCCGGGGAAAAAGACTCTGCAGGTGGTGGTGGGAACAAACAGTGTGAACCATGAGTTCTGGCTTGCCGACGAGTGCATTGTTGGACTGGACTTGCTGGCCCACTGGGGGGCAGGGGTCGATGTGCCGGGAGTTGCCATCCACCTTTGTGCTGAGACCGTGCAGCTTCAAGTGGGCCGCGGTAGCCAGGGACAGACCCCCACCCCACCAGCACCCCCAAAGCCCTTGCGCCCCGCAGCTCCATGTCACGAGGCACGGCCCAAGACTGCATTCACCATAGGGCAAGGACTGTGGCAGTTTAAGGTGATGCCTTTTGGACTATGCAATGCACCAGCCACATTCGAAAGGTTAATGGAAAGGGTCCTCAAAGACATTCCCCGTGCCCGCTGCGTGGTCTATTTGGATGACTTGCTGACTCATGCTAAGGACTTTGAACAGGCCGTGGCCAACCTACGAGAGGTTCTGACTGCCATCCGCGGGGCCGGACTAAAGCTGAACCCGGCCAAGTGCAACCTTCTTGCTCGCCAGGTGAAGTTCCTGGGACATGTGGTGAGCGAACAGGGGGTGGCTACTGACCCCGAGAAGGTGGTTGCTGTGGGGGACTGGCCTACCCCATCGAACGTCGCCGAGCTATGAAGCTTCCTGGGGCTGGCCTCCTATTACAGGAGGTTTGTAAAAGACTTTGCCACCGTCGCTAGCCCCTTGCATCAGTTGACAAACAAGGGTCAGCGGTTTGGTTGGACGGAGGGCTGTGCAACGGCTTTCGAGCAGCTGAAAACTGCCCTTGTGAGTGCCCCGGTCTTGGCGTATCCTGATCCCAGCCAGCCTTTCCTTTTGGACACCGATGCCAGCAACGTGGGGGTCGGAGCGGTGCTCTCCCAGAGGGGAGAGGCTGAGGAGCGAGTGGTGGCATACTACAGCTGCAGCCTCAGCCGGGCCGAGAGGAATTACTGTGTTACCCGGCGTGAGCTGTTGGCTGTGGTCCTGGCGGTTCGTCATTTCCGACCTTACCTCCTGGGCACTAAGTTCCTGCTCAGGACAGACCACGCCAGCCTAACCTGGATGCTGAACTTTCGCCAGCCAGAGGGTCAGGTGGCCCGGTGGCTGGAAATACTACAAGAGTACGACTTTGAGGCCCAGCACCGACCAGGGTGGCAACACGCCAACGCTGACGGCCTGTCCAGGCGCCCCTGTTCTGCGGATGAGTGCCGGTACTGCAGGCGCCTGGAGGAGCTGGACCGGGGTCCGACATCGGCAGCAGCAGAACCTGAGGGTGTGGATGAAGGGCAGGAACCTTTCACCGCGGCGGAGCTACAGCAGCACCAGGTGAGCGATCCAGCACTGGGGATGGTGAGGGACTGGATGGAGGCAGGGACACGGCCTGACTGGTCCGCCGTGTCTTCCCAAGGGCCCGAGACAAAGTCGCTGTACTCCCAGTGGAACAGCCTGGAGCTCCATGGCGGTGTAATCTACCGGCGGTGGCGAGCGCCAGACGGGGGAGGCAACATACTCCAGCTCCTGGTTCCCTGGGCCTTGTGGCCTGAGGTCCTCCGCTGGGTCCATGGGGCTGCAGGTACTGGCCATTTTGGGAATGGCAAGACATGCGACGGCTGAGACGGCGGTTCTACTGGCCGGGGTGTCGTCAGGACGTGGAGATCCACGTCCACTGCTGTGACGACTGCACAGCGCAAAAAGGTCCCAGCCAGCGCTCCCATGCTCCATTGCAGCAATACCTAGTTGGGGCGCCAATGGAGCGGATCGGAGTGGATATCCTGGGTCCTTTCCCTGTTACTGATGCCGGCAACCGGTATGTCCTGGTCGCGATGGATTATTTCTCAAAGTGGCCAGAGGCGTACGCGGTGCCGGATCAGAGTGCGGTGACGACGGCGCGGACTCTGGTGGATGAGATGTTCACGCGGTTTGGTGTACCGGAGGAGCTCCATAGCGACCAAGGGAGGAACTTTGAGAGCCAGGTGCTGGGAGAAGTGTGTCGGAGGCTGGGGGTGAGAAAAACGAGGACCACCCCCTCCATCCTCAGAGCGATGGTCTGGTTGAGCGGTTCAACCGCACGCTGGCCACCCAGCTGGCCATCCTGACCAGCCAACATCAGAGGGACTGGGACCAACACCAGCCCCTTGTTTTGAGGGCATATCGAACTGTAGTGCAGGAGTCAAGTCAGTGTACTCCTGCAGCGTTGATGTTCGGAAGGGAGCTCCGGACCCCGGTGGACTTGGTGTTCGGAGCGCCCCCGTTTTAGCTAGTGAGCAGTTTAGCCAGTTTAGCTCCACTAACCCACGGTCGTTACAATATCATATCAGATTTGACCTCTGACCTCTCCCTAAATCCAACAGATCACTCCGAAGGTCAGAGTAATGATAATGCTATATAGAGTGGAGCCCTCCAGTGGTCCACCACAGTGTCTTTCTGCTTCAAAAAAGCGATAGACGTGTTTTACTATCAATGTTGGATAATGGTATGTGTGTTCTTTTTTAGAAAAAAATAAAGGTCTTTATGCGTAAAAAAAAAAAAAAAAAAGACACACAAACACACTTTATTTTCAAAACTTCAAAAGTATTTTCTCTTAGAAAGCCACACCGCAATACAAACAAATTAAATATAAAAGCGAGGACCAAAACCGAATTACACTTTATTTTTGCCTTCAAGCTCATTTTTTTTTTATCCATGGCTGCGGTTGAATTACCCCTGCCCCGGAAGTAGTCATTGACGGAAAGCAAACTCAGCCCACCGAGGCACGCATGGTGTCGCTACCCAATCCATACCGGAAACTCGATCGGTACCACGCATGCGCAAATCTTACGTCACTTCCTCTCTTTGCCAGCATTGCGACATTCAATGTTTGAATGATACGGTTGAGTTGAGCTCCTAGCATTTCTCAACAGCTCTGCCTCCTTTTCGACTGCCCGGGATATTTAAACAATGGATAATCTGTATACAAACAAATTCCTGCTTTTCTCCTGAACAGAGAGCGTCCCCCGATTGAACAAAAGCCATTGAACAATGGCACCTAATTACAGACTTAATAATACTGACTTAGTAATGAGTCACATGAAGATTCATCAGCCAGATTAAGTATTTACTGTCAAGTGACAGTGATAGTGGACATCATCATCACTATTGCAACAATCCTCTCCTCACAGTCAAGGATAAACAGACTCGACTATTGCTAAATCAAATTTAACACACATTTGTAATGACGCTAATTCAATTTATAATAGGGTTCATTTGCTCGGTCAGCAGGTGGCGGCATCCTCGTACACTGGGGAGTAAACTGCCATTAAACAAAACAGAAGAAGAAGAAAACATCCGCACATGTGCGGTACGGATCGAGTAGACCCGATTTTTACGGTCCAACTTTGCACATGCGCAGAAAGGATTGGGGAGTCCTGATCTGTAACTATCTTTTTATTTTTCGTTTTTGTCTTCATTATATTGAAATGTTTCATTAATGCAAAAATTTTAAGAGGTACTTATTATTCTTTACATGTTAACAGATACTCTGACCCATAACGATCGTAAAATGCTTCAACCGGAAGTAGACACCTTTTGCACATGCGTGGTACTGATCGGGTTTCCTGTACGGATCGGGTAGTGACATATGGCATGGAGACTTAACGATAGCAGCTGCATTTACAACTAATTTGGAAATTGAGAGCGAAGGGGAGATGGATGCAAGTAGCAGATCACCCATGGACAATGCTCCGCAACGTCCCAGAAACGCCGCTCCCGCTGTGGTGAGTACACATCAGTAGTGCTGGTGTTTTCGTTTTGTGAAAAAGTGAAAAATTAGTATCGTTACATTACCATTCAGTTTGAGGGTTAAAACAGAAAATTATATTTTATCAAAGTCTAAGATGGCGCAGCCACATCCAGACACCTTCCTGACCGCTCCGCTCAGACTATGCGCCATTTTAGTTGTTTACTTTTTTTTGCTCTGTTTTACATCCTCAAATCCTCTAGTTTTATAGTCTACAACAGCAGATCACTTCGAAACATCGGTGACAAGGTTGCACATGTAATCTTGGACACTTTTAAACCCTATCCTATCCTGGCCGCCTGAGATACTAGGCAGCGCGGCGAATAACAATGGACAAGCCGCTCACCCGAGGCGTAGAACAAAGAAGTGCCAGGGGAAACGTGCTTGTGTTCGGAACTTTTTTTTTATACATTTCAATGTGTGTTGTACTTGTATAACTACACTCTAAGAACTAAAACTGATAATTATTTAAATATTTTGGTGCAACACTTTTACACTCAAAATTAATGAGTAAATGCAAAAACAATCACATCTCTTAAATACACCTTATTAATTGAGTAAATCCAACTAAAATGGAATAAGTTCTTATGAACAATTAAAGATGTTACAGTAACATACAAAATTGAGTAAATACAATTGAAAATGTAAGTTAAAACAACAGTAACCAAAAGTTCAAACTACATAAAATATTAATTAGAAAATGCTGAAATGCTTGGCACATTTAACCTACACCATTACAATTATTTGTTTTTAAATAATGGTTCAATTTACTTAATATTTTTAAATTAACTTAAGCAAAAACATTAATTACAATTAAGTGTTTATTTTAGATAGATAGATAGATATAGATATAGACACACACACACACACACACCCACAGGAAAAAAGAACCACGTCAGTTCAACATTGTTCACAATGATTTATTTTAAACAGCTTTTTTGTGAATCACACATTTAGCAGATTCCTTCTCTGAACACAGTGAGCTGAAATCTGTTCTACATTCAGTGGATAAAACTTGGATAAAATTTCAGTCACAACAGCCTCATATAATAAAATTGCATCCAAATTGGCATGCTTGATAAAACTCTGTAAAACTGGCATATTGATGCTAACAACAAGAAAAATGTACCTGCCATACAAAGAATAAAAGTGGCTCAAGTGAACGCAGTGCTTTACCTTTTCAGAAAAGGTCAAATGACAAAAATAAAATTAAGATCCCAAAAAAATATAAATCCTGAAAGAAAAAAAAAAAAAACTTTTGCACTGTGACATAGTTTTTGAACATCTTATTTTGATTCCAAAAAATTGGGAAGATTATAACTAAAGAGTGACCAAAAAACATCCATAATTTAAATAAAAAGGTTTCAAAAAAAAAAAAAACATACAGAAGATACTCTCCCATTTACACCTTAATGTGAATCTGGAAAGTTAATACAAAAACACAGTTTATGGTACAAACATTATTTATGAACAGGAATGTCAACACAATGTAATGCCGCAACTGAACCTTTTGATGAGCATTACATGTCACTTAACAAGTCTAACACTTTAAGAACAGCCCTGTGAAATTTTGTCTACAATGAACAGAGGTCATTTTTCAGTCTTTGAACCTTGACAGAAAGGTTTCCTGGATCCAGCTCCATGAACACTTTTTGAAATGCTTCAAATGTGCATTTGAAATTCTTGGGGTATTTCAGATCCAGAGCATAGCACAGTCCCAAAAGATAGCAACAGGCTTTGCTCAGATTCCCAAGTTTGCCCAGAACAGTAACGCCTTCAATAACAATACCCACATCAGTAGGTTCGCCTGACCTGTCTTGATTCTGCAGCAGGTAAATCTTCATCACCTCCTCAGCCAAAGCCTCTTCAACAAAGACAGCATCAGCACCGTCCTTTAAAAAGAGAAACAACTGTTTTCAGCTCACATATTTCCAAACATTGAAACAAAAAGTTTCATTTGTATGCCATCACCGGTACTCATAATATGTGGACACTGTGCTCCAAAATCTTTGAGCAAATGCTATTCTTTTGTATGCTTTGAAGTGTTTTTTTTTTCTTTAGAACAGTATCTTAAAACTTTTCTATGATCTCACAAGCTAAAATAAACTACTAATATTCCTAAAACAGATTTATTGCACCAACCTTAAACGTTTTGATTAAGGCACTTGGATCCTCTCCCAGATGGTCAATGAGACATTTGATGATGACTTCTCGTTTTTTCCTTGATGGAATTTCCACTCTGTAAAACAGGAAGTCTCAACTGAGGCAAAATTTGCACATTTAAAACATGACTTACCATTTCTAGCTTAAACATAACTATTTTTTTTTCTGTTGTTGACCTGTTTTCACACCCACCATCAAGATAAGAACACTTGTGGAGCTAAAATATTGAACAGAAACCTAAGAAAAGCCGTTTTTAGTGGAAGGGCCTCTTCAATGCTATGTTGGAACGTTTTTGTAGTTAGAAAATGCAATCTTCCTTACCGGAAGCAGAAGGTTTAACTGTGCCCTGTGGCGTTGTCCAGCAGCACCTTTCTTGGCTTGAAACAAGGACAGGAGTTTGGATGAATACAAGTCCAACGATGACATGAACTTTGGTTCAAGGTTCAGGGTCGTGATCCTATGAAACTCTGCACTGACCTGGATGGGAGAGGACAAAAAACCAAGGACAAAAAAATCTGAAGGCCAAAATTCTGATTCAATCAAAAAAAAATCTTTAAGTGGAACTACCATTTTTTGCAACCTGGACCTTATTTTCTAACATGCAAAAGATTAATTTACTCATCCAGACATAAATCCATATAAGTGAAGTTGTTCAGTATGCAGACTAAAGCCTTAACATAAAGTATTATCTTCCACTAAGCTTCTAAATTTTATGTTATGAATTGCTTGCACTATTTCCCTGTGAGATTGTATAATCTTGGAGGGAAGAGGCGGAGCCAGGTTGCCCTCTGAACCATCGTCTGCCAGGCAGCGATGCGAGAGGAACACACCTCTGAAGTGGCTCAAATACAGCAAAATGCCACTGTTTTGCACATGTCTCAACTCTGTATATATATATATATATATATATATATATATATATATACATATACACACATTTTTTTTAAACTATTTAATTTGTAAAAATGTGTATACACACACACACACACACACACACACACACGTAGAAAAACATTTAGTATACACATCCAGAAATGCATACACTATTATATATTGTACATATATTTATTAGTTTCAGATTGGCCATTCTTGTATTTTGCTCGTTTGTGTTGTTGTGTTTTGCACATCTCTGTTGCTTGTGGGGCTCGCACACAAGAATTTCACTCGCATGTGCTGTGCCAGTGTGCCTGCACATGTGATGTGACAATAAAAAGTGATTTGAAATATTCAGAATCGCGTCAGCGGCTTTACAGAGAAATCCTTTCAGCTCTTCTGGCAGCTCTGCTTCCTCCACCTTCCTGGAGATGACAAACGCTAGCAAGGCAGTGTTTTTAGTCACTGCAGCTGACTGAACAGTGCATTGATGTTGCTTGATCAGTGAACCTTGCTATCAGCTGGTCAAGTTTGGCGGGATGGGCCGGTCGCTGTCCAACGACCTTGGTCATTTTGGTGCCGAAAACTGAAGCGAGGCTCGGCTCTAGAGGGGGAACAGGCGGAAAACTCCGGTCTGTGAAGCCCTCTGTGAAGCTGTAGGTAGAGACCGGTGCTCTAATCTTCGCTGGCTCTGCTGCTGCCTCAGAGAGGTAGGTCATCACCGCCGGGAACTGAGGCCAGATGGGATCTGGGCAACGAGAGTGAGCGGAGCCATACCTTTCCGCTAGATCATCTGATGGGGGTGGAGCAGGCTGAGGGACGGAAAGTCCCTTCTCATCACCTGCCTCCTGGATGATGCCAGGCAGATCCAGGAGCAGCGCACCAACAACTGGGAGCGGCGTCCTCGCCGACATGTGAAGGCCAGGGGTGGATGAGCGTCCGCTCATAATGCTAATTCTAGTGGAATTATGCCTTCAAAAAGGTCGTGCAAAAGATCTGGAGGATACCCTGTGACAAAATGGAAATATTTTAATTTCCCTGTTAATGGACAACCTTTCTTCACACCACAAAAATGAACCGAGGAGGAATTTTCCTTTATGGTTTGGACATGTAGATCATAGTTCTCTTTTGTTCTTGGTGGAAAAGCTCCTGAACGAACTTATTTTTGCTGAAAGTCTGAATGGTCTCCAAGGCAAAATCTACAGATGTAATGTCCAGAAAAGCTTTCCACGAGTCCACTAAGAGAATGAGCGCCAAGATTGTCAGCACAAACACAAAAAACAGTGCCCCTGATATATCTACCAAGCTGTGAACAAAAAATCCCGTCTCTCTCTAATGTTATGAGATCCTTTAAAAGTGGCTCGAGAACAGTTCCATAGCTAAAAGTTTTAACATCACTTGCCTTACACAGGAGAGCCAATTGAATTGATGTTAGCTGTGATCTCAGTTCAGTTGGTATATCAGCAAGAACCCAGTACACAGCTGTGACTTTGTGTTTTTTTCTTGAAGTCCCAAGTGGATTACAAATTTCAAAGTCATCCACATAGAGAACAAGGGAAATACTTAAGTCCTCAATAGCACAAAGTTGGTTTTGCTTGAAATATTGTCCATCGTGGAAAGAAGATAACTGTGAAGTGTTCAAATGTCTAGTTAATATACTGTTAACATCTTCTTTACTCAGTAACAGCTGCAAGGACTGAAGAATAGGCACATACTGAAAAGTGGAATTCTTTTCTGGATCCAAACAGTATTCTACTGGTTCAATAACACAGAAGTTTTCCTTGAAATATTTCTGTCTCTTATATCGTGAAGCAAAGGGACCATCAGGACTAACGGCTGCACATAAAGGACTACAGTGAAATATTTTTTCAGCCAATTCACTGACAAAAGACTGATCAATATTGCAGTTATTCTTAATAAGAATATCACTTATTGACTTTGGAATATACTGAAGTGATAATGTGCAGATATAACTGAGCTGTTCCACCAAGTCATCCACACATTTACCAGAAACATTATAGATGCTTTCCAGTTTTAACAAGAGCACACCAACATTTTTCAAAATTTCATTTGTTGTTTCCCTTTCACAACCAAGTTCAATGGTGACATCCAAGTCCTCGTGATCTTCTAATTCCAGTGCTGGTAAGAAGATTTCATTAGATGTACTGACAGTTTGCTTTGAAATCAAGTTAGTTTTAAAGTGCTTCCATGAACAAAATCTGTGCTTTCGACTTCTGTCAGTCGCATAAGTCCCACAAATGTTTGTCTTAAACTCACAACCATCAAAAACACACTCTATGGTTTCATGGCTTTTCAAATGGGAATTTATATGTTGAAAATAGTCTTTTGTGTTTGGGTAAAAAGAGTCACAGATTTTACATCTAATAGTTGGAAGGACCTCACACTCTTCCGTTTCATGCGAACTGAGAGACCTAGACAAGTGTGAGCGTAAGGCACCCCATGTCTTAAAAGAGCAAGGACAATTCAAATGAAGACAGGGTATGGAATAGCCATGACCAAATGTACCATGTTTCACTCGATAATGTTTGAGTAGTGACACTTTTGATGACTCCTCATGTTTGCAGAGTTTACACTGCCATCTCATCGACTGTGACCTAAAAAATTGTGAGAAAATATGTCTCACAGTATGAAGATGACTAATGGTGTATAACCATATTTACGCAGTTTTTGTATGATTAACTGATTGAATAACCAATACTCACTACCAATTCAGGTGGAGGATACAACTTACAAATAAGTCAACATGGAACAAAGTACAATACTTAACCACATTGAAATAATCTGAATCACATCACAAAAGATAGTATGGTGACACTAGATGACAGACCATGAACTCATCAATATATTTACCGAACTGAAAAATTCTCAAAATTTAGATTTGGCATTTGTATGACTAAAATAACCCACCACAAAACCAGTATAAATATTTAGGTGGTATCACCATCCACTACTCAGCTTGTATAAAACAATATCATATCATTCCAAAATTTAACACATCAAGTCCTCTGAGTAAAATTACCTGCTTTACTTTGTAGTTGATGCAGATTTTTTTCTCCTGGTGGTGAAGATGGTGCTGAAAAAATACAAATCAAAACTTTATCATTACAAAACATGTCACTGAGTAATCTGCCATAACATCAATCTCTTATAAGAAATTTTAGCTTGGATTGAAATAAACATTTATTTATGCAAATTGGGAGTAACTATACTGGAAATGATGGTACTTTTGGCTTGACCCAAAGGACCAAAGCTTTTTTTTTTTTCATTATTTTCTGGGATCTGAAAGGAAGTAGGGCCCCGAGTCTAAATTTACTTAAGGCCCCATAGTACTTTGGACCGGCCCTGGATGAGGTAATCTGCTGACCCGGGCGGTCCTCTCAGCGTTCTCTCAAAAACTGGCCCTGTTCGGGACAAAGTTGAAAGCAGCGTCTTATATGCTCTGAAAGACCCCACATAGAACAAGAAAGCTAAGCAGCATGGTTGCTGCTACGAACTGTTCCGCGGGCAGGTCTTCTTAGTTACCAAAGCCATTGATGACGTCTGTTCATCTCCTCCTGAACAACCTGACAGAGTGAGTCAGGCCGCGTGACTACCGCAGCTCCCGCACCGCGACTCAACAGGGCCATTTTCTAGAAATGTCTGAGCACACCTGCTTTCACGTGGTTCCTAAAATGCCCCCGATTAAACGGTCAGGTCGCTGGTACCGGGACATTCCGGTCAAATTACCCGGAACGCAGATAGCGACTCAGAACGTAAAAGGATAAAAGGGCGCGGTTTCCCGCCGCCTTGACTGGAAGACGGGTTGAAAACTTAAATTAACGTGCACAAACACGCTGCGAAAAGTGAGCCACCATGACAAACGCTTTCTTCAGAACATGTTATAAAAGAACGGTGTGGATAAAGACAGCTAATGTAAGAATTGGTCACTTACCTGAAACCGTTACCAAGTCTGCAGTGGATGTGTGTCTGTCTCGTTCAACGTGCAGAAAATCTCCCATGAGGCCATGCTCCTCGCGCGCGCTACATGCCAAAGGTCATTAGTCTTACTCAAAGTTTTAAGTTAGTATTGGGGGACAAAATTATATTGATTTTGAACCATTAATAATTAAAGTTAAAGACAATGATAAGTATGAATACCAGTGTCTCAGTTATTTTGAGTACTTTCTATGAGATATATTGAGTAGATTTAAATAATGCACCCTGTGTTTCAAATACAGAATTTTTTCTTTTAAATAAACTTGAACAAAAGAGCTCAGTTCAACTCAAAAACTGGTGTTGAAAATTTAAGCATTCTTTTCAGTATTTTTAACTCAAGATAACACTTTTGTGATTTTCAAAGATTTAATCAAGGTCATCTAACTTAGAATTATAATGATATTTACTAAGCCCCTGAATAATTTTTCACATGCTATGTGACGTGTCGTGCCAAATTAGGCATCTCCGACACTGCGTTGGAATTACGCACGAATCCCAGTGATGTTTTTGTTTAGTGAAAAAGTGAAAAATTTGTATCGATACATTACCATTCACTTTGAGGGTTACAACAGAAAATTATATATTTGTTTTCACGTGATATCGGACGTGTCGTGCTGGGGACACTGACACTGGGACCCAAACACTATCCCACTGCTGGAGCTGCCGGCAGTGGCGGAAATCACAACTTTCTTCCGATTCCCAGCAACATGTTCATGTTCATCCTTCTAAAATAAATGTTTTTCTGGATCAAAGTGATCTTGTATTGTTATTTACACTATTTTTTTTTATTTTATTTTAGAACACAACAGGTTAATAAGCATTTAGTATAAGCAAAAAGTGAAAAACATTAAATACCATTATTTTACATTTAGTGTGCCTCAATAGTAATTGATCAAAATGAATGTTGGTGCCAATCTTTGGACCATCTAAAGGCCTAATTATAATAACAATCAAATAATACTTGAAATGTACACTGTAAAAAAAATAAAGTTCGAGCCCCAGCTCAGACAGTCTCAGTTGTTATGTCCTTGGGCAAGACACTTCACCTACTGCCTACTGGTGATGGCCAGAGGGGCCGATGGTGCGATATGGCAGCCTCGCTTCTGTCAGTCTGCCCCAGGGCAGCTGTGGCTACAACCAATGTGTGAATGTGAGAGTGAATGAATAGTGGAATTGTAAAGCACTTTTAGGATCTCGAAAAGCACTATATAAATGCAATCCATTATTATTATCATTTAAACCAACTGTTAACTGCATATTTCTGTACATTTAAGTATTATTATTCATACTGTTACCGTTAAAATGTTCCTAATTTAATGTTTAAAAGGACTTGAAAAAGGAAAAATCCCATGTAAAATTAGGGCAAAAACCTGTATTGTCATTACTGAAAATAACCGTATTTTTATGAGAAAGTTATTTTCTGTTATTTTACGGTATTATTTTGGTGCCCCAGCTGCCGGAATATTATCGGGGTTTTTTAGGATTTTTTTACAGTGTATTTTATGAAAAATATTTAAGTTTTTAGTGTTTTTTATGTTTAAAAAAACAGTGCGCTCATGTAAAGAAACTGGGATTTAAAGGGTTAAAACCCCGAACATATAAATCTTGATATGAATATTTTAGGCAGAAGTAGTAGACTGACTCATTTAACCTCCTAGGACCTGGCGTTCACATATGTGGACATCGCATGTTGGGTTATTTAGACTAAAATACTCAATTTTGCTCTACATGGGCCTAATATCCACTTACGAGGACATTATACTGCTACTTGTTTTTGCAGCTCATGGTCAGTACCAAACTTCTGTTCTGTTTGTCCTTGAGATGCTCTCTGGTAACACCACAGTGAGTCAGACTTAATGTTATTGAAGTCAAACTGCACAGGAAGAGGAAGTTTTCATCTGCAGTACCGAGCAGCTGTATTTCAGGCTTAGACATTAAACTGCAGGACAACATGATGGTTACACCTGTCGGCTTCACAATGTGTGAGTTCTCTTTTTTTACATATTTCTGTGTACTTGAATAAAACTTCCACAAACAGTTTTAACAGCATTAACATTGGAAACTTATTTAATTACAGTGTTTCTGTCAATCTGGTCTTTGTCATGTTTGTCAGTATGTTCACAGTTTGCATTAAATAAAACTCACTGAAGGTCTGACAGATTAAAATGTCATAATTTAATAAATATTCAGCAGGAGGTCGTGTGCAGAAGTTAATTTGTAACAGAGTTTATATTTGCAGTAACAAACTCTTTGGCTGATAATTCCTTTAATTTTTCAGTGTTACTTGTATTTATTCTGCTGGCCACACATGTTGAAAACAGGGGTAAGATGAGCAAGTTTCTCTCTTAAATCGAACGATTTTGTCTACAAACTTTTGTTTACTACAGAAATTATTGATTGTTCCTTTACTCTATACAGTAACTACATTTGATCTCTTTCTGGTTAAGATGCTGTGTTTCGCATCGTCCCAAAAAGACTGCAGTTCTTTGAACTGGAGTCTGTCTTCTTTCACTGTGAGGGTCTTGATGGAGCTTCTCAGTTAAAAGGGACACCTTCATTTCAGCGTGTGATGAGAGCTCACCAACACTACTGTGTGCGATTCATCGAGCCTATGCAACAGACAGCGGTGAATACTGGTGTGAGACTGGAGCAGGAGAGAAAAGCATCAGTGTCAACATAACAATAACTCGTATGTTTAACACTTGAGTGACTGAAATATTTTATTATGAAACGATGACGTCATTTATGACCTGATGGATTTATAAATGTAATTCAGAAACATTTTCTAGCATGAAAATGTTCTATTTACATCTATAGCTGTAGTGTTCTGAACTATTATTATTATTATTATTATTATTATTATTATTATTATTATTATTATTCATTGCAAACAGCATTTAACTTAATAATTTTAATGAATCATAATGATTCCATTCAAATGTTGCCACAATACTGATGAATCAAGACACAGTATTTGTTCAATGGTACTTACTATTAATAAAAATTAACATTAAAATGAGTGACTATCAATGAGTCCAAAATTTCGTTACCATGGCAGCTCTTAACTGAAAATGTACCACTTATTATTTCAGTGTTTTTCTTGTTTGGTTTGAAATGTTACAGATTTCTGTATCAGATAAAAAGTCTTGTTTTTCAGCTGGTTCTGTCGTCATAGAGAGTCCTGTTGTCTCCGCCGAAGAAGAAAACAATGTGACTCTGCACTGCAGGAACAAGACAAAGACTTCTAACCTCACATCTGATTTCTATAAAGACGGCTTCCTCATCGGGAACAGCTACACAGGAGAGATGACCATCCACAAAGTGTCCAGGTCTGATGAAGGACTCTACAAGTGTAAGATGTTTGTAGATGTCCACATATGTGGACATCAGATTTTGTTTTGTCAAAATACAACATTTTGCTCTAAAATATCCAGTTACGAAGACAGTATTACTGCCACTGTTCTACCGAAATTTTAAATTTTTAAATTTTTTCTAAGAAACAAAAATCAGGTAAAAAGAAATAAATAATTAAATCAGGTAATTCTTTGTTTTTACATTCATCAGGTCCCAATCAACCCAAATAGCAAAAAGAAATTAAAAATGCATGCCATGAAAGAGTTCAGGTCTTAGTTTGAGGTTAAAGGTTTATCTCAGTACTTCATCAGATTCATGCTTTAAGAATGATGAGAAAATAAAACAAACAAAGGAACACAGACTTGATGGTCAAAAGTTTATTCTGACAAAAAAAAAAAGAAAAAAAAAGTGTAAAGTCACTTTTAAAATAACAAATTGTTAGATCCTCCAGGAGTATGAGGAAGTAACAACAATAAGTATGGAGCTAAAAAACACACCCGAGAAGGATTCTTAAAACAATGTCCATCCATCCTTCTTCTGCTTATCCTGAGACGCGGGGTAAACAATGATTTAAAAATGTTAGGATGCCTGGGTCGTTGACCCAGGGTTTTTGAGTTTATTATATTATTTATACTTTCTAGTTTTTGGTTTCTTTGAGTTCTGTCTTATGGTTTATGTCTCTGTCTTCTCTAGCTGCTCTGTCTCCCCTGTCACCTGCATCCCCTTGTCTAGTTCGCGTCTATGTGTATCCTAAGTTCCTATATCCCCGTGTTCAGTCAGTGTCTGTGTCTGCCCTGGTCCCACGTCTCTGTTCCCTCTGTTACAGTGCGTGCGAGTCTGTGTCTTTGTTCAGTCTGTGTTATGTGTTTCCTGTTTTACTTTGAAGGTTTCTGTCTTTTCTCAGTGTGTTCACTTTACGCTTCTTTGGTCTCGTCAGTTCTGATTTGTCCCAGCTGTGTTTCCCTCCTGTTACTCATTTCCTGATTGCTCCCTCTGTGTATTTAAGCCCTGTGTTTCTCTGTGTCCGTGTCGCGATCTACTGTTTTCCTAGCTGTGTGTTCTGTCATTCCTCCAGTTTAAGTTTGTTTTGAGTTTTTTAGTTATGTTATATTTTTGAGTTCACGTCTGTCTCCGGAGTCTGCACCTTGGGTCCTATTCCTGCCTGCACACAGCCACACCTAACAGAAGATCGCGACCAGAACATGGACCCAGCAGACTCTTTTTCCTTTGAGTTCAACGGCGAGATGGAGCGGCTGGTGCGCCTGCTCGACCGCATCGCCCAGTCCCCGGATTTAAGGACCATGGCAGTGGGGCTGAGCACGGTGGAGGCCATCATTCGGCATAATCCCCGGCTTAGCCAGTTCGCTAAGGACACTGAGTTGGGGAACACCATAACTGCCTGGAGAGAGCAGGTCAGGGCTGGTGAGCTTGCTCTCTCCCTCACTACATCTTCCCCACCGCTGCCGCAGGACAACGCACACTCTGCCTCATCGCCACTGCAGACTTCCTCCCCTTCCTCACGCCAGCTGGGACCTTGTTCGCCTGTCCGTTCGCCTGCCTTTTTTCTGGTGGCTGTGTGGTCGGAGGATGAGGAGGAGGTCTCCGTTTCTCCACCGGTTCCTGTTTCCTCGTCTAAAAGGAAGCGACGCCACCGTCGCTCCTCTCCTCGGTCATCCGTTCAGCCTCACGCCTCGTCAGCTGGAGGGCCCGAGGAGCCCGTTCAGCCTCACGCCTCGTCAGCTGGAGGGCCCGAGGAGCCCGTTCAGCCTCACGCCTCGTCAGCTGGAGGGCCCGAGGAGCCCGTTCAGCTTCCTGTCTCCGCTGGAGGGTCCAAGGAACCGCTTCAGCCGTCTCTTCCTGCTGGGGGATCCGAGGGGCCCGTTCGGCTTCCTGTCTCCGCTGGAGGGTCCGAGGAACCGCTTCAGCCACCTGTCTCCGCTGGAGGGTCCGAGGGGCCCGTTCAGCCACCTGTCTCCGCTGGAGGGTCCGAGGGGCCCGTTCAGCCACCTGTCTCCGCTGGAGGGTCCGAGGGGCCCGTTCAGCCACCTGCCTCCGCTGGAGGGTCCGAGGGGCCCGTTCAGCCTCTTGCCTCGTCAGCTGGGGGTCCGGGAGGACCCAGCCAGCACGTCCCAGTGTCTGCTGATGGTTCTGGCGAGGCTGTTCATCCACCACCGGCTCTGCAGCTCCGCCTGGTCCAGTCTCCGAGTGTTCAGCTTTGTCTGCTCCTGAGGTCTCCAATCTGTCTGTTCCTGCACGTCCCGCACGGCCTGCTCGTCCTGCACGTCCCGCACGTCCTGTCCGGCCTGCTCATCCCGCACGTACTGCACGTCCCGCACGGCCTGCACATCCTGTCTGGCCTGCTCATCCCGCACGGCCTGCACGTCCTGTCTGGCCTGCTCATCCCGCACGGCCTGCACGTCCTGTCTGGCCTGCTCATCCCGCACGGCCTGCTCATCCTGCACGTACTGCACGTCCCGCACGGCCTGCACATCCTGTCTGGCCTGCTCATCCTGCACGTCCTGTCCGGCCGATGACTGGACATCGTTGCCGTCATGGACGGCCCTCTGAACTACGCCGCCGTCATGGACGGCCCCCTGAACTACGCCGCCACCGGTGCCTCCCACCCGGCCGGCCTCCTGACCTGTTTTCTGGGCTCTTGGACCATCAGCCTTCGGGCCGCCCCCCTGACCTGTCCGGGTTTGGACTGTTGTGCCGTCAGCCTCCGGGTCGGCCCCCTGAACTTTTTTGAGACTATTGCCTGGGCCTCTGCGCCTTCGTGTGCTCTTTTGTTTGTTTGCTTTTGGACTTTGCCTGGGCCTTGGTGCTGTTGTTTTGGACTTTGTTCCTGTGTTTTGTTCTGTTGCTCCGTTGTTTGTTCGTTTTTTTTTTTTTTTTTGTTTTTTTTTTGTTTTTTTTGTTTCTGGCTCCTTGTTTGGTTTGTTTCGAGCCCTCCATCCTGTTTCCCCCGCCGCCCACCCTGGTTGGGTTGTTTTTGTTTTTGATGTTTTGGTTTGGGCTGTCTGGAAGCCAGCCCTTAAGGGGGGGGGGGGGTACTGTTAGGATGCCTGGGTCGTCGACCCAGGGTTTTTGAGTTTATTATATTATTTATACTTTCTAGTTTTTGGTTTCTTTGAGTTCTGTCTTATGGTTTATGTCTCTGTCTTCTCTAGCTGCTCTGTCTCCCCTGTCACCTGCATCCCCTTGTCTAGTTCGCGTCTATGTGTATCCTAAGTTCCTATATCCCCGTGTTCAGTCAGTGTCTGTGTCTGCCCTGGTCCCACGTCTCTGTTCCCTCTGTTACAGTGCGTGCGAGTCTGTGTCTTTGTTCAGTCTGTGTTATGTGTTTCCTGTTTTACTTTGAAGGTTTCTGTCTTTTCTCAGTGTGTTCACTTTACGCTTCTTTGGTCTCGTCAGTTCTGATTTGCCCCAGCTGTGTTTCCCTCCTGTTACTCATTTCCTGATTGCTCCCTCTGTGTATTTAAGCCCTGTGTTTCTCTGTGTCCGTGTCGCGATCTACTGTTTTCCTAGCTGTGTGTTCTGTCATTCCTCCAGTTTAAGTTTGTTTTGAGTTTTTTAGTTATGTTATATTTTTGAGTACCTAATTAAAGCCTTTTTGAGTTCACGTCTGTCTCCGGAGTCTGCACCTTGGGTCCTATTCCTGCCTGCACACAGCCACACCTAACAAAAAATCTAAGTAGATGGCCAAGTTGCTATAACTAAAGAAAAGAAATTAAAGGATGTTGGAAAGAAAATTAATATTTTGCAAACAAACTAAAGAGCATCTAAGATGAGTGTAAGATGATGAATGTAAGGATTCCCAATCATGCTTCAGTAAGAAATGTAAACGTGATGCACATGTAGTAACCTGCTACATAGAACATGTAGAAAAGAGAGATAATAGCAGGTGATTGATTTGAGTGACAATGATTTACCTGTTTGAGATTTTCCTGTTTTCTAATCCTCGAGCTGGTTTACCAACTAAAAGACAGAAGAGAGATAAAAACAAATATCACAGTGTTATTTAGAGGAAAGAATCATTTTTGTGAACTTCCAGATTTGCAGTATATTTATCACACTTCACTAAAGCACCAGTCACAGCTCCACTTTATTTAAATTTAACTGGCCTGATGTAAATAAACAAAAACTCCAGAGAAAAAATTTAATTTACATTTAACTTTTCCCAACAATAGTTTAAACTCTTGTTTATAATTTCTCAGTTTTATTACGGCTGAGTTGTAAAATGTTTTAGTTTCTCATGACTGTTTTCATTGATGCGTCAAGTTGTTATTTCATTATGTGTGCCATGTAAAAAGAGATGATCTGTGCCAGTGGGAGCATGTAAATGTTAAACAGAGGGAGTCCCAAGATGGAACCTTGGGGAACTCCACATGTGATACTTGTCTGCTCGGATGTGAAGTTACCTATTGATACAAAGTATTTCCTGTTTTCTAAGTATATTTTGAACCAGTTTAGTACAGTTCCTGAAAGACCTGCCCAGTTCTCCAGTCGTTTGAGTAATATGTTGTGGTCAACTGTATCAAATGCTGCACTGAGATCCAGTAAAACTTAGACTGACATTTTTCCACTGTCTGTGTTCAGACATATGTCATTAAACACTTTTGTCAGAGCGGTTTCAGTGCTGTGGTTCTGTCTAAAACCTGACTGGAAGGCATCGTAGCAGTTATTCTGTTTTAAGAAGTAACTGAGCTGTTGAGAAACTGCTTTTTCAATGATCTTACTTAAAAATGGGAGATTTGAGATCGGCCTGTAGTTTTTCATTTGTGTCTTGTCAAGATTGTCCTTTTTCAGTATAGGTTTGATTACAGCAGTTTTTAGTGGTTCTGGAAACACACCTGATATTAAGGAAAAGTTGACGATCTGTAACAGGTCTGACTCTAAAGTCTTTGAGACCTTTTTGAAAAAAACTTGTTGGCAGGACATCTAAACAGCAAGAGGAGGCGTTCAGTTGACCTAAGATGTCCTCCAGGTCTTTGCTGTTAATCGGGTGAAACTGTTTCATGGTGTTTAAACAGTTTTTCGGTGGACACAGTACATATCCTGGATCTGCTGTTGATGTACCAACTGCTTGTCTAATCTTTTGGATTTTGTCTGTGAAGAATTTGGCAAAGTCATTGCAGGCCATGGTCGAATGAAGTTCAGCTGCCACTGACACAGGAGGGTTTGTTAGCCTGTCAACTGTAGAAAATAAGACCCGAGCATTATGGCTGTTTTTAGTGATGATGTCAGAGAAGTAGGACCTTCTTGCACTCCTCAGTTGTAAATTATAATTGTGAAGTTTCTCTTTATAGATGTCATAATGAACCTGGAGGTTTGTTTTTCTCCATCTGCGCTCAGCTTTCCTACACTCTCTTTTTTCATTTTTCACTAGTGTGGAGTTTCTCCATGGAGACTTTTTCCTTCCAGAGATAACCTTCACCTTAATGGGGGCAATAGTATCCATTACATTTAGCATTTTTGCATTAAAGCTATTGACGAGCTCATTGACTGAACCTTTGGACAGGTCAGGTGTTAATGGGAAGACCTGGTTAAAGATCTCACTACTGTCTTCAGTTATACACCGTTTTGTGATCACTGCTGTTGATATATTTGTGTGGGCTGAGATTTTACTTTCAAAGAAAACACAGTAATGATCAGACAGGCCCACATCAGACAGTAATGTTTGAAATGCTCAGGCTCTTGGAGATCAGTAGGTCAAGAGTGTGTCCTCTATTATGTGTGGCCTCTGTTACATGCTGAGTCAGCCCAAAGTTGCCCAGAGTGTTACTCAGGTCTTTAGTCCCTTTGTCCTGAGGGTTGTCCACATGAATGTTAAAATCCCCAACAATAATTACACAGTCAAAATCAACACAGATCACAGACAGCAGTTCACTGAGGTCATTAAAAAAATCTGTGCAGTATTTGGGAGGCCTGTAAACATTAAGAAACACAACTTTGGATGGGGCCTTCAGCTGTAAAGCCACATATTCAAAAGACTGAAAACTTCCAGGAGACAGCTGCTTACATTGAAATGATTCATTAAATAAGACAGCAACCCCTCCTCCTCTCCTGCTCACCCTGGCCTCACTGATAAAACTGTAGTTAGGAGGGGTCGTCTCGATGAGAACAGCTCCACTGTTACTTTGGTCCAACAAAGTTTCAGTTAAAAACATAAAATCAAGGCTGTGCTCAGTGATTAAATCATTAATTAAAAATGTTTTCCCAGCTAAAGATCTAACGTTTAATAAAGCCAACTTAAGTGTTTTAGAGGCATTACTTGTCCCCTCGTGTTTGGGAGCAGTCTGTGGCACACAAGGTATGTTTACTATATTTAAAGATCTTTTAGAGTGCATCTCTGTGTTTTGACCAGGCCACATGTCTCCTTCTGTCACCTAAAAGTACAGAGATTTTAAAACCTTCTAGTAAACAGGGTCCCAATGTGACTTCGATTGCTCTGTTGAGGGTGGGGCTCGGTGGCGAACCTTTGGCTGCTTTGGTGGGGGGTTTATGGGGGACAAAGAGGGATTGGGCCGGGGGGTAGATCTGAGCCCAGCATTGACCCGCTCCATCATCTCTTCAGTGAATTTCAGGTGTGGGGAGGAGGGAGAAAGGGAGGGGGAGGAGGGTGATGGGGGTGATGGCCTGTCAGGGGTTTGGGGGACTGGGGAAGATCCTGGTCCTGGTCGTTGGTGTTGTTGAGAGAGTTGGAGGCAAATAGGGACCCCTCTTCTTGCCTCTTCTTGCCTCAGATGTCTCTCCTTTCTGAGGCTCTTCCCGGGTGGGAGCAGATGAAGCTCCTCCTCAAGGTTTCTGCTGGGCTTTGTCTGTTCTTGGAGTACTGTTTGTTCCTCTTTATGAGATAACTCCTCGTTTATCTCAGCCTTGGCACCAAGCACAGATGGGTGACGTATGGAATAAAACAAGTTGGAGGTGAACAGTTTCACCCCTGACTTGTTAAAATTAAATCCATTTGCTTTAAACAGATGCCTGCGTTCCCAAAAAATATTAAAGTTGTTGATAAAATGCACTGAGTGGTCAGCACATGCTGATATAAGCCATTTATTCAGTGTAAACAACCTGCTGAATCTCTCGTCTCCTCCTCTGACCAGCGGTACAGGCCCACTGATGAATACAGCTGCATTCAGAGAGTTTACAGTGTTTAATAATCCAATAAAGTCCCGTTTCAGAACAGAACACAAGTCACACAGCAAGAATATCTGTTCAGTCAAATTAAATTGAGAAATTGAAATTGTGAGCAACTTCCACGTGTCCTTTATCAGACTGTGGGGCAGTAACCTTTGTTTTTTAAATGGATCCAGTTTGAAGATTAACAAATCTAATGTGCACATCAGACAAAAACACTGAGAGTGCGCTCAGTGACAAAATAATGAACTGGAATTAAAATGTTTATTTTACTGATCTGTGTGCTAAATATCCAAGTTAATATTTTTCAGCATTTGTCTTTTTTTGAAACATTTTTGCATTTTGCTTTTATGTTTCTATGTTTAGAAGGAAATTCAGCAGTATTATAACAGAGAGATGAAGTCCCTGATTTATGGACTTTTGTTTTTTCAGCTGATTGTTTAAGTCTGAATACTTTTTCTCCAAAAGTGAGACATGAAGAATTGGACCAGATTGGACCACCAGATTGGACACATGCTCTTCTATAAGACATGATATAACAATACAATCACAAACTTCATCAAAGAAAAATAATCAGTTTAACTAGAAGATCATCAGGGGGTCCTTGTGTCCCTCTTTGGGGGGTGTTGAAATCTCCCAATTCTTTGAATCTTTGGGCTGAAGGAAGGACAATACTCGGTGTATAAATGCTCAATCAACAATCATTTATTTCCATACAATTCAACACTTATGAGCATCTGAACCATCATGATGGGGAGACCTGCCTGCAGAGGGTCACAGCAAGTCTCAAACTGGTGACGGGTTACTCAGCTTTTTATACCCTCTAGTGGCCCCCACCCAGTCGTAAAAGCCTAAACATTCACATTCTTTCTCTCACGGCGCCTAAGTTATGACCTCGGCTCCCTGTCTTTCTGCTCTTCACAAAAGGAATGTGGTCTGTTTCTTCCATTATCTGGACAAGGTCCTCTGCACACAACATTCTCTTCATGATTCAGCAGTATGAAATGTCAAGAAACAGTGTAATACATTCAACAGTGTTGAGTAATACAGGTCAAACCAATAGATCGAATGATTTTCACACTCTTTTAAGTCAGAAGTGTAATGCAAACTAAAACTACATACTAATCACACACTCTATGTTAAAGGGTATAATATGATCTACAGCAGTTAACATAATTCAACTATTTTGATTACATATATAAGGTAACATATAATAACAGAATAATATCACAGGGGTTACTCCCACTGGGTTTAAATCTGGCACTCTCCACCATTTGACCTTAGAACTGAAGAAGCTTCTTGGATGAGAGGTGAAACGTCTTCAAGCAACTTAAAGAAGTCCAGACGCTTTTCTTTCCAAGCCAAGGTTATTATTGTTAACGAAAACTAACGAAATAAAGAAAACTAGAAGTGAAAAAACATTTTCGTTAACGGAAATAAAAATAAAAACAATAAAAGGAAAACTAACTAAAACTGTAATGAGCGTTCACAAAACTAACTGAAATTAACTGAATTTATAGCAAAACTGTGTTTAGTTTTCGTTGATGTGTGCGTGTCCTACAATAGTCAAGGGTGAAAATGAAGTTTAGTTTCCAGATTTTTTTCTTGCTGTCTCAGTATGCCAGCAGGTGGCAGTACGTTAGTCGAGTCGTCTGTGTTGCTGCTCCGTCCACGCGCAGAATCATGTCAGGAAAAGTCGGGAGAAAGCGCCAGAGTCCAATTTGGGATTACTTTGAATATGACTGTGTTTTGGACAAAGCAAGTGTCTTGTAGTGGAAAGAGACAAATTATGAGGGACATTTCTAAAGGGAAAAAAATCTCACAAACCTTAAAGTGCACTTGAAAAGCTCACACAAGAAGGCTAACCTAGCTTACCTTGAGAAGGTAAGGGAGCACACTCAACCCTCATCCCCAGAAAACAGAAGCTAACCCCAGGCAAGGCAGCGTGATGCATCCAGAGACAACAGGACGGGGATATCTACACAACTGTGTGAGTCAATTGCCTTCAAAAAGTTTATCAATTCACTTAAACCAAAATTACAAACACCCGGTGCTGCAAGAGTTAATATTCCCATTGGGGCCAAGATATACATTTTATAGTTGCCTGGTATCAATGGTTGTTCATCTGCCCTAATTTATTTATTTATTTAAAGAACCCATAGGTGGGAATGTGAGTTGTCTGTCTCTGCGTGTTAGCCCTGCGACAGACAGGCAACCTGTCCAGGGTGCAGGGTATGGTAGCTGGAATAGCAACATACCCAAGGATAAGCAGAAGAGAATGACTGATATGATGAAACTGGGATTTTGTTACACTTAATTATTGCAAACAACTAAAACTATAACTGAAACTAATCAAAACTAAACGGAAACTGAGGATTTTCCAAAAATAAAAACTAAACTAAACTAGCAAACAATTGGTAAAAAACTAATTAAAACTGATATAAAATTGAAAATCTGAAGTCAAAACTAAATAAAAATAAAAACTAATGAAAATTGCAAAACTATTAAAACCCTGTTCTAAGCTCCTTAGACTAGAAAGTAATATTAAATAAATTCTAACAACAGCTTATCAAGCCTAAAAGTGCTGCTGTTGTTCAGCCGCTGGTTTCCTCTTTCTGGCACGAAGTGAGCGATAATTAAACAAGAGAGACGGACCCGTGACAGAAAAGCCGATCAGTTTCATGACTGAAGTAGCAGCAGGAGAGGGAGGGGCAGAGAGGCAGTCGCTCCATATATCGATTGTTAAGCTTAACATGGGAATGCTTTACAAACATTCAGTGATGAACTTACACACTTGCTTTACTTCTCTCTGGGATAACTTCCTCGGAGATGAAAGGCTGGTTTGGTAGCGAGGCTACAAATACACACAGCCGCATTATCACTGAGCATACTGCTCTGACATGCTACAGTTATGAGCCGAGTTACGCCATGTCGCAAGTTTTGTGAGGTGCTTTTTTGATATTTAATGGATCGGATTACATTTTTTATTTCCCTCCGATATCCGATGCAGTAATTTAGGTCAGTATCGGACCGATACGGATACGTAATATCGGATCGGTCCATCTCTAGTTAGTATCATGTTCCAGATTTTATGCCACACACACACATACACCTTCCAAAAAGTTCAGCTTTTGTGTCATAAGTCCACAGAGTTTTTACCAAAAGTCTTGGGGATCATCAAGATGTTTTCTGGCAAAACTGAGAGAATTTTTTATGTTATCTCTGGCACTGCCCTTGAGCCTGCTGCACCACCCCTCCACTGCAAGTTAGCTATAGACCAAAAGTACTGGCCATACATACATTCAGAAGTTTGCATTTTTCATGGTGGAACTCAGACCTCATACTGCAGATGAGGCCATTCTTTTCTGTCATGAATGCCAAGCTCCATTTAACCAAATTTAAAGTGCTACATATTCTTTATCATACTATTTAAAATTGATTTTATATTAATGGATTGGATTTATATAGCGCTTTTCAAGGCACTCAAAGCGCTTTACAATACCACTATTCATTCACTCTCACATTCATACACTGGTGGAGGCAGCTACAGTTGTAGCCAAAGCGAGGCTGCCATATCGCACCATCGGCCCCTCTGGCCAACACCAGTAGGCAAGTAGGGTAAAGTGTCTTGCCCAAGGACACAACGACCAGGACAGAGAGCCCAGGGATCGAACCGGCGACCTTCTGGTTACAGATGTGATTCCCAACCTCCTGAGCCACGGTTGCTATTCTAAATAGTAGTTTGCAATAATTTCTTAGATAATCTGGACTGACTGGCAAAAATCAGGATGGTTTTGGATGAAATCTGAAAATGGTTAGCTGTATTTTGTTCAGAAGCCTGACTTTTTTATTCTAAAATTGCAATACTTTTTACAAGATTACACGAGAGGAAGCTCCACTGCAGTGGTCCCCAATCCCCGGGCCATGGACCGGTACCGGGGAGCAAGTGTTAGATTTGTATTGTTGATTGTCATTTATGCTTCGAAATATCTAGTCATATATGCTTAGAGTATATGCTTAGAGTATATGCAAGGTACTCTTTGTGTGTATGTAGACACCATATGTTAATGAACCAATGCATATTCCTGTAACAACAATAAAAGGAGTGCTATGGAGAACCTGGCTGAGAGTCCGACGGAGGTCAAGTGGGCGGAACGACATCTGGCTCTGGTCCGGTCTCCCTCATGCATGAGTAACACAAAGAACTTTGCCTACTTGGTGTTCAATGCTTTTGCTGTGTAGTTAAACTGTCTCGTTCCAGCGGTGGGCCTGTGCTAGACAGACCCAACAGCAAGAGTTGTGGCTCGGGTGTGAAATTGATGTTTCTCAGGGTTTTTATTGTTTTTAAACATTACCTTTTTAAATCGTTTTTATCGTTAACTCACTTTTCCTGGGTATTTAACCGCGTGTTATGAATAAATCTTTTTTTTTGGTACCAGTACTGGTTTTATTTTGTTGTATTCATCTGCAACACCTTAAAGGCCGGTCCATGAAAATATTGTATTGACATAAACTGGTCCATGGCACAAAAAAGGTTGGGGACCGCTGCTCCATTGTGTTGGTCGTAAGTTTAAAATGACTTGTCATGGATGAACTGAAATACCATGATTAATAGTGGGACTTCCCTCTGTCATGTAATTTGTCAGAAATGACTTTTTTTGATATTGGACAGTGGAAGTGCCTTATTGTTGGGTCTACTTTACATTATAAAGCACCTTTAGTCGACTGTTATTGTGATTTGGTGCTGTATACATAGAATCGAATTCCACAGTTTATATATGTATTTATTTATTCATTTAATTGGGGAATTGGGGGTGAATTGTTAATTCAATTAAATAATCTTTAGTAGGACTGTTACCACACACACACACAGTCTTATATACTGTTTATACTTTTTTGTTTCTGTACTACAGGCAGCAATAACATTTGACACTCGTGATGAATGAAGCTGGCAGAGAAGAAGAGAAAACTCTTTGAAGCAATTAACCACTACAATGATCAGGTGCCAGGAGAAGAGAAGGTGGAAAACAGACTTGGTGCAGTGGGAGGGGCGTGTGGCACAGACAGTCTGATATGGCCATTGGAGGCAGCAGTATGTAGCAATTTCTCTCCAAAGTTAGTCTGCATTATTGAAGAAAACTTATAATATGCTTACAACGCTAATGTTTACAAATGCTACAAAGATCATTTTTTAAAATAATAAAAAAAAAAACAGCCTGATGATTTTCAATAACAATCCAGCTTTTTTTCATGTGAAGTTTTCACTCATGTAGCTTCAGCTTAAAAAAAAATGTGATCTTCATCCAGGTCATTGGAGTTGAACTACTTTTGTGTTGCACCTCAAAGAATAGAGCAAACTTTTTGAAGATTTTACCTTTTTAATACGTTTTTAATTAAATGGCAAAACTGATTTAAAATTATGTGAAAAATATAAAATATAACAACATTATGTTCTTTCATTCATCAAAAACAAAAATCATTCTAGTGAATTTGCATGACGTAATCTTTTTTGTAAAAAGCATCACATTAGTTGGTGCTCTTCTTTAGTGTTGCTGATGAGGATGATCTTCATGTTGTCTCCACTATTCCAGCTGGGCATGTCCTTCCACAAGTGAGTGTTGTCAGTATACAGGCTTCTGCCTTTATTGAATCGCTGTAACTGTAAATGTAACCAATAAAAATGTCACACATGTCCAAGTGAAAAGCAATAATAATGGAGACTGAGAGAAAAATCTAGTAAAAAAGACTCACAGTGAGTCCTTCTCCAGCTTTCAGTGTAAAGTTTTCTTGAAATTTGTATGTGAAGAGTTCTCTGTCTTTGATCAGTTTTAGCTCCCAACCTGTCATCAATTTATCCTGTAAAAGGGAATCAAGAGAATGAAAAAAGGAAAAAGAATGAGACAATAATAAAGTTCAGTCTGTGTGAAATCCAAAGTGTTTATAAATGAATGTTCTTGTATCTACAAGGACCTTGTGTCAGAAATATTTTCAGAAATATTTCTGAATACACAAAACATGTTGTTTGTGTTTAGATAGTACTCATTGTTCATCAGCATGCAAGCAGCAGTACCTCACTGGAAGTGTTTCTCAGACAGATATAGTTGTAATTTCCGTTTTCCTCTTCCAAAATGATGTCACCTTTCTGTGGTTTGTTCATCTGCTGCTGAGAGTAACACAACAAATACAGATTAATGTGTGTGACAGATCAGAGATATAAAATATGTGGGGCTTATTAGAAACAGTGTTTTGCTAAATGCTGTTGAAAGATTTAACACACATTGAAAAAATAGATTAAGAAACGGGAAAATTAAAAAGAAATAAGTGTGTAACAAATTAAGACAGTGACATGACATAATGCTGAGAAACACGTCTTAGCACTGAAGAAACTTCTCGGATGAGAGGTGAGACGTGTTCAAGAAACTTAAAGAAGTCCAGGTTTTTTTCTTTCCAAGCTCCTTAGACTTTATTATGTGTTGTTTGTCTTAATATGAATCAAAGAATTAGTTAAATATTTCTCCTCCTGCTGGTAATATTTTTTTTATCTTCCTCTTTCAACTTCTCGTCATCTTCCTGTGTTTTAATCAAACTAACAGACAAACAGATCAACACGAAGGTTCAGCCTAAACATAATAATCTGTAATGTTAAACATAACAGTCTGAACATGTTTTCAAAACTGTTCACACATTTTCTACATCTTTCACATCTCTCTTCCTTAAAGAGTTCAAACAGGGAATCTGCTTTTTAACTGTGTCACAGCACTGGATCTGCAACCCAGTGTTTTAGTTTCATTCTTTCATCATTGTGTCTCTGTCATGGTGTTTAGTTTTCACTTCCAATGTGGCATTATGTTCATTCTAGTCAGTTGTTTCCACTTTCCCTGATCACCTCCTGTATGTATTTAAGTCCTCTGTCTTCCTTTTGAAGATATTTTAGCTTACTTTAGGATTTAGAAATGTTTTAGATAAAATGTATTGTAGAGACACTGACATTGCTCTGAATGTAATAAAGGCCTAAACGTGTCATAAAGTTAGGAGTAGACTTTTAGGAGACCCTCCCCCACCTTGGGCTGTGAAAGTAAAACAAAGATAAGCTATAGCTTAGTGGAAATTCTGCAAGGGATACCTGGGTGGAAGTCTCAGTGTTTGTAATCTGTTAACTATGCTTTGTCGAGGAGTCTGGTGTAGCTTGGGTAAGGGGAGATGGACTTTTATGACTGGCAGGAAGTCACATACGCAGAGACACATATACACATGCACACACACAGGGACACGCACACGCACTTACATGCTCGCACATATATACACAAACACAGAGTTTCAGTTTTATGGCACATCATATAGGGTTTACAATTGGGGGTCGATTCTATAAAACTGTGTGAAAAAGACAAAGGGTTGAGATTTGCAGAGGGACTGCCGGGCCATGTACATCTCCTTTCTAGAAGATGCATAAGTAATTGTGGATGAATAAAAGTTTGTGAAATAACAACTGAGTTCTGGTGTCGTCTCTGGAGGCCTGAGGAATCCCAGAACTGGGGTGAAACTGTTTTAAGGTGACACTTTGTTCAGTGTTAGGTTGACTGTTGTCCCTCCACATCTCACAATAGTTATCAGAGTTTAGTCTCACTTACCTTAGTTTATTCCAGGTTTAGGTGAATTTTTGTGAATATGTGTAAATATGACTGTGGATTTATTTATTATTACAGTATGCTAGCTGGAAAGACTTTGGGGAAAAAAAGCTTCTTATTTACATGAGAACTCTCAAGTCTCCTTCATGAGAAACAGCAGAGATGTAACAACATGCTTTACTAACAACAGACACCATTTTCATCATGGATTCAGCTTCATACTCAGCTTTCTTCATCCAACTTGTGTGTGTAAACATGTTTTGAAATTTGACTTAAGTTACGTATGAAAATTGCTGTTCAGTTTCCTACAGTGTGAGTGTTTGAGGTTAGGAACGGTCACACTGTGATATTTTTAATCCCTGCAACAAGAAACATTAATACAGATGTATATATTTAACAAAGCACGCAACTGATTACTAAACACAGTGATACATTTTTTTTGATCATAATAATAATAATAGCAGAGCATTTTGTTCCATGAAGAGTAATCAGTTGCTGAGTCCCTTATGGACTGGCCTCTGCCTCCTCAGCTTTTCAGAAAATGATGGCTGAAATCCTTAAAGACCTCCCAGGTGTCCAGAACTAAATGGGTGACCTTATTGTCTACAGTGCTTCTGAACATGAACATAAACTTAGTGCTGTTCTGCAGAAGCTCAGGGATGCTGGATTTGTGCTTAAAGAAAATAAATTTCATTTTATGAAGACATCCTTATGCTTCTTAGATCATGTTGTCACTGCTGAAGGCATTCTAGCTCATGATCTTCCTATGTTGATGCTGCTTTGAGATCTGGTACTTCACGTTTTTGCCAAACTTTGTGACTTTTGTAGCCCCTATGTGTGGCTGTGCCAGTGACAAGAACACTTTCACATGGACTTCAGATGCACAAGTGAGCTTTGAAGAGTTAAAAAAGTGGTTTCCACTCTCTCTAATTGCCTCCTGTGTGTATTTAGTCTGCGTGTTGTCATTCAGTCTTTTTCAGGATGTCTGTTCTTCTCACCCAGTCATGTACCTCTTGTCATATTTCTCATAGTTTCACAGTCTCGTCACAGCTTGTCAGTTTTTCCCAGTATATTTTTATTTTAGTTCCGACTGATGTTGATCTTGCCTTGTATTTATATTTCTTTTGTATCTGCCCAATAAAGGCTCGCCTTTTGTTCAAGCTCAAATTCTGTTCTCCCGTGTCTGCATTTGGGTCCTCCATTCACGCTCCATATGGTCTGCCGTGACAGTGACATTCCTACCACTAATGACTTTGCAAAAAGCGCATAAAAGCACACTCCAAAACAAAAACATTATACTCCAGAAACACTTTTGCAGATCTGATCAGCTGTTCATCACATTGGAATAAACTTCATAACACTGACAAAACAAACCATCACAGGTCCGTCATTAACTGCAGAAACCGGACGTGACGTCATTTTAAAGCTAGCAGTTTTTCAGCCCCTGTGGGGCCTTTGAAAATCTAGTGGTGCAATTGAAAGTCATGTTTGACTTTGTGCCTTTGTGTATAAACTTTTTTTTTCCTGGAACAGTTTATAAAAATTACTCTAAAAAATTAGATAATGGCGGCACTCGAAATAGCCTCTCCTCCACATTCTCCTCATGTCCTCAAGCGTTTTACAAACCCTGAAAAGTATGACTAACAAGTTAACTTTCCCATTTTAGTGACACCAACAACAAAGAACCCCTTACTGCTCAAGAGACAGAGAGTGAAAGTACAGTATAGATACGTTTTTTTTTGTTTTGTATTGTTTTTTAAAACATAAAACTCATTCTTTGAGCCAGGGGCAGCGCAACAGTGACTCTCTTAGACTGCTTTTAAGTGTTAATATTTTTGTTTTCCTCTGAGATATCTGTTCTGTCACTAGTTAGCTAACAAAAACTAATGCAAGTTTATTAGCAGCAACCAACCACCTAACCAACCCAGCGATGTCACATTGTGTACTTGCAAAAGATATAAACATGCTCTAAAAACGTTAAACTCTTATTTTTTTTTAAATCCAGCATTAAATTTATGTAAAATACAGTTGTTAGAGTAGGGTGTAAATGGTATAATGGTGTAAATTTGCCTAGATACATAATTGAGTTAGATTTCATTTATAGTCCACCAAATCACAGCAAAAATCCCCTTGTGGTATTTTATAATTAAGGTAAAGACCCTACAATAACAGAGATAAAACAAGCAACAACAACGTTTGCTTAGAGAGTTTTTGATATTCATCGGTTCTCAAATGTATTTTTATATCAGAGTTATTTTTGTTTTGTTTTTTGTTTGTTTTAGGCTAGAATAATGCAGTGTCAGGGTTTTGCATGTGAGAAAAATGGCTCTGTTTTAGCCTGGCTAAATTATGCTGAACGCAAAATCTGAGCAGGAGCAGGTTATTCCCTGACTTTTGGTTTAAAATCAGTTTGGAGCATCTTATTTTCACTGATTTGTATTTATAGCATGTTTACTGCTGCATAAAACTGCAGTCATTTGAACACAGGAAACACATTAAGCATACATGTTCAATCAAATTAATTTCACTAAGAAATCAATACGAGGTAAAAAGAGTCATACTTGTTCAAACTTGTCTAATCTCAACCCCAACGGGTCACAGCACAGGCCTGCCCCTCCCAATGTGATTTGGCGCTAATAAAATATAATAAAATAATAATAAATAAATAAATAAATAAAATATAATTCAGCCTGTAAGACAATAAGCTTTAATATTTAACCCTTTGAAGCCGGTCGGAGCGAGCACGCTCTTTTTTGCGTAACTATTTTTAAATCCCGGTAGCACTGCAACCACGTAAGCTAGCGCAATAATTTTTTTTGCATATGAAACCGGAGGAGTTGTACTTACATCTTATACTATCAGCTTGTACTCGGTCACAGTTTCCTTCCACATATAGCTTTGCAAAAACTGCATAAAAAGCACTTGCAGCAACAAAAACATAATATTCCAGAAACACGCTTTGCCGATCCGATCAGCTGTTTGTAACACGTCCTACATTGAAACAGACATCAGCGCGAACGATCGCATGTCCACCATTTCCTGCCCGAAACCGGAAGTGACGTCATTTTCGCGGAAAATGTAGTTTTTTACTTGTAGGCCTTAAGAGCCTATACTGGTGTTTTTATAAGTCATGTTTGACTTTATGCTTTTCTGAATAGTTGCTGGGATGCTTAGAACTTGAATTGCACTGCTGGAAATAATTTATTTTGATGCACCTGCTGTTTTCTCTGCAAATTTGCATCATAGGATTGTTTTTCGTTTTTCCTGCAGTATATAAAAATTGGTGTATCTCAAAAATAAAACTATGAAGACACTCAAAATAAATTTCCTGTTGTTGTAAACTATTTTTTGCAACTTTTTTGTATTTACAGTTTTGAGGGATAAGCCTAAATTTCTCTAACTAGAAATATATGTTAAAAAAGCAAAAACGATTTTCAATTTTTTTGTAGTTTATTGCACTTTTTTGCAATTTATGTAATTACTATGCACTTAATGCATACATATTATTAAAGTATGGGCTATAACAGTTGTATTGATGTATAGCAACTTGAAATGCTCCCAAAAATGGCACTACAGCATGTAAAAATATAAAGTAAGCTCTGGCGGACTTGGTTCTATGGTAGGTCTTAAAGGGTTAATAGTTTAAATGACAAGTGCCAAAATAATGTAACCAGCGGCCAGGTCTCTCTTGGAAATGAGATTTAAATCTCAATGAGACTTTTCACTTGGATAAATAAAGGATAGTAATAATAATAAAAATTTTAGGCAGAAACTTTCTTACTATACCTGATTGGGGAGGAGGGCTCCGACTTGCCCATCGTTACTTGCTCTTCCCTTTGTTTTGCCAGTGGTGTGCAGATGTTGAGAGGGGAAACCTAAGAGAAAACACACCTGTTGGCAATTGGTTTTTAACAGTTTTGTTTGTTTTTGTTTTTTGTGGTTAACTGTCTTTCTTTAAGATGCCTTCACTGCACACCTGGAGTCACATAGGACTGATCTAGCCATTTGATTGAATTAAATAACATTTGGTCATTTTAAACTCCATTTTCTCTTTAGTCTCCCATCTTTGTCTGAGCTTTGGTCATATAATTATAACATAGACTAAATTATTTCCATTATTTTAATAATAGGCTCCTTAATATCAATATCAATTGGTGTACTGTACAATACATTATATTATAATTGCATCACGGAGATGAAGTAGGTACATGTTAATTATGGATTTGACATCAACTATAAAAATATTACCATAATATTATTATGTTATAGTATATAACGTTTTAAAAAATATAATTTGCACCTTCTCTTTCATTGTATAGAATAGTTTGATTTACTTTACATTAAACTCAAAAAGCTATTTAGAGATGCTGCTTTAGCTCACTTGTATGAGCAAGCGACCACTTGCACTATGGCTAAAAGCTTGCTGCCTGTTTCCTCTTCCTCCACTTTCCTGTCACTCTTCACTGTACCTATCCAATAAAAGCCAGAAAAATGACAAAAAAAGGAATTCAGAGGGTTTATAATAGTGAAATGAACCTCCTGATCCCCGTGCTGTTCTTTCTTCATAGTCTCCTGTCTGTTGGCTTCTTCTCTCATTATATCTTACTGGAGCTTTGTCCCCATTTTCCATATCCTCCTCCTTGCTGGTCTTTTCCAACTAGAAGACAGAAGTAAGATGAAGATTAAGATCATAAAAATATAAAAGGGAACTGAATGACTGGTTGGGGGTGTGGCTACAAATTAATAATAACTAATAAATAAATACAGATTGTTTTATGAACATAGAATGTGAAAAAAGGGGTGAGTGAAGAAGTAAGAATTGATTTGGGTGACATAGATTATTCTCTTTTAGCTTTTCCTCAGTTTTCTTCATCTCCTCGAGCTGCGTTAACAAGTCGAAGAAAGAAGAGAGAGAAAAAGAAAGATTTTACATTTTCATTAATGATTCAATTCTAAAAGCCCCATGGTTTAATATTTTGTGAGTGGTTTATGCCATTTTTCAGGTCTGCTTATAGAAGGAAAATGATTAAATCACCCCAGACCAATCATATCAGCTGCTGTGCTACCAGCCAATTCACTTTAAACAAAGTCACAGAGAGGTAAACACTGAGTGTGTGTAGGTGTAGCAAATGTATTAAATGCTTATGAATCACACCAAAACACCCTTTTTAAAAATTAAATATTTTATCTTGTGTTTTAATCTCCTGCCTATGTGTTTTGAGTCTGTGTGTGTTCGTGCGGTTGTGTACTAGGTGATCACGCAGGCACTGCATGTGTGCCCGGTCACAGCTCCTTCCAGCATGGCCGGAGGAGAGCCAGCCTAGCAGACGCACAACACAGTGGTTGACAGTAAAGAGCCAAGAGATCCAGTGCTGGTTTCTGGCTTTTACTTAAACACCAGAACACAACACATTGACAGGTGTAACACACACAAACTGGTTACACAGGTCTGTGATCAGTGTCAGTAAGACAGTGATTACATGTGCGTTAAATCCAGTTTCTAAACTTGAAACCCCCCAAAAATACATGAATTAATTAATTTAAAAAAATTGTGGCCCCACATAATCGGAAAACTGATTATCACTTATTATTGTTGTCAATGTTTATAGAATAATAATGAATTTAAACATAACATAAACATTGTACATCTTTTACAAGAACACTCTTGACTGTCTTGATGCATGCTCAATCATCCAGGTAAGTAAACCCCAAAAAGTTGATTCTGTTCATCTGGACGTATTGTTTTCAGTGGGAGAAACGTTTTGTCACACATCCAAGTGACTTCTTCAGTCTCAGCTGACTGCAGGTTTCCCCAACCTTATAAACAGTACATTTGCATAATGACTGAAACCAGCCCACATGTCAAAGTTTCTGGCTTTGATGCTCAACCCGTTGATAGGAAGCTTTGAACATCACATCCAGAACAACTTAGATTTTGTTGAGAAGGTGAGCGACGTCATTATGGAGGCAGATGAAACAATGGTCTCGTACAATGTTACATCTGTTTTCACTAGCGTTCCAGTCAATGAGGCGTTGGAGGTATTTTGTAAGAGATTACAGGATGACCCCAACCTCAGGACGACTCTCAGCACAGAGTGGTCCAATCCGCCCTCTGCTTCTCCTTCTGGAGATTCTGCCTTGACCCGCTGTTTTTCACTTTTATGTCTGTAGCCCGTGATCCCATCTGCGTAACTATTTTTAAAGCAATGGCTGCAGAATTGCAACCAGATAGGCAAGAGCAACAGTATTTTTGCATATGAAAACAGAGGAGTTTTCCCAACTTATCATGCATTCAACTTGTCCCAGGTCAACTAATGGCTTTGCAAAAATCCTGTTAAAAGCACACGCAAAAGCAAAAATATTATAGTCCATAAACACGCCTTAACGATCTTATCAGCTGTTTCTACTGTATCATAGCACCTCCTGCTTTGGAATAACGTTTTTTATCAGACTTGTCCAGACATGTCCACCATTACCTGCAAAAAGGGAATTGACATCTCAAAAATAAAATTATGACAATACTCAAATTTCCTGTGGTTGGAAACTATTTTATGCAACTATTTTGCATTTACTGATTTGACAGATCTATCTCTGAAATTTAAAGTTCAGTAGTCAAGCACTATATTTAAATAAAAGTAATGTTATTACAAATCCCGCTCCCCTCTGCCCCCCATGACTGCATATTTACAGCAGTGTAATTTCATGGCTGATATGATGATTGTACATTTCTCTGCTGCTATTATGTCTGTTCAATATATGTAAGATCCTGCACAGCTTTTTCTCACTAATAACAATATTTCATAATCCTAACAATATTTCTTTTTTATATTCTCACATATATATTCTTGTATTTTATACCTTTAGATTATGTTTTATTATTTTATTTATTTATATTGTACAGTCTGGTGACAGTAAATGCACCAGAATTTGATTATGATGTGCACTAGCTGTTCTGAATTACAATAAAGTGGTAATTCTATTCTATTTTGTTCTATTCTATATTCATAAAGATATCAAATAAAAGCTATTTTATGTAAATATCAGGGAGGTGATGTAACATGGTTTTAACAATGTTATGTGTTGTGTTTTTGTGATTAATGATACAGAAACTGCAACAATGGAAGGCAAAACACATCTGTGTGATTCCACAATGTAATCACACACTTTCATTCATAAAAAGTTAATAAATTAGGTTCTATGTAGAATTAAAAGCCGGATATGACATAAATTCCAAAAGGAAGATCCCAAGAAAACAACTGTGTTGTGGATAGGCGTAGCTTTGGGTCACGTGGTGTCGGTAATAGTAATAGTGATTGCTATATCACCTGTTCACGTTTATTGTACAACACTGCATGAGACAACTTCCTTCTTTCCATATGAACTCCTGCATGGCAGAAAGATGCATACTAAACTGGACATGCTCCGTTTGCCTTCTACTGTGTCTCCACTGGATGACTTTGCACCTCATTCAGTTAAGAAATATAAGCTGAAGAGGCAACGTTACACTGATGCTAAGCGTAATGTACAGAAGCATTAAAGGAGAGTAAGGATCATGAAAACACATCATGCTGTTAAAGGACACCTCAGATTTCCTCCGCCTGTAACAGTAACAAAAACCAAAGGCTTCTTGCTGAGTGATGGAAAGATCTAGAATGACACTCGTCTTGTATGCTGTTCCTCAGTGACTGTCCCCAAGACTGCCATGTGTCATGTAGCCTGCCTCGCTGTCACAAAGACCATATTGTGCCATAATATTGGTGGTTGTTGTACTTTAGTTTAACAGAATGGATTTACTGCCAACAGTGCACTAAAAACTACATTAAAAACATAAATGGGAATAATAATGTATTTTTCATTTTGCATAGCAGTGCAAATAATTATAGGCTTATTCAGCCTTACTGTTTGTATTCAGAAGACCCTATGAAAAAGACATCGAGGGAACAGTTTACCCTGCCCGGGATAGGGTTACCGGGGCCTCGCCCTGGAGCCAGGCCCGGGGAGGGTGCCCGAGGGCGAGTGTCTGGTGGCCGGGCCTTAGTCCATGGGGCCCGGCCGGGCACAGCCCGAAGAGGAGACATGGGCCCATCCTCCCGCAGGAGGCGCCATAGGGGTCGGGTGCATTGTGTGTCGGGTGGCGGCCAGGAGCGGAGGCCCTGGCGGACTGACCCCCGGCTGCCAAGACTGGCAATAGGGACATGGAATGTCACCTCTCTGGTGGGGAAGGAGCCTGAGTTAGTGCGTGAGGTTGAGAGGTACTGGCTAGATATAGTCGGGCTCACCTCTACGCATGGCTTGGGCTCTGGAACCAGTCTCCTGGAGAGGGGCTGGACTCTGTCTCAGTCTGGAGTTGCCCCTGGTGAGAGGCGGCGGGCTGGGGTGGGTATTCTAATATCCCCTCGGCTTGCTGCCGGTTCGTTGGGGTTTTTCCCGGTGGACGAGAGGGTTTGTTCCCTGCGCCTTAGGGTCGGGGAACGGGTCCTGACTGTCATCTGTGCTTATGCGCCGAGTGGCAGTTCAGAGTACCCAGCCTTCTTAGAGTCCCTGGGGGGGGGGGGGGGGGGGGTGCTGGAAGGTGCTCCACCTGGAGACTCTGTTGTCCTGCTGGGAGACTTCAATGCTCACGTGGGTAACGACAGCGAGACCTGGAGGGGCGTGATTGGGAGGAACGGCCTCCCTGATCTGAACCCGAGCGGTGCTTTGTTATTGGACTTCTGTGCTAATCACAGTTTGGCCATAACGAACACCCTGTTCGAACATAAGAGTGTCCATAAGTGCACGTGGCACCAGGATGCTCTAGGCCGTAGGTCGATGATCGATTTTGTAATCGTATCACCAGACCTGCGACCATATGTTCTGGACACTCGGGTAAAGAGAGGGGCTGAGCTGTCAACTGATCACCACCTGGTGGTGAGTTGGATCAGGTGGCGGGGGAGGACACTGGACAGACCTGGTGCACCTAAACGCGTAGTGAGGGTGTGCTGGGAACGTCTAGCAGAGGCCCCAGTCCGCGAGATCTTCAACGCACACCTCCGGCAGAGCTTCGACAGCATTCCGAGGGAGACTGGGGACATCGAGTCCGAATGGACCATGTTCAGCGTCTCCATTGCCGAAGCTGCTGCATTGAGCTGCGGCCGCAGGGTGGTTGGTGCCTGCCGTGGTGGTAATCCCCGAACCAAATGGTGGACACCAGAGGTGAAGGGAGCCACCAGGCTGAAGAAGGAGTCCTATCAGGCTTGGTTAGCCTGTGGGACTCCGGAGGCAGCCGACAGGTATCGACAGGCCAAGCGGAATGCGGCTCGGGCAGTGGCTGAAGCAAAAACTCGGGTGTGGGAGGAGTTCAGAGAGGCCATGGAAAAAGACTTTCGGACTGCCTCGAAGAGATTCTGGCAAACCGTCAGGCGTCTCAGGAGGGGAAAGCGGTGCTCTACCTGCACTGTGTATAGTGCTGGCGGAGCGCTGTTGACGTCGACTGAGAAAATTGTCAGGCGGTGGAAGGAATACTTCGAGGACCTCCTTAATCCCACTGACACGTCTTCCGAGGAGGAAGCAGAGTCTGGGGATGAGGGGAATGACCCGCCAATTTCCGGGGGCGAGGTCACTGAGGCAGTTAAACAACTCCTTGGTGGCAGAGCCCCTGGTGTTGATGAGGTCCACCCCGAGTTCCTGAAGGCTCTGGACGTTGTAGGGCTGTCCTGGTTGACACGCCTTTGCAATGTTGCGTGGAGATCAGGGGCAGTACCTGTGGACTGGCAGACCGGGGTGGTGGTCCCCATCTTTAAGAAGGGGGACCGGAGGGTGTGTTCCAACTACAGGGGGATCACACTCCTCAGCCTCCCTGGGAAAGTCTATGCCAGGGTACTGGAAAGGAGAGTTCGTCCGCTAGTCGAACCTCGGATACAGGAGGAACAATGCGGTTTTCGTCCTGGTCGCGGAACACTGGACCAGCTCGTTATCCTCTCGAGGATACTTGAGGGTGCATGGGAGTTTGCCCAACCAGTCTACATGTGTTTTGTGGACTTGGAGAAGGCATTCGACCGTGTCCCTCGGGGTGTCCTGTGGGAGGTGCTGCGGGAGTATGGGGTGTCTGGCCCATTGCTACGGGCCATTCGATCCCTATACAACCGTTGCAAGAGCTTGGTTCGCATTGCCGGCAATAAGTCGGACTCGTTCCCGGTGGGTGATGGGCTCCGCCAGGGCTGCCCTTTGTCTCCGGTTCTGTTCATAATTTTTATGGACAGGATTTCTAGGCGCAGCCAAGGGGCGGAGGGCTTTCGCTTTGGTGGCCTCAGAATCTCATCTCTGATTTTTGCGGATGATGTGGTTCTGTTGGCTTCATCGGGTGAGGGCCTCCAGCTCGCACTGGAGCGGTTCGCAGCCGAGTGTGAAGCAGCGGGAATGAGGATCAGCACCTCCAAATCTGAGGCCATGGTTCTCAGCCGGAAAAGGGTGGAGTGCCCACTCCGGGTCGGGGATGAGTTCCTGCCCCAAGTGGAGGAGTTCAAGTATCTCGGGGTCTTGTTCGCGAGTGATGGGAGAAGGGAGCCGGAGATCGACAGATGGATTGGGGCTGCAGCTGCAGTAATGCGGACGCTGCACCGGTCCGTCGTGGTGAAGAGGGAGCTGAGTGTAAAAGCGAAGCTCTCAATTTACCGGTCGATCTACGTCCCTACCCTCACCTATGGCCACGAGCTGTGGGTAGTGACCGAAAGAACGAGATCGCGGATACAAGCGGCAGAAATGAGCTTCCTCCGAAGGGTGGCTGGCCTCTCCCTTAGAGATAGGGTGAGAAGTTCGGCCATCCGGGAGGGGCTCAGAGTAGAGCCGCTGCTGCTCCACATCGAAAGGAGTCAGCTGAGGTGGTTCGGGCATCTGACAAGGATGCCCCCTGGGCGCCTCCTGGGTGAGGTGTTCGAGGCATGTCCCACCGGGAGGAGGCCCCGGGGCAGACCCAGGACACGCTGGAGAGATTATATCTCTCGGCTGGCCTGGGAACGCCTTGGTATTCCCCCGGATAAGCTGGAGGAGGTGGCTGGGGAGAGGGAGGTCTGGGCCTCTTTGCTTAGGCTGCTGCCCCCGCGACCCGGCCTCGGATAAAGCGGATGAAAATGGATGGATGGATGGATGTTTGTATTATTCTGATCTTATGACTGTTGTTCATGATTTAAGTTACACGTGTATTGTTGGTTTGTTAAATGTTGAGTTTGCTACACTCTATTTTCTGATCATTTGTTTGCGATGAAGGCTCTTTCATAAAGAGGGAAGAGATTTTGTGTCCTGTAATGTTATACACCAAACTGCACCACTAGAGGGTGGTGTCATAAAAAAGTAGAAGACTAATGTCGTCCAGGAACATAGTTACAGATAGAGAACATAGTTAAGATAGAGAATTGATAAACACACATTGATAAACACACATTATGTGTTGGTTTCTTAAAGGGAAAGGCAGTATCATTAGAAGACATAGCATACATTTTCACTGCTATGCAGACGACACCCAGCTCTATCTGTCCATGAAGCCAGATAACACACACCAATTAGTTAAACTGCAGGAATGTCTTAAAGACATAAAGACCTGGATGGCTGCTAACTTTCTGTTTCTTGATTCAGATAAAACTGAGGTTATTGTACTCGGCCCTGAAAATGTTAGAAATCTAACCAGATTCTTACTCTGGATGGCATTACCTTGGCCTCCAGTAACGCTGTGAGGAACCTTGGAGTCATTTTTGACCAGGATATGTCCTTCTGTCACGGATCCGGTTCCGGGGACTCGGGGTCCGTGAGCAGTGTGGACTACTATTGTCATTATTATCATTATTATTATTATTATTATTATTATTGTTATTATGGTTGTTTCTGCTGTCCTGTGTTCCGTGTTTGTGTACTGTCAGGTGTTTATGGGTGTGTGTGTGAGGGTGCGGTCGTGGCAGGCACTTTCAGGCCTGATGGGTGTGGCCCTGCCAGCTGACTGGTCACACCCAGGAATCCACACACACCTGGCACCGATCAAGCCTCGTCAGGGGAACTTCAAAACAGTGTGGCTGAGAGCTCCTCGACGCTGGATCGTTGAGTGAATTCCCGTCAGTCTTAGATTAATGTGCAAGGTTAGTGCAAGTCTGCCGTTAGGTTTTGTACTCACGGCTGCCTTTTGTATGCGTGTTTCCTCAGGAGGAATTGTGGCGACCAGGAGGCAGCACACGGATAGTACACAGGGAATGGAGACAGAGCACGGGATAAGGAAGAAGACACGGAACAGGAGTCGGGATCGCACTGGGGATTTATTGTTGTCTGGGTTTACACCACTGTAAATAAACGAACTGCCTTCATCAAGTCCTGCATTTTGGGTCCTCATTCCTCAAATCCCCATGGTCTGCCACACAGACCGTGACACCTTCAATGCATGTATTAAACAAATATGTAAGACTGCTTTCTTCTATTTGCGCAACATCTCTAAATTTAGAAATATCCTGTCTCAGAGTGACGCTGAAAAACTGGTTCATGCATTTATTACTTCCAGGCTGGACTACTGCAATTCATTATTATCAGGATGTCCAAAAAACTCGCTGAAAAGCCTTCAGCTGATCCAAAATGCTGCAGCAAGAGTCCTGACAGGGACTAGAAAGAGAGAGCATATTTCTCTTGTTTTGGCTTCCTGTTAAATCCAGAATTGAATTCAAAATCCTGCTCCTCACATACAAGGTCTTAAATAATCAGGCCCCATCTTATCTTAATGACCTTGTAGTACCATATCACCCTATTAGAGCACTTCGCTCTAGTCTTGGCTGCCGGAGGATTCCCATGATGCATTGAGTTTTTCCTTTTCAGTCACCTTTCTCACTCACTATATGTTAATAGACCTCTCTGCATTAAATCATATCTGTTATTAACCTCTGTCTCTCTTCCACAGCATGTCTTTATCCTGTCTTCCTTCTCTCACCCCAACCAATCACAGCAGATGGCCCCGCCCCTCCCTGAGCCTGGATCTGCTGGAGGTTTCTTCCTGTTAAAAGGGAGTTTTTCCTTCCCACTGTCGCCAAAGTGCTTGCTCATTTTTGTTTGCTCATAGGGGCATATGATTGTTGGGTTTTTCTCTGTACGTACTATTGCAGGGTCTACCTTACAAAAAAATTGAATGTCCACAATTACCTGCAAAAAGTAGGTCAGTCTTCGTACTGGCCAAACCGCTCCACAGAGCGATGTCCTCTGCTCGTTACCTGAGCTTTACGAGAAGAGTCACGTATGAATGCTGTTTGTTAGTTGATCATCCTCCGGGAGGTGGTGAAAAAACTGACCCCTCCCACAGGTATCAGCACCCCCATGTGTATCTGGCTGCTGGTCTTCCTCACTGACAGAAGTCACTCAGTGAGAGTAGGAAACAGGATCTTAAGCTCCACCTGTCTCTCCATTGGCTCCCATCACAGCTGTTTACTGAGCCAACTCCAGTTCATGCTGCTGACACATGACTGCAGCGCTGCATCTTCATCTAATCGCATGATTAGGAACGCAGATGACACAACGGTTATGGGTTTCATTATGGACAACACAGATCTGTCCTATAGATGATGTGAAACAACCGGTGCGGTGTCAACAATCTAATCCTGAATGTCAAGAAGATCAAAGAGTTGATCATCAACCTCAGGACAAAACAGTCCAGTCATTTTCCACTAATGATTGACAACAGTGACAACAGTGGAGGTAGTCAGCAGTGTCAACTTTCTAGGGCTACAGATAACTAAGAAGTTAGACTGGTCACCAAACACATGAGCACTGGTTAAACAGTCTCAGCCGTGTCTGCAGTTCCTGTGTCAGATTAGAAGAGCACACTTTTCTCCTCCATCATCTTCACTTTCTACTGAGGCAGCATCAAAAGTGTGCTGAGAAGCTGTGTCTCCATCTGGTTTGACAGCTTCAAGGCCTCACAGACAATCATCGGGACTTCTCCTCCATCCACCCAGGATGTCGAGCACAAATGCTGTTTCAGCAGAGTCACATTACATCATCACAGACTCCGCCCACCCCCACCATGCACTGTTCTACCTTCTGCCCTCTGGAAAGAGGTTTAGCAGCATCAGGACCAGGACAGCCAGATGTCACAATAGTTTCATTCTCCAACCACCAGCACACCAACCACCCACCCTGACTGCCTCCCCTTAATAAAATATTTCATAATCCTAATATTATATTTCATTCCCTATATTCTTACACATTTATTATAGACTCTTTTTTATATTTTAAACATTTAGACTTCTTTTTATTGATTTATTTATATTCTACAATCTGATGATGAGCAAATGCACCAGAAATTCATTCTGATGTGCACCAACTATTCTGAATGACGATAAATTTAGTATTTTTGAAATTTTGATGAATGAAAATAGGTTTTGCTTACTTCACTTAACTGAGTCTTCATAGAATAAAGTTTTACAAGTTGAACAACTGACTATTTAAACATGAATCATTGACATAACAGACATCAAGTTTCTCCATGATGAAGCGCTTTGACCTCAACCACTCCTCAGTTACATGTTGAGCAACTTCTGGATTAGTTTTGATTGGATCATCTCCGCATCCTAAACCCAAACATAATCCACAACTGCTCTCGGAATCCTGTTGTCAGAGATCAGTTTGTGTTCTTCCTTTTTGTAAATGGAATTCATCACAGCTGTAAAAACTACGGTCACTAAACCTGGAAGACAGATTTAAAGTTTTGGTCCTCTAATATTAGTATGATTTCTATAGAGCAAAATATAAAGTTCAGTGATTATAAGATTAAAGGTTTATCACAGGACTTCATCAGATGCTGTTAGAATGATGAGAAAATAAAAGAAATGCAGGAACACAGACTGGCTGCTCAGAAGTTTATTCTGAAAGGAAAAAGAACCAAGTCTGTGTGAACATTTGCATTTGAATAAAGCACCAAATCCACACTTTTAAGCTTAAATTTCAAAACTTACATTAACTACTGATTTTATCTACTGTTCTGATTTTATCTGTTTTGATTTTATATACTGTTTTGTTTGTTTGTTTGTTTGTTAAGTGGGTTTAGAGCTCTGGGTAGCTCCCCAGCTGGGTCTAGAGAGTATTTTAAATTCAGGGAATTTAAAATAGAAAGTAGCTCGTCCACAGAAGGACTGGTAGCTCCCCTTACGATAAGGGTTCAGATCGCGCGAACAGGTGTGAATGTGAATGTGTGTGTTTAGTTAGTTAGTTTGTTTGCTTGTTTTAATCAATTTTAAAACATGCTTTTTATCTGTTTTTGTTTCTAATGTCTCTGTAAAGCACTTTGAATCACCTTGTTGTTGAATTGTGCTATACAAATAAATTTGCCTTGCCTTGAACTCCGAGTCACTTGTTAAAATAACCCCAAAGTAAGAGGAAGTAACAACAGTAAGTATGGAGATAAGAAATAAACATAACAGAGCAGAATTCTTAAATCGTAGTATTTAAATAGTAGATGGGTAAGTTGCTATGGCTAAAGGAAAAGAAATTCAAAAATGTTGGAAAGAAAATTAACCTTTAGCAAACAAACCAAAGGACATCTAAGGTGAGTGTAAGATGATGAATGTAAGGATTCCCAATAAATAGACTTTAGCTATTATTCAGGCGAACCTCCAGTGCACCTGACTCAAACAGCTTCTTCTCCACATAGTCTTCATATACAGGGGCTTGCAAAAGTATTCGGCCCCCTTGAACTTCTGCACATTTTGTCACATTACAGCCACAAACATGAATCAATTTTATTGGAATTCCACGTAAAGACCAACACAAATTGGTGTACAAGTGAGAAGTGGAACAAAAATCATACATGATTCCAAACATTTTTTACAAATAAATAACTGCAAAGTGGAGTGTGCGTAATTATTCAGCCCCCTTTGGTCTGAGTGCAGTCATTTGCCCATAGACATTGCCTGATGAGTGCTAATGACTAAATAGAGTGCACCTGTGTGTAATCTAATGTCAGTACAAATACAGCTGCTCTGTGACGGCCTCAGAGGTTGTCTAAGAAAATATTGGGAGCAACAACACCATGAAGTCCAAAGAACACACCAGACAGGTCAGGGATAAAGTTATTGAGAAATTTAAAGCAGGCTTAGGCTACAAAAAGATTTCCCAAGCCTTCAACATCCTACGGAGAACTGTTCAAGCGATCATTCAGAAATGGAAGGAGTATGGCACAAGTGTAAACCTACCAAGACAAGGCCGTCCACCTAAACTCACAGGCCGAACAAGGAGAGTGCTGATCAGAAATGCAGCCAAGAGGCCCATGGTGACTCTGGACGAGCTGCAGAGATCTACAGCTCAGGTGGGGGAAATCTGTCCATAGGACAACTATTAGTCGTGCACTGCACAAAGTTGGCCTTTATGGAAGAGTGGCAAGAAGAAAGCCATCATTAACAGAAAACCATAAGAAGTCCCGTTTGCAGTTTGCCACAAGCCATGTGGGGACACAGCAAACATGTGGAAGAAGGTGCTCTGGTCAGATGAGACCAAAATGGAACTTTTTGGCCAAAATGCAAAACACTTTGTGTGGCGGAAAACTAACACTGCACATTACTCTGAACACACCATCCCCACTGTCAAATATGGTGGTGGCAGCATTATGCTCTGGGGGTGCTTCTCTTCAGCAGGGACAGGGAAGCTGGTCAGAGTTGATGGGAAGATGGATGGAGCCAAATACAGGGCAGTCTTGGAAGAAAACCTCTTGGAGTCTGCAAAAGACTTGAGACTGGGGCGGAGGTTCACCTTCCAGTAGGACAACGACCCTAAACATAAAGCCAGGGCAACAATGGAATGGTTTAAAACAAAACATATCCATGTGTTAGAATGGCCCAGTCAAAGTCCAGATCTAAATCCAATCGAGAATCGGTGGCAACATCTGAAAATTGCTGTTCACAAACGCTGTCCATCTAATCTGACTGAGCTGGAGCCGTTTTGCAAAGAAGAATGGGCAAGAATTTCAGTCTGTAGATGTGCGAAGCTGGTAGAGACAAACCCTAAAAGACTGGCAGCTGTAACTGCAGCAAAAGGTGGTTCTACAAAGTATTGACTCAGGGGCTGAATAATTACGCACACTCCACTTTTCAGTTATTTGTAAAAAATGTTTGGAATCATGTATGATTTTCGTTCCACTTCTCACGTGTGCACCACTTTGTGTTGGTCTTTCACGTGGAATTCCAATAAAATTGATTCATATTTGTGGCTGTAATGTGACAAAATGTGGAACTGTGCCACTGTAATAGCAGATGATTGGGTGACAAAGATTTACCTCATTGACTGTTTCCTCAGTTTTCTTCTTCTTCTCCTCGAGCTGCTTTATCAACTAAAGGACAGAAGAGAGATGACGAAAAAGATCACAGCTATGAACTGAAATATGTGGGAAATTTATTTTTGTAAAAACATTCTAAATTTGGATTGAATACAAAGAGATAAAAGACAGATGACAGTAGCTAAACGCTTTGGGTGAAAAGATTTACCTCTTTGAGTTTTCTGTCAGTTTCCTCATTTCTCATCTTCTCAGCCCAGAGCATCTTTTCCAAATAGCAGAGAGAAATTAAAACACAAGTATATTTTTAATGGAAATATTCTTCTAATTACTTTTTCAAATTCCTAATTTATTTAGATTATTTTATTTTTTAATGTAGTAAAATAGATGTCATTCTTAATATAGATCACCAGTCAAAGGTTTTAGAACACATCTCATTTTTAAGTGATTAACTGATATTTAATGAGCTCCTTGATTATTATTAACACATGCTCTTTTTTGTCCATTTTATTTATTTAGTTTTTGATGGATGGATATTTATGGGCTTGTTGGTCGGTTTATGCTGGAATTTAAAATCATCTGCGTCAGTAAATACAAATTCCTTATTTACAAAAATAATCATCCAAAAACAGATTCAATTCCAATTTCTTTTTTACATTACAGTAATAAACAAAGTTGAATAAACAAATTCAGGAAGCTGATAAAGGAAAGATGAACCTTATCAACTTTAACTGGTCCCTCAAATTCTATATTTTCCCTCTCAGCTTCTCTTCTGTGTCACGTTTCTGGGTCTATTGACCCAGCGTTTTGAGTTTTAGTTTATTTGGATGTTATGTTTAAGTTCTTTAGGTTCTGAGCTCATTTGTTTATTTCAATTCCCCTTGTGTCTTCTACAGCTGTGTTTTAGTCTCCCTTTGCCCTTTATGTGTTCAAGCTGTATGTCTTATGATGTCAAGTGTATATTGTCATGTCTGAGTCGTGTGTTTCCTGTTTTATTTTGAAAGTCTGTGTCCTATGTCAGTGTAGTCAGCTTTGCTTCCTTTGTCTTATCATGTCAGTCTAGTGTCAGCTGTTTCCCCATGTGTTTCCACTCCCCCTAATCAATGTTCCCTCTAATTTTCTAATTTTTCATGTGTCTGAGTGAACACACAAACTCCCTGACCGATCCCTTGGACCACTGTGAGCGACATCAGACGTGTGCACTGTGGTCACGCCAGCATCGAATCCATCCAAGTTACATGGTTTATTAAAATAATCAAATTACAGCGTTTACATTTATGTTAGACTACTTTTAATTAACTGCTTTAGCCCACTTCCAATGAAAATGTAAAACAAATCTAGTCATTGACCTGTGCAGTAACAATAACTTGAACTCCAATTTTGAAAACCCAACTTTCTTTTTTTATATATAAAGCTCTGACTTGTATTGTGAGTCTGTGGTCTCGGAGAGAGTCCTGTAACTCTCTCTCTGCAAAATATAGTATATAATGACCAATGTTTGGCAATTAATTATATAGTTACCTCTTCAAAAAAGTTACTGAGTTTTGCAAACAACAGTTTTTGCAGCTGTTTACCTAAAAATACAGCCAAATTAAAGAAACATTTCAAACTATTTACAGAACAATCAGCTGTTTTGCATCATATTTGATGCCACACAAATTATTTGTGCCACTCCAATAATAATTTCTGTCCACTGTGAGATAAAGAAGAACAACAGCCTGATACCTGCAGGTGTGACAACAGGAGATGTATCACTGCTGTAACACCTGTAACATTCAGTAGTCGCCTCATTGTTCTGACACACACAACAAAACTATTGACTACACTACACACTAATACCAATAGGAAAGGGTGGGATTTTTGGTTTTGTTTTTGCTCACAGGCGGAGAGTGCTTTCAAGCGTTTTCCTTATAAAATGCCATTCTTAGCATTTCTTCCCGCAGTAAATATAAACAACGATAACATTCAGGAAGAAAATCAAACATTGCAGATATTTTATCATAACTCTGGTTTTACGTGGCCGATCAACACAATTTAAAAACTGGTATAAAGTCCACACGTTCTCCGTCAATTGTTCCGTCGGTCCTGCTCACATCTTCAATGGTTGTACACGTGGTCATTAAAGTGGCTTCACTCCACATCAGCCGCTTTGCTAGCTGAAACACCGGTGTCGGCACATAAGGACGCTGTCATAGCCTGTCAACGACGCTGATTAGCTGCGTATATACGAATGTGAATCGCATTATTGGCTGGACTATGGGATAAGGTGGCATCGTTCTAATCCCATACAGGAGCAGCCAGTCACTTACTGACTCACACTGCAAAACAGAATTGTTAACATATTTACTTTAATTTCAATTCAGGTTAGATTTTTTTTGCGCGCAACGCAGATTTTTTTTCTGCGCAGAGACCGTGCCAGCAGTGCGCAATTACTCACGTGCGCAGCTTAGAAGGAACATTGCCCCTAATCACCCTTGTGTGTATTTAGTCTGTGTGTTTCTGTTCATTCTTTGTCAGGTCGTCTGTTGTTCACGCCATGTTCTTTACACCATGTTTCTAGGTTTCATATCCAGGTTTTTTTCATATTGTTTGTTTAGATTTCCCAGTCTAGGTTTGTGTTAATTTTGCTTCAGTTTGCCTTTTGTTTGTACCTTTTACCTTTTAAATGGCTCGCTTTTTGTTAACATTCCAGTTTTGTTCCCTGTTCCTTGGAGTCTGCATTTTGGGTCTTTCTTGTCAATTCATACAGTCTGCCCTCGCCAGACTGTGACAGAACAATCTGGCCAGAATGGACCCAGCGGACATCTGTGAGGATTTTTGGGAGTTCAGCTCTCGTGTGACCATTCTCTATGGACAGTGGAAAATCTATTCTGCGCACAGACAGGAGAGTGAGAAGCAGTCGGTTAGAGTTCAGCTGGACCGGATTCTGTCTGCATACCCTGCTTACATGGAGGTATTGTCGGAGGATTTGCAGGTCTTCGACCACAACATGTTGCCAAAGCAGCAGCCCCCCAGCATGCAGACTGAATTACTCCAGCCCCTCTGTGATGCAGCTCTCACTATGCCAGCTACAGGAGTAAAATTTGGCGTGTTGAGTCACCTGTCTGTCTCCATGTCCATGTCACCGCAGCAGCAGACAAGTGCTGCATTTTCCTTGACACAACCAGTGGCTGCTTCTACCGCCAAATTCACCTCAGCCATAGCAGCGGCAGCCTCCACAACCACGGCTTCCAGGCGGAGGCGGCGTCCACGGCATCACCGCGGCTTACAACAGCATGAAGTGGGTGACTATATTCTGGATCCCTGTGTTTTTTCTAAGGCAAATAAAACAAACACTGCCTTGCTGGTTCCTGGACCTGGCTATGGAAAGCCTGTTCATGAAATGAGTAAGACTGGGAATTTGCTAGCCAAGTCTTCCACAGATCATCTTATTCTCTTGCAGAACTATCTAGCATCTCTGTGTGTCGATCATGCTACGAACTATGCTTCCAAGAAGTCAAATTATAAGAATGTTTGCACTGGAGATGCTATGCCATGAGGCACAGCTAAGCCCCTGTAGGACTGAGACCCAGGCCAGGTTGAATGCAGAGGCTGAGTTGGAGGACTCAGTTTGCTCTGGACCCCCCGAAGAGCCTGTTGCAGCTACCATGGGGGTCACTGGACAGTTGGTGCAGCCTTTTCCAGTGTCTGCTGGGGGTTCGGCCGAGCCCGTCCAGCATCCTGCCAAGTATTTGAAATTTTACTCATGGATTTGAATTTTAATAAAAATGATTTAATTAAAAACTTCCCATCTATCAATTTTCTTACACTAATCCAATTTACATAAATCATTTCATTAATCAATGACTTTATTTAAATATGAGTACTGGGGCTAACACTACGGTGCTATGGGGTATTTTTTAACTTGCGTTTCTTGTTTCTTGTGAAAAATTAGCAGGTTGGTCACATCAAAGAAATCATATCAGCATCATAATTTCCACTTTTTGTCTTAATGAAAAGCTGGAACAGAGCTTATCCTCTACATCAGACATCAGGTAGAACGGGTCTGGACCCAGTGTTGAGATTTCTCTGTAAAGTTGAGACTATTCAGTCGGGATTTAAACCGAAAAGGAACAATTCAAGCGTTTTATCTCTTTAATTTTTCTGAAGTTAAGCACTTAATCTAAATGTGGGCAGTTTTCATATTTATATGGTGAGAATTTCAGCAGGCACACATACATATCTGTTCAGTTTTATGTTGTGTCACCAAAAACTGTTTTTGAATTATTTGTTAAAAGGTTTTGAAATAAACAATCGTATGAAAACATCTGGGAACATCTCTCCCTGCATAAAAATTCACTCTTCATTCAACAAAAAGATAACAGTGGCATGTATTTCATTTACTCCTCATTTCCTACATCTGAGTACTGGGGGTTTCACAAACATCTAATTTTAGTGAAGCAGTATTTAGACGTACAGAATGGAGTTAGTTGTAAAAACTGGCTGTGCAACAATTTGGGTATCGTTGTAATTTCACTGATTGTTCAATACTGATTACTTGCAAAACTAAATTAGGCATGTCCAATCATAAGAAAATCTATTTAAATTGGAAACTTTAAAGTTGTGCTTCTCTTTGACACTGAACACTGACAGAACTGGATTCTCAAAGTAATTCTCAAAAGATCTGAAAACAAAGATTGTCAGTACTGTGGTTCAGGGGAAGGCTGCAAAAAGATCTCTCAGAGGTTTGAACTCAGTTTCAACTATAAGGACAGTAACCAGGAAATAGAAGAGCACAGGCACAGCTGTGGTTGAACTCAGGTCAGGCCAAGAAAAGTACAGGAGCTGCATATGCAGCGGACTGTCAGAATGAATCACCTCCAAAACCCTGCAGAGCATCTTGCTGAAGATGTGTATTTGTACATATGTATGGGAGGGTAATGAAAAAAGGCCTTTCTGCACTCACACCACAAACAGAACCGCTCGTTGTATAAAAGCTCATTTAGATGAGACAGATTGAAACTGTGCTGTGGAAGAATAACACCACATTCCCCTGACTTGGATGTCATTGAAATTTTGTGGGATGATTTGAAGCAGGCTGTTGATGCTTTTTTGCTTTTTTGTATGGAAGAAGGATCAAACATGGCTTCATCTAAGATCCAGACACTCATCAAAGACAATCCGAGGTGTCTTGAGTTATATTTGCAAATGAAGCTCAATGAAGTGTTGATGTAATATCTCTGTTGGGGCTCCTAAATTTATGCACCGTCTAACTTTGTTATAATTGTTGAAATTTTGTTGTTGTAATTGTTGGGATTTTTTTATGACACATATTATCTGTTAATATAATAAACTGTCACTGTTGAAATGATACAGTTTCCATAATGACAGATCAGCCAACGATAAACCAAAATCCAAAAACTGAACAGAGGTTTCCTTTTATCTATGACTGTGTGTTTACACTAAATAATAATAATAATAATAAACTTTATTTATAAAAACACCTAAAGACCAAGGGTAAATAATGAGACATTATGATCATCTGGATCTTTGCATCAAGAAGTTCTCTCTAACTGGACTCAATAATAATAATAATAATAATAATAATAATAATAATAAATCAGTGTGTGGTGGGGTAATGTGTATTTATATTGTACAATTTGATGTAAATACTGACACTAACTGTATATGTTCTGAATGACAATAATGTGGCTATTCTGTTCTATTCTGTATTACCAAAGAGAGCCGAGTCAGCAAATTCTCATTGAGTATAAAGGAAACACAAACCTCCCAATTTTTGGACTCCAGCTGATTCTTCAGATTCTCTGCTGTGTCTTTCGCCCCCTGGAGCTGTTTGATGATTTTACTATCTGTCTCACCCTGGAGCTGAAATGTTACATGAGGAAAGAGCAGAAGAAAGAAACAATCATGTTTAAGACAATAATGATAACACAACCAGAGTCAAATAAAAGCTGTATTATGTAAATATTGTTCATCAGTGCTGCCGATTTAATGATTTAGTGTTTTATATTATAAAACTGTCAGGGCTCTGTGTGCGGGCAGGCGGAGAGGAGGATCCAAACGCAGGACTCAGACACTAACTTGAAACTCAAAGACCTCAGCTTTATTGCTGGTACGAAAGCAAAACATGAAGTGAACATGGAATATGGAGACCCGAAACACACAGGTATAATCTGATGGTACGACGCGACACCGAGCATGGGAAAACACAGGGCTTATATACACAGGGTATCGGCAACAGGAGGGAGACACAGCTGGGAGAGATCAGGGCTAACGAGACAGGGGAAACAAAGCTGCACACACTAACATAAGACAAAGACTTTCACAATAAAACAGGAAACATGAATCACCACTCAGAGACACGGACAAAACACAGAGACAGAAAATGACACATGGAACTGAACTATACATGAAACCACAATTCCTAAAACATGGATAACAGAAACTCTAATAATAATAATATTAATAATAACCACCACAAGAGAAAAAAGAGAAAACAATCCATGATGCAAAATTAAACCAAAACAAACTCAAAATACTGGGTCCAACGGACCTAGAACCGTGACAAAAACGCTGCGTCCAGATGATTTAAATCTAATATAAATTTATTCATTTATATTAAAGAGTCTAACGGTGAGTAAATATTAATATGTGCAGTTATTCCATTCATAAATAGAGTTCAGTAAATTCAGAATGTTTATAACAGAAAGACAAACCCGAAGCTGCTTCAGCTTCTCTGCTGTTTTTTTGTTCTGCGGGAGCTGTTTGATGATTTCACTATCTGTCTTACCCTGAAATGTTATATGAAGAAAGAGCAGATGGAAGAAATGTTCATGTTTAAGACACAATATTAATACCACAATAGGATTTAAATAAAGATGGAAATAAAAGCTGTATTATGTAAATATAAGCTGGAAAACGTCAATTAATATTTGTAAATAACACTAAGGAAATACCTTAGTTTCAATGTAGAGTCTCTAAAACTAAAACCAGCTTTTACTTTTTACTTACTAATAATATGCACGCACAGGCCATTGTTCATCAGTGCTGCTGAGTTTGTTTAAGTAATTATGTAAATCTACGGTTTATAAGGTTGGGGAAACCTGCAGTCAGCTGAAACTGACAGTGCTCTATTTGGATGAGTGACAAAACGTTTCTCCCACTGAAAACGTTACGTCCAGATGAACAGAATTAACCTTTTAGGATTATGCATGCACACTGTTTTTTCTTATATTCTTACATGTATATATCTGGGACTTTTTTTTCATAATTGAGATGCTAAGATTTTGATTTATTGATTCATTTATAATGTACAGTCTGATGGTGAGTAAATATTGATGTGTGCAATTATTCTATTCATAAAGAGAGTTGGGTCAGTAAATTCAAAATGTTTATAATGGAAACACAAACCTGATTCTTCTTCTCCAGCTGCTCCAGTTTCTCTGCTGTTTCTTTCACCTCCTGAAGCTGATAGATCATTTCAGTATTCTTCTTCCACTGCAGGAGAAATGTTACATGAAGAAAGAGCAGAAGGAAGAAATGTTCATGTTAAAGACACAATAATGAAACACAACCAGAGTCACATTAAAGCTGTATGATGTAAATATAAGGGAGCTGATGTAGCATGATGCTAACAACATTAAGTGTTGTGGGATGAAGTCAACAATCTTGCAGTGGTAGGATTTCAAAGTTGTGTTTGGTTAATGACACAGAAACTGCTGCTGGACAAAACTGCAGGAATATAAGTGCACAGGTCTGTGATCATTGGGAGGATGACAGCATCACATGTGTCCATGTTTACCTCTGTGTGCTGAGAGATGCTTTCACTGACCTTTGAGTCCAGTGTAGGAAATATTTCTATCAGCTTCTGAATGAATTCATCCTTCTCCCTCTCAGATTTGATCATCTGTCAGAAAAAAAGACAGACAGATGTTAATGTTTGTGGAGTGCTTTGTTTGTAAAAGTGATAAAATTATTGAAGCTTCACACTGTGAGCAACATGTTTCCAACCGTACTCAGTCTGATTGGTGGTTTTCTATGTTTTTAATGATACACACTGTATAGAATAAAATTTCTCTACTTTGTCTAAGAGAAACCAAGATTGCGTCAGTGTGTACGGTGTTAAGGTTCAAAAATTGAGGAAGGAGAGTACAAACCACCATGGTCCAGAAGATCTTGGTCAAACAATGATTTTAATGAATACACACGTGTGGGAAGACAGGAATTGGTCTTCGACTTACTCAAAGCATACACAGATTTTTATAGCATCAGGGTTTGAATTACTGACGCCCCTTCATACGTCACAAACACATTTTATACATACGTCAAATCAAAACCACAATGACTTTTAACACAGTTTAAAAGAACATCGTCTTCTATCTTCATAACAGGTGCATCCTGTCACTGCCGGATGCTCGCTTGTCATCTTGACACCTCAGCAGCAGTTCTGAGACAAACTGCTCTTTTGCAACCCCAGCAAAACATAATTAAACTTTCCCCTCTAAATGATTCTCTGTGTGTGTGTGTGTGTGTCTGTGTGCTAACCACAATTGCACCCTGTTTCACCTCGCCGACTAGCTCCTGACCTCTAACCAGACAGAGAGACAGAAACCACTCTCGTATATGTAATAATCGAACTGAAACTATGGATATGACTTTTACTAAATAAATGTTTTAATCAAGAACCTCTACTAAAGCTTGATACAAGAATATAAAAGTATAACAGAATCTTTTGAATGACCTAGCAATTAAAATAGCCTCGTCTAGCCTGCTCCTCAAAATAACTTTCACTTCTGCAAACTCTCTGCAACTTCCTGTCAGCCTGCAACTTAGTCTTTCTGAAAGACACACACTGTTTAAACCTCTGAATGCAATATAAACTACAGATTATATTTATTAACGCAATGGTGATGATGATAATTATTTAACAATAGCAGTAAAATAATTTCCCTGCTCCACAACGGCCTGCCATCTGACTCTGTTTGTACTAGTGTTTTATTTTATTTATTTGTCTTAAAAATTCCAACTTCCTGCTTGTATATAATTGCCAAACACCCCTGGCTAAAATATCTTCTCATTTAAAACCTGTTTATTGCAGTCGTAGATATCAGGGAACCTTCTCCCCACAATTCCTGTCAGGAGTTCCAGCTGGTCTCTGTTGTACTTCAACTGAGAGGGCATCATAGACGCCGTGGGAAATGCATTGGCTTATTAGTGAGAATGAAGGCTTCCTTGGCATGATTTGCAAAAACGCCTCACGCTATCCTGACTGGATTTGACCGCGTCAACTACTGGTAGTATATGTATATGGCTTACACCTCTTGTTGGGTTTATTACAATAACCTCACGCCAAGCGCTCTCCCCATCTTCGCTCAGGTGAAGTAAACCCTCAGAACCTACGGCCGATAGGTCGAGCACCCACATTGGCCGTTGGTATTACTAAGGATTCTGTTTACATTATACATGCTTCCCTTAGGCAGTATCATTAGAAGACATAGCATACATTTTCACTGCTATGCTGATGACACCCAGCTCTATCTGTCCATGAAGCCAGATGACACACACCAATTAGTTAAACTGCAGGAATGTCTTAAAGACATAAAGACCTGGATGGCTGCTAACTTTCTGCTTCTTAATTCAGATAAAACTGAGGTTATTGTACTCGGCCCTGAAAATCTTAGAAATATGGTATCTAACCAGATTCTTACCCTGGATGGCATTACCTTGGCCTCCAGTAACGCTGTGAGGAACCTTGGAGTCATTTTTGACCAGGACATGTCCTTCAACGCACATATTAAACAAATATGTAAGACTGCTTTCTTCCATTTGCGCAACATCTCTAAAATTAGAAATATCCTGTCTCAGAGTGACGCTGAAAAACTAGTTCATGCATTTATTACTTCCAGGCTGGACGACTGTAATTCATTATTATCAGGAAGTCCAAAAACTCACTGAAAAGCCTTCAGCTAATCCAAAATGCTGCAGCAAGAGTCCTGACAGGGACTAGAAAGAGAGAGCATATTTCTCCTGTTTTGGTTTCTCTTAATTGGCTTCCTGTTAAATCCAGAATTGAATTCAAAATCCTGCTCCTCACATACCAGGTCTTAAATAATCAGGCCCCATCTTATCTTAATGACCTTGTAGCACCATATCACCCTATTAGAGCACTTCGCTCTCGCTCTGCAGGCCTACTTGTTGTTCCTAGAGTATTTAAAAGTAGAATGGGAGGGAGAGCCTTCAGTTTTCAGGCCCCTCTTCTGTGGAACCAGCTTTCAGTTTGGATTCGGGAGACAGACACTATCTCTACTTTTAAGATTAGGCTTAAAACTTTCCTTTTTACTAAAGCATATAGTTAGGGCTGGACCAGGTGACCCTGAATCCTCCCTTAGTTATGCTGCAATAGATGTAGGCTGCCGGGGGATTCCCATGATGCATTGAGTTTTTCCTTTCCAGTCACCTTTCTCACTCACTATGTGTTAATAGACCTCTCTGCTTTGAATCATATCTGTTATTAACCTCTGTCTCTCTTCCACAGCATGTCTTTATCCTGTCTTCCTTCTCTCACCCCAACCGGTCGCAGCAGATGACCGCCCCTGGTTCTGCCGGAGGTTTCTTCCTGTTAAAAGGGAGTTTTTCCTTCCCACTGTCACCAAAGTGTTTGCTCATAGGGGGTTAGGGATGGGTATCGAAAACCGGTTCTTGTTGAGAACCGGTTCCCACTGTTTCAATTCCTTGGAATTGTTTGCCATTTTTGCAAATGATTCCCATATGGAAAAGAAATAGTAACAAGTTATATGTGATTACTCATGACAGTGGCCACTTTCATGAGTAAATCACATAAGGCTTACATGATTTACTCATGAAAGTGGCCACTTTCTCATTACTTTCATATATTGTTTTAGTAAGTATCCAAAACATACAAGTTTCATTATATCATTTTTCAAGGGATCTTATATCTGTTTTCACTCTTATATGCTTTTCATACAAGTTTCACACAAGACAGATACAAACTTTATAAGATTTATATATATATCTTTTCCATATGGGTTGCAGAGCGTCATTTACCTGGCAGGAAACACGGCGCCTAAGCAGCTCAAATGCTCAAAAGTTTGATTATACTTTACGAGAACGGATGACAACAGGGCAACTTGCAATACTTGCAAAGTAGATATTTAATTTAAGGAAACACTACGAACATGCAAAAGCATTTGCTCACAAAACACGTGATAACCTTAAATGAATGTCGTGTTTTTAATTCCTCTCCGGACTCGTGAATCTCAACCCAGCAGCAGCGGTAACGTTTGCACGTCCTCTCCCGTTAATGCGGCAGGTAAATAATCAACTAACAGTGCATATTATGTTAGCGCGATCTGCCTTATTACAAAACCTGCCATTACTGTGCGTTTAGGTGACCATGATGAGAGAGACAGACAGAGTCTGGCTCAGTCGCTGGCAGTTCTCGCTGCAGTCTACCGGTAGCGTCTCCTTTCAAGCCAGGATAGACTAATGTTACCGAGCAGTGACTAAGTTTGTGGTCAAAGGCTTGCACCCATTTGCCACAGCAGATTTACGGTAAGTGAATGTGTTTAATTGTTGGCAGGGACATTACTGGATATTCTTGTGTAATTGCTACATAATAATTTATGTTATACTTTGTTATTGCTACAGAAGAATATTTATTTTATTATTTTACATTTACAATTTTTTTCCCCGGGGAGCTGTAGGCTGTGGATCTCTTAAGATCACTGCTGGGTTTGTAAGGCCATGTTACTCCTAAATTTCTATCTTGTTCAAAGAGAAGATATAAAACAAAGTTCTAAGCTAATCGACCTTAGTGTTCTCCTTTAAAAAAAGAAAAAAAAAGAATCGATAAAGAATCGAATCGTTAAACAGAATCGAAAATGGAATCGGAATCGTGAAAATCTTATCAATACCCATCCCTATAGGGGGTCATATGATTGTTGGGTTTTTCTCTGTATCTACTGTACAATATAAAGCGCCTTGAGGTGACTTTTGTTGTGATTTGGCGCTATATAAATAAAATTGAATTGAATTGGAGGATAAGTCTTTAGTGCTCGATCACTAACAAACAAAAGTTTCCTTCTTAAGGACTTCTTCACTAATCAGGAACTGCATTTAATCCTTGTGATAGAAGCCTGGCAGGGAGCTGGTGTGTCCAGCTGTTTTACGGAACCTTTACCTTCAGTCTTAATTTAAATATCTTTTTTTAAAAAACCTAATCTCGAGTCCCCTTCTCTCCCAAATTTCAGGCCTATTTCAAATCTTCCTTTTCTATCAAAAATTTTGGGAAAGATTGTATTTGTTCAGCTGCAATCTTTTGTAAATGGACACTATGTTCTTGAGAGGTTTCAGTCTGGTTTAAATCCTCTTCACAGCACTGAAACTACAATTTTAAAACTTCTTAGTGATCTTTTATTAGCCACTGACTCAGGAGACTCAGCTCTGTTTTTGCTTTTGGATCTGACCGCTGCCTTTGATACTGTTGACCACAGCATCTCCATCTCATGATTGGAGCATTGCAGCATCAAGGTCATTCCATCAGATTGGTTCAGGTCTTACCTGTCTGACAGGACTTTCTCTGTGAGCTTTGGAGATTTTATCTCTTCCTCAGCTCCCCTTACTTGTGGTGGCCAATTTTATTATCTATTTATGTGCTGCTTCCAGGTCTATTTTTTGGAAAATATAACATGTTTCCATTCATATGCCAATGACACTCAGATCTGTCTTCAACTGAACAGAAACTGTTCTGCCCTACCTGAACCCTTACTTCAGTGTCTTGGTGAAGTTAAAGCCTGGATGTCTTCTAACTTTAATAAGAACAAAACCAAAGTGATAACTTTTGGATCAAGTTGCAATCCCAGCACGTCTCTTGTTAACCTGCACAGTATTGAGCCTTTTATTAAATTGCATGCCAAAAATGTGGGGGTTATAATTGACAGAAAGTTCGCATTTGAAAAAAACAGATTAGCCCAGCGGTCTTTTTCCAACCTTATATCTATCTCTGAAATAATTTTTATCTTTTACAAACTTTGAAAAGGCGATCCATGCTTTTATTACATCCCAGCTGGACTATTGTAACTCCTTATATGTTGGAGTTGACCAGAGCTGCCTTGTAAAACTGCAGTTGGTCCAAAATGCTGCAGCTCGTCTTCTGACACGAACTACACATTGCTTGCCTCTCTTCACTGGCACACACACACACTTCAGAATTCATTTTAAAATTGTATTGTTAACTTACAAAGCCCTGAAGGGACAGGCTCTCAGGTATTTGTCTGACCACCTTCTAGGTCTCTAAGATCAAATGATCTTTTGCTTTTAGCCATACAAAGGTCAAAGCTGGTTCACAGAGGTGATTGAGCGTTTGGGGTCGTAGCTCCTAAACTGTGGAATAATCGACGCCTACACATCAGACAGACTCCTACTGTCAATCTTTTAAATCTTATCTTAAAACACATTTATATTCACTGGCTTTTAATAGAGTATGAGAGTTATTTGGTATTTGATGTTTGGAACTAATATTATAAGCTATTTTACTAGTCATTTTGTATTTTTGTAAAGCACTTTGATCAACATTGATGTTGTAATGAAATGTGCTATAGAAATAAATAAATGATAAAATGTAAAGAATCTAAATTATGTAAAGTCACAAACTCATAAAAACTAAACTCAACCAAAACTGCTGAGGGTTGGTGCTTCAGCCTATGAACTGTAATCAGAACAATAAATAAAAACATAGTGGAAAGAAATTTTATTATTGCTGCCGATATAAGGTTAAAAGAATAATGATGAATTTAAACATAACACAGCTCTTACAGGATACTGTATCTTTACTGAAATGAATGTGCAATATTCTCACTCTTTTCTTTGTCTCTTCACACACAGTTAATAACATCAAACGTAAAAATAAACAGAAGCTTTAAATCTCACCTCCACTTGGTGCTATTTGATCAGGTGTGTGATAACATCAATATTTAATGTAAAATAAACTCAAATTTCAACAACACAAAATGCTGTCAGTTCAAGAAAAATCTATATTAGACCAAATATTAAGCTCTGATAGATTCTTCATATCAAAGTTAGAAAACATTTTGAGAAAACAACTGAGGAGTTGATTGTACATTGTTTCATCCTCTTTCATCAACATCTAAAAATCCCTGAATAGGGAGGAAGGTGACTGTTTATTTACTGAGATCAACAGCAGCATGCATAGCTTCCAAATCCATATTTAAAATATATTTTAGACCTTTACATTTAGTTTTATTTATTTATCTAAATAGTCTGTTAGTGTGTAAATACTGATTTGGACTATTATTTTATTCATAAAGAGAGCTGAGTCAGCAAATTCAGAATATTTATGATGAAAAGACAAACCTGCTGATTTTTGGACTCCAGCTGAATCTTCAGGATCTCTGCTGCTTGTTCCAACTGCTGGAGCTGACGGATGGTTTCAGTTTTCTCCGTCCACTGCAGGTGAAATGTTACATGAAGAAAGAGCAGAAGGAAGAAATGCTCTCTACTGAGATCAACAGGAGACTTTCCAGATTGAAATCTAAACTGGAAAACTGAAAGTTGTTGCTTCTAACATGTGAATGACAATCAGATCAGGAACGATCCTTTTACACAGGAGTGAGTCTGCTCCTCTCCATCAGCCTACGACAGCAGCACCATCACACAAAGCCAACAAATCATGTATGTAAAGTGAAGCAGCAGCTTTAGTTTAATGAGAAGCTGAAACAGAACTGATCCTCTACATGATCACAAACACCAGAAGTGAAGTTTCTGCTTTGACTGTCATGGTCCTGAGTCAGTGACACAGTGGGTCCAGGTCTCTGGACTTTATAATGTTTGAATATTTTATGTTGGTTTCATTTATATTATGCTTTAAGTGTGTTTAGGTTAGAATAATCCCTCCCTCTGTGTTCCCCATCCTCTTGTGTCTAGTTCTGTTTGTTATTTGTGTCTCAGTCTTGTCTCCATGCTTATTTGCCTTTCTGGTCCCCAGTCACGTCTCTCCGTCTCATTTGCACTCAGTGTGTCTCACTCATGTTTCCCATTTTCTTCTGACAGTCTCCTGTCCTGTGTGCATCATGTCCAGCTGTGTTCCCCGGGTGTCTCCTCTCTGCCCTGATGTCCTCTTGTGTATATAATGTCTGTGTCTCTGTCTATTTGGTGTTGTGAGTTCGGTCTAGCTGTGTGTCTTGTCTGTTTAGAAAGTTTCTGTAGTAGTATTTCAAAGAGTTAGTTCCCAGTTCATGTTCACGTCACCTGTTTTCTGGGAATTTAGCAATAAAACTATTTCCAGCACAGTTTTGCCTGAGAGTCCACAACTCTGCCTCCCACAGAAAATTTACCATGACATTGACTAAGGTTTGGTTGTAGACTGCCTCAAGATCATGTATGGATGATATATTTAGACCCTTAGATTTAAATTTGTTTATTTTTCGTTTATACTGTAAAGTCTGCTGGTGAGTAAGTACTGATGGGCGTTCTTAAAGTCAGCAAAGAGGCACAGAAAAGAAGACCAGACACCAGCGAGGGAGGGTAAGAAGGACAGACGCAACAACATTGTCATCCCCTATGTAGCCGGTGTATCAGAAAAACTCAGGAGATTTTTCTCCAAGCATGACATCCCGGTGCATTTCAGATCCAGCAACACACTCAGACAAAAACTGGTTCACCCGAAAGACAAAACGCCAAAACACAGACTTAACAATGTGGTGTATGCTGTACAGTGCAGCGAGGAATGCCCAGACCTCTACATTGGAGAGACCAAACAGCCACTTCACAAGCGCATGGCACAACACAGAAGAGCCACCTCCACAGGACAAGACTCAGCAGTCCATCTGCATCTTAAGGATAAAGGACACTCTTTCGAGGATGCCAATGTTCACATTTTGAACAGAGGACAGATGGTTTGAAAGAGGAGTGAAAGAAGCCATCTATGTCCACTGTGAGAGACCATCTTTGAACAGAGGCGGGGGTTTACGACACCAACTCTCTGCCATCTATAATCCAGTTTTGAGATCCCTTCCCAGACGCCTTAACGCCCACTCACATCCTGGGCCATCTGATCTCAGGAATTCGCATGATAAGGTGGGGCCAGGTTTCACAATGAACTCACCCGAAACTCTGGCTGATTGGGACCCACACCCAGTTTCACACCTTGTCTCAGGCGATTAGAGGATCATCAGGGGGTCCTTTTGTCCCTCTGTGGGGGGTTACTCCCACTAGGTTTATATCTGGGACTCTCCACCATTTGACCTTAGAACTGAAGAAGCTTCTCGGATGAGAGGTGAAACGTCTTCAAGTAACTTAAAGAAGTCCAGACGCTTTTCTTTGCAAGCTTCTTTGACTACGATGACCTGGATGACTGAGAACCTTCACAGACATACCGATGTGCACTTTTATTCTATTCAATTATAGAAAAATGGAAAGACAAACCTCATGAGTTTGGGGCTCCAGCTTCTTCTTCAGGTCTTCTGCTGTTTGTTTCACCTGCACGAGCTGTTTGATGATATCATCATTCTTCTTCCACTGCAGGTGAAATGTTACATGAAGAAAGAGCAGAAACTCTCATGTTTAGGAAACACTAATGAAACACAACTAGAGTCACATTAAAGCTGTATTGTGTAAATATAACGGAGCTGATGTAGCATGATGTTAACAACATTAAGTGTTTTTATTTATTTTTTACTTATATATAAGCTATAATATATAACCCATTAGCTTCCACAACAGTGATTGCTGGTCTCGTGCACAATGCATAAAAATCAAAAACCCTCTTACAATATTTACAATAATTAAAAACTGTGTAAATAGATTTTTTTTTAATTAGGAATAGTAGCTAGTTCTCTAATTGCATAAAACAGTTTATTCCTCTTAAAATATGCTCTCAATATAATAATTTTTTTAAAAATTGCTTTTGGATCAAAGAATTACTAAATTGCAGTTTGTTAAAAACTGTGTAGCATGATTGTGTATTTCATATGATACTGCAGCTGAGCAGAGTGTCACAGTCTGGCGAGGGCAGACTGTATGAATTGAAAAAGGACCCAAAACGCAGACGCCAAGGAACAGGGAACAGAACTTGAAATGTTAACAAAAGGCGAGCCGTTTAATATGGCTAGTAGAAAAGGTACAAACAAAGGGCAAGGCAACTGAAGCAAAATCAACACAAACCTAAACTGGGGAATCTAAACAAACAATAAGAAAAACCTAGACAAGAAACTTGGAAGCATGGCATGGCATGGCATGGCATGGCATGGCATGGCATGGCATGGCATGGCATGGCATGGCATGGCATGGCATGGCATGGGAAACATGGCGTGGACAACAGACGACCTGACAATGACACACTGAAAACAGAGGACTTAAATACACAGGAGGTGATTAGGGGAAGTGGGAACACATGGAGGAACAGCTGACTGACATGAGCCTAATGACAGGACAAGGGAAGTGAAACTAAATACAATGAACAAAGAACACACGACTCCTTCAAAATAAAACAGGACACATGAGACAGACATGATAATACAAACTTGATAACATAAGACACGCAGCATGAAACACGAAGGGTGAGGGGAAGCTTAAATACAGGGGACGAAAACACAAGGAGTCTAATAACCAAATGAACTTAGATAACCTAATGAACAAAATAAACTCAAACTTAAAACGCTGGGTCAAAAGACCCAGGATCATGACACAGAGAAAAAATGTGATGTGTTTAACAGTGTTGCTGTCTTTTTTCTGGACTAACTGAAGTCTGCTAAAGTGTCTTATTAACTGCTGACCAGATGATTGAACAATACTCAAGATGAGATAATACTAATGCATTATAACATCTTTCATGATCAGAGAAGTGATATAGAAATAGCATTTCCTAACCACAGCTATGGCTTGTCTCATTTTCTTAATACAGAGTCTCTATGTTGAGACCATGAGGTGGTGATTATAGTAACACCAATTAGTTTAATCTGGGTGACCTGTTCTTATACTGATTCAGCTATGAAGAATCAGTTATGGACTGTTGACTAAACACAGTCTACTTCCAATTAACATAGATTTAGGTTTAGATTAACTCATGTTATTTTTACTTATCCAGTAAAACACGTTCAGCAAATCTTCTTGTAATATGCTGGTCAATTCACTAGCTGAATAAAACATGGTGGAAACATCGAAGTACATTACAAGATGAGATTTGCCCAAGACATACGGCAGATCATTAATGGAAACTGAATAGAGAAGTGGACCGAGGCAGCTGCCTTGGGATGGACCACAGTTCATATCGCAGCTATCTGAGAAATAACCATTATAATAAACCTTTTTCCTTTTTCCAGACAAATAACTTTTCATCCAACACAGAGCAGCTGGTGACCAGTGTTGGGCAAGTTACTTTGAAAAATTAATTATAGTTACTAGTTACTTCTACAAAAAAGCTGCTGCTTGCCAAAACTGCAGGAATATAAGTGCACAGGTCTGTGATCATTGGGAGGATGACAGCATCACATATGTCCATGTTTACCTCTGTGTGCTGAGAGATGCTTTCACTGACCTTTGATTCCAGTGCAGGAAATGTTTCCATCAACTTCGTAACGATTTCATCCTTCTCCTTCTCAGAGTTGATCATCTGTCAGAAAGAAAGAAAGATGTTGATATTTCTGCAGTGCTTTGTTTATAAAAGTGACAAAATTACTGAAACGTCACACTGTGAGCAACATGTTTTGTGGTGATCAGTGACAGACATTAGACTAACTGTAAAAAACTGTATGCAGTTGTTCACACTAAACCAAAACAACCACCATCTTCCCTCATGCGGCTACCCCACTGGAGCCAGCTGGAGGCCTGCCAAGGTCACACAAATCTCCCCTGATAACAGCACTGCTGTTGGAACTCCTTGTCCTCATCCTTGAAAGCCACCTGGGTCGACTGAAGACTGTTGACTTTCTCTTAACCGGGTGAAGGGACACTTTCTTCACATGTGACAGCCTCTTTTTAAAAGGAACCAAGGGGAAGTGGACAAATGACTAAAAGGCTATTTGATGGATAGGTGTGGACAATTCCTCGGGTATGACATCATCAATTAAACAGATGAAAGGCCTGGACTTTATTTAAGGTGTCAATTTAACAGACCCCCCCCCCCCACCACCACCACCACCACCAGCACCAACCCCTAACTAAATATGCATCTATGTCATCATCTACTCTGATTTGATGCGGAGCGCACACATTCCCAGATCTCTGATGTTGAACTTCTACAACTGTGCCATCAGCAGCGTTCTGACGTATGGATTTCTAGTGTGGTTCCCCAGCTGCACCAAGGCCGATCAGCAAGCACTCCAGCGGGTGGTGAAAGAAGCTGGCAGAATTATTGGAACAAGTCTGCCAGAGATTAGTAATATCTTCCCCACTCGCTGTCTGAGGAGGGTGCACAGTATCCTGCGGGACCAACATCACCCTGCGCGCCACCTTTTCCATCTGCTGCCCTCAGGGAGAAGGTACAGGTCTATACAGGCCAGAACATCCAGACTGGCCAACAGCCTGTATCCACAGGCTGTGAGGCTCCTGAACTCTCTGCCCCCCTCTCACGGACAATAACCATATCCAACTTCTTAATAGCAATGAACTGGTCTGCATTGGTGCATCATATCTTTATTCTCTTCCCCCTCCTGCCCTCCCCCCCCTCTTTCTTAAATAGATAACTATCATATCTGACATCATATCTCACAGTACAATAATATTGAATGGGTTGCATTGTTGTACTTTGTCATGTTTCTCAGGTCTTTGTCTGAATTTCTTATGAACATTACTTGTCATGTTCTTATGTTGTTGCTAAGGATTGTCTTATTGCACTGGAGTCACACTGGGTTAAATATTTACACTTGGGTTTTAAGGGGTATTTATTATTTTCTTCATTATTTTATTTACGGGTTGTATGGAAGCCCCAAACGCAATTTCATTGTTCTCTGACAATGACAATAAATACTTAAATGACAAAAAATACAAAAAATGAGATACTTTTTCTATTTTTCAGCATTCAGTGTTTTATCCTCTTTTACAGTTACAGGAAATTTGTGTTTGATTTCATTTAACTTGAGTGTACTGTTGGTTTGTAGCTTTAAGTTTTTGAAAAAAAGAATGAGTGAAAATTTAAGAAAAAACATATAAACTGTTCATAATGAAGAGAAAAACTGTATCCATACAATTGCCATAAGGAGATGTTACTATTTATAAGTGCTTGTACCAACCCTGTTCATGCTGTACTCATCCCTTTGCAAAGGTTTGAACTTTCTTTTCATAAATCTCAGAAAATCAGTTTTAGGTTTAGAAGCTCAAATTATTTTCAACAGACAAATATTCTGTAAACACAGCTGGTTTGGGCTGATCGCCAGAGGGTAGATGCGTGTTAACAACATTGTGGGCTGCATAAGTGATGACTTAATGGGGATGAATTCACAGTAGACACTAGATGAGATTAAAGTGAACAATATGGGGAGCTTAAAGTCCAAAACAGAAGTATTATATTAACTAGTTCAAATGTCCAGTTTATGAAAACCAAACACGGTGAAATATTGCAGCAATAAAATGTGTGGATAAATTAACATTGGGTGATATCACAGAGCACTTGTGGGCAAATAGTAAATATGATGCGGGGGGAATAAGATGTGATAACATTTAAGCATCAGTATCCATTTAAGTTACAAGCAGTGAATGCAGCAATACATGCCATAGCACCTCAAGTTCCACCAGAAAGCAAAAACTTCTCTGTGAATGATCTGCCTGATCTGATCTGATCTGATCTGATCTGCCTATTTTTCAGTTTAAAAGTTGATCCTGCTCGTCACTTTTGTTTGCCTTCTATTTAAAAACTTTAAAAATGTAAAAAAATTTAAAAACTATATTCATTGTGCAATGAGCCCAAATCAGCCCCCACGTTTTTCAACACTTCGCTTAAAGAAAAGCTGTTAGCAGTCATTCCTCTGGAGGATTGACATTTTTGCATTTGTCAGTGATTTTGTGACCTGTTCTCCTTCTAAACAGGCCTTCAAGATTGAAACTAAAGCGATACGAAATACCTCACTGAGAACAGTCACAGGGAAAGCCTCTCCAAATTATAATGGGCTTTGAGAAAAATCACTTTTCAGTGACACAGGGTCACATTAGATGGTAAGTCCCTCTCTCTAACAACACAGAGAAAGCTTTGACTGACTTAAAACTGACACTACAGACTGCACCTACTTTAGGATGGCCCTATACTGATAAACCATTCACCCAGACAATGGACAAAAGGGTGGATTCTTTTTTTTTTTCTTCTTTTTAAAAAAAATTGCAGTAGCATGGGTAGGGCTGCCACAATTAGTCGACTAGTCACGATTACATCGACTATCAAAATCGCCGACGACTGAATTAATAGTCGACGCGTCGTTTGAAGGAATAAGTAGCAGGATTTAAGAGTGTAATAACAGACTGAAACAGAAGATGGCAGCACTGCATGGATGCCAGCTGCCGTTAAACCCCGAAGAAGAAGAAGCTGTGTCCCAGAAGAATTCATAGGGCAGCCCAGCTCAGTTTCCAACAATGGCAGCAGCTAGTTAGTTTTAATATTACTCTTATTATTCTTTCTGGGTCACAAAATAAATGTTTAACATGTTTTCAGGTGAGAATGTAGCTGTGTAAACCTTAAATATCTGCTCAGTTTATCAAGACATCACATATTTTCAAAAGTGCTCCGAGACGTCTGTTACCCACTAACTCGATAGTTAGCCGGGGTTCAAGGCTCACTAGAGCCGTGAGAACACCGGACTCCCGGCAAATCGTTTTCAAACCCCCCGCCGTCTTTGGCTACTCAGGTTAAACATTTATTATAAATCACTTAGATAAGTTAAAAATGTTATTGTTTGGCTTTTTTCAGTATTTTATTTGTTCCTGGGTAAATTGGTTTTGCTGAGATTAAAGTTATAGTTTTTACACAGCCGAATAAACGTCAAGCAGACAACTGATTATCAGAAGTGTGAGATGCTCGAGAATATACTCCGGTGTCCTGTTATATTTTAGATAGCAAGGAGTTCATTAAACTTCACCGAAACAATCTGCAAATTTCATTAAAATTTAATAAACTATCATCTTATCTTTATTTTTAGTTAGCACATACCTTAAACACTTAAAGCTGTAAGCTAATGATAGTTATATAAGAGCAGATGCTGCTGGTGCAATAAACTGTACGTTTTACGTCCAATGGATGCATGATCTTATTAGTCGACTAATCGCAAAAATAATCGGTGACTAGTCGACTATCAAAATAATCATTTGTGGCAACCCTAAGCGTTGGGAATGGCAAAGACCAGCCATTACCAGCCAGCCTCTACCTGCAAGCAGCAGCAGCTAAAAAGGCAGTTCTATCTTCATATGAGCTTGTGGGCCATTCAGCTGATCCTTGTAGAGCAGGGGTGGGGAGGCTCCAGGCCTGAAGCTGGTGTCCTGCAGGCTTTAGATGTGTCCTTGACCTATCACAGCTAATTTAAATGGTTAGATTACCTCCTCTGTTGCTGTATCCCAATCCAGCGACCGCGCGCTCTGGAGTACGCATTTTTAGACCTATTACGTCACAGCGACTCGACGACGGCTGTCCCAATCCGAAGTGTACTCCAAATGCAGTCTCCAAATGTGTTGTCGATTTTCCCCAAATTTGAAGTGTGGTCCGGTGTGCACTTCGTGGTCCCATATATCCCATAATTCATAGCGCAGCGGTGGGTGTTGATAATTTTGCGGAAAAATATGTCTGTAGCGGAGCGGCCAAAGAGTAAACTTTCAAAAGTAAGTACTGAATATTATGTCACTTATTTATGTGCGAATGTTTAATAATGAAGAACATTAAAACATTACTGTTGGCCACATGTTGGTCACATGTTATGTGACATTAGTGATGTTAGTACTAACTTGGTTTTAAAGCCTTTGCTTTAAAATATACGCCGTTTGATAGTTGACTTTAATCTTGCAGAGAATCTGATGATTTTATGGATAATTAAAGTCAGTCATATATCCACAAAAACAACAAGCTGAAAGTCAGTGATGCTGCTCGGTTTGCAGTCCTGAATATCACAGCACAAGCAGGATTCACTGCACTGTTAATGTTAGCTATGTTATATTGCTGCCTCTGTTCGATGGCGTCGAGCCAAACGGACTTTAAAGTGTGTTTGAACGAGCTGACGGTTCACTCGTTAAGCTAAAAGAAAGATGCTTTAATCACAGGAGTCACACATGTATCCACTGTACCATCTGGGAACTCTTCTTGTTTAGCACTCGTAATAACATAAACACTAAATCCTCCTTCTCTTGTGCTGTTTTGTAGCAGTGTATACACCTGAGACCAATGTTCCCTCTAAGCTGCGCACGTGTGCAATTGCGCACTGCTAGCATGATCTCTGCGCACAGAAAATCTGCATTGTGCACAAAACAAATCTAACCTGAATTGAAATTAAAATTAATACTTTAACAATTCTGTTTTGCAGTGTTAGTCAGTAAGTGACTGGCTGCTCCCGTATGGGATTAGAACGATGCCACCTTATCCCATAGTCCAGCCAATAATGCGATTTACATTCGTATATACGCAGCTAATCAACGTCGTTGACAGGCTATGACAGCGTCCTTATGTGAGCAGGACCGAGGAACAATTGACGGAGAAAGTGTGGACTTTATAGCAGTTTTTAAATTGTGTTGATGGGCCATGTAAAACCAGAGTTATGATAAAAATATCTGCAATGTTTGGTTTCCTTGCTGAATACTATTGTTGTTTATATTTACTGCGGAAGAAACGGTAAAAACGGCGTTTTATAAGAAAAAAGGCTTGAAAGCGCTCTCCGCCTGTGAGCAAAAACAAACTCCACCCCCCTCTCCCTTTCCTATTCGTGCAAAAAAGTACTATGTCGACCAATCAAACAATGATATGGCAATGTGGCATCTAGTTGTTAAGAAACGGGGGGAAGTTTTAGGAGTGACGGCGGTGCTTTGAGATGTGAGAGATTTGAGACGTTTAGCGCAAATCTTGTGTAGATAGTGTGTAGTGTAGTTTTGTTGTGTGTGTCAGAACAATGAGGCGACTGCTGAATGTTACAGCAGTGATACATCTCCTGTTGTCAGGCCTGCAGGTATCAGACTGTTGTTCTCCTTTATCTCATAGTAAGTAAGTAAGTAAGTAAAATTTTATTTATATAGCACATCTAGATAAAAGATCACAAAGTGCTTCACAAGGTATAAAAAAAAAAAGTGGACAGAAATTATTTTTTGGAGTGGCACAAATAATTTGTGTGGCATCAGATTTGACACAGAACAGCTGATTGTTCTGTAAATATTTTGAAATGTTTATTTAAAAACACCTTGGCTGCATTTAAAAAATATAGCTGCAAAAAACTTTGTTGTTTGCCAAACTGAGTTACTTTTTTTGAAGAAGTAACTATATAATTAATTGCCCAGCATTGGTCATTATATACTGTATTTTGCAGACAGGTCTCTCTCCCAGACCACAGACTTATACTCATAATACAAGTCAGAGCTTTATAAAAAAAAAGAAAAAAAAAAAAAAGGAAGTTGTGTTTTCAAAATTGGAGTTCAAATTATTTTTACTTCCAATAGTGTTAACATACTACACAGGTCAATGACTAGATTTTTTTTTTTTTACATCTTCATTGTAAGTGGGTTAAAGCAGTTAATTAAAAGTATTTAAATGCTGTAATTTGATTATTTTAATAAACCATGTAACTTGGATGGATTAGATGCCGGCGTGACCACAGTGCACACGTCTGATGTCGCTTACAGTGGTCCAAGGGATCGGTCAGGGAATTAGAGGGAACATTGCCTGAGACTGTCACCTGTCTGTCTGTCTGTCTGTCCTGCACTCTCTCTCTGTTTCTTTCTCTCTGATTGTGTAATACAAGTATGAACATGTATTTATAAGTTACACTTGTGTTTGAATCCTGCAGCTTATCACACATTTGATTTCCATGTGTGAAAGTATGTATCATCAGCAGCTGATACATACTTTAGGTTTAGATTTTCGAACTGCACGTACTCCAAAGCGTGCAGTCGCTGGATTGGGACACAGCCAACATGTCTTGTTGTTCTCCAGCGTCCTGGTAAAGAAGTAATCATTTTATTCAGGTGTGTTGACCCAGGGTGAGATTTAAAATCTGCAGGACACCAGCTCTTGAGTTCTGCAGTTCCCCACCCCTATTGTAGAGCAAAAACTATGTATTTACTAGCTGCATGTTGGTTATGGTATAACACTGTATTATTGAAAAAAAGTCACAGTTAAAAGGTTAAAAGTACCATACCAAGAGCCAGCTTCAGTTTTCCCTGTGGAAGCAGATTTTGAACCATATGACTTTGTAGCCGCTTTTTCTGAAATCTGTTCAACCAAACTGACCTACAGGACACACTGCTGGCTGAGTGGTGTTTTTATTTTTATCTGGATGGTTCAGCATCACCTAGACACCTGTCAAAGTCCTGGATATACAGCGGTTACAGAACATCTTAGCATTAGGCTTATTATCATCTCACTGTCCAGGTCAAGTTGCTGAGCTGGTAGCACTCTAGATAAACACATGGGGTGATGCATGATTTTGCTGCATTATGGAAACAATCATTTTTAACCGATTCGGGGAAATCCACTTCACATCACAAACTTGTGGCTGCATACTCAATTATTACTCCCATAAACTACAGCTGATTGGAAAGGTGACGTTCATATTAACTCAATGATTCTGTTTCTTTAGTCAACTATAGCCTGGATGCAGTCGCAAAGTCTGCAGTTAAACAGAATGTGAAACAACAGCATCAACATCTAAACCACATTAGCTTCACCTCCTAGCACAGATTTGCTGGCTGCTCAGAGCAAAGCTGCCCCAGAGGAGAACTGTGTGTATCCCATCTTTAATATCCCATCTTTGAGGCTGACTCAAAGGTGTATATAGACACCATGGGTCTTTCTCAAGGGGTGACTGATAAGTATAAAGGAAACAATTAATTGCCTCAGATTTACATCATGGGAACTCTTTGGAGATGTGACAGACAAGCAACAAATTATAGATGATATAAGCAGCAAAGATTCTACCAGCCATCTGATGACCTGACAAAAATTGAACAGCACCAAAGTGTGTGTGTGTGTGTGTGTGTGTGTGTGTGTGTGTGTGTGTGTGGTGATACATGTTGAAACTTTAACCGTAACAATGGTGCTGCTGCTGACTGTTTTCCACATTAGAAACATTAGCTGATGGATTTAAAGATGAACTTTGATAAAGATGTCTCACACCAAATGTTTTCCTTAATTGAACAACAATCTCTCATGAGTGAACAGCTTCATTTAAATCAAGTTTTAAGTCTGTCGTTACAGTTAAACCGCTAATGGTAATATATATTTCCAGTTTATGATGTGTTCACGTAAACTCTGCAATCTGTGAACTTTCTATTTTAATTTTTACTGTTATTAAAATTATTAAAAATACTCAAAAGTGTAGAAATGGGAAATTTGTGTTTCACCTGATTTAACCTCAGTTTGCCGTTGGTCTGTAGCTGTAACTTACTTGAACTAATGATCAGATTTAAAACAAACTAACTGTAAACTGTGTTCAAGGTCATGACTCACTCTGTGTAAATAAATCTCAAAAAATCTGTTTGATTTATTTTTTCACAACTCCCACATCAAAAAATGTCTTTGTCCAGAGAAGTTTCTGCTGTGACTGATGTTTGGCTGTAAACTGTCTCAACGCGTTTAAACTCAAAGATCCAAAGATTCTGTGATTTCCCTCACTAATAATATGCATAGAGACTTTTTTATGTTCTTAAATAAATATAGCCTAGAATTCTTTTTCTACACATATTGTACGGTGTGATGGTGACAAAATACTTGTGTGCACTTTTATTTTATTTATAAAGAGAGTTGAGTCAACAAATTCACAATGTTTATGGAAACACACACCTCACGACTTCTGAACTCCAGCTCAGCCTTCAGGTTCTCTGCTGCTTGTTTCACCCCCTGGAGTTTTTTGCTGCTGTCAGTATTCGTCTCCCACTGCAGGTGAAATGTTACATTTAAGACACAATAATGAAACAACCAGAGTCACATTAAAGCTGCATTATGTAAACATAAGGGAGCTGATGTAGCATGATGCTAACAACATTAGGTCTTGTGGGATGACGTCAACAATCTTGCAGTGGTAGGATTTCAAAGTTGTGTTTGGTTAATGACACAGAAGCTGCTGCTGGACAAAACTGCAGGAATATAAGTGCACAGGTCTGTGATCATTGGGAGGATGACAGCATCACATGTGTCCATGTTTACCTCTGTGTGCTGAGAGATGCTTTCACTGACCTTTGAGTCCAGGGTAGGAAATTTCTGCAGCACCTTCTGAATGAATTCATCCAGCTCCATCTCAGATTTGATCATCTGTCAGAAATAAAGACAGACAGATGTTGATGTTTCTGCGCTTTGTTGATAAAAGTGACAAAATTATTGAAGTTTCACACTGTGAGCAACATGTTTCCAACCATCGTATCCTCTTACTCAATCTGATTGGTGCAGTTATTTTAATGATTAATTTAATTACGGTCACAAACTCACTAAACTAAAGTCAATTTATTTCTTCAGCACTTTATTTAAATACAACAAATGAGGGTTTTTGCTACTCTGCTCCAGGTTATGACCTTGACAATAAATTGCAGACTCTGATGCCAGAAAAAACTTATTATTTCTGTCAATGTGAACTTTATAGAATAATTAAGGATTTAAACAGAACCACAGCTTTTACAAGGATACTTTAGTACAAAGGTGAAACCAGATATTTACAAACACTTCATAAAAAACTTTTTCCCTTTATCGTCAAAGATCAAACTTTTTTGTTTTGTTTTAGATCAATAAATGTTAACATATTTTTTGTATTTGTGTAATGTCAGTATATAAAGACAAAGAACACACAGTTTTTTTAATTACTTTCATGCACTAAGTTTATTGTGTCTTTATCTAACAAGACATCAGGAAAACAACTGTGGACTTCCACATGTGCGGCTCATCTATTGGTGCAATTTCCAGATAACTGAAGGTCCCACGTTCATCAGTTCAGACAATAATACACAAGTATAAAAACATGGGAACGTACAACCATCATACTGCTCGTGTAGGAGACAGATTCTGAGTCCCAAAGAGGAACATTTTTGTGTGAAATGTGCAAAACAACCCAGGACATCAGGAAAAGACCAAACGACTGTTATCTCATGTTAGATGAATGTGTTTTATTTTATTATAATTCTTTCTTGTTTGTCTGTACAAATACGTGTGTGTGAGTATATCTACACATATATTCGTATCCGTAAATGAAAATACATAGATGAGTATATATTGTTTTTTTATTGTTTGTTTTATTATGTCTGAAATAAATAAAGATAAAAAAAAAAAAAAAAAAGATCTTGTGAAGATGCTGACTGACACTAGTAAGACAGCATCACTATCAGTAAAACTAGTTCTGTACCAACACCAGCTGAAAGGTTACTCTGGGAGGAGAAAGCCATCACTGCAAAACCATCATAAAAAAGTCAGACTACAGTTTGCAACATGAGGACAAAAATCTTAATCTTTGGGGACATGTCCTGAGGTCTGACCAAACAAAAACTGAACTGTAATGATAAACTGTATATTTGAGGAAAAAGGAGGAAGCGTTGAAGCCTCAGAACATCATCCCAACTGTGAAGTGTGGGGGCGACAGCATCATGTTGTGGAGCTGTTTTGCTGCAGAAGGGACTGATGCACTTCACAAAATAGATGGCACGTACATGTTTAAGCAACATCTGAAGACATCAGCCACAACGTTGAAGCTTGGGTGTAAACTGGTCTTCCGAATGGACAATGACCCCAAACAAACCTGGAAATTAGTTACAAAGTGTTTTAAAGACAACAACTGATAGCCATTCGTTAATGGGAGACATGAGCCACAGCTGTTAAACCCTCCAAAATGAAACTTCTTTTACTTTTGTCAGAGTGGCCATCACAAAGCCCTGATCTCAGTCCCACAGAGAATTTGTGGGCAGCACTGAAAAGGTGAGTGCCAGCAAGAAGGCCTATAAACCCGACCCAGTTACACCAGTTCTGTCTCTCAGTGAGCCCAGATTCCAGAAAACTGTTGTAGAAAGTTTGTGGAAGTGTAGCCGGATGGGTTACTCGCCTTTCTTTTTCTCTCGGCTGCGCAACTGGGTTAATTGGGCACCTGCATATTGATTGCAGGGTGGCGCCATTCCATATAAAGTTAAGCCGGTGTTCCCCAGGTTTATTCCTCCCGTCCGTTTGGCAAAAAGCAGCAGTCAATGCTGGCACACCACAACGGATTGATCAGCAAGCGAGTAGATCATATAACAGCTACAGGTAGGCTCTCGCTTAACCTCCGATTCCCTACGAGTACTTGAATCTTTAGTAATATAGTTTTGCGGCCTGTTGTAGCGCGGCCGTTAGTGATGGTGAGATGAAGCGTCGTGATGAACTGAAGCTTCCATCCAACTGGTCAACTCATGGTTCGAAGCATTGTGATGATTCATTTGCTCTACTGCACCATGAAGTGGACAATTCAAGTGAAACGGGCTCTGTGATTATAATGATGTGATGTGAAACGCTCTAAACTGAATAAATAAATTACTTTCATCGTTATTTATCCCGAATATTGTCTCAGTATGTCTGATACAAAAGAGAAAGTGGAAACTATCAGGACAGAGTTTTGGTATGATTATGTAACTGTTAGAGCTGGGTATAGCTATCAAAGTATGCTTCTAGCTCAGATTAACAAAAGTAGGACGATTTGCTACTGAATTTCGTGTTGCGCGCATGTGCAGAAACAACGGGTAGGATGGTTTGCCAGGTAGGATGGATTCCCAGAACCGCATTGCGGAGAGAGGAGCTCGAGTTATCTCCACCAGTGAGAGTATAGCGCCTCCAGTCCTGGGGTAAGCCGTTAAAACTACTCTTATTAGCATTCACAATTACCGGAGGCTAAGGTTACATTTATTCTTTGTTTTAGGGTTTGATTGCTGCTTTCACATCTCCGTGGCAAACTGCCCGACCTTAATGGGAAGAGTGAAACGCCTTCCTAGCCGCTGTTGTGAGGGCTCCTCCTCGGTGGAGCCTGTTGTCTTGTCTTGTCTCCTTGGGAAACTGTTTTTATTAAGTAGGCTTACCTTTTTCTGGTTCGCCTGGTTTTATTTTATTTTATTATTATTTTATTCTGGATTGTTGCTTGTACCTCTGTGATCGGGCTGGAGCGATCCTCTGCCCGAGTGTCGTGCTGGGAACCTCAAACTGCCTCAGTTGCCGATCTGAGCCTGTGGGGAGCCAGACCGGCTTGTGATCGAGGCCTGGACAATTACTACCAGCACGAGTTGTAGTTGACTCGTGGGGTGTAAGCCTTCCAGTGCTGTGTGTGTGCGTGCGCGCGTGTCTGATTTCTTTTATTAAAGTTGGTTTTAGTTTTTTATGATCTGTAGTGAGCTTGACGCTCAGTGTCCTTTTATTCTTTTAACGTATTGCTCTGTTTTATTTTAGTGAACGGAGGACGTGCCAGTGGCCCTTGGATCTCAGGTGGTGGGTTGTTTTCACACTTTCCTTTGTACAGCACCGGGAGGGCTGTAGTGATTTTCTTTCTGTGTGATTTTCTTTTGGTTCCACGGCTGCTGGTGAGTCCAAGTTCCATGATTGTTTTATTTTAACTTTAGGACACTGTCAACAAAGACGCTACATTTGGTTTTCTAATTTTATTTAGTTTTACTATAAATAAAAATATTTTAATATTGGAGCCAACCTGCCTCGGTGTGCATCCTTGAATCTGTGCGGCCTCTTTTATTCCTTTTATCTATTTTTCTTAAATATATATTTCCTGGGGTGATATTCCCCTAGGTGGCGTTGTCATTTTATTATTATTATTTTTTATTATTATTATTATTATTATGAAAACTGAAACGTTTGGCTGAAGTGAAACAGTTTGAGAGTAATTCTACTAAATACTAAGTGCATGTTTACTTCTGACTCTGATGAAAGTAATAAAAACCCATAACAAATATCTCTCTTTAATCTGACATTTCACAAATACAAATATATGTTAATATTTATTGATCAGAACAAAAAAGTTTACTCTGATTTGATGTTTGACAGTAAAGAAAAATGTTTTTGTCTTTTTCTGATGTGTCTGTAAATATCTGGTTTCAACTGTATCTTTAATAAAATGAACATGTGCAATATTCTCACTCTTGTCTTTGTCTCTTCGCACACAGTTAATCACATCAAACATTGCAATAAACAGAAGCTTTAAATCTCACTTCCACTTAGTGCTATTTAATCAGGTGTGATAACGTCAATTTCTAATAAGGAATAAGTTCAAATCTCAACAGGACAAAATCCTCTCAATTTTAAAAAAATCCTTTGCTGTGGAGCTGGTTTTACAGTGTTTCATCCTCTTTTACCCTCATTGTGCTTTTGGTATGTGGCTAAAGTTTGTTAAACAAAGAATGAGTCAAGGTTCTACATCCTGCTTCCTACAACTGAACAGATAAAGACTGAATCCACATGATGGCCATAAAAGAGCAACATGTTCTTATCCCAAAGCGCAACATATCGACACTGTGACAAATCGTCGGTACGTTACGCTTTCACCCACCCAACATGTCTGTTTGGTGGGTAAAATGCCTCGTTTGAAAACATGAGAACCGTTTGGAATGAATCTACACATGTACATTTATTTTACTTTCTCATCGCTTTGAAAAACACTGTCTGAGGGTCGCAGATGCCAACAGACTTAATAAACTAATCCGTAAGGCCAGCAGTGTTGTGGGGATGGAGCTGGACTCCCTCAAGGTGGTGTCGGAGAGGCGGATGCTGTCCAAGATAAAGACAATGTTGGATAATACCTCCCACCCACTCCATGACATGCTGGTCAGTCACAGGAGCTCGTTCAGTGAGAGACTGAGATTACCGAAAAGCACCACTGAACGACACAGGAAATCATTCCTGCCTGTGGCCATCTCCCTGTACAACGCATCCACTTAACACACTGTTTGCTGCTACAACTACACATGTTTCTTTTCCAACTATTTATTTATGAGTGACTTATGTATGTGTGTATATATATATATGTATATATTGTACTATTCTTAGTTAGCGTATTGTCTGTCTTGTCTTAATGTTGGTTTAAAATGGAGCACTGTAACAAAAAATAATTTCCCCCAGGGATCAATAAAGTATTCTGATTCTGATTCTGACACGATTCAGGCTGTGGTTAAGGCATAAACAGCTGGATTGTGTCTTACCACCAGTAGCGTATCATAGGATCAAAGAAGATTACATTTCGCATTACTATGATGCCTCAGGATGTGACAAAACGTTGGCATGTTATTCGTTGGGAAAGAGAGCGGTCTCAAAGGAGTTGTTATTATTTTTGCTTCTTTGTCACTGCTTGTAAGAACCCTGTTCATGCTGTATTGATCCCTTTGCAAAGGCTTTAACTTTCTTTTAAAAAATCTCAGAAAATCACTCTGATTTATTTTTTCCACAACATCAAATCCAGAAAGTCTCTGTACAGAGAAATTTCTGCTGTGACTGATGTTTGGTATAGACTGACTCAACATGCAGATTTTAAACTGAGTGGGGAGGGTGTTGGGTCTGTGTTTCCAGAAGCCCCGCTAGTTTAGAAACTTGTTCATCATGAAGAAAACAAGACATGACAGAACATCTTAAACCCGCCAGCGAGGGAAATCTTTGGTCAAGAACCAGCTCTTGGAGTGTGGTCTAACCTCCTCCTAACCTGTCTCCAGCCCAAAGTCCTTCAAAGAGCAGATCGCTGGCAGCTATTTAATGACAAACTGTTACAATACACAATAAAACACAAGCACCTCCCACCGTAAAACCCCCCAATGGTTCTAAGACAAGGCACTATGTGTGTGTGTGTGTGTAAGCACCTGTTTGCATGTGCAAGAACGTGTGTGTGTGTATACATGTGAGTGTGTGTGTGTGCAACCTCCTGCTCACCAAAAGGGTCATAAAAGCAGGACGCTTACAACAGAATAAACAGATCTTCCAGATAGGATGTATCTACAATAAACCCCGCCCCCAGCACACAGTGGCTGGAGAGGTGGTCAGAGACAAAGGAACGGCTTTGATCCTACTGCTTGAACCAAGACTGTACAAATTTAAGGAACACAATGACAACATTCAACAATTAGACTTAACAGAGGGTTAGGACAACGAGGCCCTGAGATCCAGCACATATTCTTACATGTACACATCCTGGATGCTTTTTTTTATATTTCAGACCTTCAGATTTGGTGAGTAAATATTGATGTGCTATTTTATTCATGAAGAGAGTCAGTAAATTTTAAATGTTTACAACTGAAAAACAAACCTCAGGAGAATTCTTCTCCAACTGATCCTTCAGTGTTGCTGTTGTTTCTTTCAACTGCTGGAGCTGTTTGATGATTCCAGTAATCTTCTCTGACTGCAGCTGAAATGTTACATAAGGAAAGAGAAGAAGGAAGAAATGTTCATTTTTAAGACACAATAATGAAACAAAACCAGAGTCACATTAAAGCTGTATTATGTAAATGTAAGGGAGCTGATGTAGCATGATGCTAACAACATTAAGTGTTGTGGGATGATGTCAACAATCTTGCAGTGGTAGGATTTCAAAGTTGTGTTTGGTTAATGACACACAAACTGCTGCTGGACAAAACTGCAGGAATATAAGTGCACAGGTCTGTGATCATTGGGAGGATGACAGCATCACATGTGTCCATGTTTACCTCTGTGTGCTGAGAGATGCTTTCACTGACCTTTGATTCCAGTGTAGGAAACATTGCCATCAACTTCTGAATGATTTCCTCCTTCTCAGAGTTGATCATCTGTCAGAAAGAAAGACACACAGATGTTGTTTCTGCAGCACTTTGTTGATAAAAGTGCCAAAATTATTGAGGTTTCACACTGTGAGCAACATGTTTATGTACAGAAATACTTTGACAGACATCAAATAAACACAATTATTTTCCTTCCTTACTTTGCAACTGCAACAATGGAAGGCAAAACGCGTGTGTGTGATTACACAATGCAATCACACATTCATTCATAAAAAGTTAATAAATTAAGTTCTATATAGAAATAAGAGAATTTGAATGAATTAGACATTTGGTGTCAAATAAACAAAATAGCATCTAAAGTTTCCTTTATCTCTGTATTGTAAAGAGTTGTGAAGAAAATTTTGTCAGCATATTAAAATGTAAGAACAAACCTCGTGACATTTGGACTTGAACTGATTCTTCAGTTTCTCTGCTGCTTGTTTCTCCTGCAGGAGCTGGTTGATGGTTTCAGTATTAATCATCTGTGAAATGAAACACAACCAGAGTCACATTAAAGCTATATTATGTGAATTTAAGATGGTTCGTGTAAATAAGTAATGAAAAAAAAAGTATCTAAATGCCTTTTTTTTAAATTATTTAAATAATTCAAATAAATGAAGATCCAAAAGGATATATTTCATTTTGAATGTAGTGTCTCCAAAAATAAAAGTTTTTTATTTTATTATATTTTATTTATTTATTTATTTAAGTTATTTTACATAAACATACACACATTCTAAAACAAAAAACAAAACAACTATTCACGGTTTATTTATCTTTTACTTGACTACAGCTGGATTTCAGTGTCACTAAAAAGTTGTTGGTGTCTTGTGTTCATTGGTAAAGTTTAACAGCATCAGTGTCAGAATTACATGTAAAAACATAAAAAGCCTCTTTGACTTTTTTTGTTTGTTTCTTCATTCCTCTTTTCCTCATCCGTGAGTTTATTTCCCAGCTGCAGGCAGGAGGAAGAAACATCACAGTTTTTAACAGAGACACATTAGTGTTTTAGTACTTTATACTTTTCTCTTATGCACAAATTACATATAGGATTTTTTTTCTTTTTATTGGTCTGTAGGGCACAAACTTTGATCACAGCTTCATCCATGTTGTCCTGTAATGTTGCATACCACACTGCACCACTAGAGGGTGGTGTTTTTAAAATGTAGAACAATGATGGCGATCTGATAAACCTACATACTTGAATGTGGTGTTCATTGAAAGACACTCGTTCCTTGCTGGGGACTTGTTTCATTATCAGCCACCATTACATTTGGCAACGAGTGACTGCTTGTATTTTCCCCCTACGTTGAGTTCAGTCATCGTGGCTGAAAACGTACATCAATGCAACAGGTAATGTCTGAAGCACAAAGAGCTGCTTTACGTCACTGCTTAGAAACAGAGGGACAAAGAATTTTCTACTCACTTCCACATACAGGCGACACTTTTGCCTCTGCTGTTGCTGCCCTAAAACAACACTTGTGGAAACACAAGCTTTCACAAAGCAAACACAAGCTTCACATGAGACAGTTATTCAGTAAGTGGCCAGCTTGTGTCACCCTGCTTGTAAATGTGAGTTTGATGACAGAACAGAAGAAACGATCAGCTGTTTGAACACGTGTTCTTGCTTGAACCTGATTGACTCTGGATAAAGCTGCTACACTGACAACACAAACGGAACTTGCAGTTCAAACTAAGTCCAGAGATAGAGCACTTCAGTGATACACCACTAAAACAACCTGGTTACAAACACAAAGCAAATAATTCCTGTGATAGGCTGAACATCACCCTTTTAGGCAACACTGTTCTACCCCCATGTGCTGCTCTTACTGCTTCTGTGATCTCTCCCATCACCTGCTTCTTGCATCCCTGCTGCCCCAGATACTGACTGTGTGCATAAAGTGAAAAAACTTTGACAAACATCTTTCATGCCTCCGAACGAGGCATGATTTTCCTGTAAACCAAAGTGGGCCTAGCAAAAAAGTTTGGGAACCACTGCCCTAGCCAAACACCAGGGTCCTCTCTGACGATGGCCGCCGCCCTCACATCTTATACATACACAAAGACATTACACAACTCTTACGTGTCGCCCCATCTCACAGGCCTATATCTTCCCTTCAAGGAGAGACATTTACGACTGTTTTTCACTGAGCCTTCTTTTACAGATGAGCAGGAGGGCCCCACTCTATCTATCTATCTATCTATCTATCTATCTATCTATCTATCTATCTATCTATCTATCTATCTATCTATCTATCTATCTATCAACAGAACAAAAGTTATCTACTGTTGCAAAAGAAGCTCTTGCTTGTGTGTAGACTGCAGAGAAATGGAGAACGTATTTGTGAGGCTGAAATTTCACTCTGTGGACAGACCACCAAGCTCTGGCAACGCTGCTGAGCACCAAAGGGATTCATAGGGCTAGAATGAGTATCACCCGCTGGTCTGTTGGTATTTACCGCCCAGGTTCTCTGAGTCATACAGCTGATTGTTTATCTTGTCTGCCTCTGCTTTTCTTCTCATCTCACTACGGACGCAGTTCTTGCAATGGAAGCTCACATTTTCTGTCACTTCCAGTTGCTGATTTTCACTCCTGCCTGTTTGACTTGACCTGAAATGTTTGCTTTGCTCTCACAAATACAAAGTGTTTTGCCTGCTGCAATCACATCACTTGCACCTCATTACAACATCCAAATGAACTCTCAACTCTAATTATGTTATCAAAGGGTCAAGGCTCATTGCACTAGATTCAGTGGTACCTAAACTGATTAGTGACTTTCATGTGCTACTGCAAAGGATTGTGAACACGAAACACAGATTAATAATAATAATGGATTGGATTTATATAGCGCTTTTCAAGGCACCCAAAGCGCTTTACAATGCCACTATTCATTCACTCTCACATTCACACACTGGTGGAGGCAAGCTACAGTTGTAGCCACAGCTGCCCTGGGGCAGACTGACAGAAGCGAGGCTGCCATATCGCGCCATCGGCCCCTCTGGCCAACACCAGTAGGCGGTAGGGTAAAGTGTCTTGCCCAAGGACACAACGACCAGGACAGAGAGCCCGTGGATCGAACCGGCGACCTTCCGGTTACAGATACGCTTCCCAACCCCCTGAGCCACGGTTGCCCTAATTAAGAGCCCTCTACAGGTGGCATTGACTAACTACTACTCCAAATGACCTGAGCTTATTCAGATCCTCTCGCCTGTCTTTAGTCGTCACCAGAGATGGGCAGTAACGCGTTACTTGTAACTTGTTACAAGTATTTTATGTGCTGGAATGTGCAGAAAATAGGTTTAAATATTAAACAAATTTCTTCCAGTCAGAGAATGTTGCATATAATTAAATTTTTGCTTGATGCATAAAGTTAAAAGATTAAAACTAATAAAACAAGTTTTATAAAGAGACTTTTCCATTTGATTACATTTTGTATGATGGATTATGCAGAAAAAGTAGAATTGGGCTGAAAGATCTATCGCTTTATCACCTATTCAGGTTGTAAATCGTGTTTTTAAAAAGTAACTAAGTAACTAAGTAACTAAGTAATTAATTACTTTTGAAAATAAGTAATCAGTAAAGTAACGGTATTACTTTTTTGGGGAAGTAATCAGTAATTAGTTACTGATTACTTTTTTCAAGTAACTTGACCAACACTGGTCGTCACGGCAACCCAGAGAACATTGTGGTACACAGTTTACCTCTGAAGCGTTCGCCTCATTCCTACATAATAGAGGCAACTCTCACAGCAGAACATGTCTTCTAACCAGCTGCAAATGGAGCAATTGAACAGTTTCATCGTTACCTCTGCACCTGCATCCAGACAGCAATCCAGCCGTCACAGCCATGAAAGCAGACTGTGTTGGATTGGCTTCACGTTTACTGTACAACACTGCATCCAGACTACTTCCATCTCTCCCTATGAACTCTATAGCAGAAAGATTCATACTAAACTGGACATACTCTCTTTGCCTTCTATTGTAAGAAATATCAGCTGAAGAGGCAACGTTACACTGATGCTAAGCGTAATGTACAGAAGCATTAAAGGAGAGTGAGGATGATGAAAACACATCACGCTGTTAAAGGACACCTCAGATTTCCTCCTCCTGTAACAGTAACAAAGACCAAAGGCTTCTTGCTGAGTGATGAAAAGATCTGGAATGACACTCATCCTGCATGCTGTCCTTCAGTGACTGTCCCCAAGACTGCCACGTGTCAGGACAGTTTCTTGAGTCCATGCTGTTCACGCTGCTGACACATGACTCCATCATCCCCACGTTCTACTGAAGCAGCATTAAAAGCATGCTGAGCAGCTGTGTCTCCATCTGGTTTGACAGCTTCAAGGCCTCAGAGAGGAAGTCACTGCAGAGAAGATCATCAGGACTTCTCCTCCATCCATCCAGGATGTCGAGCACAGATGCTGTCTCAGTCCATAGCATCATCACAGACTCCGCCCACCCCCACCATGCACTGTTGATGTTGATGTTTCTGCAGCACTTTGTTGATAAAAGTGACAAAATGATTGAAGCTCCACACTGTGAGCAACATGTTTCCAACCATCGTGTCCTCTTACTCAATCTGATTGGTGTGATTTTAATGATACAGACTGTACAGAGCAATATATAAAGAAAATACATTATTTTGATTACAGTCACAAATCCATAAAAGCTAAAGTCACTTTATGTCTTCAGCACTTTATTTAAATACACCTTCCTATGGTTGGTGCTACTCTGCTCCACCTTATGACCTTCAACCACACAAACCCCGCCCCACAAAACATGGAGGTCTCAAATAAGTCTGACAGCACATTTATTTTACTGTCAGTTTAAGGTTTATAGAGTAATGATGAATTTAAACAAAACCACAGCTTTTACAAGGATACAGTAACGTATCTTTAATGTAATGAACATGTCAATATTCTCACTCTTGTCTTTGTCTCTTCACACACAGTTAATCACATCAAACGTAACAATAAACAGAAGCTTTAAATCTCACTTCACTCAGTGCTGTTTGATCAGCTGTGTGATAACATCAGTGCTTAATAAGGAATAAACTTAAACTTCAACAACATTAAATGCTGCTAGTTAAAAAAATAAACAAACATCCTTTTTTACCCACATCCAGAAAATCTCTGTAAAGGAGGCGACTCTGTTCATTTACTGAGATCAACATGTTTGCATATCAGAAATTCTTTTTCTCATATTTTAGACCTTTAGATTCATGTATTTACATAGTGCAGTGTGATAGTGAGTAAATGCTGATGTTCACGATTATACTATTCATAAGCTGAGTCAGCAAAATCACAAAGTTTATAACTGAAAGACAAACCTGCTGATTTTTGGACTCCAGCTGCTTCAGTTTCTCTGCTGCTTCTTTCACCTCCTTGAGCTGATTGATGATTTTAGTATTCTTCTTCCAATGCAGGTGAAATGTTACATGAAGAAAGAGCAGAAGGAAGAAATGTTCATGTTTAAGACACAATAATGAAACACAACCAGAGTCACATTAAAGCTGTATGATGTAAATATAAGGGAGCTGATGTAGCATGATGCTAACAACATTAAGTGTTGTGGGATGATGTCAACAACCTTGCAGTGGTAGGATTTCAAAGTTGTGTTTGGTTAATGACACACAAACTGCTGCTGAACAAAACTGCAGGAATATAAGTGCACAGGTCTGTGATCATTGGGAGGATGACAGCATCACATGTGTCCATGTTTACCTCTGTGTGCTGAGAGATGCTTTCACTGACCTTTGATTCCAGTGTAGGAAATATTGCCATTAACTTCTGAATGAATTCATCCTTCTCAGATTTGATGATCTGTCAGAAAGAAAGACAGATGTTGATGTTTCTGCACTTTGTTGATAAAAGTGACAAAATGATTGAAGCTCCACACTGTGAGCAACATGTTTCCAACCATCGTGTCCTCTTACTCAATCTGATTGGTGTAATTTTAATGACGCAGACTTTATACAATAACATACAAAGAAAATAAATTATTTTGATTGCAGTCACAAATCCATAAAAGCTAAAGTCACTTTATGTCTTCAGCACTTTATTTAAATACACCTTCCTATGGTTGGTGCTACTCCGCTCCACCTTATGACCCTCAACCACACAAACCCCGCCCCACAAAACATGGAGGTCTCAAATAAGTCTGACAGCACATTTATTTTACTGTCAGTTTAAGGTTTATAGAGTAATGATGAATTTAAACAAAACCACAGCTTTTACAAGGATACAGTAACGTATCTTTAATGTAATGAACATGTCAATATTCTCACTCTTGTCTTTGTCTCTTCACACACAGTTAATCACATCAAACGTAACAATAAACAGAAGCTTTAAATCTCACTTCACTCAGTGCTGTTTGATCAGCTGTGTGATAAACAATGTTCCCTCTAATTTTTCATGTGTCTGAGCGAACACACAAACTCCCTGACCGATCCCTTGGACCACTGTGAGCGACATCAGACGTGTGCACTGTGGTCACGCCGGCATCTAATCCATCCAAGTTACATGGTAAATTAAAATAATCAAATAACAGCATTTACATACTTTTAATTAACTGCTTTAACCCACTTACAAGGAAAATGTAAAACAAAAATGTAGTGATTGACCTGTGCAGTATGTTAACACTATTGGAAGTAAAAATAACTTGAACTCCAACTTTGAAAACACAACTTAATTTATTTATTTATTTATTTTTTTTACAAAGCTCTGACTTGTATTATGAGTCTGTGGTCTGGGAGAGAGTCCTGTCTGCAAAATATAGTATATAATGACCAATGCTGGGCAATTAATTATATAGTTACTTCTTCAAAAAAAGTAACTCAGTTTGGCAAACAACAAAGTTTTTTTCAGCTATTTTTTTTTTAAATGCAGCCAAGGTGTTTTTAAATAAACATTTCAAAATATTTACAGAACAATCAGCTGTTCTGTGTCAAATCTGATGCCACACAAATTATTTGTGCCACTCCAAAAAATTATTTCTGTCCACATAAAGGAGAACAACAGTCTGATACCTGCAGGCCTGACAACAGGAGATGTATCACTCCTGTAACACCTGTAACATTCAGCAGTCGCCTCATTGTTCTGACACACACAACAAAACTACACTACACACTATCTACACAAGATTTGCGCTAAATGTCTCAAATCTCTCACATCTCAAAGCACCGCCGTCACTCCTAAAACTTCCCCCCGTTTCTAAACAGCTAGATGCCACGTTGCCATACCATTTTTTGATTGGTCGACATAGTACTTTTTTAGACGAATGGGAAAGCGAGAGGGGGGTGGAGTTTGTTTTTGCTCACAGGCGGCGAGTGCTTTCAAGCCTTTTTTCTTATAAAACGCCGTTTTTACCGTTTCTTCCGCAGTAACTATAAACAACAATAGTATTCAGCAAGGAAACCAAACATTGCAGATATTTTTATCATAACTCTGGTTTTACGTGGCCGATCAACACATTTTAAAAACTGCTATAAAGTCCACACTTTCTCCATCAATTGTTCCTCGGTCCTGCTCACATAAGGACGCTGTCATAGCCTGTCAACGACGTTGATTAGCTGCATATATACGAATGTAAATCGCATTATTGGCTGGACTATGGGTTCTAATCCCATATGGGAGCAGCCAGTCACTTACTGACTAACACTGCAAAACAGAATTGTTAAAGTATTAATTTTAATTTCAATTCAGGTTAGATTTGTTTTGTGCGCAACGCAGATTTTCTGTGCGCAGAGATCATGCCAGCAGTGCGCAACTTAGAAGGAACATTGGTGATAACATCAGCACTTAATAAGGAATAAACTTAAACTTCAACAACATTAAATGCTGCTAGTTAAAAAAATAAACAAACATCCTTTTTTACCCACATCCAGAAAATCTCTGTAAAGGAGGCGACTCTGTTCATTTACTGAGATCAACATGTTTGCATATCAGAAATTCTTTTTCTCATATTTTAGACCTTTAGATTCATGTATTTACATAGTGCAGTGTGATAGTGAGTAAATGCTGATGTTCACGATTATACTATTCATAAGCTGAGTCAGCAAAATCACAAAGTTTATAACTGAAAGACAAACCTGCTGATTTTTGGACTCCAGCTGATTCTTCAGTTTCTCTGCTGCTTCTTTCACCTCCTTGAGCTGATTGTTGATTTCAGTATTCTTCTTCCACTGCAGGTGAAATGTTACATGAAGAAAAAGCAGAAGGAAGAAATGTTCATGTTTAAGACACAATAATGAAACACAACCAGAGTCACATTAAAGCTGTATGATGTAAATATAAGGGAGCTGATGTAGCATGATGCTAACAACATTAAGTGTTGTGGGATGATGTCAACAATCTTGCAGTGGTAGGATTTCAAAGTTGAGTTTGGTTAATGACACACAAACTGCTGCTGAACAAAACTGCAGGAATATAAGTGCACAGGTCTGTGATCATTGGGAGGATGACAGCATCACAGGTGTCCATGTTTACCTCTGTGTGCTGAGAGATGCTTTCACTGACCTTTGATTCCAGTGTAGGAAATATTTTCATCAGCTTCTGAATTAATTCAGCCGTCTCAGATTTGATGATCTGTGAGAAAGAAAGACAGATGTTGATGTTTCTGCACTTTGTTGATAAAAGTGACAAAATGATTGAAGCTTCACACTGTGAGCAACATGTTTCCAACCATCGTGTCCTCTTACTCAATCTGATTGGTGTGATTTTAATGATGCAGACTTTATACAGTAACATACAAAGAAAATAAATTATTTTGATTGCAGTCACAAATCCATAAAAGCTAAAGTCACTTTATGTCTTCAGCACTTTATTTAAATACACCTTCCTATGGTTGGTGCTACTCAGCTCCACCTTATGACCTTCAACCACACAAACCCCGCCCCACAAAACATGGAGGTCTCAAATAAGTCTGACAGCACATTTATTTTACTGTCAGTTTAAGGTTTATAGAGTAATGATGAATTTAAACAAAACCACAGCTTTTACAAGGATACAGTAACGTATCTTTAATGTAATGAACATGTCAATATTCTCACTCTTGTCTTTGTCTCTTCACACACAGTTAATCACATCAAACGTAACAATAAACAGAAGCTTTAAATCTCACTTCACTCAGTGCTGTTTGATCAGCTGTGTGATAACATCAGTGCTTAATAAGGAATAAACTTAAACTTCAACATCATTAAATGCTGCTAGTTAAAAAAATAAACATTATTCTAAATGTTTCTGCAGCTTTTCTTTTTTTTTGCCCTGCTGGAGCTGATCGATGATTTCAGCAATAATGTGAAATGTTACATGAAGAAAGAGCAGAAGGAAGAAATGTTCATGTCTAAGACAAAATAAAAAAAAACAAAGTCACATTAAAGCTGTATTATGTAAATATTTGCTGTTTGATGAAAATAAATAATATAGAAGTATTTGTAAATAAATGAAGGAAATATCTCAGTTTGAATGTAGTGCCTTCCAAAATAAAAGTATCTTTTACATGAAAAATAAATGCACAAAATCAAACATTTATCAAGTCTGATTTTACACAATAAAGAAAATATTAAACGTTCACAGTTTATTTACTATTTTATTGAGAGGAGCTGGATTTCAGTGTCATTAACAGGTTTTCAGTGTCTTGTGTTTGTTTGAATAGTTTAACTTGATGGAATGAGTTTTAATTTTAAATGTAAAAAGATTTTTTACAAAAGGTATACCTCTTGGAGTTTTGCTTCTTGTTCTGTGTTCCTGTTCTTCTCATCCTGGAGCTTGTTTTTCAGTTGCAGACAGGAGGGAGAAACATCACAGCTTTTAATAGACACACATGACACATATATACCAAATGACAAATATGACTCTTTTCTTTAATGTTCTGCAGGTCACCAAGTTCCTTTCAATGTGCTCCCTCAGAGAGGAAGTCACTCCAGAGAAGATCATCAGGACTTCTCCTCCATCCATCCAGGATGTCGAGCACAGATGCTGTCTCAGTCCATCACATCATCACAGACTCCGCCCACCCCCACCATGCACTGTTCTACCTGCTGCCCTCTGGAAAGAGGTTTAGCAGCATTAGGTCCAGGACAGCCAGATGTTACAATAGTTTACAATAGTTTGCTCAGCAGCTCACTGTGCAGCTGGATACTGGACTTCCTGAGCAACAGACCCCAGAACGTCAGAATGGGAGAGCACACCTCCTCCATCCTCATTCTGAATGTGGGTGTCCCACAGGTGTGTGTCCTCAGTCCCCTCTTATACTCACTTTTCACCCATGACTGTTCACCAATCCACACCAGTAACACCATTATAAAATTTGCTGTTTACACCACCATCATAGGACTGATCAAGTACAATGATTATTCAGCCTACAGACGTTCAGCATCTGAAGCAATGGTGTGACGACAACAACCTGCATCTGAACACAGCCAAGACCAAGGAGATGGTAATCGACTTCAGAAGAACAAAGCGATCTGAGCACTCTACCCTCTACATTGATGGGGAGGAGGTAGAAAGTGTAGAAATAGTCCACATCTCGGCCGGCCTTACCTGGTCCACAAACATCTCCCACCAGGTAGGGAAAACCCAAGAAAGGATGTACTTCCTCAGGAAACTACGTCAGGACCAATTACCCAAGAGACTGCTAGTAAACTTCTACCGCTCCACCATCGAGGGCCTTCTGACTTACTGCTGCACACTCTGGTCCAACTGCTGCACCGCGGAGGACAAGAGGAAACTGCAGTGGGTGGTGAGACCGGCAGAGCAGGCAATCGGCACTTCACTAACCCCCCTCAGAGACATCTATACTGGAAGACTTCAGCCGAAAGCCAGCATCATCATCAAAGACCCCTTGCACCCCTCCGGTCAAAGCCCTACCTCCACCTTGATTGGAGGATAACTGCACTGCCAACACTCATGGACATTACACCTTATTTATAAATCGTATTTCTATTTATACTTCAGTGCAACCAACACCCCGACCTCTTTAAACTGTATTAATTATAACCTTATTTAGTGTATGTGCGTGTATGTAAAACTACATATCTTTCTTGTGTAAATGTAAATTTGTCTGTTATTGTGTAAATACTTAACGCTATTGTGTACTTCACACACATGGAGAAATGCCAAACTGACTTTCATTATTCTTCTAACAGTGACAATAAAAAGCTATTCTATTCTATTTTATTCTCCACCCATTAGCACACCAATCACCCACCCTGACTGCCTCCCCCTCTCCTCTGTTAAAAGTTGTGTTTGGTTGAATTCAGAACAGCTGCTAGTCAAAACTGCAGGAATATAAGTGCACAGGTCTGTGATCATTGGGAGGATGACAGCATCACATGTTTCCATGTTTACCTTTGTCTGCTGAGAGATGCTTTCACTGACCTTTGATTCCAGCGTAAGAAATGTTTTCATCAGCTTCTGAATGAATTCATCCGTCTCAGAGTTGATTGTCTGTCAGAAATAAAGAAAGATGTTGATGTTTCTGCAGCACTTTGTTGATAAAAGTGACAAAATGATTGAAGCTCCACACTGTGAGCAACATGTTTCCAACCATCGTGTCCTCTTACTCAATCTGATTGGTGTGATTTTAATGATACAGACTGTACAGAGCAATATATAAAGAAAATACATTATTTTGATTACAGTCACAAATCCATAAAAGCTAAAGTCACTTTATGTCTTCAGCACTTTATTTAAATACACCTTCCTATGGTTGGTGCTACTCCGCTCCACCTTATGACCCTCAACCACACAAACCCCGCCCCACAAAACATGGAGGTCTCAAATAAGTCTGACAGCACATTTATTTTACTGTCAGTTTAAGGTTTATAGAGTAATGATGAATTTAAACATAACCACAGCTTTTACAAGGATACACTAACGTGTCTTTAATGTAATGAACATGTCAATATTCTCACTCTTGTCTTTGTCTCTTCACACACAGTTAATCACATCAAACGTAACAATAAACAGAAGCTTTAAATCTCACTTCACTCAGTGCTGTTTGATCAGCTGTGTGATAACATCAGTGCTTAATAAGGAATAAACTTAAACTTCAACATCATTAAATGCTGCTAGTTAAAAAAATAAACAAACATCCTTTTTTACCCACATCCAGAAAATCTCTGTAAAGGAGGCGACTCTGTTCATTTACTGAGATCAACATGTTTGCATATCAGAAATTCTTTTTCTCATATTTTAGACCTTTAGATTCATGTATTTACATAGTGCAGTGTGATAGTGAGTAAATGCTGATGTTCACGATTATACTATTCATAAGCTGAGTCAGCAAAATCACAAAGTTTATAACTGAAAGACAAACCTGCTGATTTTTGGACTCCAGCTGATTCTTCAGTTTCTCTGCTGCTTCTTTCACCTCCTTGAGCTGATTGTTGATTTCAGTATTCTTCTTCCAATGCAGGTGAAATGTTACATGAAGAAAGAGCAGAAGGAAGAAATGTTCATGTTTAAGACACAATAATGAAACACAACCAGAGTCACATTAAAGCTGTATGATGTAAATATAAGGGAGCTGATGTAGCATGATGCTAACAACATTAAGTGTTGTGGGATGATGTTAAATCTAACGCGGTGTTCTTTAATTATTTTTACTTCTTTTTTCTCAATGTTGTGCTACCAAACAATTCACATTAAGCAGAAAGTCACAGAGAGTTACACGCTGAGTGCACAGGTATGTGATCATTGGGAGGATGACAGCATCACATGTGTCCATGTTTACCTCTGTCTGCTGAGAGATGCTTTCACTGAGCTTTGTAAGAAATGTTTCCATCAGCTTCTGAATGAATTCATTCCTCTCAGGTTTGATCATCTGTGAGAAAGAAAGACATTACTCTGTACAGTCTGTATCATTAAAATCACACCAATCAGATTGAGTAAGAGGACACGATGGTTGGAAACATGTTGCTCACAGTGTGGAGCTTCAATCATTTTGTCACTTTTATCAACAAAGTTCTGCAGAAACATATAAAGAAAATACATTATTTTGATTACAGTCACAAACACATGAAAACTATCCGTACATTCTCTTCCACTTATCCCCAGCTGTGTAATGAGAGCGGTAATTTGCACCCTGGACAGGTTGCCAGTCTGTCACAGGGTTAACACACAGATACAGACAACCATTCACTCTCACACTGTGGTAGGAAGCCAGAGCACCCACACAATACAATGGAGTGATATATAAAAACTAATACTTGAAGAAGCATTTCTAAATAAATGGACAGGTCAGCAGTCTATCGCAGGGCTAACACAGAGACAGACAACCATTCACAGCTTTGAGCAATTTAGGATCATCTGTTAAACTGACCAAACTAACTGCTTGTCTTTGGACTGTGGGAGGAAGCCGGAGTGTACCCTTACAGGCACAGGGAGAACATGCAAATTCCAGCCCGGTGTTGGAGTCAAACCCAAGACCTTCTTGCATCTTGGCAACGATGCTAACCACCACGTCACTGTGCTGCCCTGTTTGAACATGCTGGCTCCCAAATTAGTTCAAACCCAACTGCACAAAATCTAATATTTATTAAATCTAGTTTGACACGACGAAGAAAAGAATTTGACTTTGATGCGAATTAACTGTTCTGAATGACAATAAAGTGATGATTCTGTTCTATTCTATTCTATTTTATATTCATAAAGAGATCAAATAAAAACTATTTTATGTAAATATGAGGGAATTAATCTGACATGATGTTAACAAAATTGTTGTGGGAGGATCTGAAAAAAAGTGTATAGAGATGGATTGATAAGTTGTGTTTTTTGTGATTACATCAGTACACACAAATGTGACAAATATATAACAAATGACAAATGACAAATATGACCCTTTTCTTCTTAGTCTCTGTTGTTCCTCCTGAAGTTCAAGTTAGTGTGAGTTAATGAAGACAACATAACAGCAGTACTTTACAGTACAGCTTGGAAATAACCAGGAGTGATGAATAAATAATAAGTGAATATAAAAATATCATATGAAACCATGGGTTGGGTCTAACACATGACTTTGTAATTAGGTGTTTAGGCTCAAACTGCTTTGAGCCTAAAAACGATTAAATGAAAGTTGTTATGCTGTTCGTTTATTAATCACTGGCAGATTTTGCATAAAAAGAGATGAAAGAGGCTAAACTGAGCACCATAGTGAGGAGTTAAAGTTGTTTTACTTTTTTGTTTTGTTTGGGGTTTTGTCCATATTGCAGTTGCGATACTTCAGCTAGTCCTACAAAAAGGACGAACATAAAGGGAGTGGTGTGTTTTAAGTGTCAGGTAACTTCAAATGGGACATTACTTTCGGCTCAGCAAACATCAGCAAACAAAACAGTAAATAACTTTGTGTGCAAGTAAATCCTGTTCATCTGGATATTTTCAGCGGAAGAAACGTTTTGTGACTCATCTAAGTGACTTCTTCAGTCTCAGCTGACTGCAGGTTTCCCCAACTTCATAAACAGTTACTACATGAGCATCAAACCACAAACAGAACTATTTCGTACCGAAGACGATTGGAAATCCTAACATCCATGTCCGCAGGAAAATTATTCACCACGTTAGTCTCCTTTACTTACATTACATTCGCTTTTCTTCATTTTTTAATATGAAGTAATCCAGTCAGTAAGATGTTGTGAGGGGGGGCGAAGTCTCCAACAAGTGTGGCATCTCTTCCTGGAGCCTTTTTTCCTTCCCACACATTGACCTACTTTGATGGGATTCCTGATCGTGCTTCGGTAATAAACTTGTTATATTTGTGCTGTGATGTGCATGTAGTGGCTGTTATGTTGTGAAACAGCACTGATGGCAGCAGCATAGTTGCACAGCTCGGTACACTCAGCAGAGGAGGAAAAATCCTTTGTGTCGGTCATGTGACTCAGACTCGCTCTCCTCCACACAGTCCTCATTAATAAAGTGCTTTACAAACCCAAATGTGATCCCCTTAAACTGATTTTTAGTTTTACTGTCGTTATTTTCCTCTCAGATCTCGATTCTGTCACTAGTTAGCGAACATAAACAGGTCGGTGGATGATGCAGTGAACATGGGGCTGCATCACATCCTGCAACACCTTGACCGCCCGGGAACTTATGCCAGGGTCCTGTTTGTGGACTTTAGTTCGGCTTTTAACACCATTGTGCCTGAACTTCTTTCCTCCAAACTCTCCCAGCTCAGCGTGTCATCAGCTACCTGTCAGTGGATCACCAGCTTCCTGACAGACAGAAAGCAACAAGTGAGGCTGGGGGAGATCACCTCTGAAACCCGGTCTCTCAGTATTGGTGCCCCCCAAGGATGTGTCCTCTCACCACTACTGTTCTCCCTCTACACTAACGACTGCACCTCCAAGAACTCGGCTGTCAAACTCCTAAAGTTTGCAGATGACACCACTGTCATTGGCCTCATTCAGGATGGTGATGAGTCTGCATACCGGCAGGAAGTTGAGCGGCTGGTACTCTGGTGCAGTCAGCACAATCTGGAGCTGAACACTCTTAAAACTGTAGAGATGACAGTGGACTTCAGGAGACATCCCTCAACTCTGCTCTCCCTCATCATATCAGACAGCCCTGTGTTGACTGTGAAGATCTTCAAGTTCCTGGGTACCACCATCTCCCAGGACCTGAAGTGGGAGACCAACATCAACTCCATCCTCAAAAAGACCCAGCAGAGGATGTACTTCCTGAGACAACTGGGGAAGTACAGTCTTCCACAGGAGCTGCTGATCCAGTTCTACACTGCGGTCATTGAGTCTGTCCTGTGCTCCTCCATCACAGTCTGGTATGGAGCAGCCACTAAACAGGACAGGAGCAGACTGCAGCGGACTGTACGGGCAGCAGAAAGGATCATCGGCACCCCCCTGCCCTCCATCCAGGATCTGTACCTCTCAAGAACCAGGAAACGGGCAGGGAAAATCATCACAGACCCCTCACACCCTCCACACAGACTTTTTGATCTGCTGCCCTCTGGCAGATGGTACAGAAGCCTGCAGACCAGGACCACCCGACACAGGAACAGTTTCTTTCCCCTCGCCATCTCCCTTCTTAACAGTGGACCTGTCACACTGCTCCCACTGCCAGACTGCAACTGCACCTTATGTACATTTTTTAGTATTCATTTCACCTCATTCATTTCTGTATTTTATGTATATAAGTTTAGATTCGTTATTTATAGTTGGTTTACACAGCTTTGTGTATGTATGTGTAATGTGTGTATATATAGACACGTGTGCGTGCGTGTGTGTGTGTGTGTGTGTGTGTGTGTGTGTGTGTGTGTGTGTGTGTGTGTGTGTGATTTACATTGCTGTGCTTGAGAGCCACCATCTACCGGAACCAAATTCCCTGTATGTGTCTGCACATATACTTGGCCAATAAACACGATTCTGCTTCTGATTCTGATAAACTAATGTAAGCCTATCAGCCGCAACCGACCACATGACGTCATGCTCCATACTGACAGAAGATGGCGCTAAACATGTTTTTAAAGCTGAGCACTTATTTCTTAAATCCAGCTTCACAGTTACATCGATGGCTACGTTCACACTGCAGGTCTTGATGCTCAATTACGATTTTTTGATCAAATCCGATTTTTTTGTCTGCTCGTTCACACTACAAATAAAATGCAACACAAACAGCAAACGCGCTCTAGTGTGAACCCTCAAAGCGGCCCGCATGCGCAAAAGAAGATGTCACACACAACGCGCTCTGTTTAGACCCAGAGCAAACAGTATTGTTTGACTGATGGACCTTAATATAAAGACTTCGGACTTTACGTTTCCCAATTTTTGCTTTAAGTTATTTTGTTATTTACATAATAATGTAAATAACCTAATAATTATCCTCATTGCTGTTTTAGAGAGGAGCGGTGCTTCAAAGGATAGTTGCAGATTGCTGTCAGAATCTGCAGATTATAAAGTACAAATAAAATGTTCACGTTTCTCCAACGTTGTCTTCCCAACAATTTCACTGACATCTACACTGGATGGCCAGGAAGCGTTCGCAATGTCTTCGCGGGTGCTGATAATTGGCGTCTGTCTTGTGTCGGTGACGTAAAAGACGGATTAAATGCGACCTGACCGTTCAAACAGCAGTCGCTTTCTAAAACATCGGATTCAATACCACATACAAAAGTGACTCAGATCGGATTTGAAAATATCGGATTTGCGCCGTTCACACTGTCATGGCATGATCAGATGTGGGTCGCATAGGGTCAAAAAAATTGGATTTGATGCGCTTTCGCCTGCAGTGTCAACGTAGCCTAGGTCAGTATCGGATCTTTGACGTGAACGACGCAAACCGGGTCCTTATCGCGAGCCGTGGGTTTTTGGTTTTTTTTTCCCCTTTCTCTCACCCTCTCTCTCGCACTTTTTTCCGCTTCACTCTGCACACGATCCTTGTGCTTTGCGCTGGGCAGAGGGGGGAGGGGCGTGTAAAAAGTGGAATATTATTTTATGTCATGTTATACCCCTAATTAAAGATTGTGAACTATTAGGTAGTTTTAGTTTGCATTATTCTCCTGAATTAGAAGAAGCTGATAACTATTGCATTAGTTAAACTGATTTGCATTATATTAGACTGCTGATTCATTGTGGATGAATGATATTGTTTCATGATGCATTATACTGCTGAGTTATAAGAAATACTGTTCGCAGAAAGTCATCGCCTTATTTGTCTGATTAGAAGAGAACAGAATATGCTGGAGTTTTCTGCCCCATCTCAGCAGGAGCAGATAAACGGGGAGCCAAGGTCGTAGCTTAGGCGCCGTGTGAGAGAAAAGTATGTGAATGTTTAGGCTTTTATGATAAGGTGGAGGCACCAGAGGCTATAAAAGTTTGAGCAATGCTCCACCATTTTGAGATTTTGAGGCTGTCTGCATCAGTGTCCATCTCCCATGCGTGTGTTCATTAAAATCATCGTTTGACTCAACCCGACCGGACCAGTGTTGTTATTGTGGTTTTTCTCTTGTTTCCATCCCCAATATATGAACTCGTAACAGGCGGTAGTTACACTCGCAGTAGCACAGGAACAGAGCCAGAGGGAGAGACAGAGAAAGGGAGCCAGGGACAACAACATCACATTAGAAAGGTACAGTAATCATCCACAACTATTTTCAGTTGCGGATGATAAAGGATTCAGAAAGTTTATTCATGCAGGTCCATATGACAGAGAATATGCATCTTCTTTTTGTTTTCATATTTTAATTTATATTTAATTATGTTGTGTTTTGCAGCGTTTTGTGTTTTTTCACTTTAAATTAGTTTAAAAAGGAAAAGGCTGAAAATTTGAATAGTTAAAAGTTGAACTGTGACTAGTTGGTTTTTGTATTATATGATTTATTTATTACATTTTATGTGGAGTGAATAAATAAAAGTATATTTACAGTGGCCCCTAGAGACAAAGCACATACAAACTCCGAAGCACGTACAAAACACAACAGAAGTTCTCCAGGATGCTGGGCCCAGTGTTGAGCTTTTGTTACCTAGTGGCTACACAAGCCAGCAAGTACCAATGACCGGATTTGGTGTGTGGTAGTAACAGGTAAATGAACTTGTTTTTTTTAATTATTTGAATATATGTGACTGCTTGTGTATAAATACACAAACAATACACATATGCTTTCATGCTTTCAATCGTGTAATTTAAGTAGTAGCTCTGTTTTGAAGTTCAGTTAACGCTAGAAATGTGTTTTGGAGTTTGTACGTGTTTTGTCTCTAGGGGCCACCGTATATATTTATATATAAAAATATATATAAATAAAACTAATTTTTACATTAGTAATTCATTTTGTGCATAATTTTATATTATTGTTAATAATAAATTAATTAAAGCAACAAAACAACCTAAAGAGCCGGTTCGGAGCCGAAAGAGTCGACTCTTTTTAGTGAGCCGAGCTGAAAGAGCCGGTTCTCTAAAAAGAACCGGAAATCCCATCACTATATGTCAGTGTTTGAGGGCTCAGTGTGTAAATTAGCCTTTATATGGGCAGCTTTCATGTCTTCTTAAAGGCCCAGCTGCCATAAGTCTGACCCTCTACAATGGAGGCAACAAAAACTTTTCAATTTTCTTTTTTTTTGTCTGCTCAATCTCTACATAAGTGATTCAAACTAAATACACTTATTAGAACTAAAATTTACACTGAACTAATGTTTGTATTCCTATTTACTGATATTATTTTATTATTAGTTAGCTTTGGGAAAAAAATTGCTGTTAGAAACGTCTTTCAAAGAGCTACTTTTACTTTCTTACTTTGTGTAAATTTCAAAGTCTGTAGTTTTTCACTTTTATTGAAAGTAAATTGAATCAGTAGTTTAACTTTTACTGAGTATTTTTAACACTAGTATCTGTACATTAAATTAAGTACAGAATATCTCTACTTTTGTCAACTCTGGTGTCGTCATTAGGAGGAAGATTTGTGTCAGTTTGTGGGATTGTACTCCCTTACATTATATGTAAGAGTATAATGTATATTACTTTAAGTGTAATGTGAATTACAGCATGAGCAACACTGGTTAAAGCCACAATCAATAAATCTGCATATATGACATAAAATACAATGATGAGGTAAAAAAAAAACTTTTTTTTTGTATTTTTTGTATTTTTTTAAATCTTTTTTGGGGTGGTATTTTTAAATCAATATGTTTCTTTTTTTGTGTGTGTTTGTTGGTGATGTGTTGTCATCACACAAGGTCCAGTTCCCATCCAGGAAAGGTTTGATTATATTAAAAAAAAATAACAGAGACTGTGGTGACATTACTGGAGTCATAATCTAATAATGATAATGTGAAACACATTATTTCCTGTTTCATTCCTTTAAATCAAAAGAGAATTCTTTCTACTCAACCTTAGTAAATGCCCAAAATAGTTTCTGTGTGGTAACTGTGTGCAGGTTTTTTTCTTCTTTTTTCTGTTGAGCTTTATTTCAGGTAATTTAATAGTGAATTACTGATTAGTGTTTCATCTAATTTCTGAAAATAATGAATATCTTGATATTTAACTTATTCATGTTCATCTACTCACGTATGAAGTCTGCTTCTTAGTTTTGGTAGATGAGCTACTCGTATTTTGTTCCTTTGTCTCTGTTGTCATCAGAAGATACTCAGCATCTCCCCCACCAGGGTGATCTCCTGTCCTTCTGTTGGTGTCTTTTTGAAATTAAAATTAAATAAGAAGGAAATGCCCAAACTTGGATTAAAATATTAAACCTCTCATCAGAGTCTCAATGAAAACTTTGATTCCTACGTAAACTATAATTAATCAGTGACTTACTCATCATGTGTTTCCTCTTTCTACGTAAAAGAACAACAGCTGATAAAATTAACAGCATGATGCAAAGAGCCAAACTAACAGCCAAAACGATGATGACAGCTGAAGAACTGGACGGGATCTCAAAGAAATCCTCTGAAATGGTAAAAAACAAAACAAAACACATTTCTAGAAATCTGGACTTCAGATGTTCAAAAAGTGTTTCTATAAATGTAATAATATAATTTGAACCTGGAACATGTCTGTGTGTCTCTCTGCTCTTGCTGATTTGCTTCTGTTGGACTCTGCAGGTGATGTTGTTGCTGTGTCTCTTCTCCACAGTCACTCTGCTGCTGACAGTATAGAGGTCATGAGGACCTCTGAGGGTCTCTGTAGGTCCAGCAGAGAGGAGGTTTCGCTCACCGTCCAACCACAGCAGCTCAGGCTCTGGATACCAGCCTGCAGACTCACACTGTAACACCACTCCTGCTCTGTTTTTGTCAATCCCTGATAAACTGATGACAGGTGAGGTGGCAGCATCGGATGCTGAGCAAAAGAAAAAATGGAATTTAAAAGTCAAGGGGCATTAATGATATTATAAGATTAAAAAATATACTTGTGTACCTGTAAAGCTAATAGAGTTATGAATTTCTAAGTTTGGTTACTTACAAAGAAATGAACTGTCTCAAATTTTTATGTCATGCCTTAATTTTAAACAAGGAAAAAAGACCATCAACCAAAAGCCCAGAAAAAAGATGTTACAGAATCAATTTCTTCCAATTCAACCTCTCCATCACCATGGGCAAGGACAAAGAGCTTTGAAATGATCCCAGGGACAAGACTATACAATCAAGACCATCAACATGAAGCTACTTACCAACAACTAGCTTGACTAAAGCTTCTTTTTCCAAATCTGGAATAAAGCATTTGTATGTCCCTGTATCGTTAAATTTCACTTTGGAGATTTTCAGTGAAATATTTCCGTACTTGAGTTCATCAACAAACAATGACGTCCTTCCTTTGAAAGAAGGATTTTTTAATTTTTCGAGTTCCTGACTGGCGCGTGAAACGTAGACAAATCTAGGGTCAAGTGAAGATCTTGTCCACTCCAGTGTCTTTGTAGAAAGATCGTATGCAGGTTCCAGATGACATGGCAAAATTACATCATCACCAGCTCTTGCCACCAGGACCTGAGATGGACCTATCAACTGAGGCTGACCTGAAAACAAGTAATCATAATTCTTAAATAAGAAATGGCCAGAAGGGATTGTTTTTAGCATTATCTCACAATATTTTTTTAAATGACTGAACCTAAGGGTGTGATGTGGAGACTCGATGTATGTAAACTGTAAACTTTTATGTTCACCCCAAGTTGTTATTTCCCTTTAAGAGACAATTCACCTCAAACTGTCATGTATTTATGTCTACACTAAATTGGTGCTAGCAGAGGCCAACAGCATCACATGGCCTCTGCCAGTGGATCATGGCAGATGAGCGAAGAGCATGAATTGATTCTAAATATCACAATCACTATGAATTTGTAATGGGCTAAAATTGTTTCAGCAATTCCCTGCAAGATGTAGCTGTGCAGTCAGCCATGTCTCTAACAAGCATATTCTCTGAGTCTAAAACTATTAAGATTATGTTGGTGTCAGAGTACAGTGTATGTTGTAGGGGTGCAACGATACACAAAATTCACGGTTCGGTTCGGTTCGATACTTTGGTGTCACGGTTCGATATTTTTTCGATACAAAAAAAATGTTCATGCCTTTTTAATTTGTCATTTATTAAGATTATAAATATATATTTTAACTCAAAAGTACAGTTTTTAAATTTAACCCTAACCCTTGTGCGTGTTTTTTATTTTGACAGCGAATGCGCACCTGCGGACCACTTATGTGCACCCCTGGTTATATAGCTCGTCATATTGCAGCCACAGAAATTCTTTTGTCCATGAAACCATAAAGCTGCACTTTCTTTGTGCCTTATAGTCTGATTTGTCATAACTTTTCCGTTTTGTGGTAAGCTTTTCTTTGGCTGTCACTTCTTCACCCTGACCTGTCTTATTTGGCTCAGCAGAACTAAAATATATATCCTGCTGCTTTTACACGCGCACTCACATAAGCTCAGCGATGCTCTGCGCGATCAACCTCTCACATGTTTAAGCTTGCTGCGGGAGATTTCACTTGTCATGTTTGCATAGTAAGCTAACGATTAATAAGATGATGTCAGAGGAATTGGTGCACAAATTATCATCACTCACAGATCAGTGCTGTCGCTCTCTATACACAGTTCGCACGATTGCAAAGTGAAAGCAAATTCAAACGCGATTTCAATATGTCACATATTGACAGTGGCTCACCGATGCCAATGACATAATTACCCAGCTACATTTCTGAAAGAATGCAAAAGCATTGACATATATTTTTCCTTCCTACAATAGCCCGACGGGCAGGGAAGAGATAGATTTTGGTAGCCTGACTGAAAAAAATCGCTAGCCCCGGGACGTCGGGCTAGCGATATTGCGAGCCCTGTATCTGATTGAGGAATCACTCATCTTTGGAAAAGAGAGTTTATTACAGAGAAATGGCTCTTTCCAAAATAAAAGCTATACTATCCGCTTCTTCTGGGCTACATTCTCAGCAGCATATTAAACATATAAGGAGAATCATGTGCTAACAGCTGTCTAAATGACTCGGCTAAAGTTAGTAGCATGCTTGCTTGTTTTTGTCTGCTTCCACTTATCTTTGCGCTAGGATGATGTCGGCGTAAATGTGCAGTCATATTCGTTGTGTTCCCACTAGTGCTTTCAGGTTAATCTCGTTGAAATGACCTTAACGCCACAACACGGCAAATCTCCGTTAACGAGCTACCGCCGATCGCCCCGTGCATGGGGCTAGACGGCCAACACGTTAACGAGCTAACTGCGCTAACACACTAGTTCCCACCCATGTAATTGAGCATTGCATGGCACATCCAACATACTGTTTTACTTTAGTCCATGACTCGCTTACCTTCAGGGTCATACGTCACATGAAAACCAAAATAATTCCAAACGCCAGATCTGAATGAGGGTGGGGGAGGTCCATGTTGTAAGGAGAGCTTAACTTCTGTCTCGCTAGCTTGCCCTGCGCTCTTCCTTCTGACGATGCTGTCTGTGTGGAGCGCTCAGTTGATCTGCGCTCGACAGTGCAGCCTAGGCGGAGTAGTCGAACGCAGATTCACTGAGCGCTCCACACAGACAGCATCGTCAGAAGGAAAGTTGATAAAATAAATTACAAATGTTGTATTGTTCGATACATATGCGTACCGAACCGAAAGCACTGTATCGAACGGTTCAATATCGATACGAATATCGTTGCACCCCTAGTATGTTGATGTATAATACTGTATACCTATCCTATTCAAATAACTCTGCTGACAGAAACTGAAAAGCTGTTCTGTATCCTGCCAGTGTGACTTATTAAACATGGATCTTAATGAAGGCATGTTTCAAGCACAAATATAAATAATTATATGTTAATTATAATTATGTGTGCTTCAAGTATGACAAAAAACAACAACAATATTTATTTATGTATTAATTACCATTACAGACATCCTTTAAGAGAATGATGAAGATCAGAACACTGAAAGCTTTGAGCAGTGATTGAGGAAACAGTCCATTCTGCTGATGAGCCATCCTGCAGCTCTGAAAACGGACAGAAAACATTAACACAATAGAAACCACTGCTGACTGGACAATTCTGTTTTGTGTTTCAGTAACATAAGTTGTACAATTAGGACTAAATGAACTCCTGGGAGGAATTCTTGTCTGTCATCTAACTTGCATATCTACATAAATCATGCTTTTTTTTGTAGCAGCACTTCACAGAGTGTAGATCATCCTATCTATACTGCCTTATGCAATTACAGTACTGTCACCTATTGTAAAGTTACAGATACATCTGGTTTATAGATGCACTTTTCTGACCTACATGAAAGCTTCAGAACAACTCACACTTGGACTATATTCTTCAAACCAAGTTTGACTCCAACGGTTTTAACAGTTTTTTAGACAGAAGCTACATGTCCCATTAATAACAACATTAAATTTAGAAGACAACGCACCTGTTGACTGTGCTCTCTCTGCAACTCACTGAATTACTGTGAAAGAAAAACAAGTACAAACGATCAGTGATAGTTTCACTTTCACTGTCTTTGTGTAGGTGAACTTTGAGGCTGTTACTAAGTAACACATAAGTTTCATAAACACTGCGGCGGCAATAAAAAAAAAAACACTGTTAGTGAAGACTGTTTCTTTGTTATCTTATAAAGCTCATAAAGAGTTTGTAGTTATTTGGTGTATTTTTGCTGCAGGGAGCAGCTCCTCCTTGAATCACTACCTTATCGTGGTGGAGGGGTTTGTGTGTCCCAGGGATCCCAGGGGCTATGTTGTCTGGGGGCTTTTGCCCCCTGGTAGGGTCTCCCATGGCAAATTGGTCCTGGGTGAGGGACCAGACAAAGAGCGATTCAGAAGACCCTTATGAAAAGGATATCGAGGGAACAGTTTACCCTGCCCGGGATAGGGTTACCGGGGCCCCGCCCTGGAGCCAGGCCCGGGGAGGGTGCCCGAGGGCGAGCGTCTGGTGGCCGGGCCTTAGTCCATGGGGCCCGGCCGGGCACAGCCCGAAGAGGAGACATGGGCCCATCCTCCCGCAGGCCCACCACCCGCAGGAGGCGCCATAGGGGTTGGGTGCATTGTGTGCCGGGTGGCGGCCAGGAGCGGAGGCCCTGGCGGACTGACCCCCGGCTGCCAAGACTGGCAATAGGGACATGGAATGTCACCTCTCTGGTGGGGAAGGAGCCTGAGTTAGTGCGTGAGGTTGAGAGGTACCGGCTAGATATAGTCGGGCTCACCTCTACGCATGGCTTGGGCTCTGGAACCAGTCTCCTGGAGAGGGGCTGGACTCTGTCTCAGTCTGGAGTTGCCCCTGGTGAGAGGCGGCGGGCTGGGGTGGGTATTCTAATATCCCCTCGGCTTGCTGCCGGTACGTTGGGGTTTTTCCCGGTGGACGAGAGGGTTTGTTCCCTGCGCCTTAGGGTCGTGGAACGGGTCCTGACTGTCATCTGCGCTTATGCGCCGAGTGGCAGTTCAGAGTACCCAGCCTTCTTAGAGTCCCTGGGGGGGGGTGCTGGAAGGTGCTCCACCTGGAGACTCTGTTGTCCTGCTGGGAGACTTCAATGCTCACGTGGGTAACGACAGCGAGACCTGGAGGGGCGTGATTGGGAGGAACGGCCTCCCTGATCTGAACCCGAGCGGTGCTTTGTTATTGGACTTCTGTGCTAATCACAGTTTGGCCATAACGAACACCCTGTTCGAACATAAGAGTGTCCATAAGTGCACGTGGCACCAGGATGCTCTAGGCCGTAGGTCGATGATCGATTTTGTAATCGTATCACCAGACCTGCGACCATATGTTCTGGACACTCGGGTAAAGAGAGGGGCTGAGCTGTCAACTGATCACCACCTGGTGGTGAGTTGGATCAGGTGGCGGGGGAGGACGCTGGACAGACCTGGTGCACCTAAACGCGTAGTGAGGGTGTGCTGGGAACGTCTAGCAGAGGCCCCAGTCCGCGAGATCTTCAACGCACACCTCCGGCAGAGCTTCAACAGCATTCCGAGGGAGACTGGGGACATTGAGTCCGAATGGACCATGTTCAGCGTCTCCATTGCCGAAGCTGCTGCATTGAGCTGCGGCCGCAAGGTGGTTGGTGCCTGCCGTGGTGGTAATCCCCGAACCAAATGGTGGACACCAGAGGTGAAGGGAGCCACCAGGCTGAAGAAGGAGTCCTATCGGGCTTGGTTAGCCTGTGGGACTCCGGAGGCAGCCGACAGGTATCGACAGGCCAAGCGGAATGCGGCTCGGGCAGTGGCTGAAGCAAAAACTCGGGTGTGGGAGGAGTTCGGAGAGGCCATGGAAAAAGACTTTCGGACTGCCTCGAAGAGATTCTGGCAAACCGTCAGGCGTCTCAGGAGGGGAAAGCGGTGCTCTACCTGCACTGTGTATAGTGCTGGCGGAGCGCTGCTGACGTCGACTGAGAAAATTGTCAGGCGGTGGAAGGAATACTTCGAGGACCTCCTTAATCCCACTGACACGTCTTCCGAGGAGGAAGCAGAGTCTGGGGATGAGGGGAATGACCCGCCAATTTCCGGGGGCGAGGTCACTGAGGCAGTTAAACAACTCCTTGGTGGCAGAGCCCCTGGTGTTGATGAGGTCCGCCCCGAGTTCCTGAAGGCTCTGGACGTTGTAGGGCTGTCCTGGTTGACACGCCTCTGCAATGTTGCGTGGAGATCAGGGGCAGTACCTGTGGACTGGCAGACCGGGGTGGTGGTCCCCATCTTTAAGAAGGGGGACCGGAGGGTGTGTTCCAACTACAGGGGGATCACACTCCTCAGCCTCCCGGGGAAAGTCTATGCCAGGGTGCTGGAAAGGAGAGTTCGTCCGCTAGTCGACCCTCGGATACAGGAGGAACAATGCGGTTTTCGTCCTGGTCGCGGAACACTGGACCAGCTCTTTATCCTCTCAAGGATACTAGAGGGTGCATGGGAGTTTGCCCAACCAGTCTACATGTGTTTTGTGGACTTGGAGAAGGCATTCGACCGTGTCCCTCGGGGTGTCCTGTGGGAGGTGTTGCGGGAGTATGGGGTGTCTGGCCCATTGCTACGGGCCATTCGATCCCGATACAACCGTTGCAAGAGCTTGGTTCGCATTGCCGGCAATAAGTCGGACTCGTTCCTGGTGGGTGATGGGCTCCGCCAGGGCTGCCCTTTGTCTCCGGTTCTGTTCATAATTTTTATGGACAGGATTTCTAGGCGCAGCCAAGTGGCGGAGGGCTTTCGCTTTGGTGGCCTCAGAATCTCATCTCTGATTTTTGCGGATGATGTGGTTCTGTTGGCTTCATCGGGTGAGGGCCTCCAGCTCACACTGGAACGGTTCGCAGCCGAGTGTGAAGCAGCGGGAATGAGGATCAGCACCTCCAAATCTGAGGCCATGGTTCTCAGCCGGAAAAGGGTGGAGTGCCCACTCCGGGTCGGAGATGAGTTCCTGCCCCAAGTGGAGGAGTTCAAGTATCTCGGGGTCTTGTTCGCGAGTGATGGGAGAAGGGAGCCGGAGATCGACAGACGGATTGGGGCTGCAGCTGCAGTAATGCGGACGCTGCACCGGTCCGTCGTGGTGAAGAGGGAGCTGAGTGTAAAAGCGAAGCTCTCAATTTACCGGTCGATCTACGTCCCTACCCTCACCTATGGCCACGAGCTGTGGGTAGTGACCGAAAGAACGAGATCGCGGATACAAGCGGCGGCACAGCTGGGAGAAATCAGGACTGACGAGACAAGGAAAGCGGGACACATTCACATAAGACACAGACCTTCAAAGTAAAACAGGAAGTATCACACAGAGACGTGAACTTGACACGGTGGAGACAGCAACTAAGAAACACAGAGACATAAACCATAAGACAGAGGACTCTAAGAACCGAAAGACACAGAGGGAAACTCAAACATGCAGACACACTTACACAGAACAGAGGGGACTATTGTGTTGTACATTTCATTGTTTGTCTTTAACGCTACCTGTTCTAACCTGTCTTCCCAATGTTATGTTTCTGTAATGTATGTATGGTTGGAAGGGGTCCAATTTCGCTGCAGGCAACTGCAAGTGACAAACATAGGCTTCATCATCATCATCACAGAATGTGACAATGATTTGTTATTTAGCCTTTTTTTGAATATATATATTTTTCAAAAGGTTTAACCATGCAGTATCAATTCAAGTTAATCTCTCACAAAATCTAATTCAGCATAAAGAAAATAAAATGTTTACTAATCGTGAAATATCATATGAGCATAAAAGTCACAGACACACACACAGAGACGTATCCTCTCCCAAACACACACATACATCACATATTCAAAGCTTGGATATTTCAATTTCAAATGGATACATATTTCATGTGTTCAGTTTTTTTTATCTTTTGTTGGTGCCATTTTCAGTTTTTGTGCAGTTTGCATTATAAATGTGCTCATTGGTGAATCAGATGTTGATTTAATTTGTTCCACACACACATCCATACAAATCACTCTTGCGTGACCTGGTGGTCACATGGCTCCATAATATAAGTGGCAAAAAGACAAGAATTTTGCATTAGCCTACAATGGCAAAATGGTTGAATCTAATGGAAAAGATTAAAAATGGCAAAAATCATTACTTTTCTTCAAAGTGAAATGGTGACGTTACAGAATGAATGGTTTTATATTACAAGAGAGATTTTAAAAAATGTGGTTTCAATGAAAGTAAATTTTTGTGTGGAGAGGCACAACACAAAAAATAATGATGCGAACAAATCAATTTTGTTTCTTTTCTTTGACATGTCCAAGAATCTAATCACCCCCAATGTCCCATCCTCATCCTATTTATTAGATGGAAAATTAGTTTTTTTGTGAGTTTTTTCAATAAATAATTGATCATTCAAATGTTTAAACTGGCGTTTAAAGGCTTAAAATCCTGAAAATAATTTAATGTTTGATCATTTTAAAAAGTGTTCAATTTGATTAAGTGATTTATGAAAAAAGCAGATTTTGGCAGATTTTGCACGTGTAGAATTTGGTACACAGAGGTGTTGAAAAACTGCCAAAATACATCAGCAGAGTGTGGATGACATGTAAGAGTAAAAGACACTGGATTTAAAAAAAAATGCACTAAAAAGAAGATTTCCAGCAAAATCCATGTCACAAGCTATAACACAGCCAACATGATCACAATGTTTTTTTATTAAAAGGTCCTTAGGAGGGCATGTGGGTTTTAACAGTGGAGTCAATAACAGTCACACCCCTGTGGTTCACTCACAACAGTAAGATTCCTGACACTGTGCTAATGCCTGACTTTCACACTCCCACAACTGATCATGGATGATATGCCACCTTCAGTATAACTGGTTTTGTTTGTTTTTACCAGCATGAACCACAAGTCTTTGAGCTAGTGCTCCCTTTCCTTGAGCTGCCACTATATTTTCCTTTGAAAGTAGAAAAGTGAGCTCTCTAGCTTTGATTGACAGAGCGCAGAACAAACCTGATGACTCTAAATCTTAAAATCAACCAAACACCTCCAGACTTTCAGGATTTTTTCTGAGGAGGAAGCTGACTCTGCCCTCAAACAGCTGAAAAGTCGTGTTAACTGATGATTGTCACAGTTCAACACAGACAGGTGCAAACTCAGTTTAATCTCAGTAAATCCAGAAAATGTGCTTCATCTTCAGTTGTTTCAGACAGCTGAGCTCCAGAGTTTGTATCAAACAGTCATTTTCAAAGAAGAAACCGAAACAATTCATGTGAGTTGACTCCACCCACTCAGCAGCAGTCTGTGGGTACGTGGTTGTCATGACAGTAAGAAAATCTGAGAAACCTGCTGCTGCAGTCAGCTCTGTGTTTTATCTCTATTTGGCAAATACGTTAAAGAAAAGCATAAAGACTCAGCCAAGGCTGGAGGTGACCCAGCAAACACTCACCAGGAACACAGATCAGCTTAGACTATGATCTTTTAGTTTAAAATTAACTTGCTCAGTATCAGTGTAACTTAAGCACATGACTAAAACTGAAAACTCAGAGTTTCTTTTAAGTCACCTTGATGAGACAAAGTCCTGCTTTGAGTGCAGGTCTCTGCACAACTCCAAGAACAGTTCTTTATAAACATAAATACAGCTTTTCTCACACTTTGCTGCTACATTTGGAGCTTTTTGGGAGCTTTTAACAACTGACAGATATTTGTCATCTCGTATGTGCTCACAGTTTGACAAAGAAACAACAGTCTGACTTTATTCAGAGTTTATTCAGGAAGATGTAGAAGTAGGTTCTTTTTTGTTTGTTCTCTGACTAAAAACTAAAGAAAAACAAAACAAACAAAAAAGAAATCAAATAAACAAATGAAGGCAAAGACTTACCACAGAAAAAGACCCAGACTCCGACACTGATCCAAACTGTCAAAGTGAAACGACTTGCTGGAGCCGAGCAGGAAACAAAAACTGAGGCAATGATTAACGAGTCACTGCAAACCAGACACTCCGGTCAGATCAGTTTCTAACGTTCATTGCCTTACATTCCTCACACTTGGTATTTATCAGCTAAACACTGAGCATGATGAACACACGGACGGTTGACCTTGATTGCAAATTGCATCAGATCACATGTAAACCAAAGAGGAGTTCAAAATGGTTTCAGGAGTTTCTTATTACCTTCAACAAAGAGCTCATGTTTTTGGTAGCATTTACATTTCATTCTGTCTGTAAACACAACAACTCTAAAAGTTTTGAATGTATTCTGATAAAACTCTGTAGGCTGTAGAGCAGGATCATGTTATAACAATCCATTAAAATCTAGCTTACATCTACCGAGGTCTTCAAGGTCAACTTTATAACTCGTTAGTGGAAAATTGACAAAAAGCCTTAAAAGTTTGACCTCTGACCTCTCCCTAAGTTCAACAGGTCAACCTGAAAGTCAGAGTAATGATATTGATAATGCTATATAAAGCCGATTATTTAAAACTATGTCATTGTTGGTACTGACAGCATGTAGGGAATAACACATGAGGATTGTGAATATCAGGTTACTTTGGGCCTCTGACCTCACAGACCGCCTTTCTCAGTCTGTGTCAGTGTACCTTCCCCCTGGATTCCCTCCCCAAATTCCCTGCCTTAGTGTGTGTCACTACCCGATCCGTACCGGAAACCCGATCGGTACCCCGCAAGCGCAAATGTTACGTCACTTCCTCTCTTTGCCAACATTACGACATTCAATATATTTGAATGATACGGTTAGCGCCCAGTTAGCTCCTAGCATTTCTCAGCAGCTCTGCCTCCTTTTCGACTACCGTGACATTTAAACTATGGATAATCCGTATACAAACAAATTCATGCTTTTCTCCTCAACAGAGAGCGTTCCCCGATTGAACAACAGCACCGTAAAATAATAAGAATGGTGCCTAATTACAGAGTTAATAACACAGACTTTGTAATATCTCACGTGAAGATTCATCAGCCAGATGAAGTGTTTACTGACAATTGACAGTGATAGTGGACATCATCATCACTATTCCAATCATTCTTCTCCACACAGACAAGCATAAACACACTCAACTATCACTAAATCAAATTTAACACACGTTTGTAATGACGCTAATTCAGTTTACAATAGGGTTCATTCGCTCGGTCAGCAGGTGGCAGTATCCTCGTACACTGGGGAGTAAACTGCCATTAAACGAACAGAAGAAGAAGACAACCCCTGCACATGCGCGGTAAGGATCGGGTAGCGACAGTACGGTCCGACTTTGCACATGCGCAGTAAGGATCGGGGAGTCCTGATCCGTAACTATTTATCTTTTTATTTTTCGTTTTTGTCTACATTATATCGAAATGCTTCATTATTGGAAACATTTTAAGAGATACTTATTATTCTTAACATCTTCACAGATACTCTGACCCGTAACTATCGTAAAACGCTTCGACCGGAAGTAGACACCTTTCGCGCATGCGGGGTACCGGTCGGGTTTCTGGTACGGGTAGTGACAACTTGTTCTTGTTCATTGTGTTTTGCCTTCATTCAGAGATCAAAGCCACGGAGCTTTTCACTGTATACCCTCCTTTGAACCTCGTCCCTGAATCATAGTCACATTACATCAAAGTGTAAATACCCACAATGTGTAATTTCTGTTTCGCTTTATTTACATAATCCTTTCATTTTGTCCTTGTATATAGTATTAGTATTATTATTATTATTATTAGTATTCTAGTGTTGTATTTCCCCACTTGTTGTATTTAGTCCTTGCCTCACTCGAACAAGCATTGTACTGAGATCTCACTTTCACTATTAAATCACTGTCACGGATTACGTTGAGTCTGTGTTGTGTCTGCTCCACGAGCCCAGCCTCTGTCTGAAGGCTTGCACCTTAACAGCCATATCATAACTGCTTTAAATTATACAGAATAGATATCAAAGCCTTAAACAGGCTGACTTCTGCTAAATAGGTCAAAAAAGGCATAAATAATACAAAAACATAAGATCTTTATAAAATATGATATAAAAACTATAGATCAACTTACCTGTAAATAAATCATATAAAGAATTACAGCAATATGATGCAACAAACACAGCAGTACTACTAATCCAAAATACTCAAAGCTTCATAGAACTGAAACAAACATTTATTTTTAGCTCCATTCTGCTGCTGATACATACTTTAGGTTTCTGAATATTAAACTTGTTGCTGCCTTTCATAGTGTGTAACTTGAAGGCCCTGAGTACTTTCTCCCACACTGAAAACACTGGGATGATAAAATTATTTGAACATTACCTAATAAGACTGATTCAGGACAGACAATTAGTTATTTTAAACTTTTCTAGCAGTCCTTCACAAACAGGGAACAGTCTGTCTATTCTCTCCATCTGTCAGCTGCTGCTGGCTCTTCCTCCTCCTCTTCCTCACACGCTGCTGAGTTTGTCCTGGTGGATCATCAGGGGTGCAAAGCCTCACAGATGATGTGCAGCAGTGGGTCCCTCAGTCTGTCCTCACTCTGGACACTTGCAGTTGTCACACATGGAAATCAAATGTGTGATAAGCTGCAGGATTCAAACACAAGTGTAACTTATAAACACATGTTCATACTTTTATTCCACAATCAGAGAGAAAGAAAAAGAGAGAGAGTGCAGGACAGACAGACAGGTGACAGTCTCAGGTGTATACACTGCTACAAACAGGAGGATTTAGTGTTTGTGTTATTACGAGTGCTAAACAAGAAGAGTTCCCAGATGGTACAGTGGCCACAAGTTCAACTTCTATAATTAAAGCACCTTTCTTGTAATTTAACAAGTGAACCGCCAGCTCGACAAAACAAATGTTAAAGTTTGTTCGGCTCGACGCCACCGAACAGAGGCAGCAAAATAACAGAGATCAAATTAACAGTGCAGTGAATCCTGCTTGTGCCATGATATTTGGGGCTGAAAACCAGGCAGCACTCAAAGCCTATAGTCATTTTAGCTTGTTCTGTTTGTGGATATATAACTAACTTTAATTATCCATAAAAAAGTTACAATCTCTGTAAGATTATAGGTCTACAAATATGGCCTCCGAAGGATGCAACCTATGAATTGAGACGCAGCTATTTGTGTTCTAGAGAAAATGTTGGCTCACTTTGCAGTTGAACCAGTTGAACATGTTTGCCAAGTCCTTAAATCATTTGCTAGATTTGTCTTATCTACCTGTCAGATTATCAAAATCTAATCTGTGCCACGTTGTGTACAGCAGTGCTCCACACCTGTTTTCTGGCGTAAAATGTCTTCAGGTACACACTTCAGGAGTATGCAATGTTTTCTGAACCCAATAAGTTGAGTATCACAAACATTGCTTTAATGCTGAATAAGAAAACATTAGGCAGCACGGTGGCACGGTGGTTAGCACTGTTGCCGCACAGCAAGAAGGTCCTGAGTTCAATTCCACCATCAGGCCGGGGTCTTTCTGTGTGGAGTTTGCATGTTCTCCCTGTGTTTGCGTGGGTTCTCTCCGGGTACTCCGGCTTCCTCCCACCGTCCAAAGACATGCAGCTTGTGGGGATAGGTTAATTGGATAATCCAAATTGCCACTAGGTGTGAATGTGCGAGTGAATGAGAGTGCGAATGGTTGTTTGTCCCTGTGTGTTGGCCCTGCGACAGACTGGCGACCTGTCCAGGGTGTACCCTGCCTCTCGCCCTATGACAGCTGGGATAGGCTCCAGTGCCCCCCCGGGACCCTGAAAAGGATAAGCGGAAGCAAATGGATGGATGGAAGAAATCATTAATGTTTAAATAAATAATAAAGATAAATCTCACTATAGTTTTCATGTCACTTAACAGTTTAACAACATTTACAAGTCTATTATATATGTGCATGTGTTTGAGTTATTTTTTCTCTTTATTTTTTGTTATTAGCTACTTCTATAATGGATGACATATAAATAGGAGGATGATCCTCTTCCCAGGCAGCTAATCACCACAGTTATAAAATTCTGCAGTCAGGCACTAGTGAACTGCTTTATTAAACTCTGTCCTCATATAACCTGAAAACATGACAATGTTTACTGGTCAGAAGTAAAGACTGGTGCCTGACCAGGCACAGCCTGAAAAAGGGATATGGGCCCACCGCCATGTAGGCCCAGAGGTCAGGAAGTGGTTAGGTGCAATGTGTGCTGGACAGCGAGTGACTGGGAGATTGAATTTCACCTTTCTGGCTGTAAAGGAGACTAAGCAAGTGCGTGAAGCCAACACAGTTGATTTAAAAAGCTATAATTGTCTGTTTTTTAGTTTTTTTATTTATTTTTTAATATATATATATATATATATATATATATATACTCAGTGTTGAGAAGGCTACTTGTAAACGACCACGGCAGACCCAGTGGCATTTTGATGCTTTTATTAATCCCTACACGGTTGCTGTACATTCGCACTCAGAGCTGCAGCTCTCCCGCTTCCAGCTCAACATAACACCAACAACCCAACCACAGGACCCAGTACAATATTTAATTCGGCGGGGCGTGATTGCGGATGCCGTGCAGGTGCGTCCGCCTCCTCTGCACGGCACCGCAGGCCACGCCCCGCCACACTACTTTTAAAATGTATTCCACTACAGATTACAGGATACAGAAAATGTATTTTGTAACGTATTCGGAATACTTTGGATTGCTTAATATATTATCATGCTTTGTACAACTACATGAATGTACTATTGCTGTGTGAATTATTAATATTACTGAAGGCTACTCGTCATACCAATACCAACTAGATTTTTAAATCTTAATATAAAATGTGGACATTAGGTAAGGCTGCATTTTTTTGCAGCGATCTCGTATATATTCTGCGCTTATATAAAACAGGTCTGCGGCTCCGAACCGTAAAGGGACCTCTGGCTAATACGTTGGGTTCATGTTGGGATTGTAACCGAAAACTTTGCTAGCAAGAGACAGAGAGAGGCGTTGAAAGTCTGCTCCAACGGAACTTATTGTATCGGAGGAAAATACGAACACAGTGTACAGTCAAGTATTAGTAGTTTACTTGACTTGGCAGTTCATTCTCCCTGCAGCACAGACTACACTGCCCATGAGGCTACATTCTTTAGGGCTATGCGTGTAACACTCTACATATTGCCTTCATATTAAATTTTTTATTCTTTTTTAAATTATTCTCATCATCATGCGGGCCGCAGTAGAGGTGACATGGGTCCAAAGGCATGGAATTACCAAAAATAGAGAGGGCATAGCCTAACATATGAAACATATAATCTGGTCTTTAGGATGGGGTAAAATTAGATATCATGTTATTAGTTGACAAAAATAGGGTTCAAATCCAGAAAAAATGTGTGAAAATCTAAGTACAACCCATTTGATAACTTAAAGGAGGACTTTTATCAGCAATAGATTGCTAAAAAAATCATACAGAAAATTATTAGTTCAAATTACTTTCATGTCTTTCATGTTGTTGCGGAACAATTTGGCTCAGTCTTCTGTACTATATCGCCTCAGTTCATTGAAGTTTGTGGTAATTTGTGCACAGGTCTTGCAATGTCCCGTTTCTGAATTTCCATCAGGATGAGGTTTGGACTTTGACTGGACAATGGCAACTCCATCTCTTTTTTAGTCATTCTGGTGTAGATTTTCAGGTGTGCTTGGGTTAAATGTCCTGTTGCATTACTTTGAATTTGTTGAACAGAAGGCCATATATTTACCTCTAGAAAACTTTGGTATGAGGAGTTTATAACTTGAAGATGCCCAGGTCATGTGGCTGCAAAACAAGTCTAAATCATCACCATTCTTAAAAGCTAGTATGAGATGTTTTTGCTGTTATGCTGTGTTTGGTTGGCACTGGGCATGTAATAACCTATTCACTTTGGTCTTTGTTGTCCAAAGGACATTGTTCCAGTAGTGTTTAGAGCAAAAGAGCAAAGGGGGAAAAAAAACTATCAAAACAGTGTCACATTTGGTAATATAGATACATTTTTTTCAAATAAGCAGGTCAGGGCACTCCTAAAAATGAAAATTTAGTGTGTCCATGTTTAGTCAAATTTTATAGCTTGTTGAATTAATTAGGTCCCTATCTAAGAGTTCATAGCCATTACTCTAACCACGCTTTCCCAGTAGCTGCTTGAGTTTGGAGAAGAGAGGAATAAGTGCATAATTGATAAAATTATGAAAAAAATAAAAGAAAAAAGAAAAAGAAGGAATTATGAAAAATAAATACATTTCACATTAACAATATTGCACACAAAAATGAGCATGCCGCAGACTGAATGAGAAACAAAGCAAGGAATTGTTAATTAATTTTGTTGATGCAGTGTTTTCCTTATTACTCCAAAAACAGCACTATATAACAGGTAACAACTGCTTACATGAGTAGTTACCACATGTCTATTCAATAGAGTGCCACACCGTGTGTGCAATTTTTTAACGAAAAGAGTGAGTTAGTGCCATCTAGTGGTAGGATTGAGATAAAGCGCCATCTGGCTCCATCTGACAGAGGGAGGTCAAGCATCATCCCTGGTGGACACAGGTAGAAGTGAAAAATAGAATGAAAATGAAATAAAATAAGAACCATTAATAAAAAACAAATAAATAACTTAAAATTAAAATAATAATTAATAACTCTTTTTTTAGAAAGAGAAAAGAAAAACTGATTAACAAAGACCAGAGTAATTACAAAACATACAGTAAAAGAGACAATTGAAAAATTTTAAGTACTATAAGAAAGGAATTGACAATAATAATATTGAATTACAAATGAAGCTGAAATAAATAACAACAAAATAAAAGCAGGAAATGAATACATAAGAAACAACATCAATAAGGTCTAATTATATAGAACAAATTTAATAGAACAATGAAACAGAAAAGGAAATTAAATAACAACTAAGATTTCTCAAAGAAGAACCAGGACCTCCCAGAAATATAAGACAGCTCAAGAGCTTTGTGAAGAACAAGATGTTGGAAGGAGAAAAGAGACGAAGATACACACATAATTGGAAAGACACCTCAATGAAATATGGAAAATGTGGGGAAACAGAGGATTGATTTCCACCTATCAACAAAGCACAACTCCCAAATAATGATGCAATAAAAGCCCTAAATGAGAAATGAGCCCAAAAGAGGAACACAATAAGGCATGTTTGGCATGGGAATGAGGAAGAAAAACTTGGGGCTCAAGGAAAGCTGACATGAGTAAACCAAGAGGTCTTTGGATGACAATAACAACAATGTGTCGTACTATGGTTAAAGGTAAAAGACATAATTATTCAACACAAAGCCAGAGTTTCAAGGTAACGAAGATCAGACCGTCAGCTACAGAGGCCACACCTATGGTTTGTGAGTCTGCACAGTGTCCCCACATGGGCTCCATGAGCATGTGTTTGCTCAACCCGTTCTCACTCCCAAAGCGTAACATTTTACGCTAGGTGACAAATCGTCACCATATTACGTTTTCGGCTACCCACCACGTTCCTAAATGACGACCTCGGAAAAAGAGGAAATATGAGAACCGTCTGGACTGAACCTACACATGTTCGCTCTTTTTCTTCAAATCGCTTAGAAACACGCTATTTAACATCATTAAAGTCCTGGTTAAGGTCAGGAATAAGGTTATGGTCAGGGCTAGGGATAAGGTTAGGTTTAGGGCTGGAATACAGGGCTGGAACGTCTACTACCGCGGGAGCGTCATTGCACTGGATTCCAGCCATAACCCGCCGCGTACCATAAGAACGCCGAAGGTCTCCTTTCGCGTTCCTCAGGAACGCCGCGGGACGTGACAAAACGTCGACATGTTACGCCTCGGGAGTGAGAACGCTCTGGTTTGCTAGGTTGGAGCTTGAAATCTTAAAATAAATAAATAAATAAAATCAATTACCGTATTTCCCGGACTACAAAGTGCACTTGAATATTAGCCGCACAAGCTAAAATCAGGGGAAAATCCTGTTTTGTACATACATTAGCCGCACCTGACTAAAAGCCGCAGGTGTTTCAATGTTGACTTTTCATATGTAAGAGAATATGCACAAAGGGAATTGTCAGGAAAGAGATGGCTGTTTGGAGATACACCTCTTTTATTAATATTTTGAAAAACAAGTTATGGGTACATATTTGCATAACTTTTTAGGTATATGTACAAGTAGCGGTAATTACAAGTACAAAACATGTACTGTGCTTCATAAATGAGTAACAAATGTAGTACATAACAATAACCTACAGCACACCAGAAAAATAGATTCAGCCTACCTTTTAGGCTCAGGTGCAGTGACACGGCTTTAACAAGAAGAAAAGTCAGTCATTCACCATCTTTCTCTTCTTCCTGCGCACTAAAACCACCAAAGTCCTCTTCTCCAGTGTCGGAAACAAACAGGCTCAGGATGGCTTCATCATCCACTCTCAGCTTCTTTCCTTCGTTGTCACTTTCAAAACCAAAGAAATCCTCGTTGTCGGTGTCAGAGTCGAAGAGCCTCAGAAGGGCCGTGGCGGTGTCCTCCTCTCCATCATGCAGCAGTCCAGCCCTTCAAATCCGTTGGTGATCGTGGATGTTTTCACACTTTTCCACACTGTCAGATTCCACCGGTGGAGTTGAGCATAACTTGCTTTTCGCAAGTTTATCGCCGCTCGTCATCCACGCCTCCCGCTGAACGCTTAGCGCTACTTTGAAGTTTGTTTTTCGCGCTACTTGTACAGCACTATGTTGCCTGGCGGATGGACACGTGACCAACATACCACTCTTGAACCCCGATACTGTGTGTCTGATCACATGCCCTTCCACCAGGCAATGTAGTGCCATACAACAGCGTAACAAACAAAACAAATCGTCTTACGATATGACAAAAATCAGGGACAATCCATAGAAAAGCCGCATCTGACTAAAAGCCGCAGGGTTCAAAGCTTGTGCAAAAAGTAGCGGCTTATAGCCCGACAATTACGGTAATTACTGTATTTCAACCAAAACTAAAAAAAATAAAAAGTATTTGAATGAGCATTAAACAATCATGGATAGGATTGCCAAATGATTAATTGCGCTATCTTAGCATTATGCAGTTCTATTATTCCATCTCAGTGTACTTGAGTTGGAACACCTTAATTAACTGAGGAATTAACTTATTTACTGCAGCTGAGTCCAATTTGATTTGATTGAGTTCATCCAACCGATGCAAAAGTTAATTTATACAGCTCTTTTATGGAGTTTTGAGAACCCTTCCCAGACATCTTAACGCCCACTCATATCCTGGGCAATCTGACCTCAGGAAATCTATTCCCTCTTTTGGTAATTGCACGCTGGTGGAAACCCAAACAAAATACACAATAAGAGGCTCTCATTCCTGTGTTTCAATCTTGCAGCCCATGTCACCTCTACTTGTTGCCCGCACAATGATGTGAAAAAATATTTTTAAAAAGTATTATTGAAAAAATTATTTAATATGAAGGCAAGAGGCAAAGTTTTACAGGGATACCATGTATGAAGCATGTAAATATAATAATAACCACTGCAGCCAAAAAGAGTGCCTGACGAGTCCAGTTGTAAGTAAGCTATTAAGACTCAACTGTTAGTGTTTGTGTTTTCCTCTGAAACAACAAGTTCTGTTGGAGCAGCCTTTCAACGCCTCTCTCTGTCTCTCGCTAGCAAAGTTGACCCAGACAACAAAGTAAAGGTAGTTTTTGGTTACGAGCCCGACACAGAACCCAACGTATTAGCCAGAGGTCCCTTTACTACGGTTTGGAGCCACGGCCCTGTTTTCTATACGAAATCGCTGCAAAGCATGCAGCCTTACCTAATGTCCACCCTACTGTTACTCATTTTATATTAAGATTTAAAAATCTAGTTGGTATTGGTATGGCGAGTAACCTTCAGTAATAGTAATAAAATCACACAGCAATGGTACATTCATGTAGTTGTAAAAAGCATGATAATATATTAAGTAATCCAAAGTATTCCGAATACATTACTCTCATTGAGTAACGTAACGGAATACGTTACAGAATAGATTTTTGGGCATGCATTCTGTAATCTGTAGTGGAATACATTTTAAAAGTAACCTTCCCAAACCTCACATTACGACAAAACAAACTGCACAGGAACAGGAAACCTGCCCTCCCCCAGTGATATTCTTCAGTTGTATTTTAGTCTGTTACTCAGTCAGTCAGCAGTAAGACAACATGGTGATTACAACTCCCTGTTTCAGACTATGTGAGTAATTGTTGTTAGGTTTGGGTTTCTTTTTTTATATTTTCAGATTTACTGTATATATGTCTGTACATCATATAATTTATGGCTTTCCTGTGCTGATCTAGTAATACTTGAAGTTATTCTGCTGGGGACACATGTTCGAAATAGCTTGACCCAAAAAAGGGGTGAGTACGTTAGAGACGTTAATAAAATAAATAATCTTTTTTTTTTACTTTTTTGGGGGGTGAGTAAGTTCGGATTGACTTAAACATTTTATAAGTCTGTTGGTGATGTTTATTAAAATCCTTTTAAGTTTAATCATCTTTCACTAACACATTTTATAAGAATTTTGATTATTCTGTTAACTATTAATCTTGTGATGTTTCTAATTTTTAGGTGCAGCTACTCTTCGTGTGACTCCTAACAGACTCCAACACTTTCAGTATGAGCCTTTATCTTTTGATTGTGAGAGCCCTGATGGTCCTATTGAACTGAGAGGAGTCAGAACCAGTGATCAACTGTTAGAACATTTTAGTCCAGCGTGTAACAGTAAAACAACTTCCTCTTCATGCACAATTTCTCAAACGTATGTAACAGACAGTGCAGAGTACTGGTGTGAGGTTAAAGGGGGTCAGAGAAGCAACAGTGTCAACATTACCATAACTGGTAAGTTCATCATATTTGTGAAATTAGTAAAGAGTTTTGTTTTAAAATTAGGTGAGATTTATTATCCACTTTGTCTTGTATGGTACAGAATGTATTTGTCATTTACCTTTTTAAAAAAGTTAAAAAAAAAACCAAAAAATCCATTTTGCATTTTCTTCAGATGGTTCTGTGATCCTACAGAGTCCAGTTTTCCCTGTTTTTGAGGGAAACAATGTGACTCTACGCTGCATAAGCAAGACAACTCACACCAACCAAAGAGCAAATTTCTACAAAGACGATGGCCTCATAGACCGGAGCCCTTCTGACAACATGGAAATTAACAGTGTTTCCAGGTCTGATGAAGGACGATACAAGTGCAGCATTTCTGGTGTTGGAACGTCACCAGAAAGTTGGCTTCATGTCAGATGTAAGACTAAAATTGTATTTACTTATTTCTGTGTCTGAGCTTCATAGAGAGAGAAATGTGACTCTAACAACTAGATTTCTGCTTTTTGGTCTTTATGAAAATGTTTATGTTATAAAAATCACATTGAAACTTTTTGTTTTAAGTAGAAAAAAATGCACATGCAATTATATTTATAAAGTTGTGCCATTGCAGCATATTCTTCAGCGGAGACCCCGTCGGATGACTCCAGTTACAATCCTGTCTTAATCCTGCTGTGGACTGTGTTGCCTATTTTAGTGATAATATTGATGCTGCTGGTAGTCGGATTTCTTAATACTCACAAACATCAAGGTAATTCAGTTTTTTCAGTTTGATTAATTTCTAAGAATAGTCTTCTATTCCCTGTTCATTTTTTTTTTCTAATGCTGGGTTTTTCTTTCTATTCATTAGTTTCCTCAAAGACATCAACAGTAGCATCAAACTCAGATGAAGACCATCCAGGAGGTGAGAGAGAAAAATAATTATGACAATTGTATTACTCTATTTCATGCTTGTCACCAATTTTATGGCTTTCTATCTTTTTATGAATCAAATTTGTTAACCAGTCCAAGTCAAGGTCACAGTGGGACTGGATGACTTTTGTCTTAATCAATTTAAATCGATTAAAAGTGTATCGCATGTTTGAGAGACTGAATGATACAATTTCCAGTAAGTTGAGATATAACAAAATTAAAATGAAAGCTAAAAGTGAAGTGTGGTATTTTTATGTGACATATGCTGCACAGAACGATTATTTTTGTGTCTGCTCAGTATGTCGTATGTGGGTTTTTTGTTTTAGACACTGCTGATGCTTTGATGATTTAAAACTGTCTTAGGTCAAACCACAGCACAAAGCCAGAAAAAGAAACGTGTGAGGGCTACCAACAACAGCTTTATTGTATAAATATATATATTCTAATTCTATGCATAATAACCTCTCTTGCCTACAGATGATTCTTCCCCTTCAGACGATATCTCAGAACAACCCGTTTACACCACTGTGATCATAAACAAGACAGAACAAACTCAAGAACGTGGTTCGTATGTTATGAACATTTGGACATTTTATTGCATTTCTTTCTTTATTTCCTGCCTTTTATAAACTTATGCCAACACAGTTAAAGCACACTGCACAAATATTTACAGTGATCTTATATTAAAAAAAATTAATGCTTGCTTCCTAAAAGAAAACATATTCTCAATTTCAATGGCAGATTCAGGATTATCACGCTCCACACTGCCCCCGATTCCACCAGCAGTTGAAGAGTCGAGTTCTCCAGAGACGGTCATTTATTCACCCATCCAGAAAGTAAGACTATTTTTGCCTACAGTGAGCTACATTTTAGAATTTACAAAATAATATTTTTAATGTAAATAAATATTTAATTTTATTACTGTAAACCATATTTTATGGTCCCGTTTAGTTTATGTGATTTGCTCTGGTATTATCATTAGACCCAAGTTATATACCTTTTTTTATTCCACCTAACACTTAAGGAAAAAATTTAACTTAATGTGATGAAGTGATCAAAGAAGTTAAAATAAAAAATTAAATAAAAGATTACACAGGTTCAAAGATGCATGACTGAGGAAGATGGCCTCCAATACTAATATATCTTTAATTGCATTTGTTAAAATAAAAACTAAAAGAATAAAACAACAAAAACTGACTGTGGCACAGCCTATTCTGTAACAGTGTCCTAAATTAAATAAAGCCACCATATATTGAACTGGACTTACCAGTAGCTGAGGACCACAAAAGAAGAAAATCACACATAAAAACCAAATCTACACCCTGTGCTGTAAAACACAGGAGGTGTGGAAAACGACCCATCACCGAAGGTCCCACAGCTACTGTTGTGTCCTCAGTTCACTGCAAGAAAAACAACAACAACAACGACAAAAAAACACATTAAAAGTCATAAAAACCTAAAAGAACACTGATATATATTTCAACATTTAATACAAACACACAGACACACACACACACACACACACACACACACATTTAAAAACAAAATTAAAACATACACAGGCCTAGTAACTGGCACCACACGAGTGAACTGTGGCCTGTACCGGTTATAGTTGTTGTGATATTTGATCGTAGCATACCCCAAAAAGGAATTCCGCGCAACTCCCTGTGGCATGTGAACTACTCTTTCAATGACTTCAGAATGCTCTTAAAAAGAAAATCGTGTTACCACAGGATAGTTGCAGTTCATATCGAATGTATACAACCTGACAGGCATACCATGTCAATATCAAGTCCGTTCGATTTATTTTGTCTTCCAAAATAAAAGCCCTTTGAAATTGCCCATATACAACCTACTCTTTCAATGACTTCGGAATGCTCTTAAAAGGAAAATTCATCTTTCCAGAGACTAACTGCAGTTTATGTTGACAGTATACAACCTCACAGGGATTCCATGTCAATTTTAAGCTGCTCTGATGTTACCTTTTAAAGTAATGGCCCTTCAATTAAAGTGCAACATGAATAATCTGACTAGCAGCGCTACAGAAAGTGAGAGCATGAGAGAGCAATGGACAGTAGCCCGTCTGGCTACATTAAGTTAAAAAAAAAAAGAGCCTGAACATCAGGGCAACATCCTGTAAAAATTAAGTATTATATAATAGTGTTTTTTTCCTGTCTTACAGGCCACAATGAGCAAACTTCAAACACCTGAACAGTAGACTACAAAAAGGAGGCAAACCTGTCATGGTTCCTGGGTCGTTGACTGAGTGCTTTGAATTTATTTCTCTTCATTCCCACTTAAGAGTTTTCTTAATTATTTCCAGTGTTCTTGAAATTCTAGTTCTAAGTTTATGGTAATGATGTAGTCCTTGAGTTTTAGTTAATATTTGTTTGTGCCTTGCGGTCCCTGTTGTTGGGATCTTGCGCTTTATAAATAAATTGAATTAAATTAAATTTCTTTCTTTTAGTATAACGATTTTGGTGATTTGTTTTTGTCTTTTGTTATTTTTTCCCAGACTCTTTCGTGTTTCCTGTGTACCGCTAAATTAGGTGTTCTCAAGTTATGATATGTCATGTCTTATTTTGCCAGTATCTCTGCTTCCCCAGCTGTGTCTCTCTCCCTGATTACCACGTGTGTATATTTAAGCACTCAGTTTTCCTCAGTTCCCTGTTGTGTTCTCCCACATATTATATTTTTTGTTATTATTATCTATTGCTCTATTTTGTGATTTTGTTTTTGCACTTTTGGCTCAAGCCTAGCTTTGTTTTATATTCTCCTGTGAGTTCCAATAATAAAACTGTCTTCTCGAGTTTACCCTTTGTGTCTGCAGTCCTGCATATTGGGTTTAAAATCTGCCTGTCACACAGTGTATCCTGACAAAACCCACTTGAAGCCTTACTTGATATGTGCAGGAAATTAAGAAAATTTGCTTTGTTAAAAAATTAAGAAATTATCATTAGGTCTGAAACAGTATTGACAGTAACGGAACTTTCACATTTTGTATCTGTAGCTATCAAGGTGGTGGGAAATAAAAAGCTGTATTTTAGGCTTGTTTATGTTAATATTCAATAGTTAAGCGTACTTCAATTTTAACAATAACCTGCAACACACCCAGTGAGTGTTTTGGAGTGTGTTTAATAAACACATTGCAATGTGGAGAGAAACATCCCAACCAAACACTCGGATCATCCCTGGCCATGGCCACTGCCCCTCATCTTTTATACACACACAGACAAACGTCTTGATACATTCTCAATCATTCAGGTATTTTTTAGCGTTTTTAGCTGTTGTTTCGTCTCTCATCCAAGTGACTTCTTCAGTCTCAGCTGGAGGAATATTTAGATTTATTTCATAAATATGAAATAGTTTAATTAATGATTCAGAAAAAAAAACAAAACAAAAAACACACACTTACTGTACATAAAATTTAAAGTTTTACACACACACACACACACAAGCTTTTGGCAGACCCTGGAGATGATGGGTGTGTGTTGTTGTTGGTCCGTTACACATACGGAGAACAACAAATTTATAACATACGAAGACCTGAAGTGACACTGAGGGTTAAAACAATGAAAAGTGTCCACTGAAGCCACTGTCTGCACTTTACATATCCAGTCATCCACCCATTCACACACTGGTGATGGCAAGCTACATTGTAGCCACAGCCACCCTGGGGCGCACTGACAGAGGCGAGGCTGCCGGACACTGGCGCCACCGGGCCCTCTGACCACCACCAGTAGGCAACGGGTGAAGTGTCTTGCCCAAGGACACAACGACCGAGACTGTCCAAGCCGGGGCTCGAACCGGCAACCTTCCGATTACAAGGCGAACTCCCAACTCTTGAGCCACGATCGCCCCTCTTTTGTCCATTAGCTGTTATTATCCACCGCCGTCCTTTATACTGCTGTTAAATTGTGTGTAGATTTACTTTCCTTCGTCCAAACTTTAAACAAACTCTTTTTAGTTTGTTTTTGCTTTCTTTCTTTATCACAGTAGAGCAGGGGTGGGCAACTCCAGGCCTCGAGGGCCGGTGTCCCTGCAGGTTTTAGATGTGTCCTTGAACCAACACAGCTGATTTAAATGGCTAATTTAAATCTAACTCCTCAACATGTCCTGAAGTTCTCCAGAGGCCTGGTAATGAACTAATCATGTGATTCAGGTGCAGTGTTGGTCAAGTTACTTGAAAAAAGTAATCAGTAACTACTTACTGATTACTTCCCCAAAAAAGTAATCCCGTTACTTTACTGATTACTTATTTTCAAAAGTAATTAATTACTTAGTTACTTATAAAAAAAAATGATTTACAACCTGAAGAGGTGATAAAGCGATAGATCTTTCAGCCCAATTCTACTTTTTCTGCATAATCCATCATACAAAATGTAATCAAATGGAAAAGTCTCCTTTTTAAAACTTGTTTTATCAGTTTTAATCTCTTAACTTTATGCATCAAGCAAAAATTATATGCAACATTCTCTGACTTGAATAAATTAGTTTAACATTTAAACCTATTTTCTGCACATTCCAGCACATAAACTAAAATATTTTTTGTGTTTACACTCACTCTTTCAAATAGATGCAAGTAAAACACAGCAGAAAATAAATAAAGTCAAAGACTCAGCGGTCCTGTTGCTCTATTTTCACCTGTAAAGCAGGACTGCGGTAGGCGGAGGTTTACCCTGGTGCAGGTGTGCCGCGGTCAGTTGAAGAATCCGCGAGTTTCTCTGTGAGTTTCCCATTACGTCGTTGCGCACTCGGTGCTTGCTTGGAAGTTTAGGGGTTTTTTTCGCTGTAAAAAGAAGTTTTCTTCCCACGCACAACGGACGCTAATGTTTTTGTCACTTTTTATGGAATCAAACTCAAAGTAAGGTCAGTGCTTCCATGCTTTCATCATCATCATCATCATCATCGTTTATTTGTATAGCACTTTACGAACACACCAGGCAGACCAAAGTGCTGAACAACACAGATCAAAACAACAACCAAATTAAAAATACCTTAAAATCAGCAGCTGCTCAGCTGAATGGAGCGAGCGAGGAGGAACATGTGGCTTCAGCAAATCAGATAAATAGACAGGAGCCAGACCATTTAAAGATTTAAAAACCAATAAAAGGACTTTAAAACAAATCCTAAATTCAATGGGAAGCCAATGCAAGGAAGCCAGAACCGGAGTGATGTGATCGAATTTCCTACTACCGGTTAAAAATCACGCCGCCGCATTTTGCACTAACTGCAGGCGTGACAAGGTGCCCGACCCGACCCCTATTAAAAGGGAATTACAATAGTCCAGACGTGAGGTGATAAAAGCATGAATAAGAGTTTCCAAATTGGGTTTGGAAAGGAAAGGCTTAACCTTCGACAGGCGTCTGAGGTGATAAAAAGCTGATTTCACCACCCCATTTACATGACCTTCAAAAGTAAGTGCAGAATCAAGTTTAACACCAAGATTAGTGATTGAACTTTTCAGATGAGAGGTCAAATCACCAAAATCAACATTTGGAGAATCAGTAGAACGATGCGGGCCATATAAAATTGCTTCCGTTTTGCGACCATTAAAATTCAAAAAATTATTTGCCATCCATAATTTAATATCGCAACACTATGCACTCCACACTGTATATAAATGCCACTTGTTTTGCACATATTCAACTCTGTATATTTTTATATATTTTATTTATTATTATTATTATTTTTTTTTTACTATTTAATTTGTAAAATGTGTACACACACACACACACACACACACACACACACACACACACACACACACACACACGTAGGATAATATTTAGTATACACATCTAGAAATGCATACACTATTATATATTGTACATATATTTATTAGTTTCAGATGTAGCCATTCTTGTATTTGCTGGTTTGTGTTGTTGTGTTTGCACATCTCTGTTGCTTGTGGGGCTCGCACACAAGAATTTCACTCGCATGTGCTGTGCCAGTGTGCCTGCACATGCGATGTGACAATAAAAGTGATTTGATTTGATTTGATTTGATATCGCTAAGACAGTCAAGCAGTGATTGACATGGGGAGGTATCCAAATGACTAAAAGGTAAGTAAAGCTGACAGTCATCGGCATACAAATGAAATGACACTCCGTGTTTACGAAAAATCGCACCAAGGGGGAGTAAATACAGCGAGAAAAATAATGGCCCAAGGATAGATCCCTGGGGCACACCCCAAAGCAGAGGGGCCACAGAGGAAGCGGCCAGCCCCAGCTTGACACAAAAACTCCTTTCGGAAAGATATGATTTTATCCATGACAATGCCAGATCAGAAATTCCCACACAGTGATGTAAGCGGGAGATCAGCAGGTCGTGGTCCACTGTGTCAAATGCAGCTGTCATATCCAATAACACAAGCACAGCATATTTACCACGATCAGTAGCAACAAGAATGTCATTCATAACTTTAACAAGAGCTGTCTCCGTAATGTGAAAGGGCGTAAAACCAGATTGGAAGATTTAAGACAATTGCGAGTCGCTCAAATAATCCAACAGTTGGGTATGTACAATCCTCTCCAAGATCTTGCTTAAAAAGGGAAGTTTGGAGATAGGTCTAAAATTTGACATAGTAGAACTATCAAGGCCAGGTTTCTTAAGTAAGGGGTGTATGACTGCATGTTTAAACCCATTAGGAACTTGACCGGTTAACAGACTAGTATTGATAATTTTCAGGATATAAGGTCCAATGATGGGAAATACTTTTTGGAGAAAGCGGGAATAACAACATCATTCGGGGAGCTACAGGGCTTAGCATGTAGCACCAACTCCTCTAAGTCACGCAGAGAAATTGGTGCAAAAGCAGGGAATAGGCTTGAGCAAGGAGCATGCATGGCCGGATCAACAATAGGTGGAATCAGAGGCCTCAGGCTAGCAATCTTGTCCACAAAAAAGGTAATAAACTTATTGCACATAGCCTCAGAGGACGGCAAAAGGTTGTAACCCTCCAAGTTAAGTACAGAATTAATCTTATTGTATAAAACACAAGGGTTGTGAGAGTTGGCCGAAATAAGTTGAGAAAAGTAGGAGTGTTTATCGGCCTTAACTGCCCTCTGATAAGTTTTCCAACTAATCTTTAGGGCTTCCAGGGAGACATGCTGTCTTTTTTCCACTGTCTTTCACATTTCCTACATTGTCTTCTAATAGCTCGGGTATGATCTGTTAACCAAGGATTAGTCTTAGATTTACATTTTCTTAGTCTCAAAGGGGCAACAACATCAAGCACACACAGCAAAATCTCCAGTGTTAAATTAACACTAGAGAGTGTCTATATGGGTCCACACCTCTGAGTGTTAAATACAACACTGTTGAGTGTTAAATTAACACTTTTGACAGTGTTATACGTTTAAAAGTAACCTAGTCAGTTTTGAAGATTAACAATGGCTAACACTGAGCAGTACTGATTTTCTAACACTGGAATATTTCTAACATTTCGAGTTATTTTCCAGTCTTAGAAAATCAGCACTTTTCAGCTGCTTCAAGTCCAAGTGAGCCTTAAAAACAACAGCAAGCCCTCCTCCGCGACCAGAAGCTCTCGGAACATTAAAAAAGGTACAGTCAGTGGGTACAAGTTCAATGAAAGCGCTTAACTAACTGGGAGAAATCCAGGTTTCAGTCAGGAAGAGTAAATCCAGAACACGAGAGAGAAAAAAATCTTTCAATATGAAGGTCTTGTTGGCCACCGACCTGGTATTTATTAGACCCAGCCTGAGAGGGACTGGGTCTAAAACTTCCGAGGTATTAACAACCAGATCCACCGGTCGAAGATTTTTCTTGTCAACTCCGCGCCAGCGCATATGCCGTAGAGGAGAGAGTTTTGCTGGACCATTTTCGAAAGACCCAACAACAGGAACCAGCCAGTAGTCCACCGGATCCAAGGCACACAATGGCACCAATAGTCGCGGACAAAAGCGGCGGATGCAGCGGAGCTCATGGGGAAAATGAGAAATCCAGGATTTCAGCTTCACAAGACGACCTCCACGGTTACCCCGTCTCTTGCGTCGCTTCCGCAGATCCGGTGACGGTGGTAGGGAACGCCAGTACGGTGGTATTGGTTCCAGATAGGGAGGGAAAAAGCCTTGGCTGTTGTAACCCAGTGAGTTTACACGACTCAGTAATGCACTACAACATGTTATTGTTAATTGGGATTTATCATTACTCTGTTAATCACTGAGTTGAGCTAAAGTAAATCAATAGTAAAAGATAAATACTATAAATATAAGAATAAAACCCAAAGAGTGTATTTAACACCCCTACTGGTTAGGAAGGAACAAGCCCCGCCTTCCCCTGCTCTGTACCATCACGTGCTCAGACACAGAGAGAGACGGAGGTGCACGAGACCATCGCTGATTTTCACCGCCAATCTTTTCGCTGGAAAATAACTATAAACTTGATAAATTGAGCAAATATCCATACCGGAGATCTGCATGGACCTTGGAGAAACGGATCTGATTTATTGTGAACATTTCGGACCTTGAAACCATCTCAGATCCTCTCTGAGAGTTGAACATTAGAAGTGTGCTGGCTAGGTTTTCTTTGGGATCGTGAGACCTGGATCTCTTCTTGACGAGGAAGATGGCGAGCCTTTCCCTTTGAACCGAACCACAGCCATTCTGAGTTGGCCCAGAAGGGCAGGTTGCTCTTCTCTCACGAACAATTGCAACAGTGCGGTAGGACGAAATCGCACCAATCACAAACTTTTGACCTATTGGATTTGACTTGACTGAACACTGACTATTAAGCCGGCAAGACTGACATATCTGAGCTCAGATAGGATTCTGATTGTTATTATTATTGCTGTCACTGTATTTTATTTTTTCATTCCTGTTCATGAAATGCTGTTAAATTGTTGCTAAATAGTTTAATACAATTCATAGCAACTTTACCTGTGGCTCCAGTCATTCTTTTCCGCGCAACTCACTTTATCCCTCCTACGAATCTAGCTATTGGCCCATTCTCTCCATCTTACTTTAATTTCCCCTAACCTATCCTGTACTAGGCTACACTGTCATATTCAGGCCAGTCAGACATCCGGATGGATAAACCTATTTCCAATAATGTCTGGCGATCATAGGAAAAAGTACAACACACATGTAACACAAAGTTAACTAAAAACAATAAAACAAAATAAATAAAGGAGAGCGATAGACGGCGTGCCTAACACACAGGCGCCATCTTATCCAGCTTTAAATGCTGCACGCTCACACTCTCTCCCACAATCCATATGTGATCCATTGTTGATCTGCGCACAGCTGTTGTCACTAATGGCGCACTCGGTTACGTCACTGTCGTGAGACATTCTCGTTTTTGCAATAGTAATCCCTTACTTTACTCGTTACTTGAAAAAAGTAATCAGATTACAGTAACGCGTTACTGCCCATCTCTGTTCAGGTGTGTTGACCCAAGGTGAGATCTAAAACCTGCAGGACACTGGCCCTCGGGGCCTGCAACTGCCCACCCCTGCAGTAGAGAGAGGATTTTCTCACTATTGGAATCTGACATGCTGTTTCATCATTTATAGTTTGTGTTTTGTTTTTGTTTTCTTTAATGCTGGTATCATTCTTTGCTTCTTGTCCTTGTTTAGGCTGATGTTCTTGTCCACTATCATCCATTAGACTGATTTGGGATTTCACCCTTTTTTCTGTCAGTGTTATTATCAAATTCTTCAGGTTGTGCTTGTCTCCCATTACCTGATTGGGTCTCTTCATTTCTGCACAGACCATTTGCTGTCTCTCTTGCTGGTTGGTTATTACTTTTGTTGTGTGCCACTTTGTGTTGTGTGAGGAAAACTTTTGTTGGAAATATCAAACTCATTTTCCACTTTGTTTTGACACGAAGATCCAGGTTCTATACCAACATGTGCAGTGTCATTCACTTCTACAATTTCTTTCTTCATCATAGATTCATTTTCTGGCTCTTCAGCAAAAGAGAATATTTTATCCATGCTTCCACTCTGTGATTCTCCACCATTAGGGAAAATTTCGATCTCTGTGTGTAGAAACAGATGGTAGTAGTTACAATTTTAAATTATTTTGCATATTTTGCTACACCAAAGGTATCTAAGTGAAAATGTACTGACAAGAAAATGTTCCTAATAAATGAATATATAATAATGACAATAATAACAATAAGTTTCTGGCCCAGCGGAACCAAACTCAATAACAGCTTCTAAGATTACCAACATAAAAGAAAGAAAGCAAAATATTTGAAATGTTCATTTTAAAACAGTGAATCAAAAATGGCTCTATAGGCATAAATCAGATGTATATATTATGCAAACATACAAACAGTGCATTCTAACTATAGACCCTGTGCACGAGAAAATGCTAACTTCCTGGTTTGAGACCGGATGTAGGGTTGTACATTTCCGGTAGCTTTACTTTGCGGTCAATCGCTACTGCGAAGATATACTCCAAAATCATGTCCAGAACTTGAAAACAGGCAAATGTTCAGCATTCAAACTACAGGTGAAGAATAGTCAAACCAGATGTTTCCCCGTTATGTCGATATCAGCTAGTCAAGTACACACCGACACAGCATGTTAACAAACCGTGAAAAAAAAGCCACACAAAAAATGAATAATTGCTGGTAACGGTTTCTATACATTAGTATTTAAGAAGGGTATGTTGTGACTTTCAAAATTACAGTGGCCCCTTGCTATAAGATGGTTCACCTTTCACCTCGCTGTTTCACAGATTTTTTAGTGCAAGTTTGCACATTTTTTACGTCACATTGTGTCCTGCGTCCTGATCGCTGCAGACAATCTCCTCCGTGACGTCTCTCCTGTACACTACAGAATCGCTGCATCGAGTGTGACTCTGAATTGCAGTACTGGATGTCGACGAAACGTTTTGCACTGCCAAAAAATAAAATTGGCTACTTGATTTCACCTATCGCTGGTTATTTTTAGAACATAATACCCGCGATAAACGAGGGACAGCTGAGAAATATAACATTTGAATCCCTTTTCTGTTTTGCTCTGAGGTGCGGGGGAAAAATATCGACAAGTCGATGAACATCATTTACAGATATATTGGGTAAATGCCCAAGACATCTATAGAAATGTAAATCGCCCCTTGATTCATTCATTTGCTTAACTTGTTTTGGACTTAAAAAAAAACAAAAAAACAAAAAAACAAAAAAAACTTGTTTTGGACCGTAAACAAGGCGCGAATAGGACACCGGAAACAAAGCTCCCCACAGGAGTTTCAGCACCAGAAGTAGCATATGCTAACATGCACATAGTCTATAACGTAACATGTGAATAGGGCTTTGGAGCGTGATGTCACGGGAGGTGGGCCACGCCCCCTTCCGCCATGACAGTAGGCCAGACACAGGATACAGCTTCAGCTATGGTTCATATGTGTTGTGTTGTCGGTTGCAACGTTAGATCACATGATCGTGAAGGCAAGAAGCTGGATAATGGGCTCTCTTTTAATCGTTTTCCATCCTGGAGGCAACGTGAGGGATCCCATGTATCCGATATTACTAAACAAAGACGTCAGGCTTGGATTGCAGCGGTGAGAGTTCTCTGCAATCCCCAGCTTTTTGTTGGTTTGCTCGCAGCATATTCTTTCCGATGAGTTCTAAATTAATTCATATCACTCTTAAAAAGGCTTTTAGTGTTATTTTCAATGCGCTGCGGTCATAGATAATGAGATAAAACTAATGTGTGATGCTGCAGAACCACGTCATGTTGACTGAGTAGCTTATGATTTGGCATTATTGCAGGCAAACCAGCATATGAAATGGGTGTAACAAATCCACACTCCAACACTGCACACGGGGCACGACAACATACCTGTGTCAGACTCGGACCGGCACGCAAGGCGTATGCAACGGAAGCGAAAAAGAGCACCCATCGGAGGTAAAGAACCCACCCCTCCCTCTAAAAACATACTAAATTGCTATCACTGTACACTAATCCGCACATAACTTCCAGATGAATCACACACCTGTCATTGGAATATTGGTGTACATTTACCTTATGTGTATGCATTAATTTTATCTTACAGGCTTTCGTTATGCAGCTGCAGAGTCTGAAGATGTGCCCCGTGCAGAAGTGATCGATGAAGATCTGACAGAAGACCAACAACAAAATCACAATGTCATGGAGACAGTGGACAGCAGTTGTGTTGGACAAGTGGAGGTTGAGGTACCAGATGCAAATGTGGACAGTGGTGATCGGACAGACAGCGTCACGGAAGCTAAAGGGCAGACAAAGGATTGTGTGTGCAATGAACAGGGCAGAGCAGAAATAAACCGGCTGTTGGAGGAGAACAGACTGCTTCGATCACAGTTGCAAAAGACAGAGCTGAATGAACATTTCTTAAAGGATGATACCAAAAAAGTAAGATATTACACTGGACTACCTTGTTATGCTGTCTTAATGTCCCTCTTCAACACTGTCAAAGATTTCCTGCCAATATCGAAGAAACTGTGTGCAGGCCACAATGCCTCCACAGTTTACTGAAACTTTTGGAAAACAAATAGCCACCATTGTTGACTGTTTTGAGATTCGACCAGAAAGACCATCTAATTTAAAGGCACGTGCACAAACATACTCTCATTATAAGGGTACACACACCATAAAATACCTCATTGGGATTACACCCCATGGAGCTATTTCTTTCATTTCCAGGGGATGGGGGGGCGTGCATCAGCCTCTGTCAGCCAACGTAGTATTGGCTGACAGAGGCTTTGACATCAGAGATGCTGTAGGAATGATGTGTGCGGAGGTCAAGATTCCAGCTTTCACAAAAGGCAACTGTCAACTTGATGCAAGGGACATTGAACAAACGAGAGCAATTGCCCACCTCAGAATTCATGTTGAGCAAGTAATAGGTAGTTTGCGCAGCAAGTTCAAAATGCTACACACTACAATGCCAATCCGATTACTCATATCACGTGAGGGTGAAGACACAACACTGCTTGATAAGATTGTTAAGGTTTGCTGTGTTTTGGTGAATATGTGCCCCAGTGTGGTTGTCAAACCAGGGCCAAATGAAACTTGCTCTTGTTGAATATTCATGCTGTGCTGTGTTGCATGTGTAGTTCATTGTAAATAATTGTACTTTCTGTAAAGTGGTTTCAATAAAACAGAAAAGTATGTTTTGGTTTTTCTTTTATTCAAGATCTGTTCACATGTACTTAGCAAGTACATAAACATGAAATGCAAACTATTTACATGGCAACACACAGCTGGCATCAATCGTGAACCACAACATGAAACACTAATGGTTATTTAGAGCAGCACTTTGTTTGGAGAAGTATTTGCCAACAAGTTCAGGAAGGCACACTTTAAGTCTTGTGGTTGCTTTAAACGCGGTTCCAAGAAATCCACATCAGGGAAGATGCGTATCACAGCAAGGTCTCTCTGTGTCCACACAACGAGGTCACAGTGGTCATCTGGGTTTCCACTCCATTTCCTTTTTTCATACGAGTCCACATTACCGATGCACGCAATTTTTTCAAAGTACCGTCTCTTGGCATCTTGGCGCAATCGGTGGCGATACAACCCTTTGTCTTTCGCGCTGATTTTGAGCATGGTTCTGGCAGTCCCGATTCCAACACTCCAACACTATGCGCTTGTTTTGCTTTCTGGCCTACTGACATGGCACCGCGATCCCACAATGCGTGACGTCAACTCCAACGCCCTATAACGACATTTTATTGGTATTGTCATGAATCGCTGTGCGGCAGGCAGGAGTTGGACCCAAAATGCAGGACTCAGATTCAAGGGATGAACTCAAAATCACAGCTTTATTGGCTGGTAACAGAAAAACAAGCATACAAAGTAAACTAAGCTAAACTGGGAAACAATGGCCTAAAACTCACAGGGAGATCCACACAGCATGAGGGACAACGCGACACTGACTCAGAGAAACACAGGGTTTAAATACACTGGGGAGTAACGAGGGGAATGAGACACAGAAGGAGGGCACAGCTGGGAGAAATCAGGACTGACGAGACAAGCAAAGCAGGACACATTCACCTAAGGCACGGACCTTCAAAGTAAAACAGGAAGGATCACACAGAGACGCGAACTTGACACAGTGGAGACAGCAACTAAGAAACACAGAGACATAAACCATAAGGCAGAGGACTCTAAGAACCGAGAGACACAGAGGGGAACTCAAACATGCAGACACAGACTTACACAGAACAGAGGGGACACTGAACAACATGAAGGGCAAGGGATCGAAACTAGAAACCATAGAATAACTCACACAAGTAAAATAATACAAACATCACAAAGAACTAAAAACGCTGGGTCAGGAGACCCAGGACCGTGACAGGTATGATGTTTGTGTATGTTTAGATTTAACCTTGAATAAATCAGCAACATATGACAGCACATGTAAACATTCAACAGCTAGACTTGGAGATAAACTGGTCTGGGCAAAACCAGCATCCAACCGTTTCAGAACTAGTGGTAACCCAGCGATGCATTTCACCAAACGCAGTTTTGCAAATTTAAAGTAATACTGTCAATGTTATCTCCTGGCAATCCTTTCAAACAAGCCACAATTTTTTTTTAATCCAATTTTGAATTGTTTTGTCATTAATCTGAACATTTAACACAGTTAAAATATCCGTGTTTCGTCAAATTGTATAGCTAGTTGAGTCCATTAGGTCCCTATCTAAAAGGAAAATTTCCCAGTTCCTTATTAACTTTTTGTTTTTCTTTAACCTACTAAAATAGCTATCTTTTATTACTTTTTCAGATCTACCTAACAGTTTACTGTCTTTACATTTTCTACAAACTATTGTTAAACTATAACTGGTGATATTACTTCTACATTCAAAAGGTCTTGTGCTAAGGTAAAATTTGTAGTGGAAACCAAAACAGCACAGCTGATATCAATTTTAAATGCAGTTATCACCCAAAGAATATCGAAATGCATATTTGGCAGTGTGTGGTTCGAGGTTCAGCTGCAGGAGAGGGGTGGAGGAGTGGGTTCAGGGGACAGTGCGAGGGAAGGCTGGCTGACACAGTTGATAGCCATTACTCTAGCCATGCATTCTGTATTTCAGTAGCCACTGGAACGAGGAAATGGCAGACAGGCAGGGAACACAGCTGACTCTAATCAGACGAGACTGGGAGGAAGCAAAACAGAAAACAAGAACATAGAACCAAAAACAATAGACACAACACAAGGAATATAAGGGAGGCACAGATAACACTAAAACACTGGATATTAATAAACACAAAATATAAACATGGAGTTCACAGACTCTACACAATGACAAATTTCTTCTGGAAATGCTTCCAAACAAGGCAGAATTTTTTATACTATTTTGAATTAGACTGAACACAGAGCAAAAGAAGATAAAACTACCAAAACGGTGTCACATTTGGTCATATGGATGGATTTGTTCAAATATGCAGGTCAGGACACTTCTAAGAATGAAAGTGAAAATATCTGTGTTTAGTCAATATAGGTTGTTGAGTTCAAAACGTCCCTATCTAAGAGTTCATAGCCCTTACTCTAACCACGCTCTCCCTATTTCAGTAGCTGCTGGGGTTTGGAGAAGAGGGGAGTAGTGGATGCAGCTGCAGGCGAGGAACGTTTGGCTGCAGAGGGGGAGCTGAACAGCTGTCCACGTAAACACTCCGAGAAGAAAGCTCGCTGCAAATAAAATACATGAAATAAAAATAAAATAAAATACTGTTGTAAAGGACTGCCAAGTATCTGGTCATGTCATGCTACAGTGGTGTTGACATCCAGGCTCAGCATGATGATCTGCCTGGTGTAGTTGTGGAGGCACTGGCTCAAATGGTAGCAGAGTTGGTAGCAATGCTCCAGGAGCAGGCAGCTGAGCATCGTGAGAAGCTAGAGAAACTGCTGGACTAGGTCGAGATGGTCCAGCAGATGGAAGTGTTGGCAAATCTTGTTGTTTGGTCCTGTTTCATGTCAGCATTGGGAGTGATTTCCCTGAAGAGCAGTCTTGTGACAACACTCTATGGTCAGCATTTGATGAAGTTATGAAAATTTATGGTGAATATATACACATATTGTTGTAAATATACATTGGGTGCAAGTAGTGGGCAAGAATTGCTGATACTGGTACTGCTTCTACTACTTAAATTTTCAAAACAGACTTGTTACTTTTGCTTTAAAGCATTTGACGGGACTTATTATTTCATCACCGTGAGCTTTCATATATCAAACATATTTGAACCTAAACAGAAACAAATGAAAGGTGTCCTGTTCATGTTTTAATCACCAGGGGATGACGTATAAAAAGATTGAAAGAGGTAAAATTGTGACACAAAGTCAGGGGTTAAAGTGGGCTGTTTTTGTTTTTTGTTTTTTTGTTTTTTATTTCTGTATTTTTTTCTTTTTCTATTTTTTTTGCACATCATTGGAATGACTCCAAATGTGTCCAAAAGACAAGCAAGCATAAAGGGCAGTTTGTGGCAGGTAACTTCTATTTCGTTTTTATCAGCTCAACAAATGTCAGCTAAAGGTCCAGCTGCTGTATTAGTAAGAAAGAGAGCTAACTTCACTCAGAGATGGAGAAAGATAATGAAGACAAGACAGAAGAGAAAGAAAAGGGGTTAGATTTAAAGGTAAGGACTACTTCATGGTGTCTGATGAACTGGAAATGTAAAGTTTACATGTAACTTAGTGGGAGTGTCCCCCCACAGAGGGACAAAAGGACCCCTGATGATCCTCTAATCGCCTGAGCCAAGGTGTGAAACTGGGTGTGGGTCCCAATCAGCCAGGGTTTCGGGTGGGCTCATTGTGAAACCTGGCCCCACCTTATCCGAATTCCTGAGGTCAGATGGCCCAGGATGTGAGTGGGCGTTAAGCCGTCTGGGGAGGGAACTCAAAACTGGATTATAGATGGCAGAGAGTTGGTGTCGTAAACCCCCGCCTCTGTTCAAAGATGGTCGCTCACAGTGGACAAAGATGGCTTCTTTCACTCCTCTTTCAAACCATCTGTCCTCTCTGTCCAATATGTGAACATTGGCATCCTCGAAAGAGTGTCCTTTATCCTTAAGATGCAGATGGACTGCTGAGTCTTGTCCTGTGGAGGTGGCTCTTCTGTGTTGTGCCATGCGCTTGTGAAGTGGCTGTTTGGTCTCTCCAATGTAGAGGTCTGGGCATTCCTCGCTGCACTGTACAGCATACACCACATTGTTAAGTCTGTGTTTTGGAGTTTTCTTTCGGACCTTAGAACTGAAGAAGCTTCTCAGGTGAGAGGTGAAACGTCTTCAAGCAACTTAAAGAAGTCCAGACGCTTTTCTTCACAATCAGAATCAGAATCAGAATCAGAATACTTTATTGATCCCTGGGGGAAATTATTTTTTGTTACAGTGCTCCATTTTAAACCAACATTAAGACAAGACAGACAATACACTAACTAAGAATAGTACAATATATACATATATATACATACATACATACATAAGTCACTTATAAATAAATATTTGGAAAAGAAACATGTGTAGTTGTAGCAGCAAACAGTGTGTTAAGTGGATGCGTTGTACAGGGAGATGGCCACAGGCAGGAATGATTTCCTGTGTCGTTCAGTGGTGCTTTTCGGTAATCTCAGTCTCTCACTGAACGAGCTCCTGTGACTGACCAACATGTCATGGAGTGGGTGGGAGGTGTTATCCAACATTGTCTTTATCTTGGACAGCATCCGCCTCTCCGACACCACCTTGAGGGAGTCCAGCTCCATCCCCACAACATTGCTGGCCTTACGGATCAGTTTATTAAGTCTGTTGGCATCTGCGACCCTCAGCCTGCTCCCCCAGCATGCAACAGCATAGAGGATCGCACTGGCCACCACAGACTCATAGAAAATCCTCAGCATTTTCTGGCAGATGTTGAAGGACCTCAGTCGCCTCAAAAAATAGAGACGACTCTGGCCCTTCCTGTAAAGTGCTGTGGTGTTTTTAGCCCAGTCCAGTTTATTGTCAATGTGTACTCCAAGGTATTTATAGTCCTCCACAATGTCAACACTGACCCCCTGGATTGAAACAGGGGTCAAGTGTTTCCTGGTCTTCCTGAAGTCCACGATCAGTTCCTTGGTCTTTGCCACGTTGAGCTGCAGATGATTCTGCTCACACCACGTGACAAAGGAGTCGACCACAGCCCGGTACTCTGTCTCATCATCCCTGCTGATGCATCCAACCACCGCAGAGTCATCAGAAAACTTCTGAAGATGGCAGGTCTCTGTGCAGTGACTGAAGTCTGTGGTGTAGAGGGTGAAGAGGAAGGGGGAGAGGACAGTCCCCTGTGGTGCCCCTGTGTTGCTAATCACCTTGTCAGACACACACTGTGGGAGACGTACATATTGTGGTCTTCCTGTCAGGTAATCAACAATCCAGGACACCAGAGAAGCATCCACCTGCATCGCTGCTAACTTATCACCCAGGAGGGTCGGCCTGATGGTGTTGAAAGCACTGGAAAAGTCAAAAAACATGACCCTCACAGTGCTCGCCGGCTGGTCCAGATGGGTGTAGACACGATTGAGCAGGTAGATGATGGCGTCCTCTGTTCCGAGACGAGGCTGATAAGCGAACTGAAGGGGATCCAGATGTGGTCTTACTATGGGTCGCAGCTGGTCCAGGATGAGCCTTTCCAGGGTCTTCATGATGTGGGAGGTCAGTGCCACGGGCCTGTAATCCTGGGGGCCACTGGGACGAGGCGTCTTTGGTACAGGGACGAGGCATGATGTCTTCCACATCACCGGGACCCTCTGCAGACTCAGACTCAGCATAAACAGTTTATGAAAGACTCCACACAGCTGGGGGGCACAGGCCTTGAGGACAAGGGGACTCACTCCGTCTGGTCCAGCAGACTTGCCTGAGTGAAGTCTCCTCATTTGCATCTCAACCTGGTATTGAGTGAAGGTGATGGGTGGGGGAGGGGTGTCAGGAATCTCACAGGAGGCAACATGTGAAGAGAGAGGCTGGCACAGTGGTGTGGCTCTGGATTCCAGGCTGACTGCAGGTGAGGTTGTGGGGGTGGGAGCAGACACTGTGGTGTCGAATCTATTGAAAAACAGATTCAACTCGTCGGCTCTATTCTCACCTCCCTCAGCTCCCCTGCTGTTGGTTGGCCTGAATCCAGTGATGGTCTTCATGCCCCTCCACACCTCTCTCATGCTGTTCTGCTGGAGTTTCCACTCCAGCTTCCTCCTGTAATTGTCCTTAGCCTCTCTGATCTTGTCCTTTAGTAACACCTGGATCTTCCTCACCTCCTCTTTGTTGCCCCCTCTGAAAGCCCTCTTCTTGTTGTTGAGGAGGGCTTTGATGTCCTTAGTCACCCACGGCTTGTTATTTGGGTAACAATGAACAGTCTGAGCTGGAACAATGGAGTCGGTGCAGAAAGTTATGTAGTCTGTGATACACTCAGTAAGCCCATTGATGTCCTCGGCGTGAGGCTCACAGAGTGTTTCCCAGTCGGTCACCTCGAAACAGCCCTGTAGTTCCGCTATTGCCTCCTCTGACCACCTCCTAACAGTCCTGGTGGTCACAGGTTCCCTCCTCACAATTGGCACATAGCGGGGGGTGAGGTGAATCAGGTTATGATCTGACCTACCAAGTGGGGGGAGGGAGGAGGAGCTGTATGCATCCTTGACGTTAGCATACAGTAAGTCTAAAATTTTCTCTCCCCTGGTGGGACAGTCCACATATTGTTTGAATGTTGTTAGTGTATTGTCCAGTGATACATGGTTGAAGTCACCCGAGATCACAATAAAGGCACTCGGGTGCTGAGTCTGTAGCCGAGCTATGGCAGAGTGGATAGTGTCACATGCAGCTGTGGGGTTAGCAGAGGGGGGAACATAAACAGCCACCAAGATGACGTGAGAGAATTCCCTGGGTAAATAATATGGCCTGAGTCCAACAGCACACAGTTCAGTGTCCGGGCAACAAATCCTTTCTTTGATTGTTATGTTGGCAGGGTTACACCACCGGTTGTTAACTAAAACAGCAAGCCCACCTCCTTTACGCTTACCGCTAGCGATGCTGTCCCTGTCCGCCCGAACAGTGTGGAAGCCTTCCACGGAAGCATTCTCATCGGGAATGACCTGGTGCAGCCATGATTCGGTGAAACACATCAGGCTACACTCTCGGTATTCCCTCTGACTCCGTACCAGTGCTGAGAGCTCGTCGATTTTACTTGCCAACGATCGCACATTTCCCATCACGATAGACGGCAGACACGGTTTAAATCTCCTCCTCGCTTCGAGCCTCCGCTGTCTCACCGTCACCTTTTTTCTTCTCTTCTGTCCTTGACCTCTGCATCCCCGATGTGTTTTCCTCCAAATTTCAGCTGGTACTTCTGCGGGCACTTCTGCGGGCCTGGCCAGCGAGCCGGCCGGCATCAGGGCGATCAGCTGATCTCTGGAGTAAACAGTCCGTGCGTGTAGGAGATGTGCCGCGGTCCCGTTCCATGATAAAAGTAACAGTTCCACGGCCACCAGAAGAACAAAAACTCTCTCAATCCACATGATTGAGTAAGAGATAGAAAACGGAGGAAAATACAAGTCAGAAAAAAAAAAGAATACGTAAGAAAAAAGAGCTAAACTAAGAGAAAAGCAGGAGCGACTGTAACAGGCTGCACGCTGGTTGGCGCATGCGCACTTAATCAAGCTCCTTTGACTACAATGACCTGGATGACTGAGAACCTTCACAGATATTTTACATGTAGCTCCACATATTTTAAAATCAGATATTCGATCTGCACATGTGACATTATGTTTTTTTCATATTGTAAAATGTGCTGAAAAACAAACTGAGGTAGAATAACTGTGTTATTTAAAAGTTGCATGTTAGTGCAGTATAAACAGGTTAGTTTGCTGCACTATGATGGATTTAAAGTAAAGAACAGCGTGTGATTGCTGCACGGTGGCTGTGCTCATGTTAGGTTACATAAAGGGCAGCAGAAACTAATATGATTATTACCTGATGGTGCTCAGATTAATTCACTGAATTCAACCTTCATACCATCTAGAAAAAAAGAGAGCATGAACAGTGTACTGTCATTTTGGATTAAATCAGCCAGGGCAACTTATGAAACTTTTGCTGACATTTTGTTGAATTCAGTTGTGTACATCCACAAAGAGCAGTGAACCTCAGAGCAGCAGTAGTAGCCAGTAGCGGTTTTTGATACGGGCGACATGGGCAGTTGCCAGGGGCGGCATCGTGTGGCATCACGGGCATCGGCAAAAAAAACAAACAAACAAAAAAATTGCTCGTACTCATGCTGCCCCGACATCAGCCAGCGCATATTGGGAATGGCATAGGCACCGATCGGTTTTCTATCGCCCATTTGCTGGGAGTAAGAGCGCCCTCCGTTTGCGAGGTGCGCCTGCTGCTTGCGGCGCAGAGAGGAGAGAGCGGGGCGGTGAGGGATTCACTGGTGGCTGGAGCGGCATCTAATAACCAACTCGCAAAATAAAACAAAATAAAAACAAAATAACAAACACGAAAACACCAGACATTATGATACAGACTTATAATTTGCACCGATGTTTTTTCGAAATCCTATACGAGTGAGCGCGAGAGCCCTCGGTGTGCCTGCTCACTGCTGGGATTTCATACAACTGGGATTCACACAACCCACTATGTATTCATGAGTTGAATCCTGGGTTGTGCGAAATCCCAGAAATAAACCTTAGACAAAGTGAATCTGTGAACTAAGGTGTAAGTGTGTTAGGTTATGTTGTAGTGATCCTTGGGTTGAGGGATTTATGTTCATACTGGAGTGCAAAATGAAAACCAATGTAAGATGGACAAGAATAGTTCAAAGTCATCAGGTCCTCAGTTTAAAAAAAAGAGAAAAGAAGAGGAAGAGAAACGAGCAAAAGATACAGGTAAGCAGATGTGTCATTGGATAATGGCAGGTCATCCTGAAACAACCAGAATCAGAATACTTTATTAATCACTAAGGAAATAATGTGGATTACAGTTGCTCCAAGAAGAAATGGTAAAAATAGCAACAGTAGGTTGTTTAAACTCCAAACAATATATTATGTTACAGATTTGAATATTAATTAGTCATTGTCAATTGTTCTCATTGTATGACGAATTATGATGGCCGATTGGTAGCTGTTTGCATGTAATGCATACTCTCTTTCTCTTCATATGTGTGTGTGTGTGTGTGTGTACAACAGCTTTATGTTAATGTACAATCCTTAATATGTTTTATGTGTGTGTGTGTGTGGGGGGGGGGGGGACTGTTCGCTCGGGGCGCCAAACAGGCCAGGACCGCCACTGGTAGTAGCCCAGGTCAGCTGATCACAGCCTGCACACCTATAAAATCTACTGGAGCTCTCAGTGGAAACTATTTTGAGTTATGATTCACTGACAATCAATTTTAGAGTTCCTCCAACTGCTGAATCCTGCTTTACTTGATCCTTACTCATTTTCCAGTTTATAAGCAAAGTAGACCTCAGCAATGTGGACATGGAAAATAAAGATATTATTTTCTCTCTTTTTCTCTGTTCATGTTCTGCGTAACTGATTCAAGCTGAATGCAATTGAAATAAAATTAGAGTAAATTTTGAATTCCCATTTATTAATTAATTTTGTTATTACATTAATATAGCACAAGGTTCAGCTATCCTTGTCCAAAAATAGCTGGTAGAAACATCCTCCAAAGAGATACTTTTTACGTTCATACTCAGAGCTTGTACTTTTTCACTTTTAGTTCAGTAAAGAAGATGAATCATTACATAACTTTTACGGAAGTATTTTTTAATAGTAGTATCTGCACTATTGCCACCTCTGCTGATCATTTTTTGTTGACAGTGTCACACACATGATGGTGCTAATTAACATATGTTAAACAGAGGTGTTAATAATATTTTGCACACACTGTGACATTGTGTGCATTATAAGTGCACATATCAAAAGTATACTGGCTGTTTTCATCAATTATGAGGATCCATTACCTCCAATGATGTGTGTCAGTTGAAGAATGATAACCGTGTAGAAAAACACCGTGCTCCATACACTGAGTCGAGATTTACACAATCGTCTGCCCTTGTGCTGAGGCATGTTCCAGAGAAAATGTTGGCTCACTTTGCAGTCAGTACGTTACCAGTTGAACACGCTCGCCAAGTCCTTACTTCAAATAACCTGAACTGCGCCTGCTCAGATCTTATCTACCTGTCAGACTGTTAAAATCTACTCTGTTCAATGTTGTGTACTGAGCTGTAAAAAGCAGTACTCCACACCTGTATATTGGTCTAAAATGTTTTCAGGGACACACTTCTGCAGTATGCACGGTTTATTGAACCGGAAAAGTTGAGTATCACAAACATTGCTTTAATGCCGTGATAAGAAAACATTAGTCATTAATGCTTAAGTTAATAAGACAGAAAAATCTCACTATAGTTATCAATCCACTTAACAGTTTAACAACATTCACAACTATGTTATCTATTTGTGTGTGTTTGAGTTATTTTTTCTCTTTAGTTTTTGTTCATAGCTCCTTCTAAAATGGATTACATATGACTAAGAGGCTGTACATTGATCTTGTAACCACCACAATTATAAAATTCTGCAGCCATGCACCAGTAAGCTGCTTTATTAAACTCTGGCCTCATATAACCTGAAAATTTGACAGTATTTACTAGTCAGAAGGGGGCACCATAAGACCTGTTACCTGTCAGAACATGGAGTTTTTCCACCTATAACTATATAATTACTTATATAGTTATAGGTGGAAAAACTCCATGTTCAGGCACTTATTTGCATGACATGTAGCCGCTTTTTGATATGGAGTGTCCAATTCACAGTGCAAAACTTTTGAACCAGAGTATTAAAATAAATCGTAAAGGTGATACTGTATCACCTTAGAGCCAGATAAGAGACAGGGGACATGGGCCCACCCTCCTGTAGGCCAACCACCCACAGGAGTGCAATGTCTGCTAGGCTAGATGACCATTCAAATAGCGCTCCAACCACCCACAGAAGGCCAATGACTTTAAAATCCAGGCCCAAATACTACTGCCGAGCTGTGACTTTAATGTAGTACAGTGTCCTTCTTTAGGGAATCATTAACAGGAAGTATTTACAGAACACTACTGTAAGTGAATGCCATTGATGTGTTTCATCCTTTAATAAAAATTATTAACAGAAGATTTGTCTTTTTAGATTACTGTTAAAATCAAGTTTTTAAAAGTATGCAGAGTATATTAATAAACGTGATGTTAAGACATTAGCAAACTTCTTGACATGATGTTGAACTATTTTAGTTTTCCTTTAAAGTTTGTTGTATATGTTGTATTTAAATGTTCAATGTTTCCAGGATTTGCTCTAAATGAGGTTTCTCTGGATCGTGTCTTTCTTTTTTTGTGTATCACAGCCAGGTGCAAACTGATTTTTCTCTCTCTTCCTCTACTTCGGTTTTCCTGCCTGTCATTTTGACATTTACCTGTGTGAGTACAAGAAAATAATTATTAGGATACAATGTGTTAAATTTGCTTAGATGAGAGGGTCCAGCTGTAGATCATAGGAATAAGGGAGGATTTGGCTGTGTGTTTTAGTTTGGCTTAGCTGTAGGCTTGAGAGTGTGTGTAATTGTTTAGAGGGAGAGGAATTTATGGACACTGGAAACAGGAAGTTACAGTTGGGGGTTGCTGATGCTTGTACCTTTAATAAAAGTTCATAATTGCCATAACTTGGAAGCAGGTTTGCAGGAGACTCTCCACCTTATCTGTAAATGTAAGACAATAACAGGCCAATGGCCCAGTGGATGCAGAGTGGGGGTCTCAGTGTTTGCAATATGTTAACTGTGTTTTGTATTTTGTCTAAAGGAATTTGGTGTAGCTTGGGTGAGGAGATTACTTTTGTGACCGACAGGAAGCCACAGATACAGAGACACATACATAGTGCTTTAACTGTAATACACCCACACCTACATGCACACTCACTCATGTGCACTCTTATAGACACATGGGTATGCGCACACACAGGCACTCACGTGCTCGTGCATACACACACAGACACAGAGTTTGCAGCACACCATGGGGGTTTTATGATGGGATCGCTTTTATAAAGCTGACTGTAACAAACAAAAGAGTGGAAGATCTGCAGAGGGACACCGGCCTTGCACGTCTCCCCTTCTAGAAGATGCATGCTTAATAAGATGAATAAAGGTTTTGTGAAATGACTACTGAGTCCGGTGCCATCTCTGGATGTGAAACTAATTTCGTAACACCTGCTAAGAATAATGCAAAGGTTCTTCAGTGGCCATTTGAAGGTTTGCATTTGTGTGTCTTTTCCCTGAGAATTTGTTTCTGCTTTTTACTATTAGGTTTTCCAGATCCATGTATCCCTTTGGTCTTTGCACTTTCTGTGTTATTCTTACTTTCTGCAATGAGCTGTTCTTTCTCTTTTTTCCAGACTCATCCTTCATATGCTTCATTCTCTCCATGTAAATGGAAAAATTGCTATTTTGGTGAAATTCTCAGAAAAATAATAAAATAGCTCAATTAAAAATGTCTAATTTGTCAAGATCTATAATGCCAATGTATTGTGTATCTCTCTCTCTCTCTCTCTCTCTCTCTCTCTATATATATATATATATATATATATTGGATTTACATTCTAAAACTCCAGGGCTTTTATTATTTTTATTATTTTTATTATAGCTATTATTCATTTATGTCACACAAAGCTGCATGTACGAGAAGTGCGGAAGTGAGAGGCTTGAGAAATGGGACCGTCTAGCCTTCGTCGAGCTGCTCAGGTTGCCTAGCAACCATGATACTAACTGCGAGAAACGTTTCATACAGCTTTGTTTGACATAAATGAAGGAGAAAAAATGTTTTTTGATACAAAACTCAACCTACAAGAACAGATCGTCAGTGTCCACTGAGAAACTGAAAACAGGAGATGTATCACTGAAACTCACCAAAGTAAGGCTGATGAAGGAACATACAGGTGCTTCATTCCTGAATTGATTGCAGATTTTAGTGATGAAGTTGTTATCGGTAGGTGGAAAAACTGTATATGCTGCTGAAAGTAGAAATTCATAGCCATTACTCTAACCACGCTTTCCCTATTTCTGTCATGGTTGTGGGCGGGCATGCACAAAAAAGGGCCCAAAATGCAGACTCGTGGAGGCAGAATTTAAACTCAAAGTCCACTGCTTTATTGCAGGCATAAGTCAAGAAACAGAACAAAACTAAGAGGGCAGGAAACTGAACTGGAAACAAAAACACACAGGGCAGAATGAGGGTACAACACGGCAATGAGCAGGAGCAGACACAGACACTAAATACAAGAGGAAAACAGGGAAAAGGGAAAACACCTGGAGGACACAGCGTACACCAATTAACAGATGGGACCAGGGAGAAAGATTAACGTAGGGCACAGACTGTCAAAGTAAAGCAGGAAACAAACTGGCACAGAACAAAACCAATACTAAACATTAGAAATCTCAAACCACAAATAACAATACACAAAACACTGGGTCACTGACCCAGGACCGTGACAATTTCAGTAGCTGCTAGGATTTGGAGAAGAAAGGAGTAGTGGAGGGAGCCGCAGCTGAGGAACGCTGGGCTGCAGAAGGAGCGCTGAAAAGCTGCCAACATAGACACTCAGAGGAGAAAGAACGCTGCAAATAAAAGACATTGTTACCACATTGCCAAGCATCTGGTCATGTCCTGCTACAGTGGTGTTGATTCCCAGGCTCAGCATGATGATCTAGTGCAGTCAGTGGCTCAGATGCAGAGTTGGGAGCAATGTCAATGAGAAATTGGCTAGCAATTAATAACCTGTTGGGGCTGTGTGTGGGGATGCATTCATGACTTATAATGTAATGTCTGCACTCAGCGGTGATGACATTAACATTTCACACAAAAATGAGCATGCTGCAGACTGACTGAGAAACAAAGCAAGGAGTTGTTAATTAATTTTGTTTAGTGTTTCCCTAACTACTCCAAAAATAGCACTATATAGCAGGTAACAACTGCTTACAAGAGAAATGGTAAATTGTTAGAAAGTATTTTATTCTGTTATTTATCTCTGCAATTGAGGTGTCCCTCCAAACCCCCCCAAAAGTAGGAAAGGTATGATTACAAGGCTTGTTACAGAATTATCTTTACTTTAAATCCTTGATAGGTTAAACAACAATAAGTAGCAATAGCATACATGTGGAGTGTGTATTCATTTTCAGCCTTATTATAACCCCAGTCATTTTCCTGTGGTTTGAGATCTTGGGATATCACATGTCCAGGCAACTAGTTGGACTCTTGGAAATGTAATAAGCACACAATTCATTTTTTCAAGTGAACCAGAGGAACAGGTCCAGTAATGGGGACCTCTTTTACACCTTAATTCTGCAGACTCATATATTTTGAAGACATTATGACTAAACAAACTGCACAGGAACAGGAAACCTGCCCTCCCCCAATGACATTCTTCAGTTGTATTTTAGTCTGTTACTCAGTCAGTCAGCAGTCAGCAACATGGTGATTACAACTACCTGCTTCAGACTATGTGAGTAATTGTTGTTAGGTTTATTTTTATATTTTCAGATTTACTGTATATATGTCTGTACATCAAATAATTTAAAGTTTTCCTGTGCTGATCTAGTAATGCTTGAAGTTATTCTGCTGGGGACACATGTTCAAAATAGCTTTACCCAAAAAATGGGTGAGTACGTTAGAGACGTTAATAAAATAAATAATCTTTTTACTTTTTGGGGGGTGAGTAAGTTGGGTTTAACTTAAACATTTTATAAGTCTGTTGATGATGTTTATTAAAATCATTTTAGATTTAATCATCTTTCACTAACACATTTTATAAGAATTTTGATTATTCTGTTTACTATTAATCTTGTGATGTTTATAATTTTTAGGTGCAGCTACTCTTTGTGTGACTCCTAACAGACTCCAACACTTTCAATTCAAGTCTTTATCTTTTGATTGTGAGAGCCCTGATGGTTCTGCTGAACTGAGAGGAGTCAGAACCACTGAGGAACTGTTAGAACATTTTAGTCCAGCGTGTAACAGTAAAACAACTTCCTCTTCATGCACAATTACTCAAACGTATGTAACAGACAGTGCAGAGTACTGGTGTGAGGTTAAAGGGGGTCAGAGAAGCAACAGTGTCAACATTACCATAACTGGTAAGTTCATCATATTTGTGAAATTAGTAAAGAGTTTTATTTTAAAATTAGGTGAGATTTATTGTCCACTTTGTCTTGTATGGTACAGAATGTATTTGTCATTCAGACTTTTTTTGTCAATCTATCTATCTATGTTTGTATATAGATATGTATGTAGACCATGCCTCTGAAGTTTTATTATATTCTATTCTCTTATGAAGACTATACAACAGCTGTGCTAACATTGTGCATTTTCTTCAGATGGTTCTGTGATCCTACAGAGTCCAGTTTTCCCTGTTTTTGAGGGAAACAATGTGACTCTGCGCTGCATAAGCAAGACAACTCACACCAACCAAAGTGCAAATTTCTACAAAGACGATGGCCTCATAGACCGGAGCCCTTCTGATAACATGGAAATTATCAGTGTTTCCAGGTCTGATGAAGGACGATACAAATGCAGCATTTCTGGTGTTGGAACATCACCAGAAAGCTGGCTTCATGTCAGATGTAAGACTAAAATTGTATTTACTTATTTCTATCTCTGGGCTTCATAGAGAGAGAAATGTGACTCTAACAACTAGATTTCTGTTCTTTGGCTGTTGATGAAAATATTTATGTTATAAAAATGATATCACAATTTTTAATGTTTAAAGTCAGACAAATTACACAATTACACATGAAAAGATATTTATAAAGTTGTATCATTGCAGCATATTCTTCAGGAGAGACCCAGTCTGATGACCCTATTTCTACTCCTGTCTTCTTCCTGCGTTGGATTTTGTTGTTTATTTTAATGATGATACTGCTGATAGTCAGATTTCTTAATACTTGCAAACACAGAGGTAATCAGTTTTTCAGTTCACATGATTTATTAGAATAGTATTTTATTCCCTTTTAATTTTTATCTAATGCTGTTTTTTTTTTTTCTTCTATTCATTAGTTTCCTCAAAGACATCAACAGCAACATCAAACTGAGATGAAGACCGTCCAGGAGGTGAGAGAGAAATAATAATAACTACTGTATTACTCAGTTTCATGCTTGTTACCAATTTTAATCCAATTTGTTAACCAGTCCAAGTCAAGGTCACAGTGGGACTGGATGACTTTTGTCTTAATCAATTTAAATCGATTAAAAGTGTATCGCATGTTTGAGAGACTGAATGATACAATTTCTAGTAAGTTTATATATAACAAAATTAAAATGAAAGCTTAAAGTGAAGTGTGGTATTTTTACATGGCATATGCTCCACCGAGGGATTCTTTTTGTGTCTGCTCGGTATGTCGTATGTGGGTTTTTTTGTTTTCGACACTGCTGATGCTTCGATAATTTAAAACTCTGTCTTAGGTCAAACCACAGCACAAAGCCAGAAAAAGAAAAGCGTGAGGGCTACCAAAAAACAGTTTTATTGTATAAATATATATATTCTAATACATACATGCATAATAACCTCTCTTGCCTACAGATGATTCTTCCCCTTCAGACGATATCTCAGAACAACCTGTTTACACAACTGTGATCATAAACAAGACAGAACAAACTCAAGAACTGGGTTCTTATGTTATTAGCATTTGGACATTTTATTGGATTTTTTTCTTTATTTGCTTCCTTTTATAAAATTATGCCATTCCACAAATATTTGCATTGATCTTATATTAAAAATGTAATGCTTGTTTCCTAAAAGAAAACATATTCTCAATTTCAATGGCAGATTCAGGATTATCACGCTCCACACTGCCCCTGAGTCCCCCAGCAGGTGAAGAGTCGAGTTCACCATAGGAGATCATTTATTCACCCATCCAGACAGTAAGACTATTTTGGCCTACAGTGAGCTACATTTTAAAAAACAGTATTTAATATGATATTATTTAATATAAGATTTTTATTATCGTAAACCAGCGGTCCCCAAGCCCCGGGCCTCGGACCGGTACCGGTCCGTGAGTCGTTTGGTACCGAGCTGCGAGAGTTGAGGCTCAGGTGTGAAATGTATAGTTTTCAGGGTTTTTATCGGTTTTCAGCGTTATTTTGTTATCGTTTTATCGTTTACTTGGTTTTCCTCGGTCTTTTCACGTGTGTTATGAATAAATTTTCTTTTTTCCGGTACCGTTACTAGTTTTATTTTGTTGTATTTATCCGCGACACCTTAAAGGCCGGTCCGTGAAAATATTATCGGGCATAAACCGGTCCGTGGTGCAAAAAAGGTTGGAGACCGCTGCTGTAAACCATCTTTTACGGTCCCCTTCAGTTTATGTGACTTTCTCAGGTATTATTGTTAGACCCTTTATTCCACCCACTTACACTCAAGGAAAAAAAGTTAACTTAATGTGACAAAGTGGTCAAAGAGGTTATAAATAAAATAATACAACAACACCTATGGGAATTCTCTCCCCAGGAAATATGAAGAGACTTACCAGTAGCTGGGGACCATAAAAGAAGAAAATCACACGTGAAAAAAAATTCAACACTCAAGGTGCTGTACAACAAAGGAGGTGTGGAAAACAACCCACCGCCGAAGGTCCCACGGCTACTGTTGTGTCCTCAGTTCACTGCAATAAAAACAAAGGAAAACACAATAAAAGTCACACAAACCTACAGTCCCTAACCCTTGACCAAAACCTAGGGGACTAAAGTCCCTCCATGCGCAACGCAGCAGGGCCATTATCATGTAAATGTGTGGTTAATTCTTCGAAAATATATTTTAAAAAAAGCATTTTTAGGCCTGTTAATAAAATTTAATACCTAAAAAATTCAACTGGCATGGTGTCCAATTTTGTCGTACAACGTCTGGATATGTACAGTATGTATTGACAGGGCTGTAATTTTTCACTGTTTCACTTTAGAAACACTAATCTTTGCACAGATGATGTTTATATGTTGGTTACTGAAATCCTGGAACCAAATGTGATCTGAGGCATATTTTTAAAAGGGTTATATGCTAAAAATTAAAAAAATAAAATTAGGCGAGGATAAAGTACACTTACTTTTTCTGTGTTCCAGTCTCAGTAACTTTGACACAGTAATATCTGCTTCAATATTTACACCTCTGATGAAATCTCACAAGTGTTTATTTTGATAACAAGATTCTAAGGACAGAGTTTGTAATTGCAGAGAAATAATCAATTAAATTTGGGCATTACATTTTCGAGCAGGAAGCTCAGAAACCCCCTTGGGGCTTAAGAGGTTAAAAGCCGAGAAATGCATATGCCAATCTTCTTTTGGATTTCAAAGTAAAAGCCTGGTGAATATTCATTTTCTGGACTACTCTTTCAATTACTTTAGAATACTCTTAAAGGGAAAAGCATGTTTCCACAGACTAATTAAACAATAGGAGGGTTGTTGAATTCTTATGGAAGGGGGTGTTACGAACTTGCATTTTCATGTGTTTGTTCTGTGCAGGTTTATGTTAATTATGTTAATGTTTATGTTAACATCTGTTTATGTTAATTCAGCTGTTCCAGGGCCCTGCTCCGACTGGTGTGTGGATACACCGCCCTGACATGACTGGTTCCAGCTGGAGGACCTGCCCATTAAAAGGAGGCTGGAGTGCCACGGTGGGAGAGGTCTTCGCGTTTCCCCTCACGACCCAGCAGTGTACCTTTGGCAGCTGCTGGCTGCAGTGCTGTTTGAATATTGTGGAAGTGGAGTGGGTAGGGGTGAGCTGCCGTTTCTTTTGATCACCAGTTTTCTCCTGTTTTGAATTAGTTAAGGAGGTCAGACTCTGTCTTTATTTTTGACTTTGTTTTGGTAAGGTCAGGGGTGCAGGATTTGTGTAGATTTGTTTTTGTTTATTATTTTGGCCTTGGCTCACCCTGAAGTGTTGACACTCCCATTTTGTTGTTCCTCTTTTTTCCACTTTATAAATAAATCACATTACTAAGAACGGATTTGTTTCCTGTGGCTGCTTGGGTCTTGGGGGGGGGGGGGGGGGGGGGAGCGAGTGCCTCACGAGTGCCTCACTCATGTTATTGCCTGGCCGTAGACTACTACATGTTTACATAAATCTTCGATCACTAGCATGTGACTCTGCAGTGCTGTACTGTATGTTTGTAAGTTTTCTCCCCCCAAAAGCCAACAACATTTTGCACCGTCAAAGGCACCTGCGGTAGCGCTCAGAGCAGGATGCTGACCATCACACAAAAAAGTCAGACTTCTAAAGGAAGGTAGAAGTTAGTATTTTTTGGACCATAAGGCGCATAATAAAACGCATTATTTAAAACAGGGAGATAAGTCAAACTTTACTCAACTCATTCTTCTTGCTTCCTGTACTTCCGTACCATTGATTCATTAATGTTAAATTCTCTCACAGCTGGTCTATTCCCATGTTCTGGTCCTGAAAACAGGGTTCAATCTTTGGTTTCATTCTATAATACTGGACTTATTTTTCTATGAAGCACAACTTAGCACAACTAACACAACTTTCACATTTTGTCTCTGTAGCTACATTTAAAAAATGAAATTGGGTGGTTGTTACATTTTCACAAGTCTAACTTGTAATTTGAACAAAAATAATTTCATCCTTCTATAGTGAAAGTAATTAAATCATGTAGGATCTGCATGAAATTCAACAACTTTTGTTCTTGTTGAGATGACATGATGGGATCTAGTAACAGTGGTAAGTTGCCTGGACTCACAAAATTCACAAGATCACATGAGATTACAAGGGGTAATGGGAAAGTGCTTGGAGTGGGGTTTGGTGTGCAAATAAAGAATATGTTTTTTGTTTGTTATTGAAATTAAAAAACCAAAAATAAAAATTGTTGAAAAAAAAACTAATATTTGATTTATTTTCCAAAGAAGGTTTTGAAACTTGTGAAATGCTCATTTTTATTTACTACATCACAGAAACATGTAAGAAATAATCAAAATGGGAAGTGGTGAAGTCTAGCGAACACAAAATTTGTCACACATGTAAATCCTTTGCTGCCACTTGAAGTTAAATAATGCATCATTCATTTTCATATTTTTTTAAAAAAGAAAAAGAAACAAAAACAAGAATAAACTTGGTCTGTTCATGGGAAGTGTGGTTTGTGGCTCAGCTGTGGGGGAGGAGTGCAGCAGTGTGGGCAGAGAGCTGACCTGGAGAAGAGCTGGAGTAACATATGGAGCCAAACTGAGCGATCAGCTCTTAAAGTGAAACCCAGGAATCTGTGAGCGCAAGGATCACACTAATGTTTCTCAGGTTTTATTGCTTACCTGGTATTTAGATTTTTTTGAAATGTATGCATTATTTTTGTGCTCAATACAGGCGTGTGGATTCTTCATTAGCCCTGAATGTCACCCCCCACCCCTCACTTTCTCCACCTTTCACTAATTGTCACGATCTAATAAAGGCACAAACTTAAAATGAAATTCAAAGAAATCTGATGCTCCATTGTCTAAAATCTGCCTAAACTTCAGAATACCAGCAACTAGCATCAACATATTTCATATATTTTTTTATTATTAGTAGTAGTATATGAAAAGACATTAGTATGAGTGTTTGAATATGAAAACAATACTAAGGGATTCAGAGGAATATTTAGATTTATTTCATTAACATGATACAATTAAAATAATGACTCTGAAAAGAATTTTTAAAAAAAAGAAAAGAACACTCTCACACACACACACCTTTTGGCACACCATAGAGATGGTGGGTGGGTGTTGTTGTTGGTCCATGAAACCTATGGAGCACACATTTCTAACATATGTTGGGAAATCAGTTTTACCCCGGTTCTTTTATTCGTCGAAACTTCCGGAGACGGCACCGGAACTCAGTAGTCATTTCACAAAACCTTTATTCATCTTTATTCATCTTCATTTATGCATGCACTTCTAGAAGATTTCTGCAAAAATCTTCACCCCTTTGTTAGTTACAGCCAGCTTTATAGAGGCGTCCCCATCATAAAACCCCCCACGGTGTGCTGCAAACTCTGTGTCTGTGTCTATGTGCACGAGCACATGAATGCCTACATGTGCGCGTTCCCACGTGTCTATGTGAGTGCTCGTGTGTCACTGTGTACGCATACCTGTGTGTATGTGTGAGTGCACATGAGTGAGTGTGCGTGTGGATGTGTGTGCGTGACAGTTAAAACACTGTGGGTGTAGGTAACTCCCTAGAGGTCATAAAACCCCCACCTTACATCCTCTGGGGAATTTCCACTCAGTGGGGGAGAAGCCTCCTACAATCTACTCCTAAGTTCACGACACAGTGACGCCTTTATTACTTTAAGGGCAGTATCAATGTCTCTACAATAGTTCTACATTCTATGATAACACATTTCTAAACTCTAAAATAAGCTAAACATTCTACACATACAAAGACCTGAAGTTGCACCAAGGGTTAAAAAGAATGAAAAGTGTCCACTGCAGCCACTGTCTGCCATAAATCAGATGTATATATACAGTAGTGCAAACATACACACAACGCATTGTAACAATTATATTCCATGTGTAATCGGTGCTGTTGAACTGCTGACTAGCCATGGTGTACAAAATATTGCCAGAGCCATCAATCATGTGATTTTTAGAGTCACTTAAACTTAAATTAATGATATAACATGGTGAAATTCAAAGAAAACTCATTATCAGTATCCATCTGTACACTAAGACTAGGACAACAGTATCAGTCAAGGGGTCTTAAAACAGATTTAAAAAGTCTGACCCATGTTGTTTTTCTCCATTTTCAAACAAGAAAAGCAACAAAAGTAATAAACAAAAGCCCAGCAATCAATACAGCAATGCACTAATTGATCTAATAGAGTATTATGGTCTACAGTATTGAGCGTTGCACTGAGGTCTAGCAGAATTAGCACAGAGATGAGTCCACTGTCAGAGACCATAAGAAGATCATTTGTGACTTTCACTAAAGCTGTTTCTGTGCTGTGATGAGCTCTGAAACCTGAATGAAACTCTTCAAATAAACCATTCCTCTGCAGATGATCTGTTAGCTGTTTGACAGCAGAGTTCAGAAGCCTTGCAGCTTAAATGGTAGTTTGATTGGACCATGACTATCTAATAAAAGCAAAAGTTTAAATTAAAAGAAAATGTATTTGTTCATAGTCTGAAATGCACCTAGAGAGTTTAAACAATAAGACAAGACTAACGAATTTACATGAATCTTTAGATTTATTTCGTAAGCAAGTATGAACCTACAGTTTATATAATGATTTGGCAAATAATTACAAAGAAAAAAGAAAGGATAACACTATTACATAGTCTTCAAAGACATACACACACACACACACACACACACACACAAAGAAAAATCCTCTGGCAGTGAATCGCAGACCAGACTTTTGTTGTTGTCGGTCCACATCAGCCAGGGAGAAGAAAAAATTCATAACATACAAAGAGCTGAAGTGACAACAAGGGTTAAAAACAATGAAACGCGTCTACTGCAGTCTGCTGTATTTTTTTTAATTTTTTTTTTCAATTTTGTTTTTTCACAGTTATCCCACTCCCAGTGAACACAGCACTTGACCTACACACTGCTGGGTTTTTGGAGTACTCTACAGAAGCACATTTATGTAGTTTGAAAGTCAAATATCAACACAAAAAGTTACAATATCACAACCATAAATCAAGTATTATTCATGAGGGTCCAACAGCAGGTAGGTAACGTTTATTTGTCTGATTTCTTCCACTAGATTCCTGTTCTGACACAAATCCTATGGGATTTGTGTCTCCTTCTGAGATCCAACTGGAGGTTTTTGGCTTGTTAGTCAAATTTGTAAAACACTACACTTTAGATCCACTAAATGCAACAGTATACTGGATAGCTAAAAAAATATTTTTGTCATCACCTCTTAATTTCCTCAATTTTATTGGTTCCTTGTTGTCTTTCTTAAAGCACCAGAGATTTGGTCTCGTCTCTTTTCTGCTATTTTTTTACTTCTGTTTGGTAGGTGGACTCTGATCTGCTGTTTCCCTTATTTATTTATTTATAGTTGCTCAACATTTTCCACCTGGGCAATATTTTTGACTCTCTATCACCCATTAGCTGTTGTTATCCACCTCAGTCCATTATACTGCTGTTAAATTGTGTGTAGGTTGACTTTCCTGGTCTGAACTTTTTTTTTGTAAACATTTAACCCTTCAAGACCTACCATAGAACCAAGTCCGCCAAAGCTTATATTATATTTCTACATGTTGTAGTGCCATTTTTGGGAGCCTTTCAAGTTGCTATACATCAATACAACCGTTATAGCCCAAATTTTAATAATATGTCTGCATTAAGTGCATAGTAATTACATAAATTGCAAAAAAGTGCAATAAACTACAAAAAAATTGAAAATCGTTTTTGTTTTTTAACATATATTTGTAGTTAGAGAAATTTAAGAGGCTTATCCCTCAAAACTATAAATACAAAAAAGTTGCACAAAATAGTTTCCCACCACAGGAAATTTATTTTAAGTGTCTTCATCTGTCAGTGTCTTCTTCTACATTTCCGCAAAATGACGTCATGTCCGGTTTCGGGCAGGACATGGCGGACATGCGATAGTTCGCGCTGATGGAGGTAGGAAGTGTTACAAACAGCTGGTCGGATTGGCAAAGCGTGTTTCTGGAATATTATGTTTTTGTTGCTGCAAGTGCTTTTTATGCAATTTTTGCAAAGCTATATGCGGAAGGAAACCGTGACTTAGGACAAGCTGATTGCAAAAAAAATTATTGCGCTAGCTTATGTGGTTGCAATGCTACCGGGATTTTAAAAAAGTTGCGCAAAACGGAGCGTGCCCGCTCCGACTAGGTTTAGAGGGTTAAAGCAGACTCATTTTAGTTTCTGCCTATCCCAACTGAGAGTGAGGTTTTCTTTAAGAGTCTTCATCGCCATGAAACTTTGCAATCTCTTTGTGCATATACATATAGAACATTATAAAACATTATAAAATCATTTAAGCATGTGATAGACTTCCCCCTGCAATCCCCTCATTTGTGTGTCCTGCCCCTGCAATCACTTCATTTGTGGGTCTTCCCCCTCCAATCCCTTTGTTTGTGTGCTCTGCCCCTGCAATCCCTTCGTTTGTGTTTCCTGCCTCTGCAATCCCTTCATTTGTGTGTCCTGCCCCTGCAATCCCTTCGTTTGTGGGTCTTCCCCCTCCAATCCCTTCGTTTGTGTTACCTGCCCCTGCAATCCCTTCGTTTGTGGGTCTTTCCCCTCCAATCCCTTTGTTTGTGTGCTCTGCCCCTGCAATCCCTTCGTTTGTGTTTCCTGCCTCTGCAATCCCTTCATTTGTGTGTCCTGCCCCTGCAATCCCTTCGTTTGTGGGTCTTCCCCCTCCAATCCCTTCGTTTGTGTTTCCTGCCCCTGCAATCCCTTCGTTTGTGGGTCTTTCCCCTCCAATCCCTTCGTTTGTATGTCCTGCCCCTGCAATCCCTTCGTTTGTGTTACCTGCCCCTGCAATCCCTTCGTTTGTGGGTCTTTCCCCTCCAATCCCTTCGTTTGTGTGCTCTGCCTCTGCAATCCCTTCGTTTGTGGGTCCTGCCCCTGCAATCCCTTCATTTGTGTGTACTGCCTCTGCAATCCCTTCGTTTGTGGGTCCTGCCCTTCCAATCCCTTCATTTGTGTGTCCTGCCTCTGCAATCCCTTCGTTTGTATGTCCTGCCCCTCCAGTCCCTTCATTTGTGGGTCTTCCCCCTCCAATCCCTTCTTTTGTGTGTCCTGCCCCTGCAATCCCTTCGTTTGTGGGTCTTCCCCCTCCAATCCCTTCATTTGTGTGCTCTGCCCCTGCAATCCCTTCGTTTGTGGGTCTTCTCCCTGCAATCCCTTCGTTTGTGGGTCCTGCCCCTGCAATCCCTTCATTTGTGGGTCTTCCCTCTGCAATCCCTTCGTTTGTGTGTCCTGCCCCTGCAATCCCTTCGTTTGTGTGTCCTGCCCCAGCAATCCCTTCGTTTGTGGGTCTTCCCCCTGCAATCCCTTCATTTGTGGGTCTTCCCCCTGCAATCCCTTCGTTTGTGGGTCTTCCCTCTCCAATCTCTGCATTTGTGTGTCCTGCCCCAGCAATCCCTTCGTTTGTTGGTCTTCCCCCTGCAATCCCCTTCAATGGTTGCCCCCCTGCAATCCCTTCATATGTGTGACCCTCCTCTGTGCTATTATGTTGACCTATGGTTTTGCCAGGTAGATCTGCTGTTTTATTATTTCCGTTCCCATCCATGTTCTGAGCTTGTGGTTGGCTTATTTCTTCTCCAGCTTCCTTGATCTCTTGTTTTTGGCCTCCACTCATTACAATCTGATGTGTGGTTATAGGTTTTTCTGACTGGTTTTCCTTATTGTCATGCTGCGTTGGGGGTGTTTCTGCTCTGTTTGCAGAAGAAACCTCCTTTGCTCTTTTTTCGCCATCCACATCACCACCAACCTGATTTTGGTTTTCCATATTTCTTTCAGATCCGGTGGGACTGACATTTTCCTTGATATTGTCCGGTTTCATTGTGTCTTCTCCTTCAGAATGAGTAGTTTTTTCCCCTTCTGCTTTAATTAGACTCTGATCTGCTGTTTCATTTATAGTTTGTGTTTTGTTTTTGTTTTCTTCAGTGTTTGCATCTTCGTGTTGTTTAGGCCGATGTCCTTGTCCACTATTATCAGTCAGATTTGGAATTTCATAATTTCTTCTTTCGCTGTTATTATCAAATTGTTCAGGTTGTGCTTGTCTTCCATCATGTGATTTGCATAAATTATTTGTTGTCTCTCTACCTGGGTGGTTATTATTTTGTTGTGTGCCAGTTTTTGTTGTCTGCATGATATTTTTGTTGGAAACATGGTCATTTTCTACCTCTATTTGACACAAACTGACATGTGAACTGTCATTGACCTTTTCTTCCCTCATCAGAGATTCCTCTTCTGGATCTTTACCAAAAGCTTGCATTTTTTCTTTGCTTCCAGTCTCTGTGGGGAGATACAATTAGTAATTTTAAATGCATTACTTTCCCACACCAAAGGTTTAAAAGTGAAGAATTACTGTCATGAAAATATTATTATTATTATTGTTAAAAGTAGCAGTAGTGGTATTATTGAATAATAATAATAACATGTGTTTCTGACTCAATTGAAACAAACTTTTTTCATGTCCTATCTGGCAGTATAAGAATCACAATTGTTGTCTGAAGGACAAACAAAAAAATGCAAAATGAAAAATGAAAACAACACAGTAGAGAAACCACAGCAACAACCAACATACACTTAAGTAACATAAGCTTAACCTTAATGTTTAGAGGCAGCAGCCAACCCAGACAGTGTGCGTGTGTGCACCTGTGTTTGTGAACCTGCACACGCACACTGTCTGGGTTAGCTGTGTTCATGAGGTTTCTCCATGTAAGTATTTAATAATAGGTGCGGGAAACCGCAATCCTGCCCCCCAGGACATGAAGCAGGCATGGAGCTTCTTCTATTGGAGGGGCAATAGCTTCTAATATTATTGACTTTATAAGAAAATAAGTAAAATATGAAAAACACAAATTTTAAAACTGAATGGAAAAAAGCCTCTATAGACATGACTGTGTGCATAATGACATGTTATTGTTAGAGTGTTTGTGTATGTTTGCAGTTGGCCTTAAATAACATATCAGCAACATATGAGGCATTAACAGCAGCATCTAGACTTGAAAGTCTAGTTGGTCTAACCACACATTTTTTGTCAATAATTAATTGGTGCAAATTTAATCAGATTTGTCTGACAAAGTAGGAGATTACGCAATATTTGGGCATGCATTAGAGTCTCACCCATGTTGTTTTTTCTCCATTTCCAAACAAGAAAAACAAGAAAAACAACAAAAGTAATAAACATAATGCCAACAATCAGTGCCGCAATGGTAGATCTAGCTGAATCCACAGAGAAATCATCTGAAATAATAAAGCACATGAGATAAAAATAATTATTAATAAGTCACCATATGTGTTGTCAAGTTTGCCAGTTTGTAGCTAAAATTTGGATCACATCATTAATTAAAAAAAACTTAACCTGGAACATGGATCTTGGCTTCTCTGTACTGGTTGTTTTGTTGGATTCTACAGGTGATGTTGTTGCCGCGTCCTTTTTCCAGAGTCAGTCTGCTGCTGAGGACATAGAGGTCATCAGGACCTCTGAATATCTCTTTAGACCCAGCAGAGATGATCTTTCCCTCGCTCTCCAGCCAAAACACCTCCGGCTCTGGATACCAGCCTTTGGATTTACATTCTAACACTCCAGGGCTGACTTTGGTTATCTGAATATCAGCTTCTGAAAACACATAAAATTGTGACATAAAAGATAAACAGTAATCCAATTTCTACGTTCAGCAGCATATACAGTTTGTCCACTTACCAACAACAAGTTCAACACTCAAATCTGCACTTAGTCCAGGAATGAAGCACCTGTATGTTCCTTCATCTGACAGCCTCACTTTGGTAATTTTCAGTGATACATCTCCTGTTTTCAGTTTCTCAGTGGACACTGACGTTCTGTTCTTGTAGGATGGGTTTTGGCCAACCAGATGATCTTCACCTGACCGCCACACGTGGACAAATCTGGGATTCAGGTCAGATCTTGACCACTCTACCATCTCATCCACGACATCCATAGGATGATCCAATTTGCATGGTAGGATGATGTCTTGAGTCTGACCAATTACTGCAAACATTCGATACTGACTGTTTGTCAGAGATTCACCTGTGAAAGAAAAAGGTGTTTTTGTTCTTTTTTTAGAATTCAATAACTTGAAGTTGCTTCAAAAAAATTTTCTATGCTTTAGTCACAGATTGTTACATAATCTATTTGGCTCAGTGGGATTTGGTGGGATTTGGCGCAAAGGTGTTATAATGTCCAACCACTGAATTTTAGTCAGGATAATGAAAATAATATAGGTTGGACATTATAACACTGACTGACCTAATTTATGCTAATGTCAGGTCATGTAAAACAAGCCCAAATCAAAGCTCCATGAATTAATTTAGTACATTTTATTAGCAGTGCCTGGGAGATAGTTGTCGTCTTAATTGTACTCTTAAGTGTATCTCCGCATTTTGGCATAGCTGTTGTTGAATAAATAATAACAGTAGAAGAATGTGAAACTTATGTGTGTCTCATAATTTTTAACATGTCGTTCATGAAACATAGATGAGTTGAAGAATAACTCACACTTCTGCTACCATCCATACTTCATAACATGGGCTGGGCTGTAGTTACATCCTAAGGTTGTTAAAACTGAGCTTAAATTAAAGTGAATAAAATAATAGCATGTGTGGTATGACTGTTTTAGTAATGAAGAATTATATAATAATAATCACATCAGGATAACACAGAACAAAATAAACGCAGACTACTTTAGACCCGGAAGTAGGATTCGTCGCGTCATCACTGAACATAGGGAAATGTAACGATGGTAAACTGTTAGGAAGATTTGGAAAAGTAATAAATGGCCGTTATTTTATTAGGTTACACACGTGAAAAACTCCCCAAAAAACAACTTAGTCATAAACTCTGACACTTCTCTCTTATACAAGACCTTTTTAACCTTAACATGTTATAAAATATGACTAATCTAAAGGAACACTTTCACTTTCATTCTTAGTAGTGTACTGACCTGTTTGTTTGAACAATGGCGCCGCCAACTATTGTTAAACCGTAACCATTGATATTATTTCAACATTTGAAAGACCTTGAGTTAAAAAACATTTTGTGATGGAATCCAAATGTTCTTAGCACATCTGGTTGCAATTTCAAATGCACTGTTGACATTCAAAGAGAATCCAAACACATAATTTAAACATAAATATTTAAGCAAAGCTTTTTTTTCTATTGTTTACTTATTTATCACAGAAAAAAGTGATCACTTAATGAAGAAGTTATTCCAAGTTAATAAAATTTCACAATTTTAAAATAGATGAGGAACAATGCAGGAACCTGATGATGCATTTTTAAGTGTTCCTTCTTGATTGATTCCTCACTTGTTCTCTAGTTACAAAACACTTTTGAATACAATATTACAAACTAATATTTGTGTAATGACATTTTGCCATAAAGTATAATGCAACCAATGCAATTTAGAAACACCCTCGTTGCTTCAGTAAATCGTACACAACATTACATTTAAAGCATGTGTATTTCATAGTTTATAGTATTAATATAACTACTAATTTAATTTTTTTAATGCAACCCAAGAAAATACTTACGCCTGCTCATAAGTTCTTGTTGAAACTTTCATTTACACAGAGGTGTTAATAAATCTGTACTTTGTGCATATCCTGAGCGTACATATCAAAAGTATATTGGCTGTTGTCATTAATTGTGAGGATACATTACCTGCATTGATCTGTGTCAGTTGAAGAATGATAACAGAGTGGAAAAACACTATAGTCCATACACTGAGTTGAGATTTAGAGGATCGTCTGTCCTTGTGTTGAGGCATTGTGTGCTGCAAAAAATTCAAATACACACAGTTGTAAGACATTTTCTTTCACACTGGAAATGAAATTATGGTGAGAAAAGTTGAGGATATCTTACTGTTGGCTCACTTTTCAATCAGCACATTGAAAGTCAAGTCCTTAAATCAAATAACTTGACCTGCACCTGCTCGATCTGTCTTATCTAGCTCTAAGTCTATTAAAATCTACTCTGTGCAGCAGAGCTGTAAAAACACACCACACCTATAGTCTGATATAAAATGTTCAGGGACAGACTTCAGGCATGTCCACTGTGTTCTGAACTAGATACGTTGAGTGTCACATATGAGATAAGAATACATTACTCATTAATGATCAAGTTTACACTAAAGAGAAATCTTACTGTTGTGTTTTAAACCAAGTTAACAGTTTAACTAAAATCATAAATATATGTGTGTTTTTTTCTTTATTTCTTATTTTTAGCTCCTTCTATAATGGGTTACATATAAATAAAAGGCTGTACTTTGACCTGGTTGCCAGGTAGCTGATTACCGCGATTATAAAGCACCTGTGAGGCAGTGATATGAGCTGCTTTATTGGACTCTGCCCTCATATAACCGAAAAACATGACCGTGTTTACTGGTCAGATGGGGGCACTATGGGACCTGTTATTCATGCTCACACTATCATATAATACTTAATCTCATGTGAAGTTTCACTCCTAGCTCTTTTTCCCTTTTTGTCTCTGATTTATTATCTGTGAATAAAACACTGAATCAGCATGTGTCTCTTGTGACATTTTTAGATTCCTGTAAATAACTACAGCACCAATCTTTCCTATTGTGGAAATGCTGCTGTTGTGCTAAGGAACAGCAACTGTAAAAATGTGTCAAAATTCCTAAAACACTGGAATCGAGGCGCTCTCATATGGTCTCAAAATAGCTGTGTTGTTTAATCAGGCAATAGGTAAATGATTAAAATCTGTAAAATAATTGTGTATCGGGGCAACATGTAGCAGGGAATCTTTGCTATATACTGTAAGTAAGCACAAAAGTATAAAAATATAAAGTACAAGTTAGGAATGAAGGTCCAGAAAGAGGACGCTCTGTTTGAATTCATCAGCCAGCTGTTTGTTTCTTCTCTGTGAAGTCTGCACATTCTCACTGTCTCTGTGGAGGTTCTCACTTCCTCCAAAGTTGCAAACTTTAGTCCAATCAGAAGCAATTGCTTATGGAACTTAATTGTGCCATACGATGATTATACTCTGATAGTCCATCACAGCTGAATGAAATCAAGTGATGGGAAATATAAAATTCCAAGATGGCGCCGCGTATGGATGCCCTGGTGCTTCAGTGCGTTACTTCTGTCTTGTTTTTGTGCATAACTTCTGTGTCTGGGCACTCCTCTGGATATTCTTACACCAGAGAATAGCTTCTTAACTGCAGGACTACAACACCTGTGGATTTACTTCCAATATTTGTCGCATCTGCGGCAGATTTACTGCAGACTCTGATCAGGAAAGTGAGACGCCGGAAGAGAGGTAAGCGAGCCGGCGCACTCGTGCGTCTGAGGAGACGTGGACTGCGAACTGCTCTTCCTGGGATCTTCCTTTCCAATGTACGATCACTCAGGAATAAGACAGACGAACTGGCCCTGATGAGAAGCATGAACAGAGACTTTGCCTCCTCCTGTGTTTTATGTTTTACGGAGACGTGGCTCTGTGAGGACATCCGGGACAGCGCGCTAAAGCTGGAGGGCTTTCATCTGCTGCGCGCGGACCGGCAGGCCTCTCTCTCTGGTAAGACCAAAGGTGGAGGTCTCTGCTTCTACATTAATAGTGGCTGGTGCACAGACGTAACAGTGATTGCTCAGCACTGCTCTTCCTCTCTGGAATACCTTTTTATTCACTGCAAACCGTTTTATTCTCCGCGGGAGTTTGCTTCATTCATCCTGGCCGCTGTTTACATCCCGCCAGATGCGGATGCGCAGGCAGCTCAGTGTGCACTCGCGGAGCAGACACTGCACATGGAGCGGACATACCCGGACTCTCTCATCATTGCTCTTGGGGACTTTAACAAAGCCGATCTGAGCCATGAGCTTCCCAAATACAAGCAGTATATTAAATGCCCGACCAGAGAGGAGAGGACATTAGACCACTGTTACAGCACGATCAGCGGGGCCTATCGTGCGGTGCCCCGCGCTTCACTCGGACTTTCTGACCATGTCATGATCCACCTGATCCCCACGTACAGACAGAGGCTGAAGCTCTCCAAACCTGTCGTGAGGACCAAAAAACTGTGGAGCAACGAGGCTGTGGAGGAGCTTCGCACGTGTTTGGAGTCTACAGACTGGGACACAATGAAGGCTGCTTCTAACAGCTTGGACGAGTTTACGGACACTGTCACCTCCTATATCCACTTCTGTGAGGACTGCATTGTGCCATCACGCACCAGGGTGAGTTATAACAATGACAAACCCTGGTTTACTCCTAAACTCAAAAAGCTGTGGCTGGAAAAGAGAAAGGCGTTCAGAAGCGGAGACAGGGACTGCTACAGAGAGGCCAAGTACAGGTTCACTAAAGAAGTGGACATTGCAAAACACCAGCACTCTGAGAAGATGCAGCAGCAGATCTCAGAGAATGACTCGGCCTCTGTGTGGAAAGGTTTTAGGAATATTACAAACTACAAGCCTAAAACCCCCCACTCCACTGATGACTTGCTCTTGGCCAACACCCTTAACGATTTTTACTGCCGTTTTGACGAGCCATCAGGCAGCCTTCACACCTCCAACGGCCCCAACAATAGAGACACTTTGGACACTCATTCCCCCACCTCTCCCCCCTCCATAGAGCCATCACCACCTTCAATCACTTCACCTACAACACCCCCCTCCTCACCCCACACAAAAGAGGATTTCACACCACCTCCTCCCACCACAACTCTTCATATTCATGAAGGAGATGTGAGGAAGCAGTTTAAGAGTCTGAATGCTCGAAAAGCTCCCGGCCCAGACGGTGTGTCTCCTGCCACCCTCAGACACTGTGCAAACGAGCTGGCCCCAGTGTTTTCTGGCATTTTCAACTCCTCACTGCAGGCATGTCATGTGCCTGCCTGCTCAGCAGAGGATGTACTTCCTGAGGCAGCTGAAGAAATTCAACCTGCCAACACGGACGATGATGCAATTCTACACTGCAATCATCGAGTCCATCCTCACCTCCTCCATCACCGTGTGGTACGCTGGAGCCACTATCAGGGACAAACAGAGACTGCAGCGTGTTGTGCGCTCTGCTGAGAAGGTGATTGGCTGCAGACTCCCATCTCTGCAGGACCTGTACACCTCCAGGACACTGCGGCGTGCAGCCCGGATCTCAGCTGACCCTTCTCACCCTGGACACAGTCTGTTTGACCTGCTCCCCTCAGGCAGGAGGCTCCGGTCCATTCGCACCAGAACCTCTCGCCACAAGAACAGTTTCTTCTCCTCTGCTGTTGGACACATGAACAATAACCACATGATTGTCCCCGCCACTAACATATGACCCTACGCTGTGTAACTGGATCATTTCATGTTTGGCACTGATCACCACCTGCACTCATGTATATATCTTTCTACGTAGCACTCATAATTCTTATTCTCATGTATATATCTCATGTATATCTCATGCACATATCTTTCTTTCTACATAGCACTTTAATTCTTATTGTCTGCACTGAAGCACCGTGGCAATTTCCTAATGTTGTAAACCTCAACATCTGGCAATAAACCCATTCTGATTTCTGATTTCTGATTTCTGATTTCTGCTTCAAGTCCTCTACTATAATCCCTGTCCCCAAGAAACCTAGGATCACTGGACTAAATGACTACAGACCCGTGGCTCTGACATCTGTGGTCATGAAGTCATTTGAGCGCCTGGTTCTCTCCTTTTTTTTTTTTTTTTTTTTTTTTTTTTTTCTTTTGGCCTGTCCCGTTTGGCTCTTTTGCCCTCAGAATTGTTGTCTAAAGGCAAAGAAAGATGCCCAACGGATTTACTTTACCAAACTGACCATCCCAGCCTTGCCGTAATGGTCCATTTGATTCACCTTTTATTGTTTATTTTATTTTCACTTACTGAATACGGGACAGACTTGACTGGGGGAAAGAAGGGGAGAAAGAAAGAGGGAAAGAGAAACAGCTGAGAAGAGGGACGGGGGAGAAGGGCAAAAGACAAAAACCAACAGAACGGGCAGAGAAAAAAAAATGCATATATCAATCACCTGGATCACCTGCTGAGAAAGAAAAAAGAAAGCAAGCAGAAGAGAACAAGAGTAATAGAATAAACAACATCACAATGATATATGGGAATATGACAGTAAATACTAAATGTTAAACATTATTGTGCAGCACATAAGATCAACAGAACACAGTGTGCTTTGAGGTAGGAGCCAAAAAGGGTGTAGTTTGTGGGTGTGATCACCCGTGTGTACACCTGTGAGCATGGACGTGCTTGTTTTTTGTTTTTTTAAAAGGTTCCTTCATGTAATAATCTGCTAGAGGGTGTGGGGGGGCCACAGCCCCGTCCTCCAGGGCGTGAAGCAGGTGTGGAGGAGATCAAAACTCCAGACATCCAGAGGCCCCCAGAACACAAGAGACCAAGGAAGACCAACAGAGGGGCAGCTGCGCCACTGTCTCGGAAAGAGCTGAGGAGAGTCCCAGATGAGGGCTCACTCAGCAGCCGCGGAGCAGAAGCCAGGGGGAGTTGCAGTGACGCGCCCGTGAGCTCCGCCGGCAGCCAGCTGCGCCTGAGTGACCGAGCCCCAGGCCGAGAGGCCAGGGGCACCCCACCTCCGAAGTGGCCCGAGCGAGCCCCAGGCTCCAGGCCCCGATAAGCGGCCGCCAAGGAGTGAGCCGGTGTGTACCTGGACGCCCATCCCCGGACACAAAGAACCACCAACGCACCGATGTCTGAGGGGGTCCGCCACTGGCAGGGGAAGTGGTGGTAGGGGGAGATAGGCCTCCAAACCTTGGAGGGCCTGAGATGTCCCCAGAGAGGTGGCTCCTGACACCCAACCTGACATATAGACACAGACATACAGGCACACACAGATACAAACATCCATTCCCACCCTCATGCTCTCATATGCACTTACTCCACACTCAACCAACGTGGAGACAGACATAAAGAGACGTTGTACACACGATCACACTCCCCAAGCGTACTCTACAAACCGGGTCTAGGTGCCCCCGCCCCTGGAGGGGGGAACTGCACCCAGACCCAGGTGGTGTTTCCACCACAGAGAAAACTGCACCCACCCCACCATCCACTCATCTTCCAGACTACATAAGACAATAAACACCCAGGCTGAGATCTTCCTCCACCTCTCCTGTATCTCCCCCTCCTGCAGAGGGAGCTCCTGAGGAGAGGAAAGCTCCTGCAAGATGTGACAATCTCCCCCACCAGTTGAAGAGCCCCCCAGGTGGCTCGACGCACCGGCGGCACCCTGCTCCAGGGCTGGGCCCCCATGCACCCACCCGCCCACAACCCCGGCAACACACCAACCAGGACCCAAGCCCCCGAGGCCCGGTCCGGGTCCCAGCCCAGAGACGGAGCGCCCCCAGAACCTCACGCCCATCCCGGACCCACCCAGGGCCAGCCAGGCTACCAGGTCAGTAACCCACGTCCGTCAGCACAGACCCTCCCCTAGCCCCGCTGCACGCAGCCGCGAGGAAACAGTCACCGGAGAGCCAACAGAGCCCCTAACCGGACATGACCGCTACCCCGGGTTGAGCCCCCCAAGGAAGATGCCTCCGGGGAACCCCCCGACGCCCTAAGCCTGTCCCTACCCCCACACCAATCACAACAGTGAAGGCGGGACCAAACTATGACCCCCCACCCCCACTAGGTGATGGAGCTGATCAAAGGAGCCCAGAGACTAATGTAATCTAATAGATAATTTCTATATTGGTTAGAATTAAGATTATTTTTATTTTTCCAGTTCATGAGGACTGTTTTCTTGGCTATGCATAGGGCAGTGAAAACCATATGGGCGATATTCTTTTCTGAAGTGACATTATCTAAGCTGCCCAACAAACACACTAAGGGGGAAGTTGGAATGTTACATTTCAGACACTTCGATAAGTCTTCACATATCTCGCGCCAAAACTTCTGAACTGGTGGACAGAACCAAAGAGCGTGGATATAATTGTCCGGTGAATTGGTTTGGCAGTGTGAGCAGTTGTTGGTAGACGTAAAGCCCATCTTGAACATCCGATGACCTGTATAGTGTACTCTATGTAATATTTTGTATTGAATTAATTGAAGACTGGGATTTCTAATTAGATGAAAGGTTTTTAAGCAAATCTGAGACCAGAAGTTTAGGTCTAAGTTAACTGATAAATCCGCTTCCCATTTTGCAATAGGAAGTGATATTGATTCATCTGTTTTAGAAAGCATTCTGTATATTTTGGATAGTAATTTGGGGGTTTTAAGAGTAAGAAATTGAACCACACTTGGTGGTGTTTGTAGTTCAACTTGACCCGGTTTAAATTTCTTTTTTACTATGGATTTAATTTGTTGATATTCTAAAAATCTTTTCTTGTTGATCCCATATTGTGTAACTAGTCCGTCAAATGAAATAAATTCTGTTCCTTCTAGTATATGTTCTAAATATTTGATTCCTTTATCACTCCAATCTGAAAAGTTTATCATATTATTGTTTTGTAATATGTCAGGGTTGTTCCAGATAGGTGTACGTTTGCATGGGATTAATGAAGACGCTGTCAATTTTAGAAACTCCCACCATGCTGTCAGAGAAGAGCTGATGTTGATGCTTTTAAAGCATTCATGTCGTTGGATGTTTGAGCTGATAAATGGTAGGTCTGAGATCTCTAGATTATTGCAGAGTGCTTGTTCTACATCTAGCCAAGGTTCATCTAAGAGGGTGTGTTTTAGCCATCCTGAGATAAACTGAAGCCTGTTGGCTAAGAAGTAGTGCTGAAAGTTAGGCAGTTCTAGTCCTCCTTTATCCTTGGTCTTTTGTAGTGTTTTTAAGCTTATACGTGGGGGTTTATTTTTCCAAAGGAATTTGGACATACATGAATCTAGAGATCTGAACCAATCTTGTGGCGGTTTAGTTGGGATCATTGAGAATAAATAATTTATTTTTGGTAAGACCATCATTTTTATAGCGGCAACCCTTCCCATGAGTGATATGGGTAGACATTTCCATCTAGCCAGATCATCTTCTACCTTCTTTAAAAGTGGGATATGGTTTAATTTAGTTAGATCTGCAAGCTTGGGAGAAACATTAATACCTAAATATTTTATATTTCCCGATTGCAGTGGTGTAGAAGAGGAATTATGGAAGGAGCAATTAATCGGTAGGACTGTAGATTTTGACCAGTTAATTGAGTAATCTGATATTCTTGCAAAAGAGTTTATCAATTCAATCACCCCAGAGATATTGGTTTGTGAATTTTGGAGAAAGAGTAACACATCATCCGCATAAAGGCGGAGCAGGTGAGTAAGTGACGGACAAGGTAAGCGACTCATGTTGTAACTGACGTCAGACGCCGGAGATTTTGGCGGAAAATTAAAGCAAATGGTAGTTTAGATTTGAACAAATTCATTTAAGCTTCAGTATTACCAAATACACTTATCAATTGTCTTATAACTAACACTATTTGTCTAAATAATCTCCAACACCCTGGAGAACAACGAGGAGAGTTTAGAGACTCTCCAAGATTACATCGATCAGTGCTTTCAGGATCTCGTGATGAAGAAGACCCCGTGTGCAGCTTCCCCGGCCAAAGCTGAGACGCCGTCGTCGAAAAGACAACGCCCGACAGATTCCCCCGGCTCAACATCGCCAGCCGGCAAAGATATTGCCGACATATTGGAGTCAATCGACAAGCGATTGTCCAGTTTCGACGCAAGGCTGTCCTTGGTGGAGATTCTTCACCGAGAATTTAAATGCTTGCGAGAATCCCTGGAGTACAGCCAGCAGCAGGTGGAAACGCTTGCTGCTGAAAATGCCACGCTAAGGGAGTCGGTGAAATGTCTCACAGATAATGTTACCCAGCTCAATAGAGAAAATAAAAAAATAAAAGAAACAGTTATCGATCTACAAGCTCGTAGCATGCGTGATAATCTGGTATTTTCTGGTATTCCAGAAGCCGCTGGAGAGGACGCGGAGACCACGGTAAAAAGCTTCATCAAAACCCACCTGAAGCTGCCGGAGGACACTGTGAAGAACATCGTCTTCGATCGGGTACATCGCCTCGGCCCCATTCGGGCTACGGCCGGGAGACCACGTCCTATCGTGGCCAAATTCGGCCACTTCAAACAAAAGCAACATGTGAAAAGCCGCGGCAGGGAATTAAAAGGAACGGACTTCAGCGTGAACGACCAGTTCCCCAAAGAGATCTTGGAACGACGCAGGGTCCTCTTCCCAATCCGACGCGGCTTCATCCAGAAGGGCTCCCGCGCTGTCATCGCTGTGGACCGGCTGTACGTGGACGGACAGCTCCACCGCGACCCCAACATCACTCCGTGGCTGTATTAACCTCACACCAGATAAGAATCAGCTACACCATTTTCCTATCCACTCACACTAACTTGCATTAACATCTGTTTAACTTACCAGTATCAAATCGCATCTTAAAGTGTGATTTCATAGCAGAATTAACACCGTCACTCTCCGTCAGTGATTTAATTGGAATGTTTACGTTTTGTTTCTGTTTGTTTTTTCTTCTCGTTTTTATTTTTATTTTTATTTTTTATTTTTTTTTCCCCTCCTCTCTTTTCCCCCTCTTGGTTTTATGCTGCTCACCCCTGTCCTTGGTTTCTTTCTTTATTCCTTTCACTGCCTCGATCACCTGCTTCGACACTCATCCACAAACATCCTTTATTTCGACACATACGCACCATGCGCTCAACGGCAGCACATTTACATCAGTCAGACAGCGCACACAGTCATATAAGATACACACACACTTAAGCCAAGCCTACTCATATTAGTAACTATGCATACACAAAGTCAGACTCAGGGAGCATCTCGCCACACATTTTTTCTCTCTCTCCTTCTCTTTATTTATGAACAAGTGACGTATTCTCTCCACCTGTCTAAGCGACGCACACAGCATACATCCCTAGTTATACACAAACATCTATGGGTACACTGAGGTTCATTACATGGAATATAAATGGAGCTGGCTCCAGAGAAAAGAGGTTAAAAATATTTAACCAACTCAAAAAACTACAGGCAGATGTTGTCCTATTACAAGAGATCCACAGACCTCTTAGAGGTTCGAATGAACTTAAAACACCTGAGTTTCCTAATGTGTTCTCAGCTTGTTATAATTCTAGACAAAGGGGAGCAGCAATTTTAATACATAAAAATATTAATTTCACAGTACTCGATACAGTTATAGATCCAGAGGGCAGATTCTTAATCATTAAACTATCTATACGTGATAAAAAGCTATGTATTGCAAGTGTATATGGTCCAAATGTTGATGATCCCTCATTCTTTCACGGTTTTTTCAGTGCACTCTCTGAACACTTAGATGGCACACTTGTTCTTGGAGGTGACCTCAACCTTGGACTAAATGAAGACATGGATAGGCTCAATACAGCGGGAACTCAGCGTAATTGGCAGTCCACAAATATAATCAAACAATATATGAGCGACTTTGGTCTTTGCGATGCATGGCGCTCCCTTCACCCCACCAGTAAGGAATATACTTTTTTCTCACATGTCCATCACTCCTACTCTCGTCTGGATTATTTTTTGGTCAGCAGCTCACTGCTGAACGACATTTCAGACACTGAGATTCACCCTATAGCTGTCAGCGATCATGGTCCTGTATCTTTAACACTAATGCACAAGAATAATACTACGCCAAGAAAAAACTGGAGATTTAATATATCACTACTTAAAGATGAAGACTTTATTAAATATTTTAAAAAAGAGTGGACTTCATATTTGAACTATAATGACACTCCCGAAACATCAGCTTCTGTTCTATGGGAAGCAGGGAAAACTGTGATGAGAGGTAAAATAATTTCTTTCTCATCACATAAAAAGAAAAAAGAAAACAAAAATATTCAGGAATTAGAAAAAAACATCAAATCACTAGAAGAAGCCTACGCGTCCCACCAAGATCAGGAAACATTGAACAAAATACGCAAAACAAAACTAGAATTAAATGAGATAATTGATAAAAAAACAAAATTCTTAGTACAAAGACTACGCCTACAAAATTATGAACATGGTAATAAATCCGGTCAATTTCTAGCAAACCAGCTAAAAATAAATAAAGAAAAAACAACTATATGTGCTGTTCAAGATTCATCTGGGAACACATTATATGAACCGATACAAATAAACAACATTTTCAGGGATTTCTATAAAACGTTGTATTCACCACAAATAAACCCATCTAAAAAAGAAATTGATCAGTTTTTGGACAACATAACTCTTCCAAAATTATTGGACACTCAAGCAATGGCACTGGATTCACCACTGACACCAGGTGAACTCCAGGAAGCCCTGATAAGTATGCACAATAATAAGGCTCCAGGTCCAGATGGCTTTCCTGCAGAATTCTACAAAGAATTCTGGTCGATTCTAGCACCAGTTTTCTACAGAACGTTGTTGGAAATTAAAGAAAAGGGCAGACTTCCATCAAATATGAATTCTGCAAACATTAATCTCCTGCTAAAACCAGGCAAAGACCCTGTATATCCCTCAAGCTATCGTCCAATATCCCTTATAAATGTAGACCTTAAAATAATCTGCAAAGCTCTCTCAAAGAGACTGGAGAAAATAACCCCCCTCTTAATTCATCCTGACCAAACTGGTTTCATAAAAGGTAGGCACTCATCAACAAATACACGTAGATTACTTAATTTGATAGACTACTCATACAGTAAAAACCTAGAAACTACAATATTCTCTTTAGACGCAGAAAAAGCATTTGACAGAGTTAACTGGAAATTTCTATTTGCAACTTTACACAAATTTGGTTTTGGATCCTCTTTCATAAACTGGTTAAAAATATTATATAATTCCCCAACAGCTTGTGTTAGAACAAATGACCAGACATCCTCCAGCTTCTGTCTCTTGAGGGGCACCAGGCAGGGATGCCCACTCTCCCCTTCACTATTTGCAATTTTTATTGAACCACTAGCAGCAGCAATTAGACAGAATTCAGTAATTAAGGGCATAAAATGCAAGAACGTGGAACATAAAATCAGCCTGGTTCTCTCCTATCTCAAGACCCTCACGGCCCCCCTCCTGGATCCCCTGCAGTTTGCATACAGAGCCAACAGGTCTGTAGATGACGCCATCAACATGGCCCTACACTTCATCCTGCAGCATCTGGACTCCCCAGGAACCTACGCCAGGATCCTGTTTGTGGACTTCAGCTCTGCCTTCAACACCATCCTTCCAGACCATCTCCGAGGCAAGCTTTCCCAGATGAATGTGCCTGATCCCATCTGCCGGTGGATCACTGACTTCCTGACGGACAGGAAGCAGCATGTGAGGCTGGGAAAGAATGTCTCGGACTCCCGGACCATCAGCACCGGCTCCCCTCAGGGCTGTGTTCTTTCTCCTCTGCTCTTCTCCCTGTACACCAACTGCTGCACCTCCACCCACCAGTCTGTCAAGCTAATCAAGTTTGCAGATGACACCACCGTTATTGGACTCATCTCGGACGGGGATGAATCTGCCTACAGGAGGGAGGTTGAACGTCTGGTGTCCTGGTGCAGCCACAACAACCTGGTGCTGAATGCCCAGAAGACAGTGGAGATTATTGTGGACTTCAGGAAGCACACAGCTCCACTCCCCCCCATCATCCTGTCTGACACCCCCATCACCTCTGTGGACTCATTCCGCTTCCTGGGTAGCACCATCACCCAGGACCTGAAGTGGGAGCCCACCATCACCTCCGTCATCAAGAAAGCCCAGCAGAGGATGTACTTCCTGAGGCAGCTGAAGAAATTCAACCTGCCAACACGGACGATGATGCAATTCTACACTGCAATCATCGAGTCCATCCTCACCTCCTCCATCACCGTGTGGTACGCTGGAGCCACTATCAGGGACAAACAGAGACTGCAGCGTGTTGTGCGCTCTGCTGAGAAGGTGATTGGCTGCAGACTCCCATCTCTGCGGGACCTGTACACCTCCAGGACTCTGCGGCGTGCAGCTCGGATCTCAGCTGACCCTTCTCACCCTGGACACAGTCTGTTTGACCTGCTCCCCTCAGGCAGGAGGCTCCGGTCCATTCGCACCAGAACCTCTCGCCATAAGAACAGTTTCTTCCCCTCTGCTGTCGGACACATGAACAATAACCACATGATTGTCCCCGCCACTAACACATGACCCTACGCTGTGTTCACTGCATCATCCCATGTTTAGCACTGATCACCACCTGCACTCATGTATATATCATGTATATATCTATCTACTTAGCACTTTTAATTCTTATTCTTATTTTATATTTTTATGACAGTATGTTTGCACTGAAGCACCGCAGCAATTTCCTAATGTTGTAAACCTGCTCAACATTTGGCAATAAACCCTTTCTGATTCTGATTCTGATTCTGAATTAGCCTAAGAAAAATGTTACACTTTTTTTTTGTTGTCTTTTTGACCCCCAGTCTGTTCTATACTTATTGTTGAGAAATCCCGCTATAACCTCTTCGATGCTCATCTTCTGTTTAAAGGAAAAGTCTAACCCTCTACAATGGAGGCAACATTTACTGATATTTATTTATTATTTGTTAGCTTTGCACAAAAATAGCTGGTTACTTTGAGTAAATTTCAGAGTCTGTATTTTTTCACTTTTACTTGTGTAAAGAAACTGAATCAGTAGTCCAACTTTTACTGAGTATTTTTTAACACTAGTGTCTGTATTTCTACAGAATGTCTATAGGCTACTTTTGTCAACTCTGGTGTCGTCATTAGGATGAAGATTTGTGTCAGTGGATTGTACTCTTGAGGTTTATATTGTTAAATGGTAATTTTGTGAGGGTGTATTTCAGGTTCTGTTATGTAGAAAAACAAAACGAATATAACCCATAGTGTAATGGATTGCTCACTCCAGATAATAAATAATGTAACACATTACATTAAAGTATAATTTGAATTACAGCATGAGCCCACACTGATTAAAGCCACAATCAATAAATCTGCTTATATGACATAAAACACAATGATGAGGTAAAAACACTTTTACAGTTAGCCTTGTTTATCATGCTGGGGTTTAATTTTTAAAACAATATGTCTTTGTTAGTGTGTCGTCATCACCTAAAATGCAGTTTTAACCCAGGAAAAGCTTGACTATATAATGTAATTTTATCAGTGGCAATATTTTAACTAAAACAGAGACTATGGTGACATTATGGTAAAGTAGTGTGTTAATCTAATAATGGTAAAGGGAAAAATATTTCTGCTTCATTCCTTTAATATCAAAAGATAATTCCCTCTACTTACACTTGGTAAATACCCTTATGATGTCAAGCACATAATGTCTGTGTGGCAATGTTCAGTATTATTCCAGGTAGTTTTATTGTGAAACCTTGTTTTTTTTAAAGGAATTATTTAGCTTGTAGTCAAAAGCTTTAACTATTGAATAAAAGACTTAAAGGAGAATGAACATTTTTCATGTAATTGCTGGAAAAATCAAGGTAATACTGTTCTGATATCAAAAGCTAGTTTAAACTAGAATGTTATCTTAGATTTCTTAGATCTTAAATATCTAGTTGTAACTCACTGGTGTCACCTTAAAATCAGTATAGTCCGTAATAGGAAATGATGTCATAAGTAAACAGGTAGTTAGTCAGTGAATTGAGGAGAACGATTTTCAGGTGCAGCTACACCTCACGTATCTCCTAACAGATGCCAACACTTTCAATATGAGTCTTTATCTTTTGTTTGTGAGAGCCCTGATGGTTCTACTCAACAGAGAGGAGTCAGAACCACTGAGGAGAAGGATTTTAGTCCAGTATGTAATATTAAAAGAACTTTCTCTTCATGCACAATTTCTCAACAGTGCAATATCTAGCAGACAGTGCAGAGTACTGGTGTGAGGATAAAGTGGGTCATAGAAGCAACAGTGTCAATATTACCATAACTGGTAAGTTCATCATATTTGTGAAATTAGTACATAGTTGTTGTTTTTTTTAAATTATGTGATATTTCTCATCCACTTTCTCTTGTATCGTACAGAATGTATTTGTCAGTTAGCCTTTATGTTTTATTACTATGTATATATTTGTATTGTAAAAAGGTAATGTAAAGGTCATATTGTATTTAAGCAGCATCAATTCAAGTTAATGTATCACAAGATCTTTTATTATTATTTATTATTCTATTATTATCTTTTAGGGAAGGGATTGTAACATTTAGTCCTTTTCCTGAATCAGTGTTGGTATAGTTTGTATAATAAATGTGCTCGTTGAAAATTAGATATTGATCTGAAAATTGTTTCACACACATCAATATAAATCACTCTTGGGGCTCCCTGGTGGTCACCAGTGATGGGAATAATGGCGTTACAAGTAACGGCGTTACAAGTAACGGCGTTACAAGTAACGGCGTTACTTTTTTCAGTAACGAGTAATCTAACTAATTACTATTTCTATCGTTACAACACCATTACAGTTACTAACAAGAAAATGCAGTGCGGTCGTGTTACTATTTTTCAACAAACAGATGCTTGAAGCTGTGTTCAGCTTACTGCATCTTATATCAGTTGCACGAAAGTAGCTGTCTATGTAAGTAATCTGGGCACTACAGCTTTAAGCAGCTGTGCGCGCTCCCCCGGGCGGCAATCACTTTTTGGCACAACACCTGGAGCTAAGGGGGCAAAACAGTCGCAGGAGTGCTGCTGTATGACTGAGGAAGAATAAAGTCGTCGTGGTAAGCCAGTCACATGACCACTTTAAGATGACAAAGCAACAAGGTGATAGATACCAGTTTTTAAATTGTGTTGATAGGCCACGTAAAACCGGAGTCATGATAAACAATATATACTGTACGCGGTGTTTTTTTCCTCAATAGTTTCATCACGTTTACTGTCTAAGGACAGCGCTAGCAAGCACTCTCTGCTTATGAACAAGAAATTAAAATAACAAAAAAAAAAAAAAAACAGCCCTTTCGTGTTGGTGGAAAAATGCACCATGTCAACCAATCAAAAATTATATTGCAACATGACATTTGGTTGTTTAGGAAGAGGGGACGTTTTAGGAGTGACAGAGAGAGAGAAAGAAAGACAGCAGAAAAAGAGAAAGAGCGAGTTTTGAGATGTGAGAGATTTGTGACGTTTAGCGTGTTTGCAGTGTGTAGTTAATGTGTTGTCTTGTGTAGTTAGTGTGTAGTGTTGTGGATAGTTTTGTGTTGTGTGTCAGAACAATGAGGCGACTGCTGTCTCCAGGTAGAAACAGGAGTGATACACCTGCTGCTGTCAGACCTGCAGGGATCAGGCTGTGATGTTCTCCTTTGTAATGGACAGAAATATTTGGAGTGGCACAAATAATTTGTGTGGCATCTTATTGAATGCAGAACAGCTGATTGTTCTGTAAATAGTTTGAAATGGTTATTTACAAAATCAAGGTTAAAGGTAAATGGCAGCAAATAACTTTGTTGTTTTCAAAACTTGTGCATATGATTTTAAAATTGACAATTTATATTTGCATTTAAAGTTATAAAATATGATTCAATAAACATGTTTGTGGTTGTTACAGTGATAAATGTAACTTTTTCTACTCAGATTTTATGTTTTTTGTCTGATTTTAGATCAACTGTGTTATTACAGTATGTCAAAATGAAAACATGACTGTAAATTCAGACACGTGAGGTTGTGCTGAAAAGAATGATACCAAACAAGGCAAAGTAAATAGTTTTTAAAGGTGAAATGTAGAGGAAACATCAGAAGTAGTTAAAAATGGCCAATTATACCCTGGACCCCAGAGGGTTAAACGTTTTTTTGTTTTTTTTTTAAAGTAATGCAATAGTTACTTATCAAGTAATTAATTACTTTTAGAATATTGTAACTCAGTTACTTTTTTGAAGAAGTAACTAGTAACTATAATTAATTATAGTAATTAATTAAGTAACTTGCCCAACACTGGTTATTGGACAGCTCCATACTATAAGTGGCAAAAAGACAAGAATTTCATGCATTAGCCTACAATGGCAAAATGGTTGAAACTAATTCAAAACTGTAAAAATGTCAAAAAACACAACTTTTCTATGAAGTGAAATGCTGACATTGCAGGATGCATGGCTTAATATGACAACGGCAGAGAGATTAAAAAAATGTGGTTTCAATGGAAGTGAATTTTTTAGGAACTATATGATTATAAAATAATGATGCGATCAAACCAATTTTGTTTTGATATGTCCAAGAATCTAATCACCCCCATTGTCCCATCCTCGTTCTATTTATTAGATGGAAAAATATTATTTTTGTATTAAAAAATTCAGAAAAAACTAATTCAAATGTTTAAACTGGCATTTAAAGGCTTAAAATCCTGAAAATGTTCAAAAGTGTTCAATTTGATTAAGCGATTTATGAAAAAAAGCAGAAAAAATATTGTTTGGTTGAGGATTTTATGGCAGATTTTGTACACAAAGATGTTGAAATGGTGCAAAATTCATTAAGCAGAATATGGATGATATGTAAGAGTAAAAGAGTTCAAAATTTTAACTAAAAAGAAGATTTCCTGCAAAAATTCATCTCACAAGCTATAACACAGCCAACATAAGGAGGGCATGAGGGTTTTAACAGTGTAGTAAACAGTAGTCACTCCCCTGTGGTTCACTGGCAAGAGTAACATTTCTGACATTGTACTAATGCCTGACTATGACACTGCCACAACTGATCAAGGGTTATCATCAGGATAACTGGTTTTGTTTTTGTTTTTTCCAGCATGAATGGTGTGTCTTTGGGCTAGTGCTCCCTCTCCTTGAGCCGCTACTATATTTTCCTTTGAAAGTAGAAAAGCTCTCTAGCTTTGACTGACAGAATGCAGAACAAACCTGATGACTTGATGATGAATTTAACCAAACACCTCCAAACATTCAGGATTTTTTCTGAGGAGGAAACTGTGTCTGCCCCCAAACAGCTGAAAAGTCGTGTTAACTGATGATTTTTACAGTTTCAATTCAATTCAATTCAATTTTATTTATATAGCGCCAAATCACAACAAAAGTCGCCTCAAGGCGCTTCATAGATACAGAGAAAAACCCAACAATCATATGACCCCCTATGAGCAAGCACTTTGGCGACAGTGGGAAGGAAAAACTCCCTTTTAACAGGAAGAAACCTCCGGCAGAACCAGGCTCAGGGAGGGGCGGCCATCTGCTGCGACCGGTTGGGGTGAGAGAAGGAAGACAGGATAAAGACATGCTGTGGAAGAGAGACAGAGGTTAATAACAGATATGAGTCAATGCAGAGAGGTCTATTAATACATAGTGAGTGAGAAAGGTGACTGGAAAGGAAAAACTCAATGCATCATGGGAATCCCCCGGCAGACTACATCTATTGCAGCATAACTAAGGGAGGATCCAGGGTCACCTGGTCCAGCCCTAACTATATGCTTTAGCAAAAAGGAAAGTTTTAAGCCTAATCTTAAAAGTAGAGATAGTGTCTGTCTCCCGAATCCAAACTGGAAGCTGGTTCCACAGAAGAGGGGCCTGAAAACTGAAGGCTCTGCTTCCCATTCTACTTTTAAATACTCTAGGAACAACAAGTAGGCCTGCAGAGCAAGAGCAGAGCGCTCTAATAGGGTGATATGGTACTACAAGGTCATTAAGATAAGATGGGGCCTGATTATTTAAGACCTTGTATGTGAGGAGCAGGATTTTGAATTCAATTCTGGATTTAACAGGAAGCCAATGAAGGGAAGCCAAAACAGGAGAAATATGCTCTCTCTTTCTAGTCCCTGTCAGGACTCTTGCTGCAGCATTTTGGATTAGCTGAAGGCTTTTCAGTGAGTTTTTTGGACATCCTGATAATAATGAATTACAGTAGTCCAGCCTGGAAGTAATAAATGCATGAACTAGTTTTTCAGCGTCACTCTGAGACAGGATATTTCTAATTTTAGAGATGTTGCGCAAATGGAAGAAAGCAGTCTTACATATTTGTTTAATATGTGCGTTGAAGGACATGTCCTGGTCAAAAATGACTCCAAGGTTCCTCACTGCGTTACTGGAGGCCAAGGTAATGCCATCCAGAGTAAGAATCTGGTTAGATACCATATTTCTAAGATTTTCAGGGCTGAGTACAATAACCTCAGTTTTATCTGAATTAAGAAGCAGAAAGTTAGCGGCCATCCAGGTCTTTATGTCTTTAAGACATTCCTGCAGTTTAACTAATTGGTGTGTGTTATCTGGCTTCATGGACAGATAGAGCTGGGTGTCATCTGCATAGCAGTGAAAATGTATGCTATGTCTTCTAATGATGCTGCCTAAGGGAAGCATGTATAATGTAAACAGAATTGGTCCTAGCACTGAACCCTGTGGAACTCCATAATTAACCTCAGTGTGTGAAGAGGACTCTCCATTTACATGCACAAATTGGAGTCTATTAGATAGATATGATACAAACCACTGCACCGCAGTACCTGTAATACCTACAGCATGTTCTAATCGCTCTAATAGGATATTATGGTCAACAGTATCGAACGCTGCACTGAGGTCTAGCAGGACAAGCACAGAGATGAGTCCACTGTCAGAGGCCATAAGAAGATCATTTGTAACCTTCACTAAAGCTGTTTCTGTGCTGTGCTGAGCTCTGAAACCTGACTGAAACTCTTCAAATAAACCATTCCTCTGCAGATGATCTGTTAGCTGTTTGACAACTACTCTTTCAAGGATTTTTGATATGAAAGGAAGGTTGGAGATTGGCCTATAATTAGCTAAGACTGCTGGGTCTAGAGATGGCTTTTTGAGTAAAGGTTTAACTACAGCCAGCTTGAAGGCCTGTGGTACATAGCCGATTATTAGAGATAGGTTGATCATATTTAAGATCGAAGAATTAATTAATGGCAGGACTTCTTTGAGCAGTTTTGTAGGAATGGGGTCTAAAAGACACGCTGATGGTTTGGATGAAGTAATTATTGAAGTTAACTCAGAAAGATCAATTGGAGAAAAAGAGTCTAACTTAACATCAATGGTACTAAGAGTAACTGTAGATAATATTACATCTGTGGGATGATTATTGGTAATTTTTTCTCTAATGATAAAAATTTTATTTGTGAAGAAGTTCATGAAGTCATTACTAGTTAACGTTAAAGGGATGGTTGGCTCAAAAGAGCTCTGACTTTTTGTCAGCCTGGCTACAGTGCTGAAGAGAAACCTGGGGTTGTTCTTATTTTCTTCAATCAGTGATGAATAGTAAGATGTTCTGGCTTTGCGGAGGGCTTTCTTATAAAGCAGCAAACTATTTCTCCAGGCTAAATGATGATCCTCTAGATTTGTGACACGCCATTTCCTCTCCAGATTACGAGTCATCTGCTTTAGGGTACGTGTTTGAGAATTATACCACGGAGTCAGGTACTTCTGATTTGAGGCCTTAGTTTTCACAGGAGCTACAGTATCCAGAGTCGTACGTAGTGAGGAGGTGAAATTATTAACAAGAAAATCGACCTCTGTTGGGGTAGCGTTCAGATAGCTGCTCTGCTCTGTGTTGGTACAGGGCATTGGAGATGATAACAGTGGGTGGATTATATTCTTAAACTTAGTTACAGCGCTTTCAGAAAGACATCTACTTTGATAAAGTCTACTCTTCACCGCTGTGTAATCAATTATTGTAAAAGTAAATGTTATCAGGAAATGATCAGACAGGAGAGGGTTTTCAGGAAACACTGTTAAATGTTCAGTTTCTATGCCATATGTTAAAAGAAGATCTAGAGTGTGATTAAAGTGGTGGGTGGGTTCTTTTACGTTTTGAGAGAAACCAATTGAGTCTAATAACAGATTAAATGCCATGTTGAGGCTGTCATTTTTAGCATCTACATGGATGTTAAAATCACCCACAATAATTATTTTATCTGAGCTCAGAACTAAATTAGATATAAAGTCTGAGAAATCAGACAGAAACTCTGTGTAAGGCCCAGGTGGACGATAGATGATAACAAGTAAGACTGGTTTCTGAGTTTCACAGCTGGGGTAGACAATGTTAAGCATCAGGCTTTCGAATGAATTAAAAGTCTGTCTTGGTCTTTCATTAATTAATAGGCTGGTGTGAAAAATTGCTGCCACACCGCCCCCTCGGCCTGTGCTTCGGGATTTCTGGTAGTTAGAATGGCTCGGGGGTGTTGATTCATTTAAACTAACATAATCATCCTGCTAAAACCAGGTTTCTGTAAGGCAGAGTAAATCGATTTGTTGATCAATTATTAAGTCATGTACTAACAGAGACTTGGAGGAGAGAGACCTAATATTTAATAATCCACATTTCACTGTTTTACTCTTTGGTTCAGATGTGGATACTGTATTGTTCTTTCTTTGTGATTGTTTATGTTTAAGTTGTTTGTTGCTGGTTTTTAGTTTGGTTTTTGTCTTTTTGGAAGCTGACACAGTCTCTATGGAGATGGGTTTTTGGGGGGGTAGCAGGAGGAGAGAAGCTGCAGAGAGGCGTGTAAGACTGCAACTCTGCTTCCTGGTCCCAACTCTGGATAGTCATATTTTCGGGGGTTTAATAAATTTGTCCATATTTCTAGAAATGAGAGCTGCTCCATCCAAAGTGGGATGGATGCCGTCTCTCCTAACAAGACCAGGTTTCCTCCAGAAGGTTTGCCAATTATCTATGAAGCCCACATCGTTTCTGGGACACCACTCAGACAGCCAGCAATTTAAGGAGAACATGCGGCTAAACATGTCACTCCTGGTCTGATTGGGGAGGGGACCAGAGAAAACTACAGAGTCCGACATTGTTTTGGCAAAGTTGCACACCGATTCAATATTGATTTTAGTGACCTCCGATTGGCGTAACCGGGTGTCATTACTGCCGACGTGAATTATGATTTTACTGAATTTACGTTTACCCTTAGCCAGCAGTTTTAAATTTCCTTCAATGTCGCCTGCTCTGGCCCCTGGAAGACAATTGACTATGGTTGCCGGTGTCTCTAGCTTCACATGTCTGAGAACAGAATCGCCAATTACCAGAGTTTGACCCCCGGCGGGTGTGTCGCCGAGTGGGGAAAAACGGTTAGACACATGAACGGGTTGGTGGTGTACCTGGGGCTTCTGTTTAGGACTATGCTTCCTCCTCACCGTGACCCAGCCTCCCTGTTTCCCCAGCTGCTTGGGACCTGCCGGGGAACAGCTAGCGGGGCCTACGCTATTTTCGGCTGCACCAGCTACAGGGACCTGGCTAGCTACGGGTGAATGAAGGGTGCGAAGCCGAGTCTCCAATTCAGTAATCCTGGCCTCCAGCGCTGCAAATATGCTACATTTGTTACAGATATCATTACTGCTAAAGGAGGCCGAGGAGTAACTAAACATCTGACACAATGAGCAAGAAAGTGCAGGAGGGACAGGTGAAGTAGCCATGGTGCTAATGAGTCGGCTACGAGCTAAGCTAAGCTAAGCTAGCGAGACAGTACAGAGACAGTGAGTGAATACTTTGGCTATAAATTAGGTAGTGAGTACACAGAAAGTGTGCTTCGGATGAAGCACGTGAAGATTATACTATGAAAGAAGAATGTATTTAAAAGTTGTTAATTAAATTGCTAAGCAAATAAGCTACTCAGAAACACCACTGTGTTTGAGCAGGAACAGGAAGTGATACTCTACCACAGAGCGAGCGAACACCAAGTGACAGACCATCAGGCAGTTCAACACAGACAGGTGCAAACTCAGTTTAATCTCAGTAAATTCAACAAATTGCTTCATCTTCAGTTGTTTCAGACAGCTGAGCTTCTGAGTTTGTATCAAGCAGTCATTTTCAGAGGAGAAACTGAAACAATTCATGTGAGTTGACTCCACCCACTCAGCAGTAGTCTGTGGGTATGTGGCTGTCTTCACAGAAAGAAAATCTGAGAAACCTGCTGCTGCAGTCAGCTCTGTGTTTTATCTCTATTTGGCAAATTCATTAAAGAAAAGCACAAAGGCTCAGCCAAGGCTGGAGGTGACACTCACCAAGAATAGAAATCCGCTTAGACTATGAGCTTTTATTTTAAAATTAACCTACAGTAGCAGTGTTCTTTATAAAAATAAACACAGCTTTTCTCACACTTTGCTGCTACATTTGGAGCTTTGTGGGAGCTTTTAATGACTGACAGACATTTGTCATCTTGTATGTGCTAACGGTTTGACAGGGAAACAACAGTCTGATATTATTCAGAGTTTATTCAGTAACATGTAGAAAAAATCCCTTTGTTTTTTACCACAGTTTTGGTGTTTTTGTATAAGGTTCTTGTTTGTTTGTTCTCTGACTCAAAAACAAAACAAAAAACAAAACAATCAAATAAAAGAGTATCTTACCACAGATAAAGACCCCAGGTTCCAACACAGTGATCCAAACTGTCGCTTTCAAACTGAAATGAGTTGCTGGAGGCCAACCAGGAAACAAAAACTGAGACAAGTATTACTGACTCACAGCAAACTGGACACTCCGGTCGGATCAGTTTCTAACGTTCATTGCTGCACATTCTTTGGTGTTTGTCAGATAAACACTGAGCATGATGAACACAGGGACGGTTGACCTTGATTGCATACTGCATTAGATTAGTACAGATCATGTGTAAACCAAAGAGGAGCTGAAAATGATTTCTGCAGTTTCTTCACCCACTTCCAATGATATCAGTCCATTCAATGGGCCATTAGGGGCCATCTCTACCTGCCGAAGCAGGTGATTATAAAATACTACAGCCATGCTCCCGTGAGGCAATGATATGAGCTGCTTTATTGGACTCTGCCCTCATATAACTGAAAAACATGACAGTGTTTACTGGTCAGAAGGGGGCACTATGGCACCTGTTATTCATGCTCACACTATCATATAATACTTAATCTCATGTAAAGTTTCACTCCTAGCTCTTTTTCCCCTTTTTGTCTCTGCTTTGTTGTCAATGATGGCCTCTGCTGCCTTTTTGCCCTCAGTCTAACATATCCACTGTTCTGTATTTATTATTGTAACACACTTGCAGCAGTCTTCATAAAACTTACTCAATAAAGTCTGCTCAACACAAGAAGTAAAGTGACCTGCACAGGAAGAGGAAGACATGAGCTACATATGTAGATTTAATGTTGCTTGATACTCTCAGTGAGAAAGCCAGAATGGAAGTCATCGCACTCTGTAGTAAACTCTGTGAGTACAGCATTCGTCTCTTGCCTCATGTAATTTGCTTGAATATAGAATCTTTTTTATATTTTATGCAGTAGTCTGTTCCTGTTCTACCCCCAACATGTTTCATTTTAAAGAAAATATTAGTTGTGCAAATAATGAAAATGTAACATTTACTAACACCTCATTTGCAAATTATGTGTTACTTTTTAGCACTTGTAATGTGAAATATATTTGTGCAAGTAATGAACTGTCATATGATGATATCAGTTAGATTATAATGGAGATGTAAATGTCGATCTCTTGCACATCCAATAAGTCACAAAAAGATGAGCAAACATACTTTCATGCTGACTGTAGATAAATTCAAATTTAAATTGTAAATGTTGGTGTGAAAACAAAACTGTCCGTTGGGACTGTTTCTGCAGGGTTGTTGCTGCTGATGGCACATGTGCAGAAAGGTTATTCTAAGATCTCTTGTAAGTAGTATTTGTCCTTTTATATTCATATCATGTTTTCCAATCCTTCTGCCTAAATCCTTGTTTTCCACCACTCACACTGAATTAGCATGGGCCTTATTTCTTGAATCTCTGGGAACTCAGTCGTTGTTTTATTGCATCCTTCTTTCTCAGATTCATCTTTTTCCATCATTCCATCCAGACTGCAGCTCTTTGAATATGAGTCAGTCTCTTTTACCTGTGAAGGATTTAACATTTCAGCAGGATGGAAAGTGAGGAACACTCAGCAAATCCTTTCGAAATGTTCCAATAACACTGTGACGAGGACTTGTGGGATCAAATATGCTTTTGCTACAGATAGTGGAAAATACTGGTGTGAGAGTGGAGCAGAGAGAAGCAACACTGTCAATATTACTATTACAGGTATGTTATTATCAGAATTAAAATCTGAAATGTGAAGGTTATAATGACTAAACCATTGCACATTTGTAACATTTCTAAATTTCTTTGCATTTTCAGCTGGTGGTGTGATACTGGAGAGTCCTGTCCATCCTGTGATGGAGGGAGATGCTGTTATTCTGCACTGTAGAAACAAGACAGAGAAACAAGACTCAAACTTCAAAGCTGATTTCTATAAAGATAGCTTGCCCATGGGTACCAGCTATGATGGAAAGTTAGAAATCCAAAATGTTTCAAACTCTCATGAAGGATTATATAAATGCAAAATACAGGGAGTTGGGGAATCACCAGAGAGCTGGGTGGCTATCAGAAGGAAATCCAATGCAGAGGATGGTATGCAACATTTTTGTTGTTTTTGTTATCGTAATCCTGAGTCAGTAAATCCCAGCAATACTGACTAGCATAGACTTAAATTTTAAGAAAAAATAGCCAGATAGTTGTTTCCTGAACTTTGGAATTGAAACTAATTGCATATGTCATTTATTAATTATTAATGCACACCCTTGCCTGCATGAGAATCCATGCAGGCAGAGTGGGACTTTATTCTGATCAGGACACCATGCTGCCAATCACAGGCAAAGACAAGTCTTGAAAGGAAGTGGGGCGGAAATTCCATATAAAGACAGCAAGTATAGTGGTGCAGGCCAGGTACATAGAGAGTTGGGGGGGGACTGATTTAAATGCAAGCATGTCAGGAAAAGTGAAGAAACTAACAAAAATGTAAAATGAGGAGCATCTGGCTGGAAAGCTGAGTGCACTGAGCTGAATAAAGTAATACCTGTTTTTTTCAGTCATTTTCCATTGTGGAGGACGAAAAGTTTCAAACTTTTCCAGGCCTTAAACCTCGTGTGTTCTCCCTAGTAGTAGTAAATGTTCAAAAATGAGGCATTTATGAAAACACTTAAAAAAAATTGCTTCCTTGGAAAAGCCTAAATTTACAGTTTGATATGGAATATTATCTAAAATAAACTATATAAAAAGTATCTTTGAATGGCAGCAATGCAGGGATGTCTGCATGTAGAACAGAGCCATGGCTCAGTACCTGAGTGTCTAAATGAGTCTCACAGGCCCAAATGTGCAGTTGAAGCCATTTATATATTACATATTTCCTTATTGTGTAGAAAAAACAGTTATGTAATTTCTTTACCCCGACAGAAACTGGTGTGGCCCAGTTAAGTAAATAGTGGGGTATATGTGGAGCGCAAAGTGAAATGAGTTTGAAACCCCTGATGTATAGCCTTAAAAACACTTGGAGTTTCTCTGTTTGAAAGTAGGGGTGGGTTTTTATAATCGATTCATCGATTAAAATCGATTCTGGCTTGGATAACGTAAAATCGATTCATTAAAATCCTGAATCGATTTTTTAATATAAATTTATTTTGTCCGAAATGCCAGAATCTCTGGTGACATCTCACAAAATTTCAAGAACCACCAAACAGTAAATGAGAGCAGGTACAGGGATTCTGCACATAGACTTAAACACACAGCGCGACCCGCGGATCAGAATCAGTTAGATGTCGCCTTTCTCACAGTCGGGGCTGAAAGCCGACAGCTCGCTGATCCGGGTCCGCGCTTTGTGTTCACGCCCTTTATGCGCTGATTCTAAAGCTGTTAGTTTGATCTCTCTCCAAACAATATTGACCGAACCAGCAGCAAAAGAAGATCCAAACGCTTCACATAAACATCGTCATGAATTCACTCTTTTACTGTTTTGCTTCCATTGCGATGCGCAGCTCTCTCTCTCTCTCTCTCCCTCTCTCCCTCCCCCTCTCTCCCTCCCACCCTCTCTCTCTCTCTCGAACAGTTTCGCTTTCTTCATTATTTGCTTGCTTGTTATGCACAAGTCTACTGTTGTTTACAGCGCTGTCGGCCGCTGTTTTTTTCCCTTTTACATTCTTCCGAAAAGAAAACCTCATTTCTGCTGTTCAATACTGAACAAATTTAAACTTTTTAATATTATTCAAAATGCAAAATGCTTAGCCGTGTGTCTAATAAAACCGCTGTAACGTCAGAGGTAATGTTGATTAATTAATGGTTTTCTTTCGTTTTTGATGTACTGCAGAATATTTTTATAAAATCCCAGGCCAGGAAAATCACCTTCATGTTTTTCTGTGTTTTATCTTCAGCTACTTTGACACAAAGGCATCTGCTGTGATGCTCACACCTTGGATAAAGTCTTGCGAGTGTCAGCTTCCTTTTTATAGATACAAAAATATGTAAATGTCCTGATCTGAATTATATCTCTGACTGTCAAAATTTCCCAGATTTAAATCGAATCGAATCGAATTAAATCGAATCGTGGATCGAATCGATTTGGGACCTTGTGAATCGGAATTGAATCGATTCTAGAAATCAGTGACGATACCCAGCCCTATTTGAAAGGGTCATATCTCTTTTAGAAAAATATGATGGCAGAAGAAGTAGCCAGAAATGTACTGCAGGTATTGATGAGGAAATGTGCACTGAACAATCACAGTCATTGTGGATGTGTTGACACAATATGTTGCCACATTTCTGAAGAACTACATGTCGAGTTTTGCGGTAACTTACAGTTTAGGATTTCATAGGGTTTTGTGGTTATGACATATAATATAACATATGACCTACGGTGTTGTTCAGTCAGACACAGAACATACCGGTACACATATTCATATATTATAATACAGTTATGTGGGTTCAAATTATTTTTTGTCAGCTGCAGGTGGCGCTGTGACCCAGAAGAATTCTGCTGATTCAGCGACTGAAGGTAAGGCTTTTACTCTTTACTATCTTTATTAACTTCATATCTGATATATTCTTTATAGGCAAGTTGGTAAATGCATGCATGTTGCAATGCATGAAAACACAGAAGGACCTCACATTTACATCTACAATGTTTTTTTCATATTTATCATCAAAGTTCCAATTTTATTTATATAGCACTTTAAAAAAAACAAAGTTGACCAAAGTGCTTTCCAATAATAAAACCATACACTAAGCAGACAAAGAAAAACATATAAATAACAATAAAAGGCAATTCAGCTTGCCACAGAGAAACTGGTAAGGACTAATGTTGATGGACAGAACTTTTTTTCACCTCCACAATTGGATCAGTCACTGCAAAGTGCTCAGATCCTGTGATTGCAATACAAGCCCATAATTGCACCCCTCTATTCCAATGCATGACAGCTGTTAAATGTGTTTGTTTTTGTCAACTCCTCTGTTGTGCGTTATTGCAAGACACTTTCACTTTGGTCTTTACATATGTTTTCTGGATCTTTCCGGTGCAATTTTACACAGCGAATCTATACTGCCATATACATTTTAGACAGAAGAGGCTTTCTTCTGGCAAACCTTTCAAACAAGCTGTATTTTTTCTAATTGCATTCTCATGATCTTTAAGATTTAACATGCTAACTCAGGCCTGTAGTCTTTGAGATGCAGTTATTGGAATTTTTAGAATTTCTCTGACCATTACAAGGTCTGACCTTGGGGTGAATTTGCTCAGATGTTCACTCACAGGAAGATAATGGCATTGTATTAATATACATCTGAATGCTCAACATTGCTACCATGCTACAATGCTACCAACACACAATCAAAACTCCTTTTACAGAGTTGGCTACAGAGATCAACTAATCAAGGGAATTATCACCTGTCTGCTACTTACCTTATACGTCCTATGAAAGCAGTGACTGTGTACTTAGTTTTTCACAGGATTGCATAGTCTTCTCAATTGTTTTCTTTTTCCTTTGTAATATATGTATAGTTTATTGTAACAGTATTGTACACATTAGTCAAATAGTTTGCATTCCTGTTCTTGTCCAGTTTTCTAGCAGATCTATAATAACTTAAACACCATCTGTAAAGAACTTCTTTGTTTCTGCCTTTCCAGTATTAGCTGTATTTCCACTATCTCATGAAGAAATTCCTTCATCACATGTTTACTACACCCTTCTGTGGGTTGTTCTCACTGCTGTGTTGGCGCTGCAGTTTCTGGTGTTGGGACTACTTTACTGGAAGATGAAGCAAGGTATAACATGTTATGTTTTTAAAAATATATATATATATGTAAAATACACAACATGTTGATAATGAAAATTCTCTTTAATGTTTTAGTGTTATTACAGATCAAAATGAATCATCAAAACAAAGGGCAGTGTGCTGTTGCCAAGAATCTGAAGAGAGGTAGGATCTGAGCCACTTTTTTTCTTTTTTCCTCTTACTATTTTCATTATTGTGGGATACATCTATACAGATACACATATACACACATACATGTATATATGTACATACATGTGTGTGTATATATATATATATATATATATATATATATATATATATATATATATACATACACACACATATATCTATTTTCTCTTCATGCCGTGGAATCGAACACCTATGCAAACCTTCATATCATATCACACATGACATAACATCACTGTAATATGCTCAGTAATAGCATTGAGTGAGATCATTTGTAAATGAGAAATAGTTGTAAAAATACATTGTTGTTTTGTAGTTGTTACAAGAAATGCTTTATAGCCGTTCTGCTTGAAGTTCACATCATCTCTGGCATTTTCTTTTAGACACTGAAACTGCCGCTGATAATTTGAGCCTCGAGACAAACAAAGTCACAAACCCACAGACACAAAAAGGTAAGATGAGTTCTGTGAACGTGTTAGTCTGCAGTCTGAGGCTGCTGCGTGCGATATTTATACCTAAATAGCAATCTGCTGTAAAACCAAAATTGACCTGTGGTAACAGCTAGATGATAAGTTAACTCTTAAAATGCTACTCTATATAATGTGTATATGCTACAATATATGTTCTGTTAGTTTCTTTTCCAGATAAAGATGAACCCTCGTTTCACACATTACACTCTACTTTCATTGACAACAATACTCTGCAGCCTATATATGGTGACTATTCATATTTTAATTCTTTACTATATTATATTGTATGAAGTATTTTACACACATTTTCTCACACAAGTTTGAAACGTAAATTAAAGCTGACTGTTATGAGAAATTGGCAAATACAATTCCTCTGTTGCTTCAGACAAACTTTTTACCTGCAAGCAACATCAACCTGCTTAAAAGCCTGTTTTTCACTTTTGTTCAGTGTTTGTTCCACTTGTCCAGATTTTTACATTTTTGCTTTTCAACCCTATATGAGCAGGACCTTGGCTTGTAGTTAGTGCTTCTGCCTCAGTGCAGGAGGATGTGCACCTTGGTATCCACTTTATGCAGCTATTTAAAACACATCCTACGCTAATGCTGCATAAACTCCACAACAGTTTTCCTGATTAAGCTCTATATATGAATATGTGTTTTAAAAATAGAATCTGGATTTTAGTGTACAGATTGAAAAAATAACTTACTCTAATACTTAGCCTCGATAATAAAAAACTTGGCATCTCAAGCGTTAAGCATCATATCAATGCTTAGCACAAAGAAAATATTCTAGAGGTTTAAGTACCACAAGTCCTTTCCCATTAGAAATAAAAATGTTTCCATTGTCAACTACCAGTGACTGAAGTAAGCCTGTTCCCGTCAGGGAAGGGGAAAAAAACATGGTTCAAAAGTCTAAGGGGCTTGGGAAGAAAGGTGTTTCTTTAAGTTACTTGAAGACATTTCTGACACCCGTTTCCACACCTTGGCTCATGTGATTAGGCAGAGCATCACTAGGGGGTCATGACCCTCTTAGGGACACTCCCAATAGGGCTTAAACATCTGGGACTCTCCACTAATTGCTCTCAGAACTGAAGGAGCTTCTCGGATGAGAGATGAAACGTCTTCAACAAACTTGAAGAAGTCCAGTTGCTTTTCTTTCCAAGCTTAGGCTACAATGACCTGGATGACTGAGAACCTTCACAGACATGGTTCAAATGTTAAAAGTGTATATAAAAATGTATGCATGTTCTAAATAATAGGAATCAAATATCAGTTTTATCCTACGTTTTGTAACATAATTTCAGTTTTTTAAATATTATATATACAAAGGTTTGTAATCTTGGTTATTTCCATAGATTCCGTAGATTCAGGAGAATGCAGCTTCATGGTGCAAGCTACTCTGTCAGATCCAGCTTTCACTCCTCAGGAATGCCAATATTCTGCAATTAAGTGGTGAAGTATGGGATTCTTTTGATATTTTGGTTGTTTTTTCTTTTTTAGCCCATTTCATGATTGTAAACCCAAAGAAGTCAGCAGAACTGATTAAGGCAAACAATTTCCTTATTTGTTTTCTAAATTGATGAAAATTATGTGGTTCTGTTGGCTTCATCGTGTGCTTGCCTAAAGCTTGCTATGGAACGGTTCGCAGCCGAGTGTGAAGCGGTGAGAATGAGAATCAGCACCTCCAAATCTGAGGACATGGTCCTCAGCTGGAAAAAGGTGGATTGCCCACTCCGGGTTAGGGATGAGTTCTTGTCCCAAGTGGAGGATTTTAAGTATCTCGGGGTCTTGTTCACAAATGACGAGAGGCGGGAGCAGGACATCAACAGAGGGATTGGTGCAGCGGCTGCAGTGATGCAGACGCTGTACCGGTCTGTTGTGGTGAAAACAGAGCAGAGTGTTAAAGCGAAGCTCTCCGTTTACCAGTCGATCTACATCTCTACCCTCACCTGTGGGTTTTGACCAAAAGAATGAGATCACAGACACAAATGGCAGAAATGAGCTTCCTCTCAAGGGTGGCTAGACTCTCTCTCAGAGATAGGGTGAGTAGTTCAGCCATCCGACAAGGGCTCAGAGTAGAGCCGCTGCTCCTTCACATTGAAAGGAGCCAGTTGAGGTGGTTCGGGCATCTGATAAGGATGCCTCATGGGTGAGGTGTTCCGGTCATATCCCACCAGGTGGAGGCCCCGGGGCAAACCCAGGACACACTGGAGAGATTATATCTCTCGGCTGGCCTGGGAATGCCTTGGTGTTCCCCCGGATAAGATAAAGGAGATGGCTTGAGAGAAGGAGGTCTGGGCTTCTCTGCTTAGGCTGCTTAAGCGGAAGAAGATCGATAGATAGATGGAGATAAATGTTGAATGCTGTCAGTACTTCAGTATTTTAATTACATTTCACAATGTACAATCTGACTAAAAAACAGAATGTTTCATAATTGGCCTCTGCTAGTAACACACTATGCTAATATTCAAATAATAAACTGATTTTATGAACAAATAAATATTTAAAAAGAATTTACTAAATGCAAAGACAACATGTACTTTTAAATATCTGAATGGCATATTTGATGGATTATACTGTCAACTGCTGAAACTCCAAAGTGAAATAAAACAAAAAACAAAGAACAGATGGGTCAAAAGCATATTTGGAAGTAATTTGTCACATGAATCATGTCTTTGTCACCACCTAGTGGTAGGAAACATAGTTGTTGAACACATGAATCTTGTACAACAAAACAGGAGTTAGTTCTGGTTTAGCTCTGGTTATTAAAAATACTAATCCTCTTTTCTCCCTCTTTACAGATCAGTGAAAGGAGTGTCAGCTCAATCACGGAGACTGTGCAACCCGTTTACTGTGCTGTTTCGTTTGCTAAGATTGGGTCACATTTCTTAAATATTCAACTCGGGTTGCCTTTTCAGTCTGTGTATATTTGGAATAAGACGAGTTGAGTTAAATGTGAGTAAAAAAATTTTAAAAAAAGCTTTACAACATATTTTTTAGCTTGGTTGTGTTATTGTCATGGTCCCTGCGGAGGCATAGAGTTTTGTGTGCGAGGGATAACCTATGAGGAGTGAGGGAGTGGAGCGTGTGTGGACATTTTGTATTTCCCTGACCCTGTGGACCCCTGGAACCCTTTCTCCCCCAGCGTATATATATGTATATATGGTGTGGATTAATAAAGCACTGTTTAACTGTATCTCTCAGTGTGCGCCTGAGTCCGTCCTGCCTGCCTTGACAGTTGTGTTATAATGCAAACAAATGAAATTCAAAAAAACGATGCAATAATTAATTTTTCATGTAGCCACAAGACTTCGTTTGATGTAATATAAATAAATGTGGAATCACTTAACAAATTTGTCAGGATTTCTCATTTGTCATGATTTAATGTTGCAGTCTTTGCTTTGTTTCATGATTTCTACAAAAGAAAATTAAAATTAATTAAATTTCATTTCCAGATACAAATTCTGTTTACATATTAAACCCCTTCTTTCTCTTGTGAAAAGAGATGTAATTAAATGATAATGAGGACCTATTTTAAAAAAAAAAAAATCTGTGAAAACACAGAACAATTATTTATGGCATAATGATAATTTTGTCTTCTTTTCACCATTTATGTGAAGCAATTCTATTGCTCCTTTTAGAAAAAAAGAAGCTACTTGGACCATGTAGGCTAAGTGTGTCTGTTTGGTCATGTTAATGGTCTTAATCTCCTATACTGAACATAGTTACATCCACAATAAAAATCAAAAAGTAGATTTTTTTTGACTAACTGAAGTTATATTTTCTGTTTCTCAAGTAAACAAGCAAAACTTAATAAATTCATAATAAAATATAAAAATACAAGAAAAAATATTAGAAAAAAATGAACAGCTGTAACTTTAAGAAATACTGGTAGGAGCAGTACTGCCCCTCAGCATCCTAGTGGATGCACCTATGGTATTTCCATTTCACCAGGACTGGAACTCATGGGAGATTTTTAGTACATGCACCTATGATATGAATTTGCCTCTTCGTTCTCAAGATTCTTAGAAAAGTTGACCTCTAAACTTGGCCTTGAGGTCAAGGTCATCCGGATTCAAAGTGGTTTAAGACTTTTAGTAGCCAAAAAAAGGTAAAAAAAAAAAAGGTTTAGAACAGTTGTTTGTTTATTTCATAATTCATTTCTGACATGTATGTAATATATGTTTAAAAGCCTTTCTTCTCTGGATAATTAGAAGGGAACAGCAACTGTTAGAAATAAGTTTTTAATAAAGTTTCTTTTCAATATTGATCGCAGTGTATACTCATAATAGTTAATATACTCCTCAATAAAAGGATACAAGCATTATGAAGTGTTAACTAAGAGAGATAGAAAGAGTTGAGTGTTGAAGGTAAATTGCTAAACGCTCACAGAACACAATTTCAGACAGGACAGGCTGCTTAGCCTTGGGTGTATAATAACAGGATGCTCTAGTCAACAAGAAATAGAGACTTCATTGTGTCAGTCAAAGCTTACTTTAACATGAAAATAAAGATCCCTGGTAACAACTGTAAGAGAGTGGTTTTCTCACACAGGACAAGATCCCTGATTGGAGGTTTATGACCGTTGCCATGCAGAAGGACCTTGAGGAGTACAAATCAGGGAGTGCTAAGTGTAAACCACGGCATCCCCCTTAAAATTTATGTTCGTTTTTGTGCCTCTGAGAGTGGGATACAATGTATAAAAACGGCTGTAATTTTGGTATTCAAAAGTATTACTACAATATTCAACTACAGCTGAAAGTCTGCAATTCAATAACACATCCAATGTTTGATTTAAAATCCACTGTGGTGGTGTACAGAGGCGAAAACTACAAAAATGGCATCATTGTCCAAATGCTTTTATATACTGTACACACTGGATAGGTTGCAAGGGCTAGTAGAGGTGTGGTTTATCCATGCAAAACATCAGGTGGAAACTTCCTTTGAAGAAGTGTTCAGCTCCATATTTGTTGTTCTGAGATATATCTCTGAACATTTATTTTCTTCAATATCTGGCATGATAAGGGCAGCAGTTACTGCAGTCACAGCCCTCCGTGGCTCTGTTCAAAGGATATAGGGCTTTGGACTTGACTTACAGTGAGAACATGCGGAGGCTCTGTTAGATGGATAACATAGTGAGTTCAGTGCATTGATGTGACATTGTCCTGAAGGATTTAGTTATTCTCTATGGTTAAAGAAATTGAACAAATTAATTCATATTTATTATAAATAATCCTAATTATACATCTTGCTTCCTTGTTTGTGTCCTGTGTCACTAAAAATACATTATTTTTTGGTTTTATACATTGATTAATGACCTGCAGAGTCTCCTCATCATATTAGGGGTCCCTAATTGTCACTTAAAGTCAAACTTTATGCTTTCTTCATCTTGACAGTGAATACATCCTTGCATTACATACTTTAGCTTCATTTTTTGCTGGCAGGTTTAAAAAACAAAAAACAAAACAAAACAAAAAAACAGGCAGATTTAGAATATAACCAGTGATACTATAGATGATAAACTATAGATGGATACATAAAAAGAAAAAAATTGCATGTATGTGCTTACTTTGTTACATTTATGATAAATGGATTTGAAAGTAGATAAAACACATGTCGGCCTTGCTTCATTAAAGTTCTTGTCTTTAAATTAACTTTGTCTGTGTGTTTTAGGTCCTGCACTCTCAAAGACTCAATGAACCAGCATTGCAGCCATTGGTCATTGTGAGCATCACAGGGAAGGTTGAAGCCGACCACTGCACCTGTCACGGCCGGAGTCGCGGAGACCTGCAGCCATGTCACTGCTCTTCTGTTTAAAGTAGAAGTAACAGTGGTGATCTGTGGCACAAGGACTGTTACAGATGAACCTGCATACTGGGTTTTGCAGGGCAATATGACCAAGATACAGCCAGAGGTTGGCCATAAGATAGACTTCTACTGTTTAGCTACCCAAAAAAAAGGCTCTCGATCAAAACATAAACAGACCATTCATTGTGACAGGTAAAAGAAGCTGTCGTCAAAAAAAGAAATTCCACCTGCTACTGTGGAGGAGTTGGATCAACTGATGGGAAAATATTTCTCTGTGTTCTGAGTAACCCATGTTTTATTTAGGGGGTCTAGATTCATGCCTGAAGTGCATTGCCAAGTAAATAATTTGCATTTACTGAAAATGCACTAACTAAGTAACACTGTTCAAATGTTGAATAAAGAAACAAACAAATGTTTTTCCTTTTTTTTTTAAATTAAAACCACTTTGTAGAACATCACATCAATGTAGAATCAATGTCATGTATAGTTTACAAATGACAAAATGCTCACATAAAATCATGACAGCATTTATATAATATCACCCACTACTAGCATTCTGTAATTTACTGGCTCTTTTGAAAACCTATCACTACATATACAGCACAAGACTTATTTAACAAGAGCATTTTTCCCTGGTTTCACTACCACACTGGGGCACATGATCACCAAAACACAGCAAACCTTCACCATCTTATCCATAAGGGTCACCTCTTCACCCTCACATGGAATGTCTGAGGTTGAAGCAGAGAAGTTAGAAGATTAATGACGCCATTGTGTTTTCTTTTCCCAACCAAGAGAGTTTGCTTTCGATCTTCTAATATAAAAAAGTCAAAAAGTCAAAGTCAACTTTATTTGTCGATTCTGCCACATGTACAGGACATACGGAGAATAGAAATTGCGTTACTCTTCACTCCCTAGATAAATAGCAAATGAACATTTAAATATATTTAAATATAAAAGTGATTAAAAAATGCAAGTAGAATAATTAAAAAGTAAAAATTTAAATAAATACAATTTTACATATAACAAGAAAGCTATATAATATACAATATAATGGGTAAGTGACATTGAGTGTAAACCAGGCAGAGTAGTGCAAATGGCAAATAGTGCAAATGGAGATTTGGTAATGTATGGTAAGAGAAAGTGTAACAACAAAGTCTTATGAGGTAATGGCAGTCCAATGCTCCACAAAGTGACTGGTAACTGGTGCAGGCCAGTGAGTGAGTCAGAGAGTGTGTGTGTTTGTGTGTGTGTGACAGAGTTCAGTGAGACCGTGGAGGAGAGAGGGGAGAGGGGGCAGAATCGGGAGGGAGTTAAGCTTCCTGACAGCCTGATGGATGAAGCTGTCTTTCAGCCTGCTGGTCCTGGCCTGGAGACTCCGCAGTCTCCTCCCCGACGGCAGCAGCTTGAAGAAGCTTTGCATTGGGTGTGTGGGATCAGCCGCTATGCAAAGGGCTTTTTTAGTGAGACGGGTGCTGTAAATGTCCTGGAGGGAGGGGAGAGAGACACCAATGATCCTCTCTGCAGCTCTCACTATGCGTTGGAGGGTTCTATGACAGGACGCATTGCAGGCTCCAAACCACACAGTGATGCAGCTCGACAGGATGCTCTCGATGGTGCCTCTGTAGAAAGTGTACATGATGGGGGCTGGTGCTCCTGCTCTTCTTAGTTTGTAAAATAAAACACATTATAAAACACAACATTTAAAAAGAAAACAATAAAAAAAAATTAAGTAATTGTAAATGTGGCAATTGGAGCCAGGTGGGCACAATTTTCTCAGTTTTGATTGCTGTCAATGACAAATAAATAAAAGATCCTTTGTTCTAGTTTCTTTGCTAGTGTGGGTTTTTAACTTTTTACCCCCCCTAAGAGTGTATAGTTGAACCTTAAAAAAAAAAAAAAAAAGGAGCCACGTTCTGGATTTCCAAACACGGGTGAAAAAAATTGAAAAAAAGATAGAGAAATTACCAGAACTAGCACAAAACCGTAGTGCATGATAACAGAATGAAAATGCTTCCACTTAAGTTAAAAGGTTACGAGAATAAAAGTAGGAAATAAGAAAAAGCTCACAAATAAGCAGAGCTGCCATGACAGGCTGCCACACAAGATGGCGCCGGAAATAACAAGACTGTTATTGACTCAAACCTACATATGTGCCAAAATAGTCTGCACAGGAAGTATGAAATAAGTTATGTCTTTCTGTAGACCTGTGATGCTCGGTCAGTCAGGCTAGACAGCATGGAGATGAAAACATTTTTCACCTGTCTGCGTGAGTACTGAGTGTACCTATATTTATTCACCAATAATTCATCAATTAATTATTATTATTTTTTATTCTTAATATATAGTTGTCATATATTATACATAAAAAATGTATCAAAGAAGAATTGTTAGAGATTAAATGTTTACAACATGGGCAATAACTTTCTTTGTGCCTGGAATTATTTAAATTTCATAAAATGGGCTTAAAAAGTGTTTCTTTGGGCCATAATATACATGATATTACAATGATATTACTATGTTAACACATATCTTTGGATCCAAGCATCAACAGCATGACTGATGTACTACTCTCTTTTTCCTCCAGTCCCGAACATGTTCTTGCTTTTGACTGCACACTGTTTTCACAGTTACACTTCAAAAACTGGTGAGAAGTTAAGTTTTACAAAAACAGATGCATATTTGAATTTTGCTGAACTGCTTTGCAAGGCTAATTATTTCTTACTGCTCTAAAGCCACAGTCAAAACCCCTATCACAGCTGAGTATCTTTCATTATCACATGGTTAAAAATTTATTAAAATTTTCAAATAAAAGAAATTTAGTTCATGGACATGTATTTTTTTTTTTAAATTCCAAATCATTTAATCATTAAAGTTTCTCAATAAAAAATGGGATTCACTGTTCAAAGTGTTTTAACACAAAATATATGTGTATGGGTATGTATATATGTAACATGTATTCATTATGAGGTGTTCAATGTTTTGTGTACCCATAAAAAAGTGTCACTAAGTTCTTAAACTTGGGCCGTTCATCTGAAACGGGTAGTCCAAGAATGACTGTTGTTCAAGTGAAACTGCTAATTAGACATTTGATATCAGTAAGTGTATCGAGTGATCAAAAAAATAATGACATAAAAAAATAAAAAAATGTATAACTATATAAGAATTGTGGATAATTAAATAAAAACCTTAATTTCATATGCTCTTTTTTTTCTTTTTTCAGATCCAGATATTCTTACTGTCTTCCCAACCAGACTGCAGTTCTTTGAGTATGAGTCCATCTGTTTTAGCTGTGATGGTTTAAATCACCAGGCTAAATGGAGAGGGGTAAGAAATATTGAAGATTTCATTCCAACATGTACAAATTACACAGTGACGCCAACAGTGAACTGCACCATAAATAATGCTTTTGAAACTGACACTGGAAAATACTGGTGTGAAGATGAAGAAGGATGGAAGAGCAATGCTCTCAGCATCACTGTCACTAGTAAGTTTACAGCATCTAAAGAATTTAATTTAAAAAGACCGACAATATATTCAAGAATGGTGATGGAAGAATAATGAAATCAGAAGTAAATCATCAAATAACCAACTCAATTGTGGCCAGCAAGTGATGATAAAGTGAAGGGCATATTAAAAAATTACAAGTACACATCTCCAATTGTTACATCTTGTAGGATAGCTTTATTGATTATTGAATACAGCTCCCCTTTGCCAAGTTTTACAACTTTATTACTAAATGCAGAAAAATTCAGAAAGATTCTATCAAAATTTAACCGGAACCATAAATTGCTGGTCTGATCAGTTCATTCCCGTACAATAGTATTACATTCATTAAGTGTTGCAGAATTCCAAGACATTTCCTTTAAATATTCAATCTTCCAATTTGAGGCAGTGCTAAAAATGTACTTATTTTGAATAAATTATCCCAATGTTAAGTCAAATTGCACGTTTAGTGAACTTCATTTATTGCATTTATATATATTGTTTGAATGTTATTAGTAAAGTAAGCAGCGTCAATAATCACATTTGGTTATTGACGATGCCCCAGCAATACATATTTGCTTTCTTGTCTGTGATAAATATTGTAAGTGTGATGCCAGTGCAAGAAGGCTTCTTGTGAGGTTTGTAAAGCAGATTAAATTAGACAGACTCTTAAAATACACAAATATTCTGCTTGTAAATGCTGTGAACCTATGAATAACATCTACAACAATTTATTAAACACTGTTTTTTTTTCATTGTACAATTAATAAGTTTGTATTTTGTTATAGCTCCTATTTTAGAACTTGTAGATAGTCTTTTTGTCACTCATGATAACTATCTCTGCTTTAATTTCTCTTTTTTTTTCTTTTTTCAGTTGGTTCTGTGATCCTGGAGAGTCCTGCTGTACCTGTAATGGAGGGGAAAACTATCAACCTGTACTGTAGAAAGAAGGGAGCTTCTCTAAACCAAATAGCTGATTTCTATAAAAATGACTTAAAAATTGGGACCAGCTATTCTGGGAAAATGACCATCCACAATGTTTCCAAATCTGATGAAGGGCTCTACAAGTGTACCATCTTGGAAGCTGGAGAATCACCAGAAAGCTGGTTGATTGTGATAAATAAGACTCTGGAAGAACAAAACCAAGAAGGTAATACTTATTATTAATGTTCATCTTCTGTCGTTTATACATTAAACCAGTGGTCCCCAACCCCCAGGCCTGAGACCGGTACCGGTCCGTGAGTCGTTTGGTACCGGGCCGCGAGAGTTAAGGCTCAGGTGTGAAATGTATGGTTTCCAGGGTTTTTATCGGTTTTCAGCGTTATTTTGTTATCGTTTGTATCGTTAACTCGGTTTTTCCTGGGTCTTTTCACGTGTGTTATGAATAAATCTTCTTTTTTTCGGTACAGGTACTAGTTTTATTTTGTTGTATTTATCCGCGACACCTTAAAGGCCGGTCCATGAAAATATTGTCGGGCATAAACCGGTCCGTGGCGCAAAAAAGGTTGGGGACCGCTGCTCTAAACCCTCCTGTTAAGCCTTATCATTTCATGGTTCACATGCAGTAATTTCACTGCAAAACAATTTTGGAAAAAAAATAAAAACAAAAACAAACTCTTCATTGTTTTGTTTTGAGTTTGTTTTGTTTTTGCAAGGAACTATTAGATCCCAGGTGAGTCACAAATAGAAACATTTTAAAGTTACAGCAAATGAAACTGCCAATGAAGATTTCGGCAACGTTCTGATGATTACCCTGAATTTAGAGAGAATTTGAATCATTTTTTTACACTTCTTTTTGTCTTTTTTACACTACTTCATACATACATATCTTACCTATTTAACAAAAGAAAGCACAGCCTTTACCATCTATAAAAATGCTGACTGCATCAAATTCCTAATCCACATAAAAAATTATGGAAAATGCTGTATTACATAATAGATACACTGATAATCTGTCTTGCCTCTTTAAAGATTTTCAGTGTGTTTAGTTTTGGTTTGTGCTGTGTCTCATAGTACCGTGTCACAGTTGTTAATTAAACAGTCATTTTCAGTGTGACGTAAATAGAGGCCAGACTCTCACTCACATGCATTTATATACAGTGAACAGCAAAAGAGTTCAAAAAAGTCAGAGCAGTTGGAAGGTCCAGTTTCCACAGGGCTTAAATTGAGACAATGTCAGTTTTCTCACAGAATCCAGTCAGTCTCACCACTTGATGTCTCATAAACTCCAAATCTTGCACAAAGTGACAGACTGGTGAAAATAACTTCACAATAATTTCAAAAAACTGCAGCAGTAGTGCTTTAGAAACTGCTTTCAGGGAAATGATCCAGAAAAGCCTGAGCCACTGCTGCTTCGTTATGAAGTTGCCAAATGAGATCATCAGGACAGGTGTTTGATCGCTACCAGCTGTCTGACTCTGAAACTCACACACCTGGTGAAAACTCCTTTGCATAGGTCTTCCATAGGCCAGTGCATACACACACACACACAAATGGGGAAAATGGAGACACAGACTTGAAACAGAAGCAGAAGCCAAAAACACAAAGAGAAGACTGAGGGAACAGGAAGAAAACTCATACAGGAAGAAGTCATTGATGACTAGACTGAAGATCTCAAATAATATAGTACAGAACTAACAGGAACAGAAGAAAATCATACACAAGAAAATAAACATAAAACATATAATATAGACACAAGCCCTCTCTTCAAAATAAAAACAATGTGTTGATAAGACTCAGTAAAAGACCCAGTGACTATAAAATATTCATAAACTCTACTTTAATCAGATATCACGGTGACCCTGGAGAGCCCTGCTCATCCTGTGATGGAGGGGGAAACTGTGGTTCTGAGCTGCCTAAACGAGACATCTGCAAACCTTCCAGCTGTCTTCTATAAAGATGGCCTCTTCATTGGGACCAGCTCTGTGGGAAACATGACCATCCACCAAGTCTACATGAGTCATGAAGGACTTTACAAGTGCACAATATCTGGAGTAGGAGAATCATCAGAAAAATGGCTGTCTGTTAGAGGTGACACATAAACATGATTCAAAATATCAAAATAAGGATTTTGTGCTTGATTGTTGTGTCTGTTTAACCATAAATAGCTATTTACAGCACTTATATTGAACTCTTCAGTTGTATTTTGTAATACTGTTGCTTTAAAACATCAGAGAAATTTGGATAAATTGTCTACACATTTGTTGTCTGTCATGGCATACAGTTTAAGCTTTATTTTCTTAATAAGTATATGACCCTATACATAAAATTAACCCTACCCCTGGGATTACAGTAAGAGAAGTTTAATGTGTCCCAAGAAGACAAAATGGTAAGAAGTAAAAAGAAAAACATGTAAATGAGTTTTGTGTGACATATGATGACGTGGTGTCGTTGCAGGGCTTCCCAGAGAGGCATGTTTTTGTTCGGACCAATTCGTTCACCTCCTCCTCCTTTTGCGGGTCGTCCTAACTATTGTGATGGTAGCTCTGCTGATACTGCTTGTGGGACTCCTTCACTGTGGGAAACTCGGACCAAAAAAGAACTCATAGATTGATGAATCAATCATAATCAACAAGAAATCACCATCAAGCACATAAACACTTTTATAAGTTTGGTTACTACAGTTTTACTGTTGTTCTTTTATTTTATTACATTTAATGTATTTTTGTTTGAAATACATTTGCATTGCATTTTGACAATGCGAGAGACTCAAAAATTATTTTATTTCTGCAACTACCTTAAAAAAGAAACAAAAAAAAAAGACTAACTTGAATATGTGAGTGAATATGACTGTGGCTGTTGATGTTTGCAAAGCAGAATATATATATATATATATATATATATATATATATATATATATATATATAGAGTCACATGCATATTTTTAAAGGTGTGCACTGAGTTCTTGGAGCATGTGTTACCCAAGGTTTTATTTAGTGGCTGCAGCTCATCAAACGCAAACCGCTGAAGTAACAGACACACAAATGACCCTCCTAGACCTAACAAAATGTTTATAGAAAAAGAAAACTCTGTCTTGGTTGATTAATATAGTTTGAGAAAACTAAAAGAATACATATATTTTAGATATATATAATTACTAGTGCTGTCAATAGATTAAAAAAATGAACTAATTAATCACACAATATTCTGTAATTAATCGCGATTAATCGCAATTACTTGATCAATAGCCTGGTTGCATTACATTTTAAATTTAAGCTTGTAACTGACATTTATGCAATATAATGAAGTAAATGCAGAATAAACACAAATAATGTTAAATGCTTAAATTCAAAGATAATTTGAATAGTTTTCTTCAGTCTTTTAACACAGGTTCTCTGTGTGAAATACAACTTTAAAAAAAAACCATATACACTAATATTAAGCAAGAATAGACTAATATATAATATATATTAGTGCTGTCAAACAATTCAAATGTTTAATCAGATTCATCACAGGGTTACAGTGGATTCATTTTGATTAATCATGATTAAATATCATTCATTTTTATTCTACATTAATTGCTTTTCATTTTGCATAAGCAAACAGACTTGAGAAAAAAGAAAATATACACACTTAACATGTTTATTGAACATCTTGAACATTCATGTTAACAAAAAACATGTATCCACTCGCTCTCTGTCACTCGAGGAAGCTAATGCTGGTTTAAATGAAATGATCAGTCTGCCTATAGAAATATCATCCATACATCAGCCAGAATACTGTAGATAGATATTCAAACCTAATGGAGTGGCCTCTGTGCTCTAATGACCATATATGCGATAAAATGCAGAATACAGAATAGAATACTGCATTGAACGTGAAATAACTTGTTAATTACTTCCCAGTGATTTGCTTTGGTATGGCTGAGCTGTTAACATAGATTAAAAACACACTGATAACGTAAAGGATGTTTATTGAGGAAATAATGACAATGATGACCAGATGGACTTTCCACTGTGATAGATGTAGAAACTGTCGCACATCTGTCCTAGCCTATAATACATAGTCATAATGTTTTGATTAAAAAACATATTTGGATGAATAAAAGAAAGAATTTTATTAAGTTATTTATTCAACATTGTGCACATCACGACTATTAAACAAAACTGTACAACTAAAAAAAACAGAAAGTTAAAAAAGACACCAAAAGACCAATTAACTTCTCAAAACGATTATTCGTTCTCTGAATTTTTACATTAAAAATCTCTTCATGGTTACCACTTAATGTTTATGATATGGTCTGTATCTTACAGGATGTACTGCCTTTTCGTCCTTATGTATAGCAAATACCAAAGCACATTTAACTGCTTAAATATTTTTCTATATGTATTAGCAAGAAAATAAATCAAAACTCAAATAAACTGCTGTTTAAGCATGCAGTCTACTGAGTGGTGGTTTTTACTTTCATAGTAAATTATATGGAAAAGTATTGAGCCACAGCTCTTACTTTTTGAATTCATGTGTTTTCAATCCCATTGCTACAGATGTGTAAAGTTTGCCTCAAGAAGTATGTCAAGTAATGGGTCGGACGAAACAGCTCAGTGAATTAGACAGAGAAGATTTATGGATGTAGCGAAGGTGGATGTGCAGAAGGTTGGTGTGACAGAGTAGGATAGAGACAGAAATAGATGGACACAGATGATCACTCCCTAAATGGTGCAGCTGAAAGACGAAAGGTTCTGAAATAAACACACTATATGAAAGCATACTGTCACTGATTAATTCTCTTGTCTTCTCTTTTCCAACATCTTATGAGTCTCCATTTCTTCTTTTGGCTCTGCTTGTCTCAGTCTTGTTCCATCTGAGCTACAGCGTGGTTTGTCTGAATTCCTGTGCACAGAGAAAGGATATTTACTTTAGCCATCAGATGAATTCTGATGGCAAAAGAGCCAAACGGGACAGGCCAAAAAAAAAATAATAAAAAAAAAAATAAAAAAAATAAGTTTGCAAATGACACCAAGGTGACTGGCCTCATCAGTGACAACGATGAGGCCGCCTACAGGGAGGAGATAGATTGTCTGGCTGAGTGGTGCGACACAAACAACCTGCTGCTTAACACCGAGAAGACCAAGGAGCTCATTGTGGACTACAGGAGGAATACTGACCCACATCCACCCATCCACATTAAGGGGACGGCTGTGGAGCGTGTGAGCAGCTTCAAGTTCCTGGGAGTCCACATCTCCGAGGATCTCACCTGGACG